>NC_141858.1:10872891-12072891 GCF_024713525.1 Acromyrmex echinatior | reverse complement strand
TTGAATTTAAATTATATTCTATCTCTTCATAAAATTAGAAAGAAAGGAGACAAGTTGCCCCACGTCGTGTCACGAAGATGGGCGGTGGTGAACCGTTGGTAGGTGGACAAACGATGAATCGGCGGAGAGTAGTTGACGTCGGCTGGCGCGGAGGGCTCGAAAGCACGAGTCGTGGGGGTGGGATGGGCTTAGGGAGTCGGAGGGATGCGAACCCTCGGCTCCTGGATTAGCTCCGAGGGTAGTTTGTCACGTAGAGCGTGACTCCGGCCGTTTTGTTGTTTGGCACGTCGAGGCAACGACGGTTCCCCGGTTTCGCCCAATTATAAAACAAACGCGGCGCACTCCGTAATTATCCAATTAGCGGACGTGCCTACTGTCGTACCGCCTCCTCCTGTTCATCGTGTTCTCTTCTTCCGTCTTTGTTGCGTTCCCCGGTATGTTCATTCGTACAAAAGCTGTTGTGATATCAGGATACGCACAGAAGTCATGAAAAATGTTTCCTATAACGATTTCGATTAACATTTTATTGCTAAGCAATTTATTTACGTTAAGAAGAATTTTTGGTATTTTTTTATTATAATTATATGGTATAATATACTTAGGAACTCTATAATGGAACTCCTTATTATATATTTTTCTATGCAATTATAAGCACAAGTAAGAAAAATTTTTATCTGAGTTATTTCTCAAATATTGACGAAACTATGAAAATATTTTGAATAACGTATAGGAGAAGCCATTTTGCAGAATAATAACATGCATTCTGATAATAATGCAACTCTAAACAATTTGTCCAAACAAATTTAAATAAAAGATATCAGCTTTATTTAAATTTAAGACAAAAATGAGAAAAATGAGAGAGAGAGAGAGAGAGAGAGAGAGAGAGAGAGAGAGAGAGAGAGAGAGAGAGAGATGAGATGAGATGAGATGAGAGACAAATGCATGTAACATAGGTTTGTCTGCGTTGTTTCAAATCCCCCAAATTTTTGTAACTTAAAAGGAGAAAAATATATATTCGAACTTTGAAGAGAAAAAGCGAAGATGCTGACTGCAAAAAGTAACACGAACAAATCTAATAGCATTTGCTTTGATTTGAAATTTGAACAAAACAAGAGTGTTTGTTTCAATTGCATTCATTACAATGTGCTTTATTTTATTAAATTTACCATCCAATTGATTTTTCCAAATAATTTTTATATTACTCATTTCTTATACGTTATTTTTTATACGTTGTATCTTATTCCTGCATTATATGCTTCAGCTCTATCGCCGACTGTCTTTACGCGTGAACATAAAAACAAAACGTTATATGGGGTACGATGAGCGTGTGTGATTGATTTACTGAGGGGAGTAAATGCCACGCGCAGACAGAAGCGAACCCTCGAAAGTAAGTGTCGAGGATACGAAATGGTTTTCCTGCGAAAAACGCAAGAAGTTCGCCTTTTCTCTTCCTCGCAGATGCATTATTATACTTTAACAGTTTATTTACTCGGACTTAAAATTCTACAATTCTTTAATGGACTCAATATTATCTAAAGATTTAAGAGAAATTAATTCAGAATTAGAGTATACAGGATATTTCGAATATTGACAATACACATAAAGAACGATTTTGCTGAAATGTGTAAGAATGTAGCTATTACAGATACACATGAAAATAATCACATTAAATCACCAAAATAATTATGCAGGACGCTCAAGTATGGTGATAATGCCGTAAACAGTTTTCTAGCAACCAGCTCGAGCATCCAATGTAATTATTTTAACGATTGACTAACTAGCTAAATTTTTAGATACATCAGAAAAACTATTCTTTTCGTCTATTCCAGAGATACAACAAATACTTGATAAAAGCACATCTCCTTATAAGATGTCATTGTTTAAATTTATATATTATGAAATATCAATATAATATGCAGTATAATCAAGCAAAGGGAACTATCAGTAATCAGGAACAAATCAAAGGAGAAATAATTAATAAAACTGCGATTGATATTTTTTTTTATATTTCTAATATTTCACATTGTGACCCTGTATTCGCATTCTTTTAATCTCGATAAGATTTATTCTCGGAATAGAGATTAACAGATTACTATTAATCGCTACGCACCAATGCGTCCTTACGCGTATATATACGTAGATTCTCTATTGTATGCTTGACGTATGCTAAACGCGCTCGCGTTGTACATTATTAACCCGGTATGCGCAATCTGACGATGTTGAAGTAGCGAAACGATGTAGGCGAGCGAATAAACAAGTAAACGGTATCTTCGCTGGGAGGGACAGGAGCTCGGCCGACGGGGGATGGTCGTACTTTGTCCGCTCGTCCATCTCCGTGTCCGGATGACAGGTGCAGGGAGCCCTCGTTAGACAAATTAAGCAACCTTTCTGGCCTCGCGGTGCTGTCGGTGTTATATCTTCGTCTACTTTCATCTCCCGTCCATTTTCTCTCTCCGCACGCACGCACGCACATTTGTACGCACACACGTGCGCGACTATTCGCTGGGACTGGTTTCGAGTGGACTGCAAACACTCGTGTAGCAGCAGCAGCAGCAGCAGCCAGCAGCAGCAACAGCAGCAGCAGCAGCAGAGGCTCGAATTGTGTAGAGACTGGGCATAAGACGAGTCTCTGTACGGCTACCGTGACAGAAACGCCGATATGAAAACGATGATATGAGTCCATCTCGAACCAGTAAAGTCCTAGAAAATTATATCTCCTATCGAGACATCTCCCATCGATAGGAGATTTCTCTAATTTCGTTTATATGTATTTCAATATACAAGAGATCGCACGCTCTTCAGCATCATTTTAATCAAACAACTTTGATCTTCCAAGCGAAATTATATTTATGGAATTGCGGATTTTTCATTGATATTAAATTTCTCTTAAAATGGCATTTTCTTTCTCTCTGCATCTTTGTTTTGAAAAACAAAGAATATTAAAAATTTGGTTCCATCGATGGGGAAGATTAACTTCTAGATTAGATTGAAGTTAATTTAAGCGTCATTTTAAGATCAATTACGATCTTTCAAGCGAAATTATAAATAGATTTATGTAATTGCAGATTTTTTAAATTTCTCATAAAGTAGCATTTTCTTTCTTTCTGCATCTTTGTTTCGAAAAACAAAGAATTATTAGACCCGGTTTCACCAATAGGGGATTAACTTTAATTTCGGGGGGGGGGGGTCAATTTACTCTTTATCTTTTTCTAATTCTTACTTAGAGATTAAAGTTAATTTTACAAAGCAAGAAACAGGCACAGCAAAGAACATTGTAGATTAGGCTTAAGAGTTCGTAAATACGCGTATTTTACGAGACGAGTCTTTTTGTACCGTTAAAGCTGATGCGAAAATTAATTACAGCGACGTATAGCTTCCAGTGTTAACTCATCGGAAAACGGATATAGGTACGCAAAACGCGTAAGTGCTGTACACGCGTGAAGAATTCTTAAAGAAGAGGTAGGAGAGACGCGACTGTGAAGGGAGACAGGACGAAAGGTTGCGCGTCTTCTCTTCTGCCGTTTCTTTAACCATTCATTCAAACCCGCGGCCTATTCACGGTACGTTTATCTACCTGCGCATCATGGGATCCCCATTAAAGACGGGTTCCATTCACCTACGCGTGCAATGACGAACTTATCCCTCGGATCTTGGCAGGCAGTCAATGTCCACGGTTCTCTTTTGACCCTCGCTTCAAGACGATGAGAGGAACATTTGATAATCCTTGACGCCAAAAGACAGGCGGAAATTTAATCGCCATTGACTTGGTTTTTCAGAGGGAAAAAGAGAAGGACAGAAAAGAATTACGAGAATTACGCTTCACGATAGCCGTTGAATTTTGCACTTCGATTACTAATAACACGCGGCTTTCACGGCCAATAAAAACTTGGCTTACATTAACGAGATCTGCCAATCTCATTACCAGACATTTGCCTTACAGTTATTCTTTTCAATTCAGATACATAATTACGTCATATATAATATTCAAGAAACTCTTTTATGCTCTTTGATATTTTCACTGCGAGAATATTTCTAATATTGATTATATTTTTACTTTTTTATTCGCATTTCCTTTTATCTTTCTGTGTCTACTGTAAATTAAATTTATTAAAATTAGAAGCTAAACATTTTTCTGTGCGAATTTATACGCTTTTATTGAGGGTTTTCAAAAATTTTCAACACTGAATTATATAAAAGTTAATAATTAGGATGTTAGAAAAGGAAAATATTTCATATTTTATTTTGATACTTCTAAATATAAAGAACGCGAAATATCTTCTAAGATATTCTTCTAAGATACTTTTCTATTTTATCTTCCTATTTTTATACTAATAATGCTGTGAAGAAGTATAATAAAAAAAAAAGAAAACTTGATAAATATTACTATTTTACACAAATTTCCTTCTATTTTCTTTTTTGTTTAATGGTGTATAATTTTTAACATAAATCTATTGTTTTGATATAAACGTCTCTACAGCATTTAAGATATTCTGTGTATTTGTATCAGAGATCCAAGTGGCTTAAATCATATCGAGAAGGGGCGTATCTCGACAATCGCGCATCGGTTATTGGCGACGATATTTGACGCGATATAAATTAGTCGATGGATGATAATATCGGAGCGGCGTGCTTCTGTGGGATATAAGGCATGAGGCTTGTTTTCCATGGTATGGGGTTGACGGGCGTCACCGGCAGCGCCGCGGCTAATTTCTTCGGCATTGAGCCGCATTGTGCTCTAAATCGGCCTTCCCGCTCTCCTCCTCTTGCAAAATCTACCCGCCGCAACCGCTCGTCGGGAACCCTCGGTGAAATTTGTCAGAATCCATTGAGAGCCGGGGTCAGCTATTTTGTTTGCGTGATAGCTATGCCTGTGAACGGCTTTACTAAAAACTAACTTGCATCTCGCGCGCTTGCATCGTTTGATCTTCTTAATTACACGGAAAGAACAGTTTGCTAAAGTTTCTAAAAATTTAGCTAGACATAGAGATCATAAAAGAATTTTATTGGATATCAAAATAATTATGTAAAATGCTTAAACATGGTGAGTAATGTTAATGCAAAAAGTTTTGATCTACGAATGGCTTTACTAAAAACTAACTTGCATTTCGCATGCTTGCATTGTTGATCTTCTTAAAGAACAGTTTTTGATTAAGTTTCTAAAACTTTACTTACTATTTAGATCTGAAAATAATTTTGTTGGACTGGCAAAATAATTACAGAATGCTGAAACGTGATGAGCAATGCTCCAAAAAGTTTCTGGTAACTAACTTGAGCGTTCTAATAATTATTTTGATGGTCCAACAAAGTTATTTTCAGATATGTATCTAGTTAAATTTTTAGGTACTTCAGCAAAATTATTCTTTGTATTTTTCGCGCGTAAATTGCTTCTGTCCGAAAAAATGTACGAACGTTTTTGAAAAAAGAAATCAACTAATCAAATGTAGCCTAAGATATAAAGTACAAAATTTTTCGATATTTAAATTTCTATTATAAACCATTTCAATTGAAAATAATGTGAATCTATTAAAAAGTTATAAAAATAATCAAGGATTGAAGTAACAATAAAAGTAACAGTTGAATTCGTTACAAATAGAAAAAAAGTAATGAAACGTAATTACAAGTAACACGTGTTACTGTTCAACTATTTAATGTTCGACATATAGGAATCAAAATTGAAATGTTGAAAATTTCCTACGTTGCAAATAGATCTATTTTAAACGAAAAAATGTCGAGAATTTCTTTTTCGCTTTTCTTGTCACGAATGGCAGTCGAATTTATATTTTTGCTAACTGGTAACGAGTTCCCTTTTTTGCATCAACAAGATTTCGCAATACGATTCGAGGATGCGTGAAGAATAGAAGGGTGAGTGAGCGACTCAGGGCGTCGAGAGGGATCTGCCCTCTTGTGAAGACTTCACCCGGTAGACAGTCTCACTAATTACGCCGCGCCTCATTAGCGTGGAAGCACTGCTGTCATCTTAAGGATACGTGTGACTACTTCTATTCTGCTCTGTCAAAGATGACATTTTTTTGCTTAAAAGTACGCGAAGGTCACAATGATGGGCAGCAAAAGAGCATGTCTCAAAATGCGCATGAAAATGTCTCGAAAAAGTAATTAAGTATTGCCAAATTTGGGCGTTAAAAATTGATACTTTATTACTCTTTATTACGCGCAATTCTGCACGTAAATGAGAGGAGAATAATATAATTTGTATGTGCAATATATCTATTAAATTGGAAACACGACTAGTTTTCGCTTTAAGCAAAATGTGAAATAGCTTTTTGAAAATCTCAAGTACAATTTATTTGGAGTTAAATATCTATTTCTGAAATCGCAATCGTAGAAAACTATGGTTAGTTTTTAGTGAATAATAAATTATAATTCACTATTTCTTATTTTTTTATCCTGGACTATTTAATTGAGATAATAATTAACTTTGCTGTGTATAATAAGGGATGTCGAATGTTGTTTGAATCTAACAGACTACTCCAATCGATCTTTGGCGGGTTGCTTTGATTATCAATTCCTCGCCTGACCGAACTTCGCGTCCGGCAGAAAAGACCCCCCGATCTACCCCTCCATTTGGTTCCCCTGACACGTCCAATTCTCGATAAGCATGAAATTCTATTAGAGCGTTCCGATATCGGCACACGATTTCGATTTGTGTGTCGTGAAGGGTCAGTTCCCAGCGGCTAATTGAAAATTAAAGTCTTTTATAGTTTTGCCTTCTAATCACAAAGAACTCCTTTTCGAACGTTCATTTAAAACAATCCTAGTAAAGATTTTGAAATGGTACGCAGAAAGAATAATTTTGTTAAAATATCTAAAAATTTTAAATATCTTAAAACTATTTATGGATTTTAAGATGTTTATCAGCATCAGATAATTAAAATCTTTCTGAGATGCTTATAAACATATCAATATTAAATTGTGTTTGTCAATTTGTGATATTACTATTCTACTTCTGTTAGAATTGCGCTTTCAAGATAGATAATTAAATTGAACGCTCAGTTTGCATAATTGAATGTGTAGTATATAAATTCACACTGAATTATTTAAGCATTAAAGATCCTTTATTTCCTATTTATTGTCTAAAAATTTAGCTACATACAAATCTGAAAATAATTTTATTAAACTGTTGAAATAATTTATGCAAGACGCTCAAACTGGTTGCTAGAATGTCAAATCGAGATTAAAATTTTTTGCAATATTGTTGTATATATTTGAAAACAGTAAATTCTAAATAATTATTTTCAGATCTGTATCTTAAATTCTTTAGCAAAATCGTTCTTGCAGTTCTTGATTTGACATTAACTTAAAATTTTGAAATATACGTGTTGATTTTTGCACTGATGAATTTTTTGAGTGACATGTGCAAAAATTAATCTATTGCTACATATGTCGAAATAATGTCACGTGATACGTATCTCGCTTTCGTAATTTAATTTAGCTTCAACGAGGCAAAAAGCTTTATGTCGTTCAGAAACGTCAAAATTCATTCGAGAAAATTCACTCAATCCTGCCAGATCCGTCGTGTCGTGGCGTGCAGTTCCTCGTCACGTTGACTTCATTGGTTTTGCTTACATGACGTCGTCTCGAATTACATCTCCGTGACTTGACTCGAAGAAACGAATGTCTCTGATAATTGGCTGTTTACCATAATTTATCTGAAAGGAAAGGCCGCAGGTTGTAGTTTCATGGGGGACCGAGATTGCGTTTCGTTCAGCGTTCAGGTTTATGTGAATGGACCTTTTCTCGCTTCTTCGCGCGTAATACCGCATAAAGGTAAATGGTCCGTATATCCGAGAGACTATGAAAGGACAATCCCACTTCTAGAAGCGGTACACCTGTTCCGCACCCTAATTTCCTTCTTTTTATTCTCACGCGACCCTCGCTTCTTCGTGATATCCCAAGGCTTCGGGAACAGAATGGATGTTGTGATACTATAATCACTACATGTAAGAACAAATTGAATCCGACAACAGTATTAATCGCCTTCTGTCTTATGTTCGTTTCTACCAAGTATTTAATTCGGTTCAATTTACTCTTCATCTTCTTCTAGTTCTAAGGGGATTAAAAGTTCTAAAGATTAAAGTTAATCCACGTTGATAGAACGGGCATTAATCTATTATTTATGTTTAACACTATGACTGCCATGTCACCCAAATCTGAATGTAATATTTTTATCGTTTTTCTTTTCTTGAAATTATTATTGATATAAGTTATTGAAATGTATAGTATCGAAAAAGTGAATACAAAATTTCTACTTACATCTCTAAAAATGTTATCAAGCGATAATTTGTCTCCACGTAAGAAGTGTTCAATCTAATTTTTAACGCTCTCTTGTGACTGACAGTGTTAGATTTTGTTTACAAAAATTTCTTAAGTTCTATGTATTGACAAGTGAGTTGGCAGAGAGTTCGTTGATCCTTAGGAAATCATCACCGTCTTTTGACCCGCCCCTGTAGCATCCCCTTTTTCCTTCGTGTTGTGCTCTTTCCTTTTTTGCTTTCATTCCAATTAACCTTGAAGCCACGAAGCGGCTAGGTACAACTCGCCACGGGATATATGAGGGAGAACCACCGTATAAAGGGAGCAGTCGAATGAGATTAATTCAAAAATGTCGACGAGCTCTCGCGCCCCACGATACGCGCACTCGTTTCCACGATAAAAACTCTACAGGGTACTAACCAAACGAGAGGACACTAGCTCGATATCAAACAGGAAATTTCATTTTAAGTAACAAAAAGTTCCAGTATAAACGTTGATATGTCTGGAAATTCTCCTTCAGGGATCGTCGTTAAAAGACTTCAAATTTTGGAAGGTCAAATTACCTGTTAAACTTTTTAAATTTTATTTTATTTTTCATAAAAAGATTTATATATTATTGAACATCTAATCGCCAATTTTTCGAATATTAGACGCACATCCTTCGTTAAAAGAATTATGATTTTTTTTTTAAACGTGGCGTAGCATTCCCATTTTATTTTATTGCGTTCTTCTTTTTTCTCGCGGGCGGAATCTCGGCTCTGTGAACGTTCTTTTTCATTTGCAGTTTAGTACGATTTTCTCGCGCTCGGTTGCCTCGAGAACCCGCTCCGTGATTCGGACACGTTTGAAATATCGAGGAACCGCAGTAGTGCTCGAAATCCAACGTTAGTATCCTCGTGGAACGTAAAGAAAAGGTGAGTCGATCCCAGTAGGGTGCGGTTTTCCACCTCATTTCCGCGCGAAGTGAGGGAACGAGGATTGTGGATAAGAATTCGGGACTTCTTTCCCTTTTTCTTCCGCCCTCTCCTCTTCAGTTTTCACCACTCTCTCAATCTCCTCTATTGTGCCCTCCCATAGCAAACGGTGGATCATCCGGCGAATCGGATTTTTGTAGGCGCCGCTACAGTGAGCGATTTTTTATATATAGACTGTCTGAACAATACCATTGCTCTCAGTGGCTTTAAAATCCATTTCTCGCAATAGAAATGTACGTAAGGTGAGTCAAAAGTCGTGCGCCGTAATAAAAAAGAATTTATTTTTAATGATTGCGTTGAGAACAAATTTTGGATTTGTAACTATGATTACATAATGTTTCCATGATTATTACTGCTATGATATTAGTAATAATAATTATACAGTTCTATTTACTTTACAACAAATATATATAGTTGGCAATCCTCGAAAATGATTATAATTATAGTTAATAGTTATTATTGTCATAAAAGTGGTTGCAATTACTATAATTTATAGTCATTTTTTTTAGTCAATTACAAATATGGTTATACAAATAAGGGAGCTTTTCAAAAAATATATCAATATAAAAGTTGTTCTCTATTTTTGTTAAATATTTAGTGGAAAATAAAGATAGAGTCTCTTGTATTGATATGTGTCTCTTGCTGGAAAGCTCCTTTTATTTGTATTTAAAATAACTACGAGATGCTTTTTTTACACGGAAAGAACAATTTTGCTGAAGTATTTAAAAACGTAACTAGACACACACACACACAGATCTGTAAATAATTTTGTTAGATCAAAATAATTATGTAGCTTAAGTTGGTTACTAGAATCTTAAAAATAATTTTTTATAGCTCATCATGCTTGAGTACATAATTATTTTGATAGTCCAACAAAATTGTCAGATCTGTATCTAGATAAATTTTTAGATACTTCAATAAAATTGTTCTTTTCATGCATCTATTTTCTAATGATATTATTTCTGTAAGAGTACTGGTCTCTTTCGCTATCGGAAGCGTAAAATACCATATAAATACACACTTGAAAAAAATTTGGGGTCTATGATACCGTTCGGAATCTCGCAAATCGTATCAGGTTTCTCGAAGTCCATGGCTAGGTGAAGATCTCTTCAGTTCGGTTCTCCGTTCGAACTTGGGTCGCTTCGACTTGTTGACCTATCGTCCCATTCCAGAAGGATCCAGTTTCGTATCTTCAAGAACTTGACTAACGATCGTGTGTGATGGGCCGCATTTTATTGGCCGAATGCGGAATCTTCGAAAGCGGATCCTCTTTCCTTTTATCTACGTTTCTGACGTTTCTAGCATTTTTATGGTGGACCATTTTCATACAGACACCAAGTATTAAAGACTCAAACGTTGTCAGTCTTCTTTTAAAAATTATCACGAAAAGAGAAATAAATGACTTTTTTTTTAAATGTAAAACGAATGTTTCGCGTGATGAAGCCAAGACCAGACGCACCTACCTTGTCAACTACTTTAGGCTTTTCAGAGAGCTCTTGATTTCGCAATCCGTATCAAAGTCTTGCGGGGTATGAAACGAGGGTGGAAGAGAAAGGAAGAAGAAACGAGCCACGCCTAAGTCCGTTAGAGTAAAGGAAAAAGGACGTCCCCTGATGTCGGTACCCCCTCGTGGTGTAGCGCTTGTAGGAGACGACGATTCCCTTTGCGAGGAATAAGTCCTGATGGGACAGAGTGGGGCATATTTACAACCCGGAAAAAGAATCGAGGAAGAGGAAGAAAGAGGGAACGGGGAGCCATAGAAAGGGCACGAAAAAGAGGGCGATGGGAGTGAAGCATCCTCGACAATTCTAGGATACTCCTTGCCGGTATCCTGGGGTCCTTGCTGCACAAGGACCATTCTCTTCCTCTTCCTCTTCTTCAACATACTCGTTCCTATACCTACGTCTTGTCTTGTTGTCTCTCTTCTTTTCTTCATCTCTCCTTGTCACTTCTATTACTTTCCTCTCTTTTTATCGTATGTCTCGTCGTTCATCTCTTTTTCGTTAAGTTTCGATATACCTTTCCTTGTTCCTTTCTCCATCGGTTTTCTCTTTTGTCGAACAGCCACCTTTGCGACGCTTTTCTTGCTCTTCGGGATCTTCCGCACTGCGACTCTTCAGTCTCGTTCCGTCCGCGTGCCCTTCTCGTTTACTTTACCAAGTGATCATGTATAGGATCAGATATCACCTAATCGCGGTCCTCGGGATAGAGAAGTCTCTTGTAGTAACTGTACCCAATACGGTCTACTTCAGGTGCGAGAACTTTCACCTTTTTTAAAATGAAGTTATTTGCTTGACTATTCTTCGAAACGTTTGCTTGACGCTATCGAGAATTTAACATGAGAAGAGTTTACTTTGGAGAGAGAGAGAGAGAGAGAGAGAGAGAGAGAGAGAGAGAGAGAGAGAGAGAGAATGGAGTGAAAGCAAATGGATAAAAGGGAAAAGAAAAATAGGAAAATATATAACGAAAAAAAAAATGAATCGAAATTTACAATTTTAATCAGAATTTTGTGCATTCCATTACCAGTGCTACATCAATGATGAAGAGTGCGTCCGGCACTGAATGTTTCAAGTGGTATCACGTAGGTAGAGTGTGACATCAGTGGGAAAAATCCATATTTTCGAGGCATTCGATGCGAAAATGATGATCAAAATAAGTCATAAAGTTCTTTTTGCTAAAATCCCTTTACTAAAAGACTATATTATTTTTTTATTCCGTGAATCAAAAATTTCGATTTAATCTAGAAGTTTATGTTTGCACATAATTTCCCTTTATCTCAAATGAGCTTAATTATCCACCTTAAAATTAATCAATTCCTTTATTAATTATTTTTTTTGTTGTATTAGGTGTTGGAATTAATTCGTAGCGTTTTTAATGAAAGAATGTTATTTATTTCACATGAGCATTAAAAAATACATTAATGAAAGTACTTCCCATCACTTGTAAAACGCTACGAATTAATTCCAACACCTAATACATTCCTCAAATGGATTCTAGCTTTTAAATACCACACTACTGCTATTAGGACAATACACTGGAAACGGGCATAACTAATTCAGCATAACAATTCGATTGTTTATAACTTTCATGAAAAATGAATGTACTGTAAAAAATTTTTTTCAATCGAAACGCCAGATATTGAGGAACATAATGATACTAAACAAATGTATATCTTTATTAATAAAAAGTTATAAGCGTTGGAAGAAACATTGGAAAAGCATTGGAAAAAGAAAGCCGGATATGCCATACCGAAAAGGCGTTTAAGGGCTAGTATACGTAAAAGCGTAAGAGTGCATTGCATTTTTTCCCTGGGCGCCATTACGTTAAAAACCGATACAATGACAGCGAGATTTGAACAGCGCAATCGGCTTGATCTGAAGAGCGGGCAAGTAGCTAACTATGGGAAATATATTTCTCTCTTCTTTTCCCCTCTGCTGTTTTCGTATTCCCCGGATTTTTCCGATATTCGCTTTGCTCTGTCATAAACAACGAAAATATTGGCTCCGTGGTAATAAATGCGTGAAACATAAATTGGGCGCTGCCATCTCTAGCAATTTTGCGTATAAATGTTACGCAGAAATTTAGGCAGAGTATCGGGCGAAATTATCGAAAAATTAATTTATGTATTTGATATTTTACAGAATATATTATTATAAAATATCTCGTAAAATATTTTCTCTTTTCAGTTTGATATTTAATCATTCTCAATGAATTCTTATATTGAATGAATCAATATGTCTTTGCTAAATGTTATTTAACGTTAACGTTTAGGTGACAAAAAATAAACTTTGCAAACTTTGAAAGTTATTGCAAATCTTTTAAAGTAATCTTGTTTCTAGTTTAGTTTATATAGTTTTAGTTTAGTTTAGAATTTCAGTTTATTTTATTTTAGTCTGATTCTCTGCTGACCTGAATTTTACGAGACTTCCTTTGTTTTATAAAATAATATTATTCCGTAGTATTCCGAATAGTCAATGCTGATCCTATTCTAATTCGAACTATCGGGACGCTGTTATGATTAGACTTCAAATTTAGGAGAGGAAGTTATGTGCTATAAATATTATTAGGTGTTGGAATTAATTCGTAGCGTTTTTTAATGAAAGAATGTTATTTATTTCACATGAGCATTAAAAAATACATTAATGAAAGTACTTCCCATCACTTGTAAAACGCTACGAATTAATTCCAACACCTAATATATATATTTCAAGAGAGAGAGAGAGAGAACTATATCAGTTATATATATAATTTTAAATAAAAAGACACGCAAAAAAGAACGGTTTAAAAAATTTAGCTAGATACAAATCTGAAAATAATTATATTGAATCAACAATTGGATCAATCAATTGGAGAACGCTTAAGCTGATGCCATTTTAAAATTTTTTGCAAGACTCATTATAGTTTGAATTTTCTACATAATTACGAAACGATTCAACAAAATTATTTTTAGATCTAGTTAAATTTTTAGCTATTTCAGCAAAATCTTTCATCAACTAATAAATTTTATGTTTAGATTAATTTAGTTTAATAAACGTTTATATTTAGCGTGATTTCTGAAAATAATTTTGTTGAACTATCAAAATAATTATACAGGACACTGAAATTGGCTGTTACTTAGAATATCAAAATTTTTGGCAGCATTGTTCAGTATACTTAAATTTCCTACATAATTATTTTAATAGTCCAACAAAATTATTTTCAAGTTTAGCTAAACTTCTAGATATTTTAGCAAAATCGTCCTTTCCATGAAATAATAAATTTTATGATTAGATTGATTTAGAAGATTAACACAAACATTCATATTTATAATGATAAACATTCCGTGCGTTGTCGCTCGAACGTTAGATCTCATAACTTCGTCTATTAATTTATACAGGCTTACAGTTAAAAATTATTCGTACGGCACCAAACGTGAACGTATCATATCATCAACGGGAGATAAATTATAACGCCGGTAAAGGCGCCAGATAAGGCGCCATCGTTGATTGGATCACCGCGAGGAATCGATATCCTTCCTCTTCTTCCTCCTCTTCCCACTTCCGCTTGGCGGTCCTCTCCGTCTCTCTCTTACTTCCGCGCACCTACGTACAGTTTACCTTCGAACACGTCCCTCTTCTCTCCTCCCTTCTCTCCTGGGCCATGGGTGCCGTGGGTGCCGTAGCTGCCTCCAATTTCTCCGTGACGGTCTCATGGAGGATTCTCGAGTGCCCTCTCATCGCCCTCCGGGCCATCCAACCGAGCTCTGTCCGGCAGTCTCCATGCCAACACCCGCTCGATAAATTTATTGGTCGCCTCTGACACGACTGCCACCGAGTTGTGTCTCTTTCGCGTTCACCAGCGAGCGTTCGCAGCTTGGCGTGTCTGGCCAAAGATATACGAAAGATATGCGAATCAAGTCGTCTTTCGATATATTCGCGTGGAAAAGAATCAACTGCGAAAGAAAATTAGAAACAACGTGTGTTGTCGCGCGAAATAAAAATTATTAACTTATTTCCTGACAGTTGTTTCTTCTTTCTGCACGTAAATAAATCACCTTCATTCGTAACAATTGATTCCGAATAAATATGAATGATCGTACTCGATCAGATTCAAACATCTCGGATATTAAAAGAGAGTTTGCCAACCATGAGGTCGAAAAATCCGACTTCCCCTGTAAAATGGTAAATAAATTAGGAGCACGATCGCAAGAGTCAACACGTTACTCACGCATCTCCTGGTCGTCCTTTCTCCTGATGCTCCCCCATAAATGTGCGTCGGTTACGAGGGTGTATGGGTGTACGCATATATAGATATCTGTCCTCGTACACGCATAATATGTTCCGAGGTTGCGTACGCAGCACGAGAGTGGATGCAAGAACCGCAGAATTTGGGGAACGTCGCAGAAGCGACGAGTGCGACTATTTTCGGATGTTATTTACCATGTTTTTCTCATTGAAAACTAGTGCATTCGTAACAAATCCGTTGTACTTCGGAAGAATGTTTCATTGCAAATATTAATCATGTTAAAATATTAAATCGTTTTAAATTATAAATATTAATTATAAATATCGTGCAATTTTAATAATTATTCATTATGCGAATATTACGATATTTTTATGTATTTCTACTGAGAAAAATGTCTGATTGAATTAATTGAATTCTGATTGAAAATGGAATCAAAATTTTCTAGTCTGTTAGAATTCTAGTTGAGATAACCAGAATTCTGATTGATACAATCAGAATCTTCTGGTTCGTCCATCTCAGACATTTTTCTCAGTGTCTGTATGAACAGATTTTGCTGAAGAAAAAAATTTAGCTAGATACAGATCTGGAAATAAACTTGTTACCTTCGATCGTTACATAATTATTTATATGGTCCGACAAAATTACTTACAAATTTGCATTTATAGCTAAATTTTAAAATTTGCAAAACTATTCTTTCCTTGCATAATCGGTAGATATTTTTAAATATTTCAGAATTCTTTATTTTTTATTAATTCCTTAAAATTTTACGAAATTACTAAGATCGTACATAATCAATAGCTCTCGAAATAAAAAAACAGATCAGTTAAGAAGTACACTTTCATGTTGCGCGTGCGAACTGATTACTGAATTCGAAACGGAGATAGGACGATTTAAGTAACGAGAAGTAGAAAAGCTGACGGAACAAAGTTGGAAGAGAGGAGTCGTGTGAATCGACGATTGTGAGAACTTCGAGTAGGAGTAAGAATACTCGCAGAGAGACGGAACGGAAAGCATCGAGGACGGTAAAAAAGAAGAGAGGAAGTGATAAGGAGGAATTAGTTGGAGAGAAGTAAAACGGAAAGGAACAGTGGAAAAGAAATAGGAAGAGAGCACGGACGATCAAGTTACCAACACACTCTCGATACGTTTATTAACGCACGTCGCGCGCGAACGAGGATTCGCTGGAGCAGCTTCGGGATCAGCTGTGTGCGGCAGGCAGCCAAGCAGAGGGTCAAGTGTTCCTCCTTCTCTGATCTTCCCTCTTTTTGTCTCGCTTCTCTGCTTGTGCTCGGTCCTGTCCTGCCTCCGCACTTCTCCGCGTTTGCCATCTCCGAATGCTTTGCGTCGCGACGGTCGAAGGTAAAAACCGTTCGAGATAGAAATGCTTGCGCCTACAAAACCGCATCGCGTCGCTAAGAATCGAAACTCGGAAATCGTCGAAAATTCTGTACCTTTAATAATACTATATAGACATAATGCTATGTAGATATACACGTTAAGTATGTGCTTCTTACGCTCAATGTGAGTTATAATTTTTAGACATGTACACACGGAAAGAATGTTTTTGTTGAAGTATCTAAACATTTAGGTACAGATTCGAAAATAATTTTGTTGGATTATATCAAAATAATTATCAAAATAATTAGAACGTTTAAGAATCGATATAATGCTGCAAAAAGTTTTAACGTTCTAGCAAGCTTCATGAGTTTATGCATTCTATATTGAAAAAAATGGTTAAATGAAAAATTTTGGTTAAAAATGGACAAGTCAGAATTTTCTGGTTAAATCTATTATAATCCTAATTGAGATAATCATCCATTGAAAGAAAAGATTGGCTGCTGCTGCAAATTAGATGATAAAATATGGCATAGCATTTTTAATTGGCTGCAACAGCCAATTTTTGTCTTAGCCTATCCGCAATGTCAGTATAAGATTTCGATAGACTAACGCAACCAAAAATTGGCTGCTGCTATCAATTAAAAATGCTATGCCATATTTTACCATCTAAATTTGCTGCAGCAGCCAATCTTTTCTTTCAGTGCAGAATTCTGATTGATATGATCTTCTGGTTCATCCATTTTCAACCAAAAATTTTTCTCAGTACTTATACTTCATGGTGTGCATCTTATAAATGATTTTTTAAAATAATATATTAAAAATTAGATAAATTATTTTAATATATTATATTTATTTGACAGCAAACTCGGGTAAAATAATTATAATTTTTTAAAACCATATAAATGCTGAATGATTTTTTTTTACACGCTGTATAAAAGACAGCATTTGAAGAAAAAATGTCGTACTGATAATTTACCGCATATTTTAATATCTACATTTCAAATACAGGGTGTCCAAAAAAATCACTTAACATTTATATGGTTTTAAAAAATTATGACTATTTTACTCAAATTTGCTGTCAAATAAATATAATCTATTAAAATAACTTATCTGATTTCAATATATTTATCGATGATATTATGCAATGCACGCTTATAAGATATACGCACATTAATTGAATTACACAATTGAATAGTAGAAGTTTTCGAAGTAAACAAATTATTTGGGATTTAGAGCCATTTTATCCAAATAGATAAAAATTTTGTATTCAGTTCCAGTCGCAAAGGACATGATAATTACGCGTATTTCCGCTTTAACGGACGCCTACAGTAAAGCGGTCGTTAAATGTAGATAGAATCGGTCACACAGAAACGAATGGGAACGAGTGGCTTCTCCGTCCGTCTCTTTCCGTGCCATCGCGGGACTCGTCCAGTCATCGATATCGAAACGCCAATTGGAAAGCTCTGCTGAATACTCACGAGCCGGTTGGAAATCGGAGCTTTTCCGCACTCGAGTTTCGGTTTCGCTGATTCCCAAAGCTCATCGAGGCGTAGATTGAATTGTTTCGACAAACGGCCGAACATTTAGCAGATACGGTTTTGAAATTGTTACCGTCGGATTGTCGTCTATCGAAATAAACATGCGCCTATGGGATGCTTTGGTCAACGTAATTTCAATATCGCCCATCACGATTTCGTTTTAAAATTAACACGTGGTTGTCGCAGCGAAGAGATCGATACATGTACAGTCAAAAAATAAACGAGAAGAATACAATAATATCTTGCACAATATAGCCTCCATTTGTTTTTGTGAATTTTTATGAAATATGAATTTTTTTCATATAGGAAATCGGAATAGCATAAAGTCATGGGGTACCATGGATTTTATTTCTTGTTTGGGGTAATCCAAAGTGTTTAGGTTAATATAATTAATATTATACAATTGTCTTATCTTGTTGCTCTTTTATTATGTTTCGTATCTAAGATGATAGTGATTCGACTTAGAATGCACGTGCATTAATGATTTTTGTGATGCAAAAGTAATTTTTTTACCATTTAGAAATACTTTAATATTGTCTTTGTAGTAAAAGATACACGTATTAAAGGTCAGGTATAAGTTTTTGCATCTTTCCTCATCTTACTACACTATAAATAATTATCTGTCACTTATTTTTATATTTTACCGTTTTTCATATTAAGAGTGTTCGGGGTCACACATTAAATACTTATGAGAAAACAAGGCAAATTAATATATACGCTAGAATGGCAGTTTACAAGCGTAAACAATTAATTTTATTTTACCTTCATAAGTTTTGTATTCTATCTATTCACTGATCAATAGGTTTATTTATGGATTTTTTATTTTATTAATTTTATATACTTATTAGTTGTAATTTTGTTTTATTATATTCAATTACTATGTTAAGACTGTGTAAGTTAGTTGAAATTATAAATAACAAAATATTAAAATTGTTATAAAAATAAATATTTTTCAATAAAACTATTTTTTAATTAATTTTTTTTTTATATATAGAATGTCAATTTGTGGAGAGTGCTTCATATTTATGATTATGAAAACTGTTCCACCTCTCTCTCTTTTTAATAAATTTTCTATTAAATTTAATATATAAAGCTTAATTCGCAAAAAGTTCTTTACTTCTAATTACTTGTAATGTGGAGATCACGGGTTTGCGATTTTCTCGTTTAAGAAAAAAATCTTTTTAAATTTGTCGCAACATAAATGTGAATGAAATAAATTTCATATATTTATTCTGTTTTATTAATATATTAATAAATTAAATAAATATCTGAAAGAGGGAACACGCGTTAGATTCTTTCCTCAAACGAATAAAAAATATCGAAATGAGGAGAAGAGAAGAAGATAGGAAATAAAGAGTAAGCGAAAAGAGGAATCTCGCGAATCGTTGGAAGTAAATGCCGTCTTGGTTCTCATGCCGTCTCGTCTCATTTCGTTTCATTCCGTTTCGTTTCGTCGACCGGCTCGTCGAGGCGCTAGAAGAGCCGCCTTCGAGGGCCTCCATTACCGCCGACTCGCAACTGGAGGAAGACGGAAGTGGGGATGGAAGAAATAAGAAAGTGGAGAACTTGGAGTCGCAGTCGCTTCGTTTCTTCTCTGCAGCGCAAACTCCTGCACGAATACTTGTTCGAAAAAACGGGGAGAAAATGCGGAAGAAGGAAACGAAGCTGAATACAAAGGTTTTATAGATGACGATGAAGAGACGAAGTCAAAGACAAAGTCGAAAACGACGTAATGATGGTATACTTAAGTAGATAAAGACGAAGACGATGGCGAAGATGATGCACGGAAAGAACGGTTTGATTGAAGTATCTAAAAATTTAGCTAGATGAAAATCTAAAAATAATTTTATTGGACCATCAAAATAATTATGTAGGATGCTCAAACTGCTAGTGGTTGTTAGACATTGAGAAAAAAAATGATTGCAATTATCATAATTTAACTATAATTTATAGTCAGTTTTTGGGACAATATATTATAATTATATATATATATATAATAATATTTTATAATTATTTTAACTATGGAAATATATCAGCTATTAATAATAATCACACACATTGCTTGAAAATTTGTGGTCTTTTCTTAATATATTTTTTAGCTATTATTACCACATAAATAGTAAGTAAATTTAAGAAAATAGTTATATTCACTATAATTACAATTACATTTATCGAATAAAAATGTTTATTCTATTTACCATTTATATCTTGATATTTTACTATATTAATATTCGAAATTATCGTAATTTATAGTACAATTTTTTTATATTTGTATGTGAAAGAACTATCATATATTATTATTATTAAGATTATAACAGTATAATAACCGTAAAAATAGAGTTCTTAGCCATACAATTATAGTTGCAAATACTTTGCTCTCATTGTCAGTAGAATATCAAAACTCTTTGCAACCTTGCTCATATTTGAGCAAGGTCTTACATCATTATTTTGACAGTCCAATGAAATTATTTTCAAATATTTGTATCTATAACTAAACCGTTACTCCAGCAAAATCATTCTTTCCACGAAGACGAAAACAAAGTTAAAGATAAAAATGAAGACAGAAGTGAAGATGAAGAAGAGGAACGAACTGAAATATTATAATGAAAAAAGAAGATGGCTCGAACAGAGAGACGCGTGGGGATGATGCGTCAAGAAGCGCGACGGAAAAAATTCTGTATGCTGACTAACTGGCTTCATAGAGGAAAAGCCTTTTTATATTTTACGCACACGCATCGTAAGCATGCGGTGGCCTCAAAGGCGCGCCTTCATCCACGGGTTTCATCGATCCTCCCCCTTCCTCTTCGTCTTCTCCCGCTCTGTGCTCTGCAAGAGTGGTGGGCGGAACAAAGCCACCGGAAATCGCCCGAGTGGTACTTTGGCCTGGTGGTGGCGCCATCTTGTACCATTGGGTGCTGAGTTTTATGGGGGAGAACGTGTACGCATTGTTCTTGCAACCAGGTAGTTCGTACATGCGGGCTCTCTCCCCTTGTCCCGCTTCCATCACCCCTTTTACTTTCTTCTTAGCGTTGCACGTAAGCTTTGCCGTTCGGATTCTGAATACGAAGGTTTGAAATTCACAAATTAATAAGTAATACATACCATAAGCCTATAAGCAACGTAATCAGCGCGATTACAGCGTCTTCAGTGATGAATTGATAATTTTGAGCGAGATGTGATTTAAGGAGATATGATCGATATTTCAAAATAATAAAAGATAAAAAAATTGGAGATTATTCTAGATTGCATTTAAAAACAGGTAATACAAAAAACGATGGTATGTCATCTGGACCCAAAATTATTTCAGAGTAAGAAATAATATTTATTTTATCTGTGCTCTAATAGAAATAATAGAAATACATGGAAATGTATTATAAAGTAATGTATACAAAAATCTCAATTTTTTATATAAGTACTTTAACCATTCAAGATGATTTATGTAAAGTTACATTGCGATGCAGAGATTAATTGTCCTCACGTAAATAAACAAAATATTTATCGAACTTTGTAACTAATTGATGAATCGCAATGAAATTTTGCATAAGCTATTTTGAATATTTAAGTACTTATGTAAATACATTTAATTTTTATTATTGTTTAAATTTTAATTTATAACAAAAATGATAATAAATAATAAAATAAATAAATTATAAAAATATATTTTTCAATAAAGATTTTATATATATATATATATATATAATATAATATAAACACCTTTCACATAAATATGGTTCGTTTAAAATATAAACATTAATATATATGAGAGAACTGATTGCATCGATTGATCTCATGTTCATTATACGCGTTAAAATGTTTCTATCGAACTTTGTACTCTGGATAATTTCTTTTTTTATAAATTAGACGTATTTGAAGCTGAACTCGATAAATTCGATTAAACGAGAAAGTAAAAATCTATTGAACAAATATAACTGGATAATTCTTTATTTTCTTGTTCCGTTGAATAAAGTCGAGTAAAGTGGCTAAAAATTCGCGGCTAAAAATTACGATTTGTGATACGATGGAAAATTGAAATAGGTACTCCATTCAACTTGTCCACGTCTCTGATTGATAAGAGATGCTCCGTACATGCTTCTGCATAAAAGGAGGACAAGATGGAGAGAAAGAAGGGAACGTTTATGTAGCCTATGCCTTTTACTTACACGTGTTGTACAATATTTACCTACACCCACCATAAGCATATAAGATCGGGAGAGAACTGCTTTCATAGGAATTATATGTACGTAAAGGAAAGGTTGGCGATTTCTAAAAAAAGAACGGAGGTCAAGGTTTAGCCATCCAGCTGATGGTGAAAATCTCGATTCATGATGCACAGACAAATTAATGTCGAAGACTAATTCACGTAGCAATAAATTAATTACTATTCTGAAAATTGTTTAAACATATAGTTAAAACAATTTTATCTAGTATTAATAGATTTTAATATCTTTTTTATACTTTTCAAAGTAATTAATTCACAATTAATCAGTTTGTATCACATTGATTCATATTTGCTTGCTAAAACGCTAAGAACACTCTGCCTTTTAAATATATCTATGCGCTTTAATTTAATTAGTTATTTGTTTATTGATATCAAATTAATGTCAAATTTTCGGTATATTACTGGTTTTATTTACTTTGAATATGACTAGAGAAATATTTTTAAAATAATGTTGTGCATATAATATGACAAACCATTCCGAAAAATCTGGCATATTGTAATTTTTTGTAATTATCTAAGTCACTTGAAATTTTTACTTTACGTATCAAAACATAATTTCTTTTTCGATCTCATCGAAAAATCGTGAGATAAAAATACGTCTTTATTTATACAAAAGATAAAAACTCGTAAACGTGAAGTAGAAACCAAAAAGTACACGTTAAGGCTAAATAAAACGATACGTAAAGACAAGTTCATCATTGAAGAATCGAGAGATAAGGGGCGGACTCGTGAACATTATTTATAAGTTCGATATGGACAAAAGATGCAGCCAAGAGAGAAACACGTAGCTATATATTGTGGCAGGTCGAACGTGGTGGATGGGAAAGTGTAATTTCAGTTTGAAACAGGAACGGGAGAGGCCGACCCACATCGAGGTTTTGAGTGTTTGTACTGCTGACGCGGCAATCCAATCCAATCCAATACCCATAGCGAGGAACCCACTATAGCGCGTATACGTACATATAAACGAATCGTCTTTCTTTCTCGGGTCTTGATACTTTTCCGTCTGGCTTCCAATACAATTTCGGCTCCAGCTCGAAATTGGTGGAAGTTCCGTCTGGCAACTGGACGCAACGCCATTTTCTCCATTTCTAATGATTCTCGAATCACTCGACTGTTATATAAACCGATGATCTATTTTGAACAAACATCGATTTTATTGTCTCCGAATATTCACTAATTATGTTTACTTGGCACATAGAAAAATAATCTCCCCCCAATTTCGATCGAACCACAAAATATTCTGCCATGTATCACGTAATTATATTTATTTGGTCGAAGGAAATTCTTTATATACGCTTACACCACACTTATTTTACTTTTTATTCTTTACGTTTTTTATAAATTCTTTAAAGAATCATTTCGTTGCAGTATCTAAAAATTTAGATAAAAGAAGGATTTAAAATCTGAAAATAATTTTGTCGGACCATCAAAATAATTATATAGAAAACTCCAGCATGATCAGAATGAACCGGCAGAATATTTTGACATTCTAGTAATCAGCTTGAGCCTCCTACATAATTATTTTGATAGTCTAAAATTATTGTTAGATCTATATCTATCTGATTTTTAGATACTTCAGAAAAGCTTATAAATTTCCACGTAATTTTAAGTCTCTTATATATTATATGTATATTTTAAAAACACAAAAAAGAACGATTTCGGTAAAGATTCGGATAACAAACAAAATAATTTTGTTAGACCATCAAAATAATTATGTAACAAAAACTGGTTGCTAAAATGTCAAAATTTTTTGCAGCGTTGCTTATGCTTGAAAATTCTACATAATTATGGTAGTCTAACGAATCATTTTCAGAGCTGTATCTTATTAAATTTTTCGATACTTCAGTAAATAATTTTTTCCGCGAAGAGAACAATATATATTTTCAATAATTATTTCTAAAACATAATTTCTAAAAATCAGAAAAGAATCTCTTTAAAAATAAAATTGTTCTTAAACTATTGTATACCTTGCGACGTTGATCTTTTTATACTTGAACATTTTTGTTATGTTACTGTACTAATATTGCAGAATAATTTTTGGATCTAAATTCGTTTATTAATTCCTTAGGCTATTCTCTGGTTAAATAATTTTAGCGTTCACGAATGATTAATGCGATGGATTTCGACGAATGTATCGCATACCGAAGATCTAATTAACTACCTATCTGAGTACACATAGTTCGAGTTCGGTTCGCGATAGGGTTGAAACGAATCAAGCAACACGCGAGCTGGCCGTAACGGTGCATTATTATCATAAACGCAACAATAACGAGGGATGATCCGACATGTAAACTGTTAAACCCTCCTTCCTTTCCCCTATCAGAGGCTGTGGGTGAGGATTATCGTTGGGGGTCGAAATCGTTGGGCGCGGGCCGTCTGGAACCTACGGGGGATGTTATTGTTGCCACGAAAGAATGAGAGGAAACGTCGGGATGGAAGAGAAAGGGTAATGTACTCTCCCTTTCTCTCTCTCTCTCTCTCTCTCTCTCTCTCTCTCTCTCACGCATATACAGATACGATAGGAGTCTATAACTGTATGGTATTCAAAAGCGAGATCGCCCCTTCAGTCTTCGATGATATCGACGGTGTTTGCCGACTCCTATTACGAGCTCGACTGCACCAAACTATACGATTATCGTGCGTCAGTGATAGCCTTTGTATGCACGGCCGCTGAATCCCGGGGGTTAAAGAGTTACGCCACTTCGCGCGAATGCTGCTGGCGTCGAAGTATGTAGTACAATGACGAAGTACTGAGCAGAAATCACCGGACAATACAGAGCGTTCCTCGCCAAGCGCCACTTCCTTCAAACCGCGAGATCTCTCTGGTCAGTCTTCGCATCGATTCTCTCACGGAAACACCGAGAGGGATCATTTATCGCAATCTTCCAACTTTGCACGCTGCGTATATTTATTGCCGGAGAAAAAGACGTAGTGAGACAATTATAAAGGCTCAGCACGTATTTTTTTCACGTAGTAACTGTAAAATTTTCAATTATACATATATATATATGTTTTAATTCTATACAATATTTCTATACATTACTATACATCTATACATTCTATACAATAATTCTATACATATACAACATTAATTCCATACAGATATAGTATGGTTGTCCATCCATTAAAGTTGCCATCATTTGTGTTTTTCTCCGAGTATACATGTTCTTACATAATCAAGTATAATAACTTAAAGTTCTGTCAAAGTAACGCTTTACTTAAATGTTAATTAACTGAAGAATATACGCGCCGCGTGTGCGCGCAATCAATTCAATTAAAATTCACTTCCATCCATGGCGACACATCAAACAAACGCGATGCTTTCTCTTATTCCGGATTCCCCCTGAACACAATCATAAAGCAATGATAATCTGGCAATTCGAACGCTATGAATATTCAAAGGTGGGAAGTCGCGGATCGGTAGCGACGTACTGTTTTGTCCTTTTGTCAGTGCAATCATTATATCTCGCTACCAATTTTTCTATCGACTTCCGAGAGAGAAGACCGCGAGGGAATCTGACGTTTCTCGACAACGGCAATATTGAAAACTGTTCAAACTGGAAACGGTAGGTATTGACGACACCGAGAGCGATGTGTACACCGTGCATCTCGCTCTCCTTCCCCGTCCAAGTGCGCTTTCGAAAATCCCTTATTAACGATGGGTCTGGTAGCGCTATTATGACGTTTCACGGCGCGGCCGAGTGCTTATCGAGTGACGTTACCGAATCCTACGCACGCTGCATATTATTTGGGAACTAGGGACACGCGCCGGCACGCTCCCATTCATCTAGCCAGCTTTATTGCGCCCGCCTGTTTCCCTTTCCCGTCCCTCTCGCATGCCTCTATGTTAATTATTGAGAATAACTACGCGTTCTTAGTGCAACTAATTCATGAAAATATTTATTGAGAGATTAAATCCTAAGCCGGATATACTTTTTGGGCCTTTATTGCCGCTCGATTATTTCTATGTGCGCAAATATAGGTATACGGACTTTCCCTTTGCATATCTAATGTATATTAAATATTCCCGCGTGCATTTGCTTCCAGGTTATCGGAATGAATACCAGTCCGGATACAACAGCGGTTACAACAGCGCCAGTTCGAGTCATGTGCGTAGAACGTGGACATCAGGACCAAGTTATGGCATGCGTCAGTCGAATTATCCATCTTCGGATTATCAGTATCATCGTCATAATTACGATAATCGTCAGCAATCCTCGCGGAACAATTACCAGAATACACAGCACCAGAATGCTCAGCACGGCTACAATCAACGAGGGGTATGTTTCTTCATTTTTTTTGGTTTGTCTTACATTCGTATCTTCCATGTAATATGAACTGAACGGCGTATATGAAAAGAATTACTTTTGCTAAAGTGTAAAAATTTGGCTAGATACAGATCTGAAAATAATTTTGTTGAACCATCAAAACAATTAAGACAGTCAAACCTGATGAGAAATTTTGCGTCAAAAATTTTGACATTATTGATATTATTGTTACCAGATTGATCGACATATATCATTATTTTGGTAATCCAAAATTATTTTCAGATCTGTATTTAGATTTTTCAGATATTTCGACAAGAAAACTTTTAGATTCGGCAAAATTGTTCTTTCTGTAATAAGAATTCTTGGAGGCCACGTAATACTTGCTAAATTAAGTAAAGAATATAATAATCTAATCAATGTTGAGATAGCATAATTGAAATTAAGAGTTAAGCGTGATAAAACTGGGAAAAGAGAAAAATCGAAGTTAAAGTTGTTTCTTCTAAAATTGTGTTTTAATATTTTTGCTTTTAACTAGTAATATATTGCCAATGTGACTTCGAAATAAAAAGGTAGCTGAAGCAAGGATTTTTCGTTTTTTTTTCTAAACGATATTGTGGAATAAAGAGAAAACTATTTAACAAAGTACCATTAAAATAAGACGGTAGCTTTAGCTAGAGATTGCTTATCTCATGTTATAGAATTACTCATCAACTCGAGGAGGAGGTGGAGGAAGTGGGGGAGGTGGAGGAGGCCACCGAGATGCATGGCGACGATCGATGTAGATGTTACAGTAAGAGGTCGACTAATTTTGTCGTACATAATAGTTAAGAACGATTTCTATAAGAAATCACCGCACATAATAATTGTCTAGTTAATATTTAACGATCATTGTCAAAGTACGCGTTCTAAAGGAATGCGTTAATTCGAATGCAATGAGGCAGGCCGGAGTACTCGGAGAATTTTCAGTGCAATAAATACGCGATTATCGGCATTGCTCGAGCACTGCGTTTTTTGGAGTACTGCAAATCCCGAATGCTGCAACGGATGTCTTTTCTAACGCGATGTGTGTTGTCTCGGAGATAACGTTAAACGTATTTCTACTTGTAATTTTTTGGAGGACGTGTACATGAAATATCAGTGTTTACAATTATAAATGTACATGCAGAATGCACGAAATAGTCATGGAACTTTTTTATTATATTTAATTATAAATATGTTTATCTGACAAATTTCGAATAAAGTTTCTGTGACCATAATCTTCGATTTATAAAATCATCATGGCAATGGAATAACAATTTTGTTAAAGTACGACTCAAATTCAATAGAAAAGAAAACAGTTCAACAGAATTTCAATAGAAAAGAAAATTTTGATATCCATTTATGCTTTTCCTGTTAAATTTTTACTCTGAAACATTCCAATTTATCGGAAAATTCGTAACAGAGAGGAAACGCGCAAAACCTGACATAGCGTGTATGTATTTGCTGCACTTGTCGGAAACAATTCATGACGTGAAAATTCATACCATGGATTAAATTTATGTCATATAAAAAAAGCGTAAAAAAAAATTTACAAACGATCAGTCTGATACTTTCAAGAACGACAGATTAAATTGTATAAAAAAAAAATACATTTAATCTCATTCTTTTTTTTCGTGAATTTTTTTATTACTTAAGTTACATATTGTTTCCTTATTACTATGATTTTTTTAATAATTTATTAAACGGTGCATAATAATTGAACATCACATGATAATGATATTGTACATCCTTCCGATACACAGACGCTTAATTACTTTTGCTTTCGTGTTTATAGACGTATCGGCGGAAGTCTGTCATAAAATTAATTTCAATGTTGATGTTTTTCATCGCTTATATTCGATCAGGTTGCACGTTTATAATCAGTTGTATATAGAATGTACGGTTTTACTGAAGTATATAAAAATTAGGTCAATTAGGTCAGATCTGAAAATACTTGATTATTATGTAGGATGCTCAAGTTGATTGCTAGAACATCAAAACTTTTAATTTAAATAACATTATCATCGTGCTTGAGCATTTTACATAACTATTTTTTTATCCAACACCTAAAATTATAAGTTACACGAAATTCCTTTATTTTGTAAAGCATCCTCTTGAAATCATATATAAATGGAAAATCCTCTAACATTAACACGGAACTGATGAATGATATTGTAGAATATTTTTTTGAGTGAACATATTAGGTGTTGGAATTAATTCGTAGCGTTTTTTAATGAAAGAATGTTATTTATTTCACATGAGCATTAAAAAATACATTAATGAAAGTACTTCCCATCTCTTGTAAAACGCTACGAATTAATTCCAACACCTAATAATTATTTTCAAATCTATATCTATAGCCTAATTTTTTATACTTCTGCAAAACAGTTCTTTCTTTACTATAATAGTTATAATCGATAGGATTTCTGTATTTCATTATATTTGAACGATTAGAACGGGTACGTTGACGAACATATAATTTGTGTATTGTATATTAATGGCTAACGCATTAAAATATTGGTTGAGTTAGGAATATAAACGTCGCGTCACATTGGATTTTGCATGTGAAACTGCGGTATGCAGCAATACGTGCTAAATGCAGTGCCGGTGTATAGCGATAGATCAATGTATCACTAAATGACCGAACAGGCATTTGGAATTTCTCACTCTGTATTGAAATACACGATATTTCTTTAAATGAAGGCTACTGAATGACTGAATTATACTTATCCATAAATTCTTATATTTTCCTGTCATTCCTCGAACGAGTCGGTAAGCTCTGATATTAATCCCCAATAAATGTTTGAGATTTTTTTAAACATTAGGATATAATTAACATCGATCTTATATAAAGTAAGAAAATAAAAATAAATAAAAATTTCACGTAACTTAAATAATTATCGATATTAATTTTTTTCTAAAGAAAAAGTTAAATGCAGATAATTTAATAGAATTAAATTAAGAATACATTGTGTGCATTATTTAGAATAAAAAAAACCTATTGTCCTTTTTTATTATTGGACATCTTATTGACTTTTTAGCGAAGCTATTTTCGATTAATTAGGAATTTATGGACCGAGATAGATTTTTATTCGGACTACAAATTATCGCGTACGTTGTAAGGACGAAAACACGTCTTCCCACACACGGCAATCGACGTTATCGGTTCCGTTATTGTCCCTTTGATGAAATAAATCTCTATCTGCACCGAGATCTACCCTAGGCTAGTAGTTGCGGTCGCTTATCAGATACGTCGCTCTCTTCTTTTCCATTGTCCGAAACTCTCTCAACCCAGCAAGGTTTGTCAAATAGTCGTCGTAATGTACTTGTTCATACGTGCATGGTTGTTGCGCGAAATCCGATTCGAAAGGAGACTGATAGAGCTTCAAGAAATTTTATAAAATTTTTATTTTTTTCTTATAATATGTAATATTTTCTTTGCAATATTCACATACAGGATTGTGCCACAATTTGTAAAAATGCATGGAGCTGAAATTAAAATTGCCCGCAAAAATGTTGGAAGTCTGAAGCGCCGATCCCGATTGCGAACTATGTATTAGTTGGCAACTTTATAATTATAGTTATTATTACTAGAAAAATGATTGCAATTAATAATTTATAATTATTTTTTAGATCAACTATAATTATATATATATATATATATATATATATATAAAATCTATAATTATAGTCACAAATGCTAAAAATTTTTCTCTCAGTGAAGGAACTTAGTGGAAAAAATAACTGGAGGCGATCTGTTGGGCGGTTAAATCGCGGAATAGAAGGCAGTGAGGACTCTTGGATGCATATGGAAAAGAAGGTCCAGGTGCTCCCTCACCTCGCACGATCGCGTATGACCGCACATCGAAGTTCTCTTCTACCTTTTGTCTTTTTCCTTTTCTGTCTCTCTCTCTCTCTCTCTCTCTCATTCTCTCTGCTTTTTTTCCTCCTCTCCGTGTTCCCGTCTCATTTCATATACGCACTCGCGAGGAACACGTACGAGGAACGTACGTACGCGCGCTTTGCCGACTAACGTAAAAACGCGCGCACTCGTGCACGCGGACGCAGGCATCTAAAGCTTGAAGAACGAGGGGTTTGCTGAAGAGCCGTTGCGCGAAATGGATGGTGGATGTAAATGCCAAGTAGCCAAGTGCACGCCGCCTGCGGCTTTCTTCTACCTTCCCGCTTCGCGTTCCCTCTATCCGAGAATAACGCTGCCACCATTTAATAAGCAGGCATTGCCCGAGAATCGTTTGTAAGACGCATACGAGACCGCGCGGAAAGATCAAGCAGCTGCCGATAATTCTTTTTATTTTTCTCTTCAGTTTGTTTTTTAAGTGGCACGCCGCAGCACGCAACGGTACGACGAGACGTTCTTCCCGGTTTCTCCACCGCTCGGTTACGTTTTGAATGGTTCGTTTTTAACTTTAATCGGTTTTTATAACCCTAAAACGTTTCGCTCTGAAATTTTCTTAACTAGTCCAATTCGCGAGTAATTCAGTGTATTTCAAATTAATATTCTTTGCTTAAAGTTAACGTAATTTGAACGATTTTTTTGTTTTGAAAATCTGAGGATAAGATTATGTTATTTAAAATTATGTAAAGTTGTGAAAAACATTTGTTATAAATAATTTTTCCCAATGTAGTTAAAGAAAATATCCACGTCAAACTGAATCCGAGAATACTGATTAGGATTAAAAGAAATTCTTTATTACGATTCTGTTGAATGAACATAAATCGCATCCAAAATTCATGGCTATCTTCCTCTATATTTAAAAATCGATATTAATATGAAAGTATTATCATATATTCGATTAATGCATCGAAAAAAAAAAAAAGATCGCAATTGCATAATTTAAGCATAATTTGTCATTTGTCATTTTTTTATAAATATAATTATACTATATTAATATTAGAATAGAACTATAAATATAATTATTATTACTATCATTACAGCAATAATAAATATAAAAATGAAGTTTCTAATTGAAAGGCTTTTTAGAAGAACGTTACATCCAACATTTTTTTAATTTTACGGGAAATAAAAAAATATGTGAACATGTGCACAAACAAAATTTTTTTAAATTAAAACATTACTTCATTCAAAAAATAATTGCAATGGTTTTCCAGGGAGCTTTTTAATTATTTCATCATGTAATTATAGTCACAAATGCCAATACTTTTCTTGCAGTTAAAACCACACTTATTTGTTGCTTCAAAAATATTCCCATAATTAAAAGAAAATAACTATGCAGTTTTGATTAATGAAACGAGACTTTCGATTTTGATTTTTACTTATACTGATAATGAAAAAAACAATTTTTGATATTTGTGGCGGTAATTACATTTTACCATAATTATATGGTTACTGATATAATAAGTTAGTGATAATAATTCTTACGCATATATATGGTTCTCAATTCTTAACAAATATATTAGTTGTCACTGAAAATGACTAAATTATAGTTATTACTATATTATTATAAAAATGATTACAGTTGCTACAATTTAACTATAATTTATAATATTTAATATAATCTTAACTACAATTTAAAAATAGTCATTTTTTACACAACTATATTACATGTAATTATACATATCACAAATATCAGAAACTTTTCTCTCAGTGCGTACAAAACAAATTAAAAACGGAAATTATGAGCAGAGGAGAGGAACATTTAGGACCATCACACACAGAATAATATAAGTTGCATAACCACAACATAACCACAGGTGGATCAACATGAATTCGATATAAAAACGCCATATCGATTTACATAAAATGCTCATTGGTCCACTAGCTTTATACTGTAGTTATGCAGCTTATGTGATTTTGTATGTGATGGCCCTTACTATTAAAAAGACATGCTTACTATTAAAAAGACGGAATGATTCTAATATTAAACAGTAATAGTGACAATTGAGAGGAACACGCGTATTTAATACGATCGTTAGATAATGCGGCGCCGAGGAGGACGAGCATCTTGGAGGGAAACCGGTGGGTGGTCGGTCCGCATGACGGGTTACGGAAAGGTGAGTGAGCCCTTCATGGGCGCATCTCGTTACCGGCGACGAACCGGGGACGGGCTCCAAGCACCGCGATGACGCAGCACCAGCTCCTGGTTACCTCTGTCCATTGTTCTCCCCGCATTTCTTCTCAGCTCGTGTTCAAGTGCTCGAGAACTCAATCGCTACCCACCCTCGAAGCCCGGATCCCTCAGCGTCGTACTTTTAAACGTACCCCCGCGCGCGCCTACCGTATACAAATGTCGGCTTCTATTCGATTTCGCGGCACAAAGCCGCCCGATTTAGCACAGTCACCGCGACAGATTCGTCGGACTCGTTTTACGAATCTCCCATCTCAAAAATTTTTCGAATAATATTGTCGCTTATCGTCAAGAATTTAAAGAGCGAGCTAAGCAGAATAGCATGTAACAGAAAACACGGAAAAATAATCTTTGAAAGTAACGATTTTATTAATCAGTGCCATACACTGCTATTATTTAAGATTCAAAAAGTAGTTTCGAATTAATTTGCATTTTAGTTTAGATTTTGATATCTCATAAATTCAGCATTTATAACAATTTAATTTTCATCACGTATTGCATTTATTTACCTAAATTTACAATTATATCAATACATGTAGATTTCACAATAAAATTAAATTATTAATAAAAAAAGTAAATTATTAGAATAAACGAGCAGGCTATATAAATGATTAGAATAAAATTAATATGATGTTATGACGTGTTTTTTATAATACATTTTATAATTTATAGTCATTACCATAGATTTTTATTAAATAAAGTAATGAAATACGCTACGTGATTATAGAATATTTCTCGTCGCTGTTTCATTACATTACATATATCCAAATTATTGAACAGCGTCCAAAATGGTTGATATTCCGAAAAACAACAATTAAATCGCACGTGTCAGATAATTGTAAACGGTTAAATCCGCGCAAATCAAGCTAATGTAGCCAGATTATCTGCGATTTATGATCCATCAATTATATAATGCAGTTATACAAATTTAAATGAATAAAAATAATTTTTGTGACATATTTCTTTATAAAAATCTAATACTGATCAATTTATTATTAAAAGGCAATAATTAATTACTTATTTGGAGTATTAAAAAACAGTGCTTTTAATATTATATTATATATAATATTATATACATAAAATAATTAAAACGTTTTTCAATGTTAAATTTTTCCAATAATTTTCTGTAAGGTTTATATTTCACATTTATTTAGATTTTCAGTTATAATATTACACAAAGATTTCAATAAAATCATATTATTAAAATTAATATTCCAACGACATGTTAATGATGCAAAACATTCGAACTCTTTTCTGGAAAATTTTATTTTTTTTAATTGTATCATTATGTAACGAATGTATCTAAAAATGGCAAGCAAATTGCATTTAAGTTCGTAAGAAATTCGAAACGCAATGCGATATAATAAAACATCACACTTCAAATGTCTCACGAACTTAATTATTATATTTAAACAGCATCATTAAGAAAATTATGATCATTTATAGTATAGTAATCTGTAACTCTTATTCTATATCGGTTTAGTTCCAAAGAGGAACAAACCGAACGAGATATTACAAGTGATCATTACGCTCATGGATCTTTAGTTGTATGAGCTAACAATCGCTTAATGTAGCAATTAAGATATCTATTTAAAGTAAACTGTAACGAGTTTGGAGAAAGAAAAAGTAATAGCCCACTTATATGGTACATACAGCGACGAATATTAAAATGCCACGGACCGATTATTCAGCATTTACTTACATATTTTGTAATATACGTACGTTAAATTTAAATATTATTTTGACGTCGAGATTGTTGGTGCGTAGCCTCGGTATATTTATGTTCATGATACGGCCGTTAACAATGAGCAAGGTCGACGCGTTATCATTCACCCTGCGACATTCGAGCGAGCAGGTAGCAGTGTGTGACGCTCCACAAATCTTTGTATTACCTTTCGATATTTAATCATGATAAGTATTAGATTGATATCAAACGTCGTCGCAAATTCTCAGCTCGCGCGGTTACAGATTTATGTACAGTTTAACGACGTGACGATCGCTCGTTGATCACAATAAATATTTCGTGTGATTTATTCATTTAGAATCAAAATGATAAGAAATGGAAATTATAATATCGTTTTGCGATAGTTAATTAGTATCATAATGACGCTTAAACTTGCACAATTCGTGTTCTGTACATTTCTTTTCTTTGACTAGAAGTATTAAGTAATTAGTTTTAACATTTATGTATATATTTTTGTAATACAACTTTACACTAAAAAAAGAATCTATATTAATTGAAATTGTGATTTAAAATAGACAAATCAGAATTTTCTGTATGTATAAGTGGGCTATTATTTTTTTCTTTCTCTAGACTCGTTACAGCTTATCTGAAATCTATTATAATTCTAGTTGAGATAAATAATATCTTGATATAATCAAAATTCTGGTTTATTTTCAACTAGAAATTTTTCTTAGTGTACAAATACTTTCTAAAGATGTTAAAGTACTTTTAGATTATATTAAGAATATTCTTACATGTTTTTCCCTTAATAATTTTTGTTTACTCGTAAAAGTGATATAAATTAGTGTTGAGAGAGAAACATCTGCTTAATAAAGCACTGGAAAATCATCATGTATACTCACGTCAGAGTAAAATTTAATTTGTCTGGCATTTTGAAATCGACAACGTAGAATAATACGAATTTCTGAATAATATACAGATTAAATAAATCAACTAATGAAACTTCATGATAAATATTTTTCAAGCCGATTTTGAATTGAAACGGCGAGCCGTTTAATTTGTAAAATCGTTAATTTAATATTTAATATAAAAATATATAGATATAAATTCATTTGTATGAATTTATCGATGCTATTCGTAAAAAAAAGTTTCTATATCAGTGATTCTTTTTGAGAGCTTTCGCTTCTAGTTCAAAATTCATTGCGAACTTAATTGTGAGACGTTACGAATATCAAGCGGAGTTTTCTTCAATCGCACAACGATTTCTTGTTATTTCGCAATGAAATGAATATATTTAAACAAGAATGCCATATTTTCGCGAGTGTGTTGTGTTGTGTAAGTACAACGAAGGATTCTGAGCATCCTGAGAAAAGGAAAAGGCGATCTGAGAACATCAAACGAGCAATCATATGGAACGAACAATTTTTTACCAGGTATTTATGCATTATTTTTTAAATCATTGTTTTAAATCATTGATTATGCCGATTGAATGATTCGTAAATAGTACGGATGGCCAGAATTGTTGAATTCGCATTCATTGTTTGCCATTCGTGCCGATTTGGCGGAGAGATCTTCATGGAATCAAAGGGCGTGAAACTATCGGTTTTAAATTTGCATAACAACGAATGTGTTATTCGCGTATTGAATCAAAATTTTCTCGGATGGGATGTCACATAAATTCAATTTTTTAATTTAATTCCGATGAGTATCTTATTTAATAAAAATTGCTAATATAATTATAAACGATATGTGTTAGAAGTACACTATATTATCAAATTAATTTTATTTTAATTATTTATATGATCTATTCGTCTCCATTTATTCATTCAATTTGTTTTATTAATATCCAATTTTGACGTGTGACTGATTATAGAAGAATAAAAGTATGTTCTTTTAAAAGTATGTTCTTTTTTTTTCTAATTCTCTTCCTAGCAATTCTAATAAAATAACAATTGTTAAGTTATGTTGTTGTTATAAATGAACGATATGTATATCGCACGAAATAATATCCTCTACTTTAGTAATTATTTATTGTATATGTGTTGTAACAATTATAAGATATCTTAGTGCTCTCTTAAATGAGTATAACGAGTCTAAATATAAAGCGAGAAATAATCCGCTGCGATAATAATCCGTTTGTTTAAATCGATTTGAAGATGTAGGAAATAAAATTTATTCGGCTCTATTTCGAAAATACAATTTAAACGTTTTGTAATGACGATATCGGCCGGTGCACGGCCTTGGTATTTGTTATTGTAACACAGTGTTTATGCAAAGTTGTCGCACAGGCTGGTCGTAATTCATGCTGTGTGGCTTCGTATCATTTTTCGAGATTCAATCTTATAAGTGTTTTAAAAAACGACACGTTTATTACGATAAAAGCACGTTTAACATTCGAGACCGTATCGGGTCACATTACGCATCGCACTAGAGACTTTGAGAAATTTTTCCGTTTGAAATGTGAAAATCGGAACGGAATAAACAGATAGGTGTATAATTTATTGTTTCACGTAAACTAATTATCGTGTTATTTCAAGTGCTGCAATTTTTTACATAGTTAGAAAAATTTAAAACTTTCAAAAAACGATTAACAAAAAGCTTTAGTCCCAAAGGCCCATATATTCCTTTAGTATCATAAAAATATATATTCCTGTTACGAATTAAATGTAATTTAAGATTTAACATATCTTTTCGAAATTGATAACGCTAAATATGAATGAGCATTTCACTGGATCGAATAACAAATGATACACACGTTGTGCCATTTGTGCATGGAAAATAGATAAATCAAAAATTTTTTTGTTGAATCTATACACATAATTCTGATCTAGTGAACCATGCTTAATTGACTAACAATAGAAATGACTCGATGATCTACGAATAGATTAAATTTTGCAAATTGCGATCTGAGAATAGTTCGAAACAGAGTCGAAACATCGCAAGATGACATCAAATAACATCTTAATATCTTTAATATTAATAAGACATCAAAACGTCATCTTGTTATGTAATCATTGTAGTATTAAATTCACTGTATTTTACTTTATTAATTTTTAATTAATTTCTATATATGTCTGACTGTTATATGCGTTTTTCCCATTCATTTATTTATTTGAATTTTATCCAATTAAAACACAAAATCAACAAAAATTCAAAATGACTTTATTTTAATTCTCGACGTCAATGAACAATCAAATTTTATAACAACAAAATCATTTCGATTTTCATGACGTTAAAATAAAATCATTTTGACTTTCTCAGTTCTCTTTTGCAGTTCATCTTTCTTCCTTTTCTCTTCAGGAGGAAAGCAGAAGAAGAAAGATGAACTAATGTAAAAGTTTAGCCAAAAAGAACAGGACTAATTAGAATTCTAACTGACTATGATTAGAACCTTCTGGTTCGTTCAATATCAACCAATGTTTCTCAGGCAGCACATAGGTACTAACATGACGTCGATTGACTCCCATCTCGTAGCAATCGTAGCCCCCCCGCGACGTTTCCCGCGCAGGGCATCCGCCCGTCGATAATGTCCCGCACCGAGTTACAGGACGAGGACAGGGCCTCACCTGCGAACCCGCTCCCAATCCGCGGTTGACCTGTGGCCCCCCATGCGAGAGTGAAGGGCCCCACCGAGTGATCGACTCCTTGACTCCCGGCCGTCCAGTCTCGCGGAAATAACGACACTCTCGTTCACGGAAAACGCCTCCGAATACCTTCACTACCTTCACTACTCGTCTTCGTCGTGGGGTGCGGGGCCCACCATCGCCCCTGGTGGGCCGCAGGCACTCCGTGTGTGGGAACCGTGTGCGATATTATTCTTTCCCGTGCATTCGTCGCACGTTTCATCGAGTGGTCTCTCTCGTCTCTCTCTCTTACTCTTCCTTCCCTTCTCTCTTCTTCTCCGGATAGGTCCGACATGTTGATGGATATTACGTGCCCTACGTTCGAGCGCAAAAAAAAGGGAGAAAGAGGGGGGGGGAGGGGGGAGCACATTGGCATAATTTGACAAAAGCCGCGAGTGTGCAGCGCGTCTATGTGCCAGCCGCTCGATAAACAATGTGCCATCGTGTACGCGCCAATGGAGTCACGAGTGCCACGCCAGGCACAATGCCATCTTATGACATTTTTCGTGCCAACCGTCTTCGTTCTCGTCCTCGTCGCCGTCGCTCGTCGACGTGGAGCTTAATCGCTTGTTAGACAGGCGACGGGCTTTTGTGCTCTCGCAACTGTTTTTCCGACCACCGCCTGCTGGCTGCTGGTTACTGCGCCTGAATCGGATAGAGGGGGAGGGAGAGAGTCCTTGATTTTGCAGGAGATTTCTGCATGTTCGTTGAATTTAGATCTTTCAATGTGATTCGATAGTTGGAACGTTTACTCGTTCATTTACGGGGACGACTTTCGCGATGGAAAAATAAAACTAAGAGCATTGCGCGCGGTATAAAATAATTAAGGTAACCGCTTTCCTTATAATAACAATATCTAATAATATAGAATTATTGCGGTAAGTAAAATGATTATCGCGAGATATTGACTGTTTAATTACTCAGATAGAACAAAATCATAATTAAATTATAATTAGATAGAAACCATTTTTTTGGAAAAATCAGTGATTTCATTTGATGATTTTATGATAAATTCTTGACGTAATATAATGATTTTTAAGTAATTTTTTTAACTAAAATGGCATTAATTTTGTATTTTATCTGGGTTTTTATATAGATGGAAAAGGAAGAAAGAAATAGGAAAAATAATATCGCTACTTAAAAACTAAATTATTCTTACGATTTATCTTAAATAAATTTCTCTGATAAAATCGAAAAAACAATTATTAATATGATTATTTAGCGCGTCGTCATTTTTATACTATAAATGACCTTTCTTTTGGCATATAATTTTGCATTCATTAATTGTATTTGTTATAGTCATGTTGTGATCACTCAGAATTTTTATTACAATGTAATTATAAATTCTAATAATTCTTATACAACACATACACACACCACGTCACATAATCCAATAATAATGTTACTACGACGTGCACGATCATTGCAAAAATATTAGATAAAAAATCTTGTATCGCCTTTATTGTAAAAGAACGTTTAATGATTCCCTGCGTTTAGCACAGAAAAAACAGCTTTACAATTATTATAAGATTTCTTTAATATGATTCATTTATACCAGATTCAATGTTCAAGCAGAACAAGTCACAATAAATAACGTCAAAATGATATTAAAATGAATGAAAAAGGGCTTTTAATGATCATTTTGAAGTCATTTTGACATCATTTTGATATCATAATGACTTGTTGTTCTGCTTGGATGAGGAACTAAGATGAATCGTATTCAAGAATTTTACAACAATTTCAAAGTTGCTTTTTCTACCGAACGCAGCCATTGTACTTGTTCGAACAAGTGCAGCAAATGTGCTGGCCCAGCTTTCGCACTGAGAGAAAAAAATATTGTCATCGCCATAGCTTCATCACGATGGCGCAAGATGCGCCTCGCTAGTAACCTGTCTTTTTCCGCGTGAATGTTCAGAATTTTAACAGACTGACAGTCATTTCCTCCGGCTTGCCGATTCGGCGTTGCTATTTTTCGGCAACGTCGAATCAATCGGATCGCTCAGAGCAATCACTCGTCTCCGTGTCCAGAGAGTCTCGGTCAGTAGGTGGAATGTCCTGAAACGATTCGTCTCATTCGGATAGAAAGAGAAAAAGAGAGAAAGAGAGAGACATCCCTGCCACCCACGCTGCCGCTCTGGGCTTGTTCCTGGGGCGTATCCGTGGGGCGTTCACCCGCCGTGGGGTAGGGATTCGTTATAGGCGGAGATGTTCCCACCAACGCGTTCCCCACCTCGCGGTCCACGCGGCCGGATGGTACGCTCGCGCATATTTGATCGCGAGAGTATGCGGACATTAACGCTCTCCTCCGCGGAAGACGGGAACCCCCTGCGCGGCTTGAGCTGTGTGTGCGGCTAATGTCTTCGTTTTTCCTTGCGACCGTACGTCATCACGGTCCGTCATCGGTGGAAGTTAGTCGGAAGTTACGCGACGGCTTTTTTTGGGGTGGGAGGGGAGGGGTTTGTTTTTTGTTAAGCCCATCTCGCGATTTTCTCAATAATATACGATAGTCCACATATTGTGCCAAAATGATGTCCATCTCGGTGTCTTATTTGTCAAAAACATAAGCGGAAGTTGGAAAATATAGTGGCAAGTTAATAGGATGCTGTATATGTTATGTATTTATTTTAAAAATGTATCACATATATCGCTTATCTAGACGTTGTTACGAGCCTGTTTTATTCTCGAATTAAACGTTACATTGAAGCTTTAACAATTATTATTATTATTAATTTTGATTCATACGTATGGAAATAAATAAATGGAATTATTCGGAAGAATGCATCTCATTCGTTTTGATTACATGTAGATTGATTAATTCATGAATTCACGCTGTTGATATGCTACATAAAAAATTATCTTTTTTATTTGCAAGTTATGAGATAGAGTTTACATTAACTTTGTCTGTTTTCATTTTTTTACAATATAAGTATCTTTTACAATATAAATGATATCCTAAAAATATCGCTTTAACTGCAAATCTTAGAAAAATTAAGTGTTGAAGTAAAAGATTCTTTTAGAAAGATTTCCGAGTATTAACGTTGTTCTGATTTCGTAATTTTTAAAATAATAACTTACTGTTGTAACACGAGACACATTTCCAAGTTAAATCATAAACATGCAATCTATAATTATGAAGTTCAGATTGTAACTGACAAGTTTATAATGAATATTTCTATAGCATAAAATTATGAAATTAATATCAATGTCGATACATGAAGACTTAATATTGATATAATTTTTATACAACATGACAGATTTAAAAGAGATAAATGTTGCAAAGTATAAATATATTATGTGAAATTATAAGGAAAAATTATCTTGCAAAATATTACTTTCTTTAGTCACCGAGATTAGAGACAAAGTTTCGAAATTTTTTTCTTATACATGTCATCCTTTCTATTAATCTCAATTTTTGGATGCAATAATAGCAAATGAATTTTAATAACAATAGCAGAAAATAAGAATTGGAGTTTATTTTTAGATTTATAGATTAGGAATTTAAGCTTAATGGATGAATCTTTTTCCACACTCTCTTTTTAATCGATTGAATTTCGATTCAGATTTGTCTACCGAGATTAAAATTTATTTGGGATAATGCAAAATTTATGGCGTGAATATCTCACAGACGTTCGTTTACACAGATGGAAATGCAGCCAGTCGGCGACACAAAGCATTCCAGTCGGGATAACCGAACTGAATAACGGTCCAGATATTGCTACTCGACTCCCTTGTACCGTAGGTAATTGCCATGGTAGGATGCCTTTGCCCTATGGAGGACAAGGGAATTCGCGATATTCGCTCTTGCACCCATGTACCAGGTATCTATATCGCGCCATGGTATAGCATTACCTCTGGCAAGACAGAAATTGGCTCTGACTCCGTCGCCCTGCTAAAGAGATGGCGGATTTGGTCGGGGCGTGGATCATTTATTCAATCATGCATTTTGATTTTCCTCATAAAGTACGATCTTTGCAAAAGTGCGGTGTTTCCGCAAAAGAATCGTTACGTTACAATATATAAATTATACGTACTTCCTACAATCTTCGTGAGTTCTTGTTTTGCAAAAGAATCTCGTCGGACGTGAAGTCATTTATTATTATTCACTGAAAATAAGTTTAACAATAATAATCAAGTTAGTTGGTAAAACTGTAGAAAAATAAGTTAAATCAAAATTAGTTAAATCTGGTTGAAATTTATGCAATTTAAATTTAACTCATCTACCTAATATTACTAATTATTAAATATCGAACGGTTGTATAATTACTATTATTATGCTTGATTTACGAAATATTGTATCAATACATTTTGTTCGTTTCTACGATTTTTGCATAAATCTGCGTTTCCTGCAAAAAAATGATCGCATTCTACAAACTATACGAATTAACTTCTGCATATCTAAACATCGTAAGTTATTGCACGTTCATGATTTATCTCGCCATCTGATGACTCGCGGCCACTGATAATGTAAAATCGTTATCAAAATTACGGCATGAAAAATTATAACAACGTTAATATCAAACAAAAATTTATCTTTCAAAACATGTTAAAAAACATTCTCGACGTCACTTTCCATGTCCGCCGCGAAGACGTTTGATCGAGGAGCTGCGGAGAGGAAGGTATTCTTGCGGTAATTAATAAGCATTTTATTCGGGACGGCACTTCCCTGTAATAACAGTTTGACGGGAATCTAATTGAGTCCCGGGGGCGCGCGGCACGCCGGGGGTAGACTCCGATATAATCTACGGTCCCATGAATTACGAGTACCAGCTCGAAGACTCGCCCGTTCCTACGGCAAACAAGGCAACCCTTTGCGAGGGAGGCAGCGACGACCCGGGCGGGCATTAGCATCCTCTGCAGCAAGAACGTGGCACCGCCATCACGTCACTGCCGTCACCGTCTGCCGCCGCTCCTGCGAGGCATCTTAGACCGAGAGACAACCCCATGATTTTGTCTCCTCGGTATTCATGAACGGGGCTGGTGTAGGGTGGCAGCGTCTCTTCTCCTTTTCCTTCATGAATTTACAATCGGTACAGCATCGAATCGCAACGAGATACCTGCGCATGCTGATTTCGATAAATCGAGAATAATAATCGTTCGCACGCTCTATTAATTTTATTGGATTGATGCTTTATTAACCCTACATTACTCACGTGACTTTTTAATTCTTTCTATATGTACAGTGGTATTGTCAGTAGCTTTAAAAAATTATACCTTTAGTGAATATTAAGTTATTCAGTTCAATTAAGACTTGTGTTAGAGTAAATTGTTATATATTGTTATTTATTATATATTGTTAAACGAGCGTAATTTTCAAGTCTTTTATACTTCAATGATTATATAGATAAAATAACTGTTGATGAAGAAATACTATTGATTGACTTATAGATGCGAGGAAAATTTTTGAATCTTCCTACGTAACTTTTACCAATTTCATTATCAATTACTTGATAAAACATTAATTATAATATTATTTGATAAGTAAAATTGTCACATTTTTTTCATTTTTCAAAGAGTTTCGATCTCATCCGTCAATTTTTACGTTTCAATCTCATTTTTTAGCGATATCCCATACAAACTTTTAAAAATAATTAAATAATACATGTCCCATAAAAAAAGTCAGACTTCAAAGAATTAAGGTACACTAAAAAAAAAGAGTTTGGCAATAGTTAAATGCTCTGTGATAATTAATTTTACTTTTTTAAATATTTAATAAGTATTATAAACATAATAATTAATATAACCAATCGTTGATAATAATTGCTAAAAATTTAGAAACTATATCAAATGATTTTTTATTATAATATATTATAAACATTTAATTGAAATTATTTCACTCAACATTTGGTAGCTATTACCAGACTCTTTCAATGTAATTACTCGCGGAATGTTTCTGACATTTCAATATGTATTATATTTCAATTTTCATTGTTCTCTTTAATAATTTACAATTGAATAAAGACTGATAATATTCTATATATTCTTTAGATAAAAATAAATGCAAAAATTTTGTTTAATTATGAAACAATTTATACTAAATATAATTTTATATATATATATATATATGTATATATAAAATGTTTAAACTTTTAGCGATGGTTTTATAAAGTTGGGATTCTGAACCCACACGAGTAATGAAGGGTTAATGATTAACTTCGTCAGTGGTTAATAAAGAGGCATGATCTATACGCGTTAAACTATTGTACTTTTTTCCCATTGCTAACTAAAGTAGTTGAATTGAAATATTTCGAGAGAAATGATTTTGGATTATTTATCAGGTATTAAAAATTGTCTATGTCCGTTGCACACGTGATACTTTATAGCTAGTTTCATTGCCTCGTTGTCACGATATTGCGCTGTATGTTATCGTGTAGAGAAACGGGTCTCGCTGCGGGAGACAAGCCCATATAGCACGATTGATTTAAAATCACCATGGAGATTATAGCGAGCATGCTACTTGTACGCGGCAAAACATGCAGAGAGGACGACGCGGAATTTATCATCGGAAATAGGTAACAAAGCAGACAAAGCTGCCTGCAACCAGCATCGCGGCAATTAGTATAGCTTGCATAATGAACCGCAAACTGATCCGACAATGAAACATATACAATGTGGAATTATCGACGTATCTTTTTAATATAATCCTATATGGATTCTTGTAACTCTCTATCTCTTTCTCTCTGTTAAAGTGGAGAAATGAAAAATATTCTTTCACATTTTATTCTCAATATTTCGTTTTTATTATCCGGGAAATCGAAATTAATAAATAATGAAAATAAATAAATTGAAATAAATTGAAATAAAATAAAAATTAATAAATAGGAATAAATAAAAGAAATTTGACTTTGCCTCTGAAGACCGAAGATTAATATTTTGCGACATGATTTTTCCTCCAATTACAATTTTATGTTGAGTACATTTTATCTTTTATACATTTTTTAAAAAGTTTCTACAGTTTATATACGATAATTTGTAGTGCAAATATATTTCAGCTCGAATATTTCCAAAATTTTTCGAATAGCCATAAGAGAAAATCTTATTCTATGAACTGAAAAAATGTTTCTTAGGATACGCCAGAGGTAAAATCACTTTATTACGTCCGTCCTGAATAGATGATCATGAGTTCTAATTCAGGTTCGCAAACCCAGACTGGAAAATATTTTTCACACAGTAAATTATTTACAGATCTTTAAGATGTTTATTAGCTAGCTTCACTATTAAAATGGACAATCAATCTAATTTGAAACATTAATTTCAGCTTCCAACAAACCTTATCGACAGTTTATAAAACTGAAATAACATATTTACAAAAATATGCATTTTATTATTAAGTCCTATGATCCGCTTTGGCCAAAAATAGGATTACCTCTATTAATTAAATTATTATTCCTTTCTCGAATTTAGAGAAACCTCGTTCATTCGGTCCAAGTTGAACTTACGTGTGCGTGACACCTTTTCACAACCCCCTCACGCGTTCGTCACAGAGACCGTGTCCAGTCTGAGCTTCATAGCGTCCCTGATATAATCGCATCAAACGACAAATCTGCAGCACCGGAACATAAGGGCGCGAACTGCGGACGGAGAGTCCCGGGTAGGGGAGATGAACCGGTGCGGTGTGCAACGGGTGAGACGGCGGGAGGGGTCGGGGTCGGGAGATGATCGTAGGCAGTGTCACGTGCTGCTGTCACTAGCACGGATTATATTATATAGGAATGGCAGCGAATAGGTGTAGATATAAGCACCAGAGCGGCAGTTAATAAATATGATAATGGCGGGCGGAATGAGAGAAAGAGGGGGATGTGTGGGGTACGATATGGGATACCACTGTATAAGAGTGACCACCAGAAGCGGAGGCCTGTCATCGTCAGGACCTCTCGTCGTATGTCACACGACACACAGCCATGTGGTGCACACACACACACACACACACACACACACACACACACACACACACACACACACACACACACACACATACGCCCCCAAACGCGCGCGCGTCCTGGCGTGGATATTATTTCCATGATTGTGTTTTTCTTCCCGCGCGGGGTCCTCGATCGAGCAGCAGAATCAGCGAGTTTCAAGGTGGATTACTTTCTCGCTCGTTAATTTTGTTAATTCTCTTGTCCCTGTCGCTCGCATATAAATTCACGGCATATAAATTTACCCGACCGTTCCGTTCCGTTCCGTTCCACCCAGCGCGCCGTCTGTTTGAGTTAATAATAATTTGTCGCAACAATAATTCGCTCGGTTTCCGCTCTTCCTCTACCTCTTGACCCGACGGTATAATTTGCGTTCTAAACGTGCCAGGGGGTTATTCCGTCGGCGCATTCCGCGCGTTCACGCGTATCCGCGACGCCGAGCGTCACGCCGCTCCGCGTCTCTCCGCACCGCACCGCGCGGCGCGGCGGAGCAATTAGTCACGGTGCATTTAATAAATCGCCGGCTCTCCCGTTTAGCGAGGCGAGGGTTAAGTCTTGCCTCTCTTCCGCTTACTCTCCCCCTTTGGAAAATATCCAATAACGACCGGCCTGACTCCTCTCCGTCCGTCAGCGTGATCCCGCTCCGCTCCTGCGCCCAGCATTAAACCTTCACCTATCCGTTCGAGGAGATCGGCTTACCTTAATAATTGTAGGTACACGGTCGCGCTTCAAGGGGGTTAGAACGTTACCGGGCCGTGCCCTCGGTTCTCTCGTCAGGGCGCGCAGGGAGTTCACCCTTCGCGCAAGGGTGTTACCATGGCGTCTATCCGGCCGACGCCGAAAAGCGCGTTGTCAAGGCGAAGTGATCGAAAGTCGCGAGAGATGTAATGAAACATTCTTAGCGCGACGAGGGCTCGTATTTTGATTGGTGAATGGCACTCCTCGCCCAGGTGATGAGAGCGCTCGTAAGGGAGTCGGAAACTGACTCGATGAGGACTAATGCAAGGTATCTTAGTATACGGCTAGTGCTTTTTTTTAACGCCATGATAATCTGTAAATAGATAGCGCTGCGTTGATAGGAATGTGGCACAAAATGACATAAATGGTACAAAAAATAGTATTTTTGAGATAATGAAAAGAAAGGGCTTTCTTAAAGACTAACATATTTCTGTGGAAAAACACAGATTTGTGATTCATTTGCTTATGTAGAAAAGTACGACAATTTTGATAAGATAAGTAAGAGATGAAAACACTCGATTAGGGTTACAATGCTCGAATTTTGAAAGTTCATAATGGTTTTAAAGAATACATTATAATTAAAATGGAAAGAAAATGAAGATATATGCGGAAAGGATTTTGTTGTTGGATCATCAAAATAATTATGTAGCTAATTGCTAGAACATTAAAACGTTTTGCAACATGATTAATTATCATGCTTGAGATTCTCATGTAATTATCTTAGTGATTCAAGACAATTATTATTAAATCTGTTATTTGTAAATTAAATTTTTAATATTGCAGCATTTTTTTCGTGTAGAAATTGTATATATTCGCTTTTCTAATTAAAATTGTTTTAATTGAGAATTTATTAATTAAAAAGCTCTAATGAAAAAATTGCTAATTTTGAGATGTATCACTTTTCTATTAACGCAGCGATATGATTTTTGATATTACATAGAGCAATAATAAAATAGATAATATCAGAAAATATTCTGAATAAACAATCTATAATATAAAATATTCTGAAATTCTGTTTTATAATAGAAACTATTAAGAATAAACAGATCCAATTATAATTTCATTATAATAATTCAATATTAATTATATTCTGAAGAGGGCTACAACAAAATATGAAAGAGGAGTATATACAAGAGCACAAAGAGTACTTAAGCGTTTTTGCAATATTTGTATAAATAAATAATTTGTAAATAGCACTTGATGATATCACAAATTGTCAAGAACAAGATTCGTTGATGTTTGAATAAGTATCGTTTTATTAATATCTCTCTTATTATTTACAAAACTTTATAATAATCTCTAGCTGATTTTCTCACCACGACACACTACTCACTATCGTCAATTCTATACTTTTTTTTTGTTTTGCGTAATCGTTATACTGTAATGCTCGATAATGCTCATCCTCTAAATCATTTATGTATAATGAACGTCGCTCGATTTAGAAATTCGTTGTCGACATGCGCGCGACACTTCCGTCTCTCTTCGCACCACACAACGTCGCTTATAACAAACGTGTATTTACAATATAAGTGTCATTTACAATTGAACGTGCGAAATCGTAAACTTGTTCTAAGATCCTCACTCGCGACGCGAACGCGCGGAACGCTCGTCGAATTTCAAAAACGCTTCGGTCTGTCCCTCGCGTTCTCTCGCAATCTTTCACTGTCCCATTTCGTTTTTTTTTCGCCGAAAAGGAAAGCTTCGAGAGCTCTCTCTCTCTCTCTCTCTCTCTCTCTCTCTCTCTCTCTCTCTCTTTCGCGAATAAAATCGCGTTATTGATTTGTAGAAGTAAAGTCGTCTCGATGAATCGACATATCTCGATAAATCTTGAGTCTTAACAGAAAAAAGAAAATAGAAAATTTTACCATTTAATCTAATCCTCTATAAACTTTTCTTGCTTCTGAAAAAAATTACACTGAAGAAAAATAATGTTGTATTAACAGCGTTATTCTAATTGATAATAATCTTGTTAATTAATTCAATAACACTATTAACACCTAAACGCTTTTTTCGATGCATCATATCTAGCTTTTTCCAATGCTTATTTTCACTATACTTACAACTTTTTTATTAATCAAGAAAAAATTACACATTTACGGACTATTGCTTAAATAAATATTCATTAATAAATATTCATAAAAAATTAATTTTGGAAAAAAAAGAATTGAAAGTAAAAGTTATAGAAAGATTTCCTAAGAATCGAAGACGGCTAGTGTTATGAATTTAAGTTTTTCCAGTTCGAAGAATTAGTTTATAATTAAAAAAAAATATAATGAGTTAGTAAATGGAATATGTATAATTTTGTGATTTTTTTTATCTGTCAATAATTAATTAAAAATAATATAAAACAAATCCAAGTTCAATAGTCACTAGTCGACTATTTTTACTTCCTCCTCAAAAGTCTCAATTCTAATTTATCCCCTTCCTCTAAATAAAATTTTAGCTACACTCATGATTAGATATCCATATTCAAGCACTCTGATATTTACTGCCAGTGCTGAAAATAGTGCACGTAACGTAGATTTTTAGTACTGGCAGTGAATATCGGAACGCAGCCCGAGTATGTGTTCTCTTATAGCGTTTTCGAGTGGAGTGGGGTTGAACTCAACCCAGATCGGTTAACTCGAAAGTACCATGACCTCGTCCAATCAGAAACCAAAGTAGAGCATATGACGTCATTAATCCGACCTGGGTTGGGTTCAAACCCAATGCACTTGAAAACGCTATACGTGTGGTGTTTAAAAGTCAATGAAACAAGTATATCGTTCTCTTTTAATAAAATGTCGTCTGTTTCATAAATACTGTACTATAAATTAACAAGATTATTTTCAATTAAACTAATGCTATTAATACAACGTTATTTGCTTCCATGTACGCAATCGGCAAAAGGAACATATTAAATTATTAAATTTAAAATTAAGATTTAATTTAATAATCTTAATAATTTAATCTTAAATTATTAAGATTAAAAAGATTGTTGATGTTTACAACTTTCAAGTCATTTGGCGCTATAAAGGATTAACTTACATATCTGTGTTGTGCGAATGTAACAAAATTTTGCTTGAATTTGACGGAAAGTAAAATCGTTATCCATATCGCAAGCGTCCAGATTGACGAGGTTCTGGCATAACTGATAAAAATGCCATATATGTATATAGATACATATCGCGGATAAAATAATACACGTCAACGCAGCGACATATCTATATACATATATACACACACACACACATATATATATATGTGTGTGTGTGTGTTGTATATTGTATTTGCGCGCGACAATGCAGCAAAATCTGTCGCGTAAATACGGGGCGCGCGCGGCGCCGGAAATTCGTCGAACGTTTGACAAACGTGCACATTGTCTGGAAGCGACTTTCCGAGCGACAATGTCGCTCGCGAGAGCGTGTCTCGGATGTCGCGCTGTCGGTGAAATCGAGTCACAATCACGCGACGCCAGTGTACTATTTCGTAATTCGAATCGACGGATTTCCAATCCATCGAGTGGACACCCGGGCCAACGATAATTTCGCGAGCGAACAATCCGTTTCGGCTCCCATGCTCGATTGTAGCACGGCGCGGCCGTGTTTTGTTTCCTGGCGCCGCGGCGCTTTACAATGTCGTTTATTTCGTGCACAGGCGAGCGATCCTCCGCAAATCACCGAAATTCGGATATACGAGCTTCCCCCGCGCGCGATTCTACAAAAAAAAAAACTAGAACTTTTTTTCTCCCTCGACCGAAAACATTTTTTGCATACGTTTTGCGAAAAATAGTGTACTTTAACGACGGCGTTGACGCTAATAAAAGTCGATTATTATTTTACACGAAGAGATCGTACGAATTCATAAAACTCTTTTTATTATATTCTATTTTTTCGAAACGCTGAAGTCTGAATGTCGAGGTGTATAATATTATATATTAAAAAACAGTTGAAAGAAATAAAACGAGTTAAGTAAATTTTTGTTAAAAAAAAATCAGAGAATACCGTTCGCAAACAAATGTGTTATCTCGTTCGCAGGTTTAAAAAATACGGTGATCTCGGCGGGCAAAGTGAGAGATTAAAATGCGTTACTGAAATTTTCGAATGCAGGCGATTCTTCTTCGAGAAGAACAAAGATGTGGATCGCGTCGCGAGCACTGTTTAATGGTCGTTAATTGAGATTTGAAGGAAGTGAACACTGGCTCCGGTTGATCCGTAGAAAGATTTACAACATGCGCGTTGTAAATCTCTTCTCGTGGTGCAACTCCGGGGGAGCCGCCATTCCACGTAAAACGTGAATGCGTGAGGCTTCATTCGATTCGACGTGTGCACTCACGATCGATTTACGCGATGACAGATGTAAAATCACGGTGACGGTTACTATAGCGATGCACGATGATCCCGATTCGAGTGTTCTCATCGTAATATCACCCTTGGCTGGCGCATTTTCAACCGCGAGCGCGTACTCACCGACCACAGGCGGTCGCTAATTATCACACTAATAGTCCCTACAATCATCGAGCAAATACCCATCGATTGTCGATTGCCGTAACGTCCCAAACAAAGTCCATAATCGGACGTAAGATGTCTTGAGCTGGTATCGGTACATTAATCGCAAGTCAATCCTAAGCTTACTGCGTTCAGCAGAGAAAACTAATCAATTAGTGCTTAGTGATTATCCTTAATCCTTAATATGATTTCTTACTTTTAGTTCTTCGCTGGATCTAAGCGTAGGATCCAATCGTATTAAAGAATCACTAAGCGCTAACTGATTTTTTCTACTTGGGCATTCAAAAACGTCAATAGTGTTACTGTAAGAGGCTTACGATCGATTTGCGACTAACGTTATAGAACCAGCTTTATAAAGACAAACGGGTATTTCTTAATTTTCCTATTTCTTATAAGATCTTTTAGACGATTTTCGTAAAAACGTCTTTGAGATGTCTTTTAGACGTCTTACGTACCAACTTTGGATTTTTGTTGTCTGGGGTCACGTTTCTAATCGGGCAGCATGTTACCGGACTATGTACGGATGCACTTCACAAAAAGGAAAGAAAAAGAAGACTGTCCTTTTGGTATCCACGTGGGCATGGCTCACGGGGAGTCTTTCCTTACAGCAGATACGTAGAAAGAGAGAGCGGTCTCACTCGCGCAATCTCGAACCCGCGATGGATCAGCCGTGACTGTAGAAAGCCAGAAGGGAGAATGAAGCAAGAATTACTTGCCTTGAGCAAGAATTACTTCGGCCAATTAGAAATTCGGCGCTCCTAAGAATTATTTCAATCACAGAGAGACTCGCACGACTATTGGCGTCTCTCTCCCTTTAGGCTCTCTAGCCGACCGCAAGCGGCGGAGACGAGGCTCCAGGTTCATCCCGAGCCATCGGCCGTTGATTCGTGAATCACGAATGACGATTCGATGAAACGACAGCAGAGCAGATCCGCGTATCCACACACACACACACACATTTCCCTCCCACTCTCTTAAGAGTCTTAAGGACTGTCGTCGGGTATGGCGTACCAGGCAGCTGGATCCGCGGCGAGGGCCCATGGGCCTGCGACGGAGGGATTGGCGTAGGCCGCGGCCCCCGCCGCGGATGGCGCGCACTACCAGGCTCGACCCTGTAACGGTAGATACGCGCCGCACTGTGGCTGCTGTTGCTGCTGCATGCCCTGCTGCGCGCTGGACCGCGTGTACGAGCAATGCTGCAGGCTCTGGCTCGAGCTCATGACGTGGCTGACGCCAGCGACGACCGAGTGATGGGACACCGAGGAAGTCGCCGCGTGATGGGTACCATGAGGACTCGAGGCCGCTGTCATGTGCGGCGCAGGACTTGCCAGGGCCGCGCTGGGCCCGCCGCGGCTACCCTCGTTCCCGCCGCCGCCGCCGCCGCTCCCGCACGGCTTCCCGTCCTTCACCAGCACCGGTACCGCCACCCGCCGCGGCGAGCTTGCACTCTGGAACAAATGTATCATTGCTTCTTGATGCGACATTGCGACGTGCACAGGGAAAACGCGAATTGTCAAATATATATATATATATATATATATACAGAGTGGTTTGGAAAATAATGATAAATCTTTTGCATAGGGGTAGAATAGACTAAACTGAGAAGAAAAGCCTTCTACCATTTTGCAATTTTCGCAATAGTTAATAAGATATTAATTGCTAAAGTATTAATTGTCGAAAGTTGATCTTCAATAATTTTTTACTCAAATACTTTTACTCAAATACAGAAAAACTGCAAGAGACAAAAATTGTTTATTTTCTTTTCATGGAATTGTAAGAATTTTTTCCAGAATTTTTTATCAACTTTTTAGAACATTTTAGAATACGCATACGGTATTAAAAAAAATTCTGAAAAAATTCTGAAAAAATTCTCAGAACTTTATGAGAAGAAAGTAAAAAAAATAAGAAAATTTTTGTCTCTTACAGTTTTTTTGTAAAGTTGATAGTATTTGAGTAAAAAATTATTGAAGATCAATTTTCGGCAATTTTTAACAATTAATATCTTATTAACTATTAGCTAAAATCGTAAAGAGAATTTTTTTCTTCTCAGTTTAATTCATTCTGCCCCTATATGGAAGATTTATCATTACTTTCTAAACACCCTCTATATACATATATATATATGTTTATAATAATCCGTCTACATACTTTATTTATTCGTATATTTTAACATCTCGAAATAATATACGTCGCGATATCGCGATACAAAATTATTCGATCATAATCGATTATTTTCCTCGCATTCGTGATTAGTCAATTTCTTTCAGCTTAAGACTTAAATAGGAATTTCGGAAAAGTCATACGATCAATCAGAATTGTTATTTTGTATATCATACTAAACTTAAAAGATTCTGATTGATCGTATGACTTTCGAAATTCCGACTATCATGAGGAAGCACCCTAAATTTCACGCCTTAAAATCTCATTGTGGACGCCGCTTTAGAACGTCACGGATTTGGAAACGAATCGAGCCGAGCGATCATTTCATCTGCTAGTATAATATCGTAATCAAATTCTATATTCTATCATTTATGAATTAACATAGATCTGACTTTTGTATATACATCGATGATTTGATATAATAGAAAGCGCGTTTCGGAAAATATCAATATAAAAAGTTTTTACGTGATTATAGTAGTCAACGAGACGATGCGACGATCGCATTCGGTTTACGAACGTTTAATCGCACGGATATTCATTTTAACTCATATATTTACTTGTTTGTGATATTAATTGTCACAAGACACATACAGCATATATTATTTATTATTTCAATATACAATTAGGTACGAAAGTGCACGGAAGTGCAGTTAGGAGCAACAGGTGTAGCGTCGCCGCGACGGGTATACGCGTGAAGTTGTCCGCGCGACATTCGCGAGTCTCATCCGCCATTAGCATTTTCGTCCGATTTTGTCGGTCGCGATAATTCTAGTCAGTTCTACGAATTCGTCGATCGGTGAACATCCATGGATATCGTGGCTTCGTACAATCATATTCTTTTTCGGAATGTAACAAAGTGTGCGAGAAGTGTGCAGTTAACAACCGGGAGTGCCGTGAAAAGTGTCGCGCGTCATTAATTTTGTTTCCGCGAGTGTTGTATTGTCAAGTACGAAGGAGACGCAGAGAAGCTGAGAGGAGGCGGAGGCTTGGAGGCGTCGGGCAATGGCGGGGCAATCACAAGTGATTTGTTTTTATTTGTTACTTGCGATGTTAATTGTTTGTCGCACAGTGTGTTTCATGTATCATTTTGAATAATATAGAATGTTAATAATATAGAATTATTAAATATATTTCATGGAAAAGACAGTTTTGCTGAAATATCTAAAAATTTAACTAGATACAAATCTGAAAATAATTTTATTGGACATCAAAATAATTATGTAGGACGCTCAAATTAGATTGCTAGAATGTCAAAAGTTTTCACAGCGTTGTTGATCATGCTCGAGATTCTTACATAATTATTTTAATGGTCCAATAAAAGTATTTTCAGATTTGTATTTAATTAAATTTTTAGATAAAGCAAAATTGTTCTTTCAAAATAAATATTTAAAGATTAAAATATTAGAAAGTTAAAATATAGAAATATTTAAAACTTATAGAATCATAATTTTCTTTATTTATGTGTTATTTGCAATGTTAGTTGTTTCTTTGCAATTGCATAACGTATTCCATAATAATATATATTAAATATTTGTTATTTAAGCTACTTAAAATATTCAAAATATATTTTACTTATAATATTTTATTTATATTTATAATACTTTCAATGTATTTAAGATTTAGAAAATTACGAAAATTATTTTAAAAAAAAGTTAGAAAATAAAAGTTTATTTCTTTAACTAATAAGATAACAATAAGAGTATTAATAACAATAAAAGATTATATTAATATTTAATTATAATAAAAATTTAGATACAAAAATTTTCCTCTAAAGTTATATATATATAAATATTTAAAAACATTTAAAACATGAGTAAAATAATTATCTCACAATAATTCACTCTTGAGAATGATTAATTATCACAGACATTACTTTAATTTGGATAAATTTGTTTTTGTTTACAGATTACGTACAAATAAACTCCGCTGCTGTGCATTGTATCGGTGAGTTCGATAAATCATTTTATTGGATTGAAACAAAAGTTTGTAATGATAACTTTAAAGTATGTAATTTCAAAATTTAAGCAGCTGTAACTTCGTTAAAAACAAACAAAATTTAAAATTTTTTATAAAATTTAAAATTTCTATACTTTCGAAAGGTCACTATGTTTTTTTAATTTTTGCGAGTTTAATGATTTTTGCAAATAGAAAACTACAATTAAGTTGAACGAAATAGAAAATTTTTGTTCACTTTGTGAGCCAATCACGTTCCAAAAAAAAACATGCAAAAATTTTCGACTGTTTATTGTGAAAACTAAAAGTTTTTCCTACGAAATCGTTTTTAAAAATTTTCTAAAATTTTTTGTTATTGAATTATCGCGGATTAAATAAAAAGGATAACATTTCAACTTTGCTCATAATTTCGTTAAAAATAATCGTATTGCAATTCAAGAAACAGGTACAATTGCGCAAAATTTTTTAGAAACATGGTACAAATGAAATAGCGCTGTGAAATTTTTTGTTTCGACCCATATTTCAATTTAAAATAAAAAAAAAGGATATTAGGATCTACTGTGTGTGTGTGTGTGTGTGTGTGTGTGTGTATTCTCTAAATTTGAATCAGTGGCTAATCACTGTGATATCAATCCCAAGTATGCCACTGAGAATTAGTACATTCACAGCGAAATTCAACTAAAAAAGTCAATGAAATGTGGAATCCTTAATCTAGCTAACCTTGCTTTAATGTATAAATTCAATGAATATGATATTGGAACTGCAAATATCGATAGTTTAATCACACGATACTCGAACTTCCTTTCTTTTTCAGTCGAATTTCACTGATCCAGAGAGTATAAATTCAGAGAGTATAATTTATTTAGAGAATAAATTCTATCTAAGCAAATCCATTGACTCGACACAGATATTTACGAACTATTCGTTTACAGTCTTTTTAAACGGACCTGTGTGTGCTCATGCACGCGAGCTACCGATCATCTCCGATGGATTATCGAAACGCCACCGTTTGCCAAAGTTTCTTAGTACAAGTGTACGCACTTTAAGCGCACGTTCCAGCGCAATTTCCCAGCTCGACGAGCGTTGCGTGAACAAACGCGGGATACGTAGGCTGGCAAGGACTTGAGCTGAGCGCTTCTGTGTTCCGAGTAAATACGCGCAGCGCGGTAGGCCCGGTAAGACACTTAACCCGCACGATATCCCGCGATCAGCATTCACTGCTAGACGAAGTACACGATGGACTCTCTCGTTACGAATAAACAGTACCGGCTACCGTAGACTCGGCCCGCGTACTCTCCCATAGCATAAAATTTCCCCAGTTTAGAAATTTTGAATCAAAGTGAAACACTTCTTGATATATCTATACGATGATCTATCATATATATGATGATCTATCTACGTATTGTATATGTAGAAAATATATTTCAAGTTCATGTATTTTACAATTGAAGAGGGAGGCAATCTTTCTCGTATTTCTTTAATTTTGTATTAAATTTGTAATTCTTAAATGAATAATAATTTTTCTTCTGTTGATTTATATCTTTTATATTTCAAATTTGTATCTTTAATTAAAAGGAGAAATCATTCACATATTTTCTTAATTTTTATTAACTTGGTAATTCTTAGATAAATTAATCTTTCTCGTTATTCTTTAGATTAATTGACTGTATTTCTTTCGCTTTGTATTTCAAATTTGCATCTTTAATTGAGAGGCATTCTTCACATATTTTCTTAATTTCGAATTCTTAGACAAATTAATCTCTTTTTTTAATCTATGGGTTAATTAATAAACTTTCTGTTATTAATTTACGTTTTCCTGCTTTGCAACTATGCGAGTAGAAGATTCTAAATTTTGTTATCAACTCGATTAAAAATTCAAGACTGCGATATGTTAATTCGAGGGAAATCATTTTCTATTCGCACAAGAGATCCGTGGGTGTAGAGACAGCCCTGTTCTGTACATCAACCCCACGAACCTCACGGCATACCAAACAGAAGCCGGAGCAAGCAGACCGAATACCTGCCAGAACGACCACTCAGCTGTATCAACATTCGGTACACGACATTCCTCTTCGATCTCTTCGCCAGTGAGACTTTAATAATACGATTGCGCTGAAAAATAACGTCCTTTGCTCGCCTGATGCTCGCGTGATTTCTCGGTAATCAGTGTCATCTGCGTGAATTTTTCGAATTTTATTTATCCAATCATCTCGTTACATCATTCGCCTTTACTGTGGTTAGATCAAATTAAATACAGCAACCTTTTAGAAAGTTAGTAATAATTCTGTATTCAAAAAAATCAGTGTAGATTTAACACCATATGCGGTGTCTATATAATTCTCATCGTGCTGATATTAATATTAACACCAACATGATGTGGATTTATAGTACAAAATTTAGAAAGAGAAAATATGATAGTGGATTTATAGCTCCTGGAGTTAATATTGATACCATCATGGTGTGAATTTAAAATTCATAATGTTAAATCCACATCATTAATATTAATATCAACACAATAAATTATATAGATACCGCATGGTGTTAAACCACACCGATATCTTTTAGAATGTGACTTTCTATTGTTAAAAAGACAAAATTATCAAGGAATTTATCAAGGAAAATATGTAGAATATAATTATAATTTCTTGTTCTTTATGACGAAAAAAAGAGCTTCAGAATTTATGATATTTTCACGTTTATTTCCACAGTTCCAAAATCGCTGCGATGAATATGTGTAGATAAAAAAAGGGGGCGAGAGAGAGAGAGAGAGAGAGAGAGAGAGAGAGAGAGAGAGAGAAAGAGAGAAATATTAAACCGACCGATGGAACGCAGCGAAAAGGTTTATGCGGGCAATGAATTTTTTTTGTCGCGCGAGAGCAGATACTTTTATGCAAATCCGGCCAGTGTCGAGTGCCCGGGAGGTATACGACCGATTTGATTCGAGTGGCCGGTACGAACTTACGTTTCGCGTTGCCGTTTGCGAGGGCATAAGTGCAGGCATGCCGTGCACTTCAAGCTGACAAAGTGACGATTACGCTAAACGCATGACGGTCCGCGCGCGCGTCACGCGTCACGCCACTTTAGCCACTTTAACGCGCGTTAAACGATTTCCGGCGAAAATGCCTGCGTTGTTGGGTGCCCGAGTAGTAATACCTTTATGAAGGCCAGGCCTGGGTCGCGTTGCCGAGATTCTGAACTTCTGCACCCCGATCGCCTGGACCGATTGCAACGAAATCAATTCTCGAAATCATTTCTGTTGTATCTTATCGAATATTTTTATATTTTTATATCGTGTAGTAGATAATCCATTTCCCTTCATTTCATGAATTAATTGTAAACAGAAAGAACGGATGAAAGTATCTATAATCAAAATTTAGATACAGTTCTGAAAATAATTTTGTTTAGACCATCAAAATAATTATGTAGGACATTCAAATTGATTGTTCGAATATTAAAATTTTTTATAGTATTATTATATCAACATTTAAGCGTTTCACATAATTTTTTTTTGCTTTGATAGCTCAACAAAATTATTTTTAAATTTTGTGTTTACTTTACACGAAAAAATGTTTATCTGAAAATAATTTTGTTGGCCAAAATAGTTGTGCAGAATGCTTAAATGTTGTGATAATGCTGCAAAAATGTTTAATATTCTAGTTAAAAATTTGGTTACAAAAATCAAATTTTGATTAGAGCAATATTTTTTAATTATAAAATAAGAAAGCTTTGTTGCGTTTTTATTTGTATTGTTCTAATTAAAATTTGATAACTAATTAAAAATTAACCAAATTTTGATTGTGGAACAATAAAATTTATTTAATTAAAAAGTTTTTGTTAGTCACACCAACAAAATAAATGGTTATTATAGTATCAAGCACTCCTTTCAGTATACAATTTGAGCGTTCTGTTACATGTAATTATTTTGAATCTAAACAAAATTTTGAAATCTATATTTAATTAAATATTTGGATACAATTCTTCATTAAAATTTCTTTTCGTGTAGCTAAATTCTTTTTCTGTTTAACAATTCTCGGATGATAGATATACAACAAAAATAGAAAATCTATTTTTAACCCATTTTGCAAATGTCCGCATGAATTCATAATTACCAGTATCAGTGTATTTCCGATATTAATTTCAATTCGCGTTCAGTAGACACATTAACGCGTATGATTAATAAATCATTAGTAAACAGAGTGAAACTAGCCTTCACCATCTCAAATGCACGACACGATGTGTAATGCAATTACGCGCGCGCGCGATGACGTAACAGTAGTTATTAGATTTTAAAAGCAAGCAGTGCGTTTGCGAGACTCATTGAATTCCATTTCTCGCGGAAACGAGAGGTCCCGACGGAAATCTTTTAATGTCTCCTTTGTTCGGCGGGAGGCCACTGGGAAGAAAAAGGCGGTGCTATCGCATAACGGGGCGGCTTTCTGATTAATTACATTGCCCTTCCCCTTGCAATACATTCCTCACATCGTCAGAAACCTCGGAATACTTAATTCTAATTCTTCTAGTTTTTTTAACGTTAGCTTTGCTAGGAAAAAAACAAACAATAAGAAACCCTAAGTTGTCCTTAGTGAAGAGCCAATGAGTGAAATTTCTTCTCATTGTCAGACAATAAAAAGTCCAAAATTGAGATGTAAGATGTCTTAAAGATGTTTTTTAAGAGTCCTTTAAAAACCGTTTCTTTAAAACGTCTTATGTTTTTGGACGTGCGTGTTGTCTGAGTTCTCTCCGAGAATGGAAATCTGCAACTCGTGGAAAACGAGAAGTTAGTGATAAAACTGAAAGTTAAGCGGCAGGTAATCTCTATTTGCGCTCAGGTATTGCGCGTGACTGTACTCACGGCAAGATGGCGACCGGTCCTCGAGAGCCTGTTTCGGTGCTCCCCTGCAGAATCTCTCTCTCTCTCCCCCCTCTCTCTCTCTCACTCTTTCCTTTTTACTTTCCTTGTTTTTCTCTCGGTCGCTTTCATCCTTCCATATCTCTCTCTCTCTCTCTCTCTCTCTCTCTCTCTATCTATCTATCTCTCTCTCTCTCTGCCCTGTAGTCTCCTTCGCTCTCCGTTTTTCCCTCTTCGCCCTTCTCTACCCTTCTCGCTTGTTCGCTCACTGATACTTGAATTTTTTTACCTTCATGAAGGGAGAAATGGAATAAAATGAAAAAAGGAGGGAAAATCTGAACGTAGGCTACACCGGCGCGTCGGAGAAGTCGTCCCTTCGTCGACGTCGTCCTCACGAATGACGAAGGGACGCTTTCTTCCTTTCGTGCGATGATCTATCCTGAACATATAGTATTCTATATCTCTCAACATGCAATAAAACTGTGTCTAAACAATTTCGAGGCAGACGAATCGTATCTACGCATTTCTATATTCTAACTATTGCTAAAAACCTGAAACTATATATTATTGATTAATTTAATATTGTGTAATCTATTTGTAACCGTGTATTCTCAATCTTTCACGTACATCAAACGCAATGAGTCTTTCAGAAGCCAAACCGTAATTTATGATTAACATCATAAAATAAGAAGTATTACAAAATTGATGAAGTTACAAACTAACCATGTCGCTCTGATACTGAAATTTAAAAAATTTGTAAAAGATGATTGATCAGTTTGATTCTTGAAAAGTTCATGTATTAATAATTGATGTAATTGACATAACAAGATGACGTAAATTGCAAAATATTAAATTCAAGAATGAACATTCAATAAAATCGTTCTTTCTGTGTAGGCACTTATATTTCTATCTAAAAAATTAGAATAATTTTGCAAATGAAAAGATATAAAGATGGACTACTCGCGCAATTATTTCACATCGGAAAAATTGGGACATAGTAGTTCCCAAGCTATGATCGGCCTTCCTTCGAAGCAATGATAATAACGAAATAAAATAGCCAATCGTATTATTGACGGTAACAACACGGGTGGAAGATCGCGTCGGGAAGAAGAGAGAAGGTAATGAAAACATGTCCACGGAAGCACGACGAACTAACGAGTAAATTACAGGGCGGCTGCTGGGCGGAAGAATCGCTTGCCCTCGCAGATCGGCCCATCAGATAACTTTCAACGCCATTAATGCTATACGGCTGTTTACGAGGCAAACGCGACGCAACGTTGAGTCCATTGTGTTGCCAGGGTCCAGGACACAACTCCGATTTCGATGGCCTACGTGATTCCCATCGATTTTTCGCGGTGGGCACCGTTCGAACCTCGTTTAAATCGAATTTAAAAGAGAGACACTTTAATACACACTTTTATCTCGATGTCAAGAATTCTTACACAAGGCAAAAGAGGAACAATACATTTCGTATTGTATTATTGTTAAGGATTGTATGCTTTACGGTAAACTAAGTTCTCTTTAATTCTTAGAATGCTATCAATATTGAGTGACATAATAATGGCTATCGATCATAAATTTTAACGTGCAAGGAAATAGGCCATTCTTAGTTAACGTAACACAAATTAATATTCACGCTTTTAATGACAAAATATTTTTATAATCGAAATAAATGTTTATAAATATAAATAACAAACATTATTTCCAAATTTGTATTTAGCTAAATTTTTTAATATTCAATAATATCGTTCTTTCAGTGTAGATCATTTTTTTTCTATGAATAAATCTATCGGATTTTTTGCTCTTTCATCAGTAAAGTGGTTTGACTGCGATATCGAACGATCAGTCGCGCCAGTGAAATTTTGCCACATTTACATCCTGTGTACAGTATCGACGGTTTCTCCGCGATAGTAAAATTCCTTTTTTTCGGAGGCACATTTCTGAATAATCGATAAACGCGCAAAGCTCATCGGACATGATAATACCGCGAGGTGGAAAAAATTGCGCGTATCTATTTAAAAATATGCTTCGTAAACTATGCTCGCGTAAACTATGCGTATATTTTCATCGAATTTCAATGAGCGATGTTATACGCGCGTCGTCCCTCGACGTGTAAAAGTGCGCTATGTAAATCCGCTTATGCCGTCGCACTGCATCCGTGTGACACTTGTCCGCATATTTCGTGAAAATATCATTTGCCTAAAGCGATAACGAAGTGACGAGTGTCACTTTGGCATGTGAAGGACAGGCGCAACCTTGTGCCTATAAGTAAAGAACTGCAGTTTTGCTGAAGCATCGAAAAATTAATAGACACAGATAGACACAGATCTGAAAATAATCTCGTTGAACTATCAAAATAATTATATAGGATGCTCAAACTGGTTGTTAGAATTCCATATAGGGATTCTAACAGTCTAGAAACCAACGCTTACAACTGTCAACTAAGTCAAGGCTCTAGGCCTGTTCTTTTTCGAAGAATTCTGGACTAGTTCAGCTAGTGCACAAGTTAGAGTGAAATAAACTACAGCTGTCTCACTCTAACTTATGCATCTTATGGTCTACACCAGTTCAGAACTTGAGGTGGGAAAAGAATAGACTTTTGTCAACCAGTACTGGGCCATCACTGACAAATGACTGACTAAAATGACTAGGCCAGTACTGTTTGTCAGTACTGCACCCAAGTTATCATCCAGTACTTAGCCAATATTAGATCAGTTTATCAGTACCTGAATTGTAGCAACTAATAATGATGTAGCCGATTGTAAAATCCTACATGGGATATCAACATTTTTACAGAATTGCTTTTATTATGTTTTGAGTTTCTTATGATTCTGTTGATGTTTCCAACAAAATTATTTTTAGATCTGTATCTAATTAAATACTTTAAATACTTTAGCAAAATATCGTTCTTTCTGTGTAACTTTTATGCTAATTTAATTATATCTTTCTTCTTTCTTCTTCAAATTACTTTTTACAACTTAGATTTTTGTGATAATCAATATTATCAATTCCTCGTGCAAAGATCGTATTGCTATTTTTTACCTCGATACTTTTGACGTCATTTCATCAACTTTTGCAATTATGATAAATATACTTTTATATTTAGCATTTTTTCTTATACAATAAATCAATGTTTGGTCGTAATAATCTATACGAAATAAATACTCTCGAATAAAATTTAAATGGCGATAGAAACTTTATGTTACAAACATTTTCTACATTTTAAGATAAAAAGTACGGATATAAAAGTTTGAATTTGACTTTCTTTCTTTTGTTTCTTGATCATTCAATTGCATTCTTACGAATTTGTTATTACGTGATGTCGTTTACAAGTTTATCGTGCAATCGTATTTATCGTCGAGGAAGTAGTCGAGGAAACGAAGTTATTTTATAAGCTTCTTTTAAATTTTAAGGCAAGAAAAAATATAGAAGTTTGAATTTAATTGACCTTTTTTTCTTGTATTCTAGACTTGGAAATTTTTTATCACGTCAACGTTTAGAAATTACCAGAGTTGTAACAAACTCCTCATCCTAAAATTCTACAACTTTTCCTTGATTTTCAGACAAAATTTCATGACTTTCTCTGATGGTTTCAATAATATTTTGAAACTTTTGGAATTTTCATTCTGATTTGAAAACCCTCAAATATTTTTTATTGAGCAATTTAACATATGGCAGCGTAAATATTATTAATATTGTTGACACCATTTTTATTTAATTATTAAGTTGGTAATGATCCTGCATAAATATAATGTACGGATATTACATTTATTTAAAGCCAAGAATTTTAATTTTCCAAAAAATTTTGCAAAATCCTCTGACTTTTTCCTGGTTTTCTTGATTCCTGATTTCTAATTTCTCTCATTTCTCTGATTTCCAGTTTTGTGACAATCCTGATTATGTAAATCGCGCAATCGTATTACCTTCGTATGGTTTGAGAATCCGTCGTGTTAAAGTGGGCCCGCTACTTTCGTGACAACGCATACGTGACATCCTAATTTATTCAAAAAAAATTCGAAGTGTGTATCACGATGATCGTTCTGACGTCTCTTTTGAATAATATTCTTTGAAAAAGGGGAACATAGAGAGGGAGCAATTCATATTCGGTTTTATGTGAGTATCTGATAAAAGATCTGGAAGACACGGCACGTTTCGAAGTAGCAGCTACGGTATCTCGGCGATCGCGTCTGTTGCCATTAGAAATGCTCGTGATACACTTCAGTATATTCAAGTACTCGATTACTACCGACGGTAAAGTATCGATTATTTTAATACAGCGATACAAGTCGAGTATTCTTTACGTGTGTATATGTTTATGTATACGTGAATGTGTATCGCTTATTTCAGTAGATAGACTCTAAAAATCTGAAAGACGATGCTGAAAATTATGATGGTCAAAAGATTAAACGAAGATGTTAACAGATTATTACGGTACTTTTTAATCCGTCCGTGAATTTATTTTCACAAAAAAACTAATTGTTAATTGCAAAATTAATTTTGTAGATAATAAGAAATGCATGTACATATTTTTTGCAATGCAAATATTTAAAAAGAAACCAGTCAAAAAGGATATAATATTAAAACGATTTTATTACTAATTAATTCGTTTACATTAATGATATGAGTGAATAATGTAAATGAATTAATTAGTAATAAAAAATTAATAAATTAAGATAAAATCCTTTGTATTTTTTTTTTAATTCTAAGTAAGTTTGATCTCACAATTAGCTAAATTTTTCAATGCGGAATTTATTTATTTCAGTATTTAATGTCAAAAAATGAGTTACAAAATATAATGCATGATCAGATTTTTGTTAAATAGTATTGTCTATTTAACATATAACTATTGACATTATCTATTTAACATATAACTATTGACATTTGACTATTTATACATTTGTTAAATGGTCCATACAATTTAAATTTCATTTAACGAATAAATTTGATTCAAATTTTATAATACTTGTTAAGAGCGCCTTATAAATAATTATTTTAATGATTCAACAAAATTATTTTCAGATCTGTAACTAAATTTTTAAATATTTCAGCAAAAAATCTTCCTCTCCGTATATATTTCGTGTTTATATTTTATCGATTTAAGAATATTCTGTGCGAACTGTTCCTCATTAAAGTCACGCTTTTTTTTTTGAACTGCGAAAGTAATATACATTAAAGCGTTTCACTTCTACCTCCGCATGTGACGTAGTTATCCCGGTCAATATTACTCAACGTCCCACGTATTTTTAACTTGGATTATAGCGAATATTGAATTTCATCGGACGCACAAATTCGCTATTTTACTCGACTCTGTAATCTCGCGCTATATTTTTGAGCCATGTGAAATGCGACGGGCGCGTGATTACGTGCTCAACGCGAGCAATTTTATCGTTCTGTCGACGACGCACGGCGCGATATCCCTCGGAAATCCCAAATGACATAACAAAATAAATGCAAAATCGCTTCGAGCGGTCGAGTGGTACTCTCGAAACGAAATATGATGCGGATGCGAGGATTTATGCGGCTTCCGCGATATTTCTCATTTAAAGCCATTTCATTTCGGATTGGTCGACACTACATGACGCGACATTTTCGTCGAGTGCGGACTGTCATTGTTTTAAAATCGCTGGAATGATCCGAAGACGCGATGGTATCTCGATGCCGAATGCACGAAATAATACGTTTGACATCCGATTGCATCGGTCGCGATTATGAAAATTTTGGTGTGATTTTTTTTCCAGCCAAAAAGCTCACACAAACACTTTTTACTATATACATAATATATTTTATTACTTTCGATATCATCTATAACAATACATTGCGCATTTGTTTTCAACAATTAAATTTCTTGACCAGGGAATCACAAATTTCTTATTCTATCTATATAATTTCATGACAATAAATAGATTCAAAGATTATATAAACTATGCAATATATGCGTGTATCACTTAACGATTATTACAAACAAGTAGCATTTATGAATTCCTTAGACATAATAGAAATCATCGACATGGTGCGTTTTCGCGAAATTCGTAATATTATATTCAACGTACGTTTCACTTTCGAAGCGGTTTGCACAAGACTTCGAAATTTGCGTAATTACCTGATTTTGGGCGTTTTGCTCGGCCATGGCTTTTTCTTTCGCTTGCCTCTTACATTTATACCGATGATTTTGGAACCATATCTTCACCTGTAAAGCACACATAAAACGCACAATTAAGTCTTTATTAAATACAGCAATGTTAATGTTATAACCTATGTTTTTATATTAAATGTAAATGGATCTCTCATTGAAAAGAAAGGAACTTTTTCCAGCTCTTTTAAATTATTCGTGCATCTTTGATAAAAGGATTAGACAGGAAAGAAAGAAACGGTTTTACTGAAATATCTAAAAATGTAGCTAGATATAGAATTGAAAATAATTTTGCTGAACTATCAAAATAATTATGTACGCTCAAACTGATTGCTAGAATATAAAATTTTTTATAGCATTTTTTTATCGTGTTTGAATTTTCAACTAAATATTATATGCAAAGGTAGTATAAAAGAAGGGCAACGAGCCAATGACGCAAATAAAAAATTATAATTCAGCTAAGAAAACTTAATACAAAAACATTTAAAATACAATAAAATGAAACAAACGTTTCAACTCCAATTGAGTCATTTTCAATGCCATCATACAATAATATAAATGTCGTTCTAAATTGAAAATTAATACATAATCTTACAATATTCTTAAAATTAACAAATAATTCTTTCCTCTTTCGGTGTAATACGCTGTGAGTCATTTTTATCAAGAATTAACAAAGTCATAAGAAAGTTCTGGAAAAGTAACCGTATACAAAAATAATTAATATTAATCATATAAAAATTAAAAATATGATGATATACCTTAGTAAATCTGTTAAAAGTCCCATAATACACAACAAGAAAAAAAAGTGAAATGTGGTCCATTTTGTGGTACAGTAAAATAGTCTTTTTAATATAATAGGTTATTCAAGCAAATTCGCAAAAGTAACGAGCATCTGACTTAAACGATGTCACACAACGAAATGTCAAACAGAAAAACATTATCAATAAACGGAAAAAGGAAAAACAGGAGGAAAAGGACAGAAGATGTTAGAAAGGAGAAAGTGAATGTATAATGTCAGAATACAATTCCGGCAAAGACTCCGTGTCATTTTGTCTATTAATCCCATGCTTCTGTTTTTTAATATGAACCATTTCTGATATCAACCTTTTGTTGTATGAAGGCTCTATATCCAATATTTCTACTTTATCCCATTTAAAGTTGTGATTCTCCACCATGCGATGGTTGGAAATCACTGATGGAGATTTTGAACTTATATTGATATCAGAAACATGTTCATGCAATCTGGTCTTTAATTGTCTATATTTTGTTTGTGTCATCCGAAATTCCAACAAAATAATTTGATTGACGCTATTAAGATTTTTTTACAGAATGGATATCCATTAAGTTTTATTTTTTCGACTATTCATAATAGAATAAAATATCACATTAACAAGTTTAACAATTTTAATAAGAATAAGGATGACAGTGGGGGAAGGTTCTTTACGATTCCATATGTTAATACGATATCCGAAAGATTTATACCTGTTGTTAATATGCTTAATTGTAAATTGGCTTTTACTATTCCTAACACATTGAGAAGTTTCATAAGGAGAGGAAAGGATGATTTGGAACACGTTCAGAGTCAAAATGTGGTTTATAGAATATCCTGTGATGATTGTGATGCCAGTTATGTTGGCCAAACTAAAAGACAATTAAAGACCAGATTGCATGAACATGTTTCTGATATCAATATAAGTTCAAAATCTCCATCAGTGATTTCCAACCATCGCATGGTGGAGAATCACAACTTTAAATGGGATAAAGTAGAAATATTGGATATAGAGCCTTCATACAACAAAAGGTTGATATCAGAAATGGTTCATATTAAAAAACAGAAGCATGGGATTAATAGACAAAATGACACGGAGTCTTTGCCGGAATTGTATTCTGACATTATACATTCACTTTCTCCTTTCTAACATCTTCTGTCCTTTTCCTCCTGTTTTTCCTTTTTCCGTTTATTGATAATGTTTTTCTGTTTGACATTTCGTTGTGTGACATCGTTTAAGTCAGATGCTCGTTACTTTTGCGAATTTGCTTGAATAACCTATTATATTAAAAAGACTATTTTACTGTACCACAAAATGGACCACATTTCACTTTTTTTTCTTGTTGTGTATTATGGGACTTTTAACAGATTTACTAAGGTATATCATCATATTTTTAATTTTTATATGATTAATATTAATTATTTTTGTATACGGTTACTTTTCCAGAACTTTCTTATGACTTTGTTAATTCTTGATAAAAATGACTCACAGCGTATTACACCGAAAGAGGAAAGAATTATTTGTTAATTTTAAGAATATTGTAAGATTATGTATTAATTTTCAATTTAGAACGACATTTATATTATTGTATGATGGCATTGAAAATGACTCAATTGGAGTTGAAACGTTTGTTTCATTTTATTGTATTTTAAATGTTTTTGTATTAAGTTTTCTTAGCTGAATTATAATTTTTTATTTGCGTCATTGGCTCGTTGCCCTTCTTTTATACTACCTTTGCTTATTACTACAGAGCCTTTTATATTACTTTTAAATATTATATAATATTTTATCATCTCTGGACATTCTATGAACATTCTATGAAGTTCTTTGAAGTAAAGCTTAAAATCGACCTCGTTGAGTCGCTCTTTATGTCGAAATAAAACGAATGACATATCTCGAACTATCGCCAGGTAGACCCTTGGATGTTTTTTCAGAGACGAAGGCACGAGCCTTTGTCAAACGCATTTTGAATCGGCCTCTAGCTATTCCTTATTCCGATGCTCTAAGTCCGTAATCCACGGTTTAGAGGACTGTGTTATTTCTTCGAGGGGAATTTAACGCCTCGTTCACTTTATGCGGATACTCAGTGTTGAGGAGGAAAATAATACGAGTTTTATGTATTATTTTTATCGGAAGAATCACCGAGAGTCTCTCAATTCTATTGTGTGAATTTTAGGTGAGGATCTCAAAAATAATCTCATGGAATTACAATTGTTTGTCCCTTGCGAGAAACAGTAATCGGTACTTAGAAATTCAAAATCTTGATCAAAATATATCTTTTGTCTCACATCTATTGCATAATAATACATAAAAACATGTCCCAAAATTAATGAAAACTCCTAACCATTTTACCACTCACAATTTTTTGTAACAAAGTTAATATTCTTCTTAAATGAAAATATTGAAAGAGAAATAAATCTTAATAACAATGATTTGTCTATTTCTTTTAGTAATAAATTCTGTTGTGTCCATTTCTATGTAGATTAATCTTAATTTCGGTTTAATTAATTTTTTACTTTTTTTTAATAACTCAGAACTAAAAAGAAGATAAAAAGCAAGTTAATCTACATTGATAGAAATGGACATTATTAATAAATTATTGTTACTGTCTATTCCTCATTCAATATTTTAATTAATAATAACTTGTTTTTATTCGGATATTTGAAAATAAGAATATAAAAATGAAATACTGTAGGTACATATATTACTAAACTTATATTTATATCGACGTTACCTTATATACGTTTTGTGGTAACAAAACCTGTTAAAAAATTTAATCAAGCAGTAAGATATATTTTGAATTATAAAGCCTCAGATGCGATCAAGCCTCTATGGATCGTACATAATGCATATAACGCGGATTATAACGCGTTTCTGTCATAAGCAGATGTCGATCTCGATTCCGTCCAGACGACTGCACAACTTCCACGATCGCTTAGCTCAATTGCCGTAAAAGCAGTCTCGAGTGACCCTAATCGCACGCGACTGTTCCAACTGAAAACTCAAAAGCTACCTTCTCTGTTCTGGATAAATCAGGCAACAAAATTCATCCACTAACTCTCGTTATATCAACAATTACGAAATACAGAATTTTTCTTTTTGAACTGAATTCTTCGATCAATTTCAAATCAAATCGTCTCTTACAAAAATATCAAGATTTTATCATTATTTAAACTTTTTATTGTATTAATTTTCCTGTGTTTTCAATGTTACATATATTTAGCACATATATAAATATTAAATTAAAAATCAAGCGAATTAGGTCTATTTAAAATTAATTAAGAAATATAATTCATATTTATTGTATTTAACACATTTATTCATCCGAAGGTTAATTTTCAAAAAGTCTTATATTCAGATGATAAATTAAATTTCAAAAGTTCAACAAAAATGAATCCCCTAAATTAAATTTAAGAATATTTTTATTGACTGTTCGTTTCTCTATCTTGTGACGATCTCGTAGAAACTGTTATTTCTGAATTGTTATTTTCATAGCCCGAATTTGTCAGGTGTGTCAGGCGGGCTCTTCATCGGTGCAGTGTAAACTCAGCTATTGCGTATCGTTTTGCAGTAGCTGATTTTTATCGTCCCGATCCATAGAGCGCATATGTTACCGCGTGTAACCTCGTCGAGTGGCTGTTGTACGCTCCGACCTCGTTTCCGAACCCGATATAACCCCCATTATACATCGGAGTTGCGTGTGTCGAGAATGCAACGAAAGCACTTTAAGGGGTCCGTCCAGCCGACCGCGTCTCGAGGACCCGCCACCGTCTGTCTAATTCTTTGAATATTAGCGGGATCGGCCGCCCTCGAAAATTCCTTTCACCCCTCTCGGATGTCGCCTCGAGCGTGGCCAGAATACCGGTGGTTGTCCCGCGTGTGGTGTACTACTTTTTTCTATTGTTTAATTTTGGTTTTCTAGAGTTCGTGTTGCTTTGAATATATTGTTAGATTCAACTTTATAAAAACGATTACGACGAACACTTTCGTCGATGATGCAGTTTTATATGCACGAAAAGAATGATTTTGCTGAAATATCTAAAAATTTAGTTACATACAGATCTGAATTTTGTTGGCCATTAAATTAATTATTTAGGAATCTTAAGCGTGATTAACAATACTGTAAAAGTTTTTGTTTTAATAATTAATTTGATCGTTTTAATTATTTTAATGGACTGATAAAATTACTTTCAAATCTGTATGTACAGATTTGAAAAATTAAAATTAAAATTTTAGATATTTCAGCAAAACCGTTCTTTTTGTGTAAAAAAACATGAAAAAATTAAGAATTTTTGATACAAAGCTTCTTTTTGGGAAAAATCGGATTTAAATACAGAAAGAATTAACAATTTTGCCGAAACATCTAAAAATCTAGGTAGCTACAGGTAAATAATTGTGTTGGACCGTTAAAATGATTATGTAGGAGAAATTTAGACATAATGAGCAATGCTGCAAAACCTTTTGACATTCTTGCAATCATCGAGAGTGTCTTATATAATTATTTTGATAATCCAACAAAATTATTTTCAGATCTGTCTAGCTAAACTTTTAGATACTTCAGCAACACTATTCTTTCTATAACGAAGGGAAAAATATAATATAATATAAGTAATATTTTTCTTCTATCTTAATTTGTATAATTTTCAACAAATCCTCGCTGTATCATCGATGGGTTTGTCATAATAGTTCTTACAAAATTGAATCTCATGACATATAAAATCGATTTGATAATTCTATCCTAATTGAATAAAAATTCCATGTCAAAGGTTTCTATAAAATCAAAAAAGATTAAAACTATTTAGATATATAAAAAAAACTCCACTTATTGACTTTAATTTTATTCTATGCTACTTTTTAAAAAATAAAATATTACAAAAATAAAATATTATTTATTCAAAGTTTAAATAAATCCAACTTGACAACTTCTGAAAATGTAATATATACAGATTTCATTGTTACACATATTTGCTTGAGACGATTTTTTTCAGAATGGCTCATCATTAAAGTGAACCGTGTAAATTCATCTTAAGGAGCATTACCGTGAAGGAAAGTAATACTCGCAGCCCTCGCCGTTGTTCGTTGCGTGAATTTTTACGTACGCTTTGTGGCACGGCCGGTTTTGCGTAGGGGGTGAGAGACCTTATCTAAAAGCCACGAAGAGGCACTAGACGAGGGAAGTACCTCTTTTGCTGCTCCCGTTCGTTAATTCCTTTTCTACCGATAATCCACTCGAAGCTCGTCGAGTTTTCGGCTACGTACGCCATGCTCTGACTTCGAGAGATCTACAAACAGCCATTTACTTATGCGCGAGCTTACGTAGAATATATGATAGATCTTCTAGATCCGCGCTCTCGTAGGATTTTGATCTTCCGAACCAAATCGATCTCTTTGCGAACTTTTGCATTTAACATCCCTGGTATGTTTTACTTTCGAACGAGAGGTTTGAAAGATTGTTAGGAAATTATTCGCACGTTGGGAAAGGTTTCCGAGTAGTTTCGAGTGAAACAGCGCGCCGATGCGTCGAAATTTTGAAAAGAATTCAAATAAAAATTGTAGGATTTGAGAAAGACCATGAGATGAGCTATTTATAATAAGGTCCAGGTTAATTTTTTCCTCACTTGACCTTGGACTTAAAATCTAAGTAACTCATTTGATGGTCCTCTTCAAATCTTATACAACTTTTATCCGAAACATTTCTTTCAAAACTGCATTGTTCTTGAGATATTTTGTATCTAAATTAAAGTGGCCACACGTTTATATATTAGAATCTATAAAATACCAAGATTTGACTATCTAGAATAACTATTTTTTAAACGTGATCTTTTGACTAATAATGTTAGTTTTTTGACATTATTTTTACAATTTGGAATCCTTGTGAGAAAAGTGTCTGGTTGAAAATGTACGAAGATGTAAGAAGATGAAAATGTAAGAAGATTCTGATTACATCAACCAATATTCCGATTATTTGAACTAGAATTCTATATTTAACGAGAAAATTCTGATTCGTCCATTTTCAATTAGAATTCTAATTAATCCAACCAGACATTTTTCGCAGTGCGTGCACGATTCGCGCGTACATCGTGCTTCGCTGTGCCTAAACTAGCGCGAGTAAATCCAGAGGCTGCGCTCTGTGAAAGATTCGACGATGAAAACGGAACGCGCGCGGCGAGCGGACGCGCAGCGAATTGTTATTTCAAGGGAACTGCCGTCCGTCAGTTCGTTTGTCCATCGCTCCCGCCGCGATGCGGTGTGTAAACAGGGAAAGTTAAACAAGATAGGGATATATAACTGGTGTGTACGTAAGAACACGGTGCGCAGGCATGAAATTCAAGGCTAACAATGTCGACCTCGAACGACAAGCGCTTCTGATGTGTGAATTTTGTTCATTGAGTCCCAGCACGTCTTGTTGCATCGGAAAAAGTTGGACGCTTTACCGTGAATTCAATCTTATTTTAAAGCGTGTTTCATACATTTGGACACTTTTGGACAGCGTCACGAAATAAGATCCTCACATTTACCTTACCCTCGCTTATCTTTACTCCACCAAATTTGTTTGCTCTCGATAAGCATGTCACGCAGAGCTGTATTGAACAAGATGTAATAAGACTTAATGTAAATCTGCGATAACATTGGTCGACAATGATTTTGTTAAATGTGTAATTTTGGTTAATTTTTATGTAATTTTTGATATTAAAAATCAGGAATTTATTCTATGAGAATTTATCCAATTTTTTTGTAATCAACATATCTATTTTTAAAAACATGTTGCTAACAATAATAACGTTTTATGGAGTCTTTTTTCATTAAAATGATTTATTCATGTTCGATTTGCCTTTTATAATAAATAAAAAATCATATTAAATTATCACGTTAAATTTAATAATCACTTTCTATGAATCATTTATTTATATCTAGATTTAAAATCAGAGCAAAAATATTATTAAAAACACTCAAATCAGTTTAACATAAAAAAGGTGAAATTTTTATCAACCCATGTAGTTATTGATAGAAAATAAAAACATCCGCAGAATTTGGTTTTTAATTATGAAAGGATCAAATCGCGAAGTATCACAAAGTGCTGCTGTCCCCAGGTATAAACGTTTTTCAGGTGGGACGTCAGTCCATATTTATCTTAGAGAGACGAGCAGGTCGTACCCTTTGCGAAAAGGCCCACAGGAGTCCAGCAAAAATTTACTTAACGCGAGGCTTTAACTTCCGATTAACTTGCAGTTTACTCTTGTTCAGACAAGTAAATGAAACGCTCGGCATGCCGAACGATGTGGTTCTTTTCAGGCACCGGCAAATCATAAAAACACCTGTCAACATTTTTCAAACTAATTGGCGGAAACAAATCTATGTAATCTGTTTAGGTGTCATGGATCTTTCTAATCGCCGTGCAGCGATTGCTTTTTTATTCATTGATTCTTTTGCTACCAATATATGTGTTAATCTTTTTATTAGTACACACAATTATTCTTGTCCTGCGCATTTCTTTTCTTCGAAATACTTATGTATTAAAAAAAAGTTGTGTATTAAAAAAGAAGGAGAGAGCAAAAACCATTATATTTAGCCAGGAGCACTTGGCTAAATATAATAGTTTTTGCTCTTTCCTTCTTTTTTAATACATAACTTTACAAATATTTTGTAAAGATGTTAAAATATATGTAAAAATCATTATACAATAATATAAAAATTTAATTATATAATTTTATATTAACAATTTTAATTATTTTAATTACTTAATAATTTTTGTATAATGTTATAGGTACTTGTAAAAGTAATAAAAATTAATCCAGACTCATGTTATATGTAGCAAAGGCTTGAAAATACATTGTACGTGTATTTAATAAGTATATAAAACGTTCGTTCTGTTTTTTCGAAAATCAAATACATAGTATCATAGAAAAGTTGTCAAGATTTATCTCAATAAAGTAATTTTAATTAGGTTTTTCATTTAATTTTGTGATCATTTGAAGTATCTCGTCATTTACTCTCCATTGTTATTTTGTTACAAAAACAATGAACGTATGATTGCGGAACATGAGACAAAACAGCCTGTAACAGTCTCTAAGTACGCAAAATTTCAAAGTGTTATTTTCGAATTGTTATATAAAGCAGATTCTGATAGTATCTCCTTACACGTAGGACAAATGTACAAGAGAGGGTCAAACGTAATTCGAGCTTCTTTCCGTCCGTTCCACTTTACGAGTCAAAGCCCACTCAGCATCATCCCTTTTTCTCTTTCTCTCTCATTCTCGCTCACTCGTTGTAACGATCTCTCCTATATCCAGGTAACGCGTGTCGCCGTTTGACATTAGTTGGCCCATTAAATGCCGATAAATCTCGTGGGTGGCACGCGAAGTCAAGGGGAGGCGCGATTATATCGCGCGTGTGCTATGAACACGTCGGACACGCGTTCGGGAGGCATTGAGTATCTGTTAGCCTCTGCTCGAACAGAGTCAAGCCCGTAGGTAGGTAGGCGGCCCAGGACGAGATCGGTCGGGATGAGGAAGAGAGAGGAGGCGGATAGAGTGGACGATTGATCAAGTTAGCGTAACGTCATTACGCCGCGAGTACATCGGGGGTTGACGCAAAACGACGGGCTACACCGCCTGCCCCTCGCTAGGTACAACAGGCCTCCTCGGGCAATTTGACTCGACACCAACCTTCGCCCGGATTATCCGGCTGATGGCTTATACAGCCTCCGGGTGATTCTCTCGGTTGGGGTTCGTTATGACGCGACGTGGCACAAACGAGCCGTAAGCCTCCACCACTCGCGTACGTACATTTTTCTTTAGTGAGATTCTTCAATGCTTGTGCGTTCGCGATAAAACAGGTCATATCGGTACCGATAATCGCGACACCGCAAATTTGGATGAAATTGACAATGAAAAAAGGGGCTAGAAAGAAGATCTTTTATTTGTAAATAAAAAATAGTATTTTATTGCGGTGTTTTTCGAAATAAATAGTAAAATTCTGAAACTTCAATCTTTATTTTGTGTTGAAAGTGATTTTATTGTAATGTTAACATTGTTTTTGTGAAAATGAGAGTAAACATAATATAATATAATATAATGTAATATAATATAATATAATATTAGTTATATCCCAAAATTTGCAGTTTTACTTATCATGCTTGAATGAATATAATTAATGAATATAATTAACAGTAATTATGAAGAGAATTCAAGCATGACGAGCTGTAAAAAATATTAACATTCTAGCAACCAGCTTGAGCCTTCTATATAGTTATTTTGATAATTTAATAAAATTATTATCAAAAATTTATACATCTAGCTAAATTTTTAAATACTTTAGCAAAACCATTCTTTCCATGTATAATTTATTGCGAATAAATATTGTTTGAATGAATAGAATTTTTTTCGGATAATCGATTCGGATAATCATCGTGTTATTCAGTTAGATTAATATCTATTATATTTAATGGACATATTGCGAATAAATATTGTTCGAATGAATAAAATTTTCTTTCGGATAATTGATTCTGATAATTATCACGTTATTCAGCTAACGCTTAATATCTGTTTAATGGGAGCATTATGTCCATCGATAACAGAGACTCATAGTTCGCTTCGAGGTAGAGGATTAACGCGTGTAGATGTCTGCGTGCAAAGAGCCCACCGGTACGATGAACCTGCGAATACCGGGGATCAACTAACGTCAAATTATGATTAGGGCTGTTAATTGTCCCATGTTGACCCTGCTGAGTGGTAGCCCGAGGACAAACACGATTCCGCCTCCCTTTTGTTGTTTTAACTCAATGCCGTCGGCCGGAGATGACTTACCGATTACCCAGCGTGATGTCTGAAAACCAGGGGTCTTCCAGCCCTCAAATAGAAATGACTTTCTGGTTACCGCGAACCGATGCGTGGAGTAATTTCTTGCGAAAAGATGGCGCGTGATTTTATTCCGCTTTATCTTATCTTATTTTTATTTGCGAATAAGTCTGAAAGTGATCAATTTCATGGCGTAGTTTACGTAAAATAAAAACATATATAGCTATATAGAATATCTTTAATATCTCTGAAAAGAGCTTTAAACCTTGGCATAAAAATATCAGCATCATTATTGACTGTTTTTACTTTTTACTGTTACATTTTTTGTGTATAAAAGATAGAATTCTGAAATTTTTTTATCTTTCAATAATTATAAAGCCTTTATACTGATAAAATATTTGGTTTTTTATCACTTTCTTCATTTTTATAATAATTAATTCACTTGGTCTTTTTAGTGAGTAAAAAATGTTGATACTTCTAGTGTTAAAAAATTGTTCACATTATTAAGAAATACTTAACTTCAAATTACTCAAAGATTTTTTATGTAAAAAATGTCTCGTCACGTCATCATTCACTCAGTCATTATTCAATGAAAAAGAGCGGAGAAGAAACGCTAAATCTTATCGATACATAGATCGTGCTTTTTCGTTAACTCGGGCTTTTAATTTTAGCATCTTTTCAGAATCGGCAGGTGAGGGAATTAATGTGATAAAGCGCTGTTAAGGGATGCCGATGTTTGCAGTCCGAATATATGCACCCTCGGCGCGAGTACCACGAATGCGAATTACAAAGAACTAGTTCGCATGCTACAGGAAGCACAAAAAACCGTTTTCATCCGAATATTAATCTAAATTTAATAATAAATTAAATATCTTACTTTAAAAACATAATTATTAATTCATATTTTAAGCATACCGATCGTGTGAAAAGAAATATTCAAAATTTTATGTAAGTAAAGTAACATTTGAAGCAAAATCAGCATTGTGTTCACGTTAGATTTCTTTAGGAGAAAATAAAGAATTTAAATGTGAATATAAAAAGTGAAGAATGAAAACATAATGAATTATGGAAAACACATCATAAAAAATGAATGAATAATTCATAAATGAATGGTTCTACTGAAGTATCTAAAAATTTAACCAGATGCAAATCTGAAAATAATTTTATTGGGCTCATCGAAATAATTATCTAGGACGTTCAAGCTGGTTGCTGAAATGTTAAAACTTTTTGCAGCATTATTTACCATGTTTAAGTTTCTTATGTAATTATTTTGATCCAACAATATTATTTTCAAATCTTTCGTATACCTCTATCTAAATTTTTAGATATTTCAACAAAATTATTTTTTCCATGCAGAACTCGATAACTTTTGTACTAATCTGTAAATGCAGGTCGTCGGGGCAACTCGCATGCATCAATAGGCAAATATCTTCCGCACGAATGGCACAGAAGTGCAGAAAGGAGTGCAATTATGTCGGCCGCATTCTGTCCGTGTAGATATCGCGACGAAACGCGGACTGCAAAAGCCAGTGACATATTCATGTGTGCATTATTATGCGAGGGTGCTGGGAGTGCTCTTGAGAGATGCGAGCACGCGTTGCAGGACGTTCGATTAACTGCATGCATTTGACAACCAAGAAATCGCCAATCTGTGTAATTCAATCGAGATGTGTCAAATTCTTGAATTTTGGATTACTAATTTTTGATAGCCAAAAATTTCATTCCTCAATTATACAGCAGAAATCTGTGAAAAAAATTTCACAATAGTATAATTTTTCGTGTGACTCTTTATACCTCTATCTTCTTTATGAGAATATTTTGTCAATATAATAATAATAATAAGAAAGAAAAAAAGAGATAGTATCATAATATTAGTGAAATTCATAAATTGATTTATAATTAATTTTAACTCATAAATAAATCCTATTTTAATAATCTTAAGGGAAGATCATGAAAATTAAAGAATCTATGGCCAAGATAAAATACGCGATATACATGAAATTTCGTATAGAAAGAATGGTTTTGATAAAGTATCTAAATATTTAGCTGACACTGTTCAACATCCAAATTCTTTCCGAAGTGTCATAGTACAAATTCTAAAGATTTTTTCACGCTGAACACCAAATCGTTGGCAAAATTTGCGTAGCACGTCAAGATTTTGATTAAATTGATTAAATATTGTTTTTTGCATATTTTCAACATTTTTTTTATCGAAACAAAAATTTATTTCTAAATAAAGTCTACGACACCTAAAAGTACAATTCAAGAGCTTTCAAGTGAATTTTAATTCATGATGTATCATAATTTTAACTCAGGAACAATGTTCTGCCATCGCGAGTATCGGCAGCCGCGCATTTTCCCCATATAAGTTTAGAAAAATTGACAGTTGATTTTAAATTCAATTCTTGAATTTCTTAGGTGTGGATTTCTACATCAAGCTAAATTTTAAGTGTGGATTTTTTCAAATTCACACACAACTCACCTGATCGTACATAATTATTTTGATGGTCTAATAAAATTATTTTCAGTTCTATATCCAGCTAAATTTTTAAATACTTCTACAAAAAATGATCTTTCCATATATTTAAAAAAAAAAATTAGAAATAAAAATGTTGCGAATGTATTGTGAACTAGAATTGAGGGGGTTAATGCTAATGTTAAGGGCGAACATCCGTGAATTAATGACGCCATTTCTCCTATTATCATGTCAAAGAAAACCGTGACGGTGGCACTAGTCGTACCATTGCGCTGTCGATCGTTTCGTCTCTCATCTCTCGTCTATGCCGATCTCGAAAACGGCGGTAGCGACGTGTTTGCACAGCATTGAACTCGCCCTCTGCTCTACGGGATTCGATCCCTCTCCTGACGTGCGCATCATGGGGTTGCCGACCACAGTGCAGGGGGATGAAACTAGAGGAGAGAGAGGGAGTGCGAAGACTCGGTGGTACGCAAACCCATTATTATGATTATTATTCACGTAGCTGAATCGTGCGCGATCGCGATCTTCCTGCTTTCTCTCTCTCTCTCTCTCTCTCTCTCTCTCTCTCTCTCTCTCTCTCTCATCTGGTTTTTGAATTCAAGAACAATAAGTCTTCATGCTAAAACTTAATCCCCCCCTTCCCTCTCTCTCTCTCTCTCTTTCTTTCTTTCATTTGTTGCTACTGTTGTGCCGCACAAAGTTTTTTAAACAATCTTTTAGCAACAGTGCTGCGGAATTTTGGAATAATATATCATGAAACATTCACTGTATCACCTCTCTGCATGATTTTAAATACAAATTAAACAATAATTTATTAAGTATAAATTTGACTTGTATTTGTGTCCTACGTCTTGTTTTTCCCTTAGTATGTTATTAGATAGGTATTCTGTTTTTCAATTTCTTTCATCTTTTCTATTTTTATATTTTATTTCCTTCTTATCTTTATTTTTATAATCTTATTTTATGTATCTGATGCTTTGAATTTTTCTTATTTTGTTGTTACAATTATGTACTGCTTTTTGAGAGAATTTCGCGATTCTAGAGCGCTTAATAAATAACGATATCTATTATATCTTTCTTGCCAGTTCTCTTATATCCGACATTATTTTATAGTTCAGTATCCTTGCACTATTCGTTGTAATCAAAGATACTTCTGGCAGTCATATCTACATATATTATCTAGAAATATTTAAATACTAAATAATAAATATTTCAACACTATTTTATAATTAGTTCGGTGCACGTTGTCAACATTCGTTAACGTGTAAACAATAAAAATGCAATTGTAACAGCGCTTGTTTCAGATAATAAAGATCTGATATCACCGACAGGTTTTCGCGGACAGCTCGATAGGTCAAAACTTTTCGGAAAAACGGAGGGAAAATGGAGAGGTAGGATAAAAGCTACGATAGGCTGGCCAGAGGGAAGGGGAGGGGAGGGAGTGTAATTTGCCTCTAATGCGACACTCGATGTAGCAGCTGGCTTCACCGGCCCTCTGCTTTTCCATTCGCCACTCGGCCGCAACCGGCAACAGTAGCGATAATAATAACAATACTGGTAACAATGCAGGAGTGGCTAGGCATTGTAACACCGCACCGCGCGAAGGGGAAGGGGGGCCGGGTACTTGGAGTAACAATGCGAACGCAAAATGGAGGGACCCATCTGTGTGTGCCCCGTGCCAGGGGGACAAGAGGGAGGACGTGCTCCGGAGGGAACGGAACGAGAAATCGGCGGGACGGGAAAGACACCAACGAGATAAATGCAATGCGTCGTCACGCGCTCCGATATCGCCGCCATTTTTTTTGTAGATTGCATCCTCGCGGCAAGAGATTTCCTATCGACATGGCGGGCAGCCGTTCGTCCGTGATTTTGCGATTTGGTGGCCGCGAGATCGATGTAGTGATTTGAAATGAACGATTGTATAAAAAAAATGTTAGTAGCGAGACACGGAGGAGAGCTAAATGTTAGATATTATCGTATTTATACCGTATTTGAATAAACATTTATGAAAATATATAAAAAAAACGGTTTTGCTGGAGTATCTAAAAATTTAGATTTGAAAATAATTTTGGCCATCAAAATAATTATTTAGGATATTTAAGCGAGATAAGCAATGCCATAAAAAATTTTAATATTTAGCAACCAGATTGAGTGTCTCTTGATAACCAACAAAATTATTTTCAGATCTGTATCTAGCTAAATTTTTAGATACACATGGAAGAAAAGAAATTTTGCTGAGTATTTAAAAATTTAGCCAGATACAGATTTAAAAATAATTTTGTTTGGACCATTAAATTAATTGTTAAATGTAGAATACTTAAACTGGTTAAAATGAAAAAAACTTTTTGCAGCATGGCAGTCATTAATATTTAAGTGTTCCATATAATTATTTTGATAGTGTAATGAAATTATTTTCATATTTATATCTAACTAAATTTTTAGATACTTTGGCTGTTCTTTTTAAACAGCAAATATTTTTCTGTGTATGTATAATGTGATCTCTAAAACGCGAAATCGTGTAATTCGTATTTTACAAAGCGTGTACGATGATAGGCAGACTTATATATGTATATGTAGGGAGAAACGTAAATTGTCCGCAATTTCCTTCCCTCGCTCGATCACGTGGCTCCCACGATCGCTGCAATCTTCTATAAAACTCGTCGAAACTTATGTACCGCTTGTACTCATTCGCCCCGGGTGAGCATGAAAATCCCGGCTGATTGCAATCAGGGCTCTTTGCCGACTTCCGTACTTGACATGGAATCGACTCGTCACCATCGCTCGAAGACCCGGGCTTCGTGCGGGCGCTCGACTCTTCCGGTTTAAGGAAGCGTTCCGTTTCCATTTTGAGAAATCTCTCATTCCCTGTATGTAGCTTCTCTTTAGACCTAGCTACCGCTAATTAGTCGTTTTATTCGCTCTTTTTTTTTGCAGTAAATAATAAAATAGTTACAAATATCCGTACACGACGCGCGTTCTTTTTGAGAATATTTCCAAGGGAAGCATGTGAATATTTATTTTTTCAAATTATTTCTCGCAAATTAGTAAATATAATCAAATACATTTCAATCTCAATTTTATCAATATAATTATTTCATTTCATCTACACTGAGAGAAAATGGTTGCAATTACCACAAGTTGACTATAATTTAAATATACACGGAAAGAATAGATTTCTAAATTATTTAAAAATATAGGTAGATACAAAACATAATTTTGTTGGCAAAATATTATGTGACAAACACAAATATGATGAGCAATCCTGCAAAAATCTTGACATTCTATAAGCAATCAGTTTTACATAATTATTTTGATATTAGTTTAAAATTTATTTTCAGATCTGCATCTATATAATTGAATTTTTACTTCAGCAACACATGGATCTTTTTCGACTACGTGTAGAAATTATAAATATAATTTATTACTAACAAATTATGACAGTAATAACTAAAAATTCAGTTCCTAATCATAATTATTTTTCCATGCAATTATAGTACAAAATAGTAAACATTTGCAAACTTCTTTCACACAGTATACGTTAATCTAATATTAATAAATGAAGTTTTATTACTTTGAAGAATTTATATAGAGATCAAAAGGGGACTGTAAAAGATATTTTAAGATTTTTATGGCGATTAGCGCTAGTTAAGTTAAGTTATATCGATAACGTCGTCCTTATTGCATTACAAACGTCGCGATGACAAACGGACAATTCGACGCGCTTGTTTTCAAAGGGCTGATAAGTGAATTGAACCACAGACGGAGAGACGAACGGTAGACGGAACGATAGACCGAATAAGGGGGAGACCCGCGCATGAACGTGCATCAACGCAGGATGCGGCCAATGAGCCACGTAACAATTATTTATTGTTGCCAGACCGCTATACCGCATCTCGAGCCGGCCAGACCTGTCTGCGTATTCAATGAAAATGAATACATATTGAATACATGTATACATATTGTTAAAATCTGCGTATGCCGGAACCAGCTATCTTATCCGTTTGATAGACGATAACTATCCACTACCGTGGATCTTCGTCAAGACTTAATAAAATTGTGCGAAGTATATTTAACGGACAAGTATATAGTTCGTCCCCCGATTAATTCACGTATTGAATATTAGATAAAGGAATCAATTAGTTAACAATTCGTCATCTTCTACCATGGCACACAAAAAATCTTAACGTAAGCAATAAACGAATTGGCTAATCACAGTAGAGACTGTAGTAAGGACAGGAGCACTCACTGCAAATCCAAGGGTATAAAAAGTACTTTGATTGATTGATTTTCTTTCTTGTGCTTTATGCGTTATGCAAAGGTCTGTGCTCCTGAAAATTGACGTGCTTACTGCATACGTCTTATTGCTAAGTTTTTTTGTATGCCATGGCTGCAGAGTGATTAACGAGACTTCCTGATTTTCTCTCTATAGAGATGTCCCGAAAGAATCCTGGACGCCATTTGTCCCGATTTATAAATTAACATAAAATTCGTACCTTTAACTTTAATGGCCATCGTCTGTAATATAATGAAAATGATACACCCATAACAAACCCAGAAAATAACAAGTCCATATTTAGAATATAAGACATCTTTAAGATATTTAAAAGATGTCTCGAAGAATTGTTTAAAAGATTTTATGTTGTGTTATTTGGACAAACAATAGCGATAAATTTAATCACGAAATCACACTACACTAGACGAACTCAGTGAGTTTCATCAGAAATTTACAAAAAATTAAAAATGAACAACATTCGGTCCGAAGTACGAATACGTTCGAAACGGAGTGTCTGTCGTAAACTAAAACGACTACAACTTACGTATAAATAACAAGTAATTACTAATTATAAACATACCTGCGTGGGAGTTAGATGAATTAAGGACGCCAGATGCTCCCGTTCGGGCGCGCTGAGGTACTTTTGCTGCTTGAATCGCCTTTCGAGCTCGTAAACCTGGGCCTGGGTGAAGAGTACGCGTCTCTTCCGTCTCTGCGCGAGAGGGAATTGCATCGCGCCGACGCCCATGCCGACGCCGACTCCGACGCCGACGCCCACCCCCATTCCCGACGACTTGGTCACATCGCCCATCGACTGGCCCACCGAGCAGCCGGCCATGTTGGTCCCGGCGCCCGCCGCCGCGGCGCCCATCAGTCGCGAGACTGCAAAACATATTGAACAAACCGGGAATGATACTTTGCAGCCTTCTTTTTCCGCATGCATCTTCATTATGAAAATTTAAGGTCTATACTTAACGAAAGATGTATTTCTTGTTTTCGACGCCGCATTCTAATTCCGATATCTTACTTTAAATCTTATTTTAGTTATCCATGCGAATAGTTTTAGATTTTACGTATTCAATGATAGGGTAAAGTCGCCTAATATGAGATACCTTTTTTTTAAAGAGGTGTAATTTATTTAATTTGTAACTTTAACTCCTATTTTCGTGTCAATTTTATGAGAAATATATTCAAGATTTACCACCTAAAGTTAGCGATCGATAGTAGCTATACATTATTGTATGTGAAATTTTTTTATCGAAAGCGCTGATTTTGCTGATTCAAAAAATAAGTTCCTAATGTGAGATACAAGGATTTTCTTGTATGAGGTGATATCTCGTAACAAAAAACTAAAAAAAAAATAAAGATAAACTTTTTATATATGCTTTATTATATACAAGTAGGAACAAAGAATTTGAATGTTACATAATAATTGTATAATTTTTTTATGTGTGTGTATGTGTGTGAGTAATCTTAATAATAGAATCGTTTTTAACGAATTTTAACATTTCGTTCAATAATATGCTTTGAAATATTGAATCATTTAGATGCTCTCATATAATTAGGAATACCTTGTTGAGTATCTCATATTACGACTTCCATGCCTTGCGGTTTCATGATCATCAAATCTAATTTTTACAGTTCAATCATTATATCACGTGTTTTCCTAATAATACGACCTTACTTTATCACTGTTTACAGACTTTATTACCAAATATTTATTTATTATATAATAAAACAAGATTTGAAGATTAATCTCAATAAAATTCGACAACATCCAATTTCAAAAATCTTTTTTCACGACTACTACACGCATGATTTAATAATGAATTTTCCACTAAATATGTTTCACTCTATGAGTAACAAGTTCATAATAAAATCGACCACATGCGCTTATTAGTTTAGCAGAAATCCTGCTATCTCATATTGGAAACCTATCTCATAATAGACCTTATCCTATACACAGAAGAAACGATTTTGCTGAAATACATATAAGTACAGTTGAGCACAGATACGAAAATAACTTTCTTACAATCTTTCTTTATTTTTTTTTTTTACAGTGAACATACATCCACTCACATTATTCTAGACACTGTAGTCATGATTTTTTTTACATTCTTTTAACAAGGATCTTTCATTTCTTCCGCATTGAGACTGTTAATAATATCTTAAATTGAATTACTAATTGTAAGCTCAGAACGACTCCAAGAAGAATTGAAACGTTCATGTTCAATAATTTATTATTTTTTATTTAAAAATAACTAATTAAGTAATATTTTATTCGCGCACCAATTACAGAAATATTACTCTATGTTTTTTCTCTTAATATTTTAATGTGAGTTGTATATAACTTATTGAAAATAATTTTGTTTAATCATCAAAATAATTATTTAGGAAACTTAATGAGAGTAATGCTGCAAAAAAATTTAATAAAGCAACCAGCTGGCTAAAAATCATTTTTGGATGTCAAAATTTTTTGCAGTATTACTCATCATGTTTGAATTTTTTACATAAATATTTTGTATGTATTTTGATGTTCTGTATCTATAGCTAAATTTATAGATACTTTAAAATTCATTCTTTCCATGTACAATACGAAACATCTACTCTCGCGTTAAACATAGCGAGAATTAAATTCTTGAGAACTAATTAAAAGAATTGTTACCAACGATTTCAACGTGTGGCGATAGAGATTATAATAATTATGATTATATAATGACATATTCATATTTTCATAAGTATACGTCTAAGCATATATGGCTGAACGATTCTCCTCTAAATTTGAGCTACCGAAGGCTACCCAGACGAGCAAGCGAGCGAGCGAGCGAGCGGTCGTCTATCCCTTGTCAGTTGGCGAGGAGCTGTCAAAAATGAACGCGCTTGGGCGCGGACAAAGGGAACGATTTAGGCGCTGCGAAGTGCTACGTCATCGGAGCACGGGAGGTCCCCGAGATGAAGTTCCGAATTATTATGCCTGTGAGAACCGTATTTCTCGAGCCGTCAGTGAAGTCGAGGGCGAGAAAGAAATACCACTTGAGCGCAGGAACAAACACCGTCAAATTTGTTTACCTCGGCGCGCCCGTACGGGAGAAATCGTACGGAACTCGTAGCTCAAAATCCGGAGTGCACTGTGCATCGAGCAAAAGTAATTGTCGTGTTTTCGGTGAAAGAAGTCGACGCGTTTTTCGTCGAAGGCCCCTCGCGTTACGCGGATATCCGGAGTTACGTTCGATAGCCTATATTCGATAGCCGATTCGAGTACTCGATGAGTTTTCGTGGCTTCGCCTCACCTCCTATCGAGATTAATTGTTGCACTGATTACCAGCCGCCCTGCATTCGAATTAATCAAAATTGATTCGCGAGCCACTTGTCTGGTATCGTATAATTTTATAAGCACGTGATCTCTTAAGATCAACTTGATAATTATTTTTACAAGATCGTATATACGATCTCCTCTTATCTATTGTGTTTGAATATGTACAGTCAGTATTGAAAATCTATAGTTCACGTTACAAATACATATATACAGATACTATAGATTTTTTTTTGTGACACGGTCTAGATTGTTACACTGATTGCAACATGTATTGCATTCGAATTAATTAAAACAAACTCATGTCACTTGCCTGTTACGATGTATTCTATCCACAAATTTTACAAGCCCGCGATCTCTTGAAATCAACTTGACAATCCTTTTTAAAAATTCGTATACGATCTCCTCCTACCTGGATTGTTGCTCTGATTACCAAACGCTCTACATTCGAGTTAATCAAATCTATCTCATCACTTCTCATGATATATTCTATCCATAAATTTTCTACACCTGATTTCTTGAAACTTGACAACCTTTTTAATAGACCTTTTTAATAAACTCGTATACGATTTCCTCCTACCTAGATTATTACACTGATTATCAAACATACCGCATTCAAATTAATCAAAATTGACTCACGCGTCTGTTATATATTCTATTCACAAATTTTATAAACCCACGTTCTCATGAAATAAATACTTGATAATTTTTAAAAATTATGGTCTCTTTTCGTAAATTTATACAATTTCGAAAAGAGACTCTAAATATTGATACGCGATTATCACGTGTTAACGTTAATTGGTACTGCGAGGAATTTCACGTAAATCACATCGGTGATGTAAATTATTATGTTTCTCGTACGATGCCATCCTTTTAAAGCTGCTCGTCAGCAGTCACCGAGAACAATGCGTGAGGGTACGACTGACGGGACGGGATGTTTCGATGTAACTTCTGCCAATACACGAAGGCAGATCCCGATGATGGGTGAACAACGCGCGTGCAGGAACTCGTTAAATAAATTGACGTTTCTCCAACGTCTACCTGACCACCGGCGTCGCACTCTGCCTCACGTCGAACATCCCCGTTTCAAAACGTAATTATGTGGCATAGCGACGGGGTGGGGAAGTCTCCACCGTCTCGACTCTTCAGCTTCCAATTAGGTGACAAAAGCCCAAAAGATTTCTCGCTCCGAATCACAGACGTCTTCGCGTACCGCCCACAGTGTGAAAGTCGTCCAATCCAGCGGGATAAAAATATCTCGTCTGATGGCATATAGATATAGACGTAACATTTAATTTCACGCGTCGATTGCATAATTTTGCTTATTACATAATTTCGCGTTTCACTTTAATTTTACTCTAATTAGATCTTATTTAAAGCGTCACAATTCATGTATCACAGAATTTGTAACTTGTTATTAAATTTGCTACGGAAATCCTATTCACGATCTCAGTTTGCGTAATGCAAAGACAAATTATTGATGAAATTGATTCTCAAAATTATGTGTTTTTTTCTATCAAATATATTCTAGATAGTAAATAATTTGATTAGAACAACTAGAGATTAAAACTGTATTCAAGATCTTAAACGTTTTGCAAGGATAAAGTAGAGCGAAAATATAATGAATACCTATCAAGATTCTGATAGGACAAAATTCTGATAGTTTATTATCATTATAATATTAGGAAGTTTCATATTTGAAAAAACGTAGAAAATCAGATAGAGAGAGAAAGAGAAACATACTGAAATGAATGAAATATAGAAAAATATAGAAAAAATGCAATACAAAACAATTTTAAAAAAATCTTGCCGAGTTTAGAATGTAATAACAATTAAAATTTTTTTAATAGAGATATATTTAATTATTTATTTTATGGGGACAATTTTTAGCTGAATGAACTACAACTTCTGATTTATATTTTAATATCAATAGTTATGCATTTTCAATAATATATAATATTTCTATTGTATATAATTGATTTAATTTGATTCATAATTTCAATCACGTAAGATTAATAATAAAAAAATGGAGTTGCATTGTCGTTCACGACACAATGCTACATACTCACACGATTACATGTGTAGACGATACAAATCGCAAAAAGTTGTAAAAGAAATTCATACAAATAATGTTTATGTGGCGATAAGAGCAAAAGTTTTCAATAGGACGTTTCTAAAATGCAAATCGCAAACGCATAGCACAATCAATCGATGTAATCTATCATTGAAAAACGTCAAACTGGAATAGCATGATGATATTAAAAAAGTCAGATTGAAAACATTAATGAGTGGATTCTCCTTGATCTGAAATTTTTTTTTGAATGCACAGCGAACAATATATGACCGGTATTTAAATTTACAACTTGCTCTTTATAGAATTCACAAAGAAGTAAAACAAATAGATTATAAATCAAAAATCAAATAAAAGAATCCTTTTTTTCAGTCGGAGCAGATCTTAGTGTTTAATAATATTCATACGTATTTTACAAATATTAATTATAAATTTGCAAAATAATTTACAAATAATAATAATAATACACATTACTACAAATTATTTTCAGTTCTATAACTGCGTATCGATTGTTTGTCGGACTTGAAACACAATCATAAATTGAAGCTGGAAAATAACATATCATAAATTACATTGAACACTTTAATAATGATGTTAATAAACATCTTAAAATACTCAAAGAATTTCCACCTATAATATAATTGATAGATAGATTAAATTATAATATAATTGATAGATAGATTACATTTCACATTAAATACGTTAATGATTTGACAAAAACTCTTTCGCGATTTACTTTATACTATCGTTTCGCGACACGCAATCTACGTAATACTGCCACATAGTCGCAGTTTTTAGAAAACGAATTCGGACGATCGCGAAGCGCATCAGGGAAACGGTCTCGTTTGCAACTCCATGGATGAACATGGGGTTTCCCTGCGCGCTCTGTTTATTTTACAAAGGGCGACGATAAGTCCTGCGAAATCGAATTCGTATGGTGCTGACGGGCATCCGCGCGTCTGAGGCATTTAACTCGAGGACCAGTCCCTCTTATTTGTTTAACTAAAATCCTCAGCGCCGTCCACTAGTCGCGCTTTCTCGAATTCTGGATCGATACGGCGAGAGCGACGAGCGATCGGCTCGCTAAAGTGGCGCGTGCGATGGACGAAAATCCACAGAGGAGAGACGAATGCCTTGTTGACACAAGTCGCATGAAAGATGCGCGCATTGTTGGCCGACGGTGGTATGCGCGACGTTCCTTTTGTGGACACTGAAACGCGAAACTTATGCGGCGCCCTGGACATCCAAATGGATCCCCGAAGTGTCAAAGCTCCTACACTTCCCGAGGATGCTTTTACGCCAATCCTTTTAAACTGTTCCACTTAAAGAATATCACTGCAAACTGCTGACTGCTCTATCTCCACTTACTTCATGGACGATTAAATTCAAAAGTCTCGTTTTTAACTCTCCATTTACAACCATATTTTTACTTTCTCTGTCTGGGTCTTTTTTTTTGTTTAGCCCAAGTTTTTTCAGTGCTCCAGACTTTTAAAAAATGTGCAAAAATTCAGGGTTACTTTTCAACATCTCTATACTACGTTATCATAATAGTTGTTTAACTCAAATGTTAAAACCTTTAAATTAGAATTTGAGAAAAATGTACAAGAAACTTGAGAGTGAAATTTTGCTTGTGCTAAAAAAAGATCCAGATTGCGGAAGGGTTAAGATACAAAAATAGATTTAGAATCCTTCTTCTCTGTTATATCTAGAATCAAATGATTTGAGAAAGATCAATCTGAAAAAATCCATTTGCATCGTCATCTTTCATGAAGCCGTATCATTGCAATCTTTTCAAGAGTTCCAGCAAATCCCTATCCTCACAATTTGTTGGCTTATTTGTAGAAAGTTCCTACACGCTTTTGAAGAATAAAATCTAGTCCTCTTTCTCTCGTAGAACACTTGGAGACAGTTGTAAACTGAGAAATGCCGACGGGTTTCTCCTTACCAATTAACGATAGCGCATTTTCGTCAACTTTGTAACGCGAAACCGATACTCTCTCGTCGATCCCTAAATGAAGCTAAGATATCCATGGTCTTGTCGTTACAAGACCGATAAAAGCCTGACGGACGTGACTCTTGGAAGGCGGAAGGAATAGCTCGTTAGAAGATAGGTTTTTATCCGAATACAACATGCAGCATACATCGTTCTCTCTTTATTTTTCCTTCTCTTTCTCTCTAGAGTCGCTTCATGTCGTGCTTCCGGCATTTATACACAAAACACAAGATTTTGATGAATATCTGATAACATTAACTCTCGCGCGTGATTCTCTGACGTTCCTACAGATTTCACTCGCCATTTTTTCAATTAGTGATTAAATAACAGGTGTAGATCGTACGTCTGATGTCGGTTTTCATGCCGACGATCGTCAGGGAGAACACGTCTTCTTTGAAAGTATAAGCGTCATATTCTATGAGACTACACACCGAGCCTCTCTGATAAATACAGACCCCTCGAAACTCATTTAACAGGCTGACAGAATGACTGTTTGCATTCGATAACTCGGTAACGTTAGCAGACAGACTAACTGTCCAAGACATAATTCATCGAATGACTGAATTAATCAATATGTAGACGAAGTCCGTGAAGGCTTTTTGCTCATCTAACGAGCATGTAAATGTATGTAGATATATCAAACAAAATATTCCCTCCATTAACGAGCGTAAAATCGTTCCTCAAATTTCGAAAATGATCATTTCTACGCTTATCTGCTACAATTGACTTTTAATACAATATAATCGCATTTTTGGACGTCTATATAGTTGCAGTGATGATTAATGATTTTGCGAACAAAACCGTAATAAAGAAAAATAAGTCTTTTTGAAAATATTTTGTATAATAGAATGTAATAGTAGTTTTACCTAAAGTTGATCGAATTAACGAAAAATTAATATTTGTTTATTAATTTGTTTATTAATTATCGATAATATGATATTTTTCACATTTTTATATTACAATTTTATATATTCACAAATTTGATATCATAACACATATATGTATATTATATTAGGTGTTGGAATTAATTCGTAGCGTTTTATAAGTGATGGGAAGTACTTTCATTAATGTATTTTTTAATGCTCATGTGAAATAAATAACATTTTCATTAAAAAACGCTACGAATTAATTCCAACACCTAATATATTTATTTGTATTGAGCGACAATTTAGCTAAAGTTGCTCAGGTTTCGTTCATCTTATGCAACATTAATTAATCCCGATTTAACTTATTTTTTATCGTTTTTAGTTCTACATGAAAAGAATGATTTTACTGAGATCTAAAATTTTGCTGGATTTAAAAATAATTTTGTTGGAAATGGATTGTTATGTCAAAATTTTTGTAGCATTGTTCATCATTTTTTACTTTTCAACAAAATTAATTTCAAATCTATATCTAACTAAATTTTAGATTCTACTTCTTTTAGCAAAATCGTTCTTTTCGTGTAAGAATTCGTAATTAATCAGAAAAAGATAAAGAGTAAAATAAATTAATCATTAAAATTAATCTATATCTACATCAGTATAAGAAATAGATTTAATAGATGTTAGACATCACTATACGTCTCCCAGTCGACATCAATTAAAAATCACAGAACATCAACAACGTAACTATTATTTTATTAATACCATGTGTTATATTACATTTATATCGTTATATTGATGTTACTTTTAGTTAGTGTCGATTGGGACTTGGGACTTTCTTCAAAGATTTTCTCTGAATAAAAGACAAGCTACTCACTGGCAAAGCGCGGGTCATTGGTGGCCGGTGGCGCTGGTGCGTACCACGGATGATGATGCGAGGAGACCGCGTGGGACCTCATGGGGTCCGTGGCTGTGGCCGTGGCGCCCACGCCGGGTCCGGCATGATGATACGGCGATAATTCCGCGGCGCAATATTGATATTGCGACGTGAGCTGCATAGTTGCGTAAGGGTTACCCATGGCACTCATGCCTCCGCCGGCACCGCCGGCACTGCCGGCGCCACCGCCACCGGGGGCGGCCCCGTTGGCAACGGAAATTGGTCCGGGGGTGCTGCCGCCGGGCGTCGAACCACCGTGCAGCGGCGGGCTGCCGCTGCTTGCGCTCGAGCTACCGGTGTTACCACCCACCCGTGCACCGCATGCGTTCCCGTAAGGCGAGCCCTGGGAATGCGTTACGACGCCGACACCAACACCGACGGCGGCGGCGGCAGCGGCGAGTTCGAGCTTCCGGTAAGACTCCTCGATCGGCGACAAGATATCGGTTACGCTGAAAGGCGTAGTGTGGGCACCAGCAGCTTGCACGTGGGATGAATGCTGCTTGGGCGACAGGCTCATCGCCAGGTCGATGCCATTGAGATCTGACAGCAGGCCGGCCTGCTCCAGCGATTGCTGTTGCTGCTGTTGCTGTTGTTGTTGCTGCTGTTGCTGTTGCTGCTGCTGTTGGTGCTGATGATAAGTCGTGGCGTTGCCATTACCGCCTTGATTACCGCCACCGTTTCCGCCGCCGCCGTTGCCACCGCTCATCTCGGCGAGCCCGACGCCGTCGAAATACTTGAAGCTCGCGCTTCGCGGAATGATGAGGCCGGCGCTAGCCGTAACAACGGCGCATTATGACTCTACTGCTCTCCTTCTCCTCTCTCTTTCTCTCTCTCTCTCTCTCTCTCTCTCTCTCTCTCTCTCTCTCTCTCTTTTTCTTGTCTAGTTCGCGATTGCCGATCGCCAACGTAGCTTTCACACGATCGTCGGCACCTCCTTTTGGATCACGTTCTCGATGGACGATTTATTAACTCCGAATGTCCAATCTTCACCGTGAAATTTCGACAGTATGTCACTCGAACAATCGTTCACTCAGGAAATCTGTACACACGACTAGTTAATCCTACAATGCCACAAGTCACTCGCTCACTTATTACTATAATGAATCACGGGCGCACAATAAAAAATTCCCCGTCTTCACTAACATTGGGACCGTTTGTTCCCGAAATCAATGTACAGCCCGCAATCATTCGCCGCGAGCCGAGGTTTGTCCCTCTTTCTCTTTCCCTGATCTCGATCACGTTTAAACGCACGCATAGCTCTTGCAATCGCGAAAACCAATTCCTATACACAAGCACGACAGCTCACCGGAAGTACTCAATCTGCAAAACACTGACTTCGTCTTCAAGCTCCACTATCACTAGATATTGACCGAGAGTAAGTTTCCGATTACTTGGGGGTTTGAAAGTGAATTCAAGAAGAAGAACTGGAATTTCTTCACTGCGGATATATTTTATTTGTCAACGTTGTTGGTGAACGTGTTATCCATCTTCTTTCTTACATTCGTCGTCGTTGGTTTCTGGATTACTTTCTCCGGAAACCAGGGGTCTCGAGCCGCGAGATTGACGTTAAGAGACGAAGGGATGCGATGTCACGTGGCGCACGGCGAACTGTCACACGTAACCGGGAAAAATCGAGGCCGCGGTCGGCCGGCGGCCGACTCGGATGGCTCTCCTGCGGTCGTCGGACTTCTCGACACTGTCCCGGCGGAGAACACAACGTAAGTCGACGTGTTGTCGTTGCGTCTTGCTCCTTGGAATCCGAAAACGGACGAAGGATAACGCGGTGACACGGCGACCTTGCCCACGTGGTCGAGGATAGTGGCCGGCCAGAGCCGGCCGGCGGCCGACTGAAATCACACGGGGGTCTTGGGAGTCCTTGGATTAAGCCGATAGAGAGACGATGGTAGATGTACCACTCTACGCTTCGCCTCCACCTTCGTCGAGGATACACTCTCCGTAGGAGAAGAGCCGTTCTATGGATGGATGGATGGATGGATGGCTGGCTGGCTGGCTGGGTGGCTTGCCTGCCTGGCTTGGCTTGCTGGCTTGGCTTGGCTTGGCTGGCTTGGCTGGCTGGCTGGCTGGATGGATGGATGAATGAATGGAGAGGACTTCTGTCGGGTACTCCTGGAGAGGTCCTCACGGCCGCTTAGACCCACTCGACCAGCGCTCGCCCGCTCGCGCTCGCGCTCGTTCGCTCGCTCGCTTGCTCGCCCGCCTGGGCACAGGCCCCACAGCCTCTCGCGGAGAACCCGTACGACGACACGATGAGTGGAGTGCCCACTACGGAGAAGTGCCTGCTACCAAGAGTCGTGATGAGATGTCCCCTTTTGCGTGTGAGAGAAGGGTTTCCATACGCCGTAGAGAGGAGCGGTGAGGCCACGACTGGGAGAAGTGGATGCTGAAGATCCCCCGTGTGATCATTGGATGAGCGCTCTCGTACAGGCGGCGCGATCGTTTCGTCTCGTCGTTCATTGGATCCCATCGGTTACCGCCGCTACCCGGCACCGGACGAGCCCACCGTGTTACTCGGCACGCCGTTGGTGTTACGCCCGAATGAGCTGAAACGCGTCTACCTATCGTAACGCTCGCGCGAGGCTTCGCCCGACATTGTGGCGGCCGCTACGCGCAATACCGTGCGATCGCTCGACTCGGGGCGGTCGTCCGTTCGGCTCCACCTACCCGCTGACAAAAGGGCGGGGAAAAATCGACGGCGGAAAAATGTTCGTGGCACACGCGCCGAAATCCTCGTCGGGGCTCAGCGACCGACGGTACTTTTCGATCTTCGTCGGCCGTCACGCATCGCTTCCAAGCGTACAAATCCGAAACTTCCTCGGCGAGAGGAAGCTCCGAGTTTCACGTCATTTCACTAAGATTCTCCCGCACGTTTTTTTCTTTCCGAACGGAACACGCGGAGGTTCCGTCGTTCGGTCTCTTGTAGATGTCGGCGAAAGCGTGGGAATTGGCATTGCGTTCAGTGGTGTTGATTCGATGAATCTCTCACGCGGGTGATATCGGCGACGACGTTCGCCTCCGTCTCTTGTGCATCCGATAACGAATCTGATGCTGTTAGTGCATGCTGGAGTGCAAACGACAAAGGCTGTTGTACACAAACTTATCTGATTGCAAAAGTTTTAAAGTATAAGCGTCTTGTTGACCAAGGAAACGTTTGACAGATATCCCGCCAAACTATGTGATAATTCGTGCTGAGCATTTTATACAATACATGCATAAAGTCCATTCTACAATTGCGTGGCGTAGTTGTGATTGTAGTTGTAAGAATTTACTAATCACAGTCGAACATGAAGAGAATATTCGACAATGATTGAATCATCAATAGGTACTTGCAACTACAACTACGTTTACGCAATTGTAGAATAGATTTAATTTGTTTTGTGTTGCTTTGTGTATGACAGCCTATAATTAATATACCCTTGTGAAGAAATACCATTGAATTAGTGAAAAAAAAACTATTGAAATGAATAGTGTACAATACTTATTCGATTCGAATAGTTTTTTTAAATATTTCGTTCTTCCGCGAATCCAATAGTATTTTTTCATAAGGGTGTAATAGTGCATCCAAAAAATGTCATAAAAAAAATCATCAATAGTTTAATTTGCAAAAAATTCACAACAAAAGATGTGCAATTATTTATATAAAAAGGAAAAGCACGTATTTGGACACTTATAGAACAATTTAAATATTGTGCTGCAATAGAGATGCCCCAAGTATTCTTTGCGTTTTTTTTTTAAGTACGAGAAGAGTTACTTTTGACAAGTGCAAAAAATGCCACAAGCTTCTAATTTTGCGATGATACATTTAGATTTCCTTTTCCTGATGTGTAAGCATTTGTCACAAAATACTTTGACAAAATAATGTACAAAGTTTAATGTTAAAACTAACAAATCGATTATTTAAATGGCTAAAATATTTCTTTAATAGCAGCTATTATATTGTGTTATTGCAGCATAATTAATTAAAAAGTTGTAATTCTTGAATTAAAAAGCTGTAATTCTATGTTGAAGAATCTAGAAAAAATTATGAGTGTCAATTCTATTATCGTCTTTAGAAAAAGAAAAAAAGAGAGATAGAGAAAGAAGAAATTTGTTTCTAAAATACTATAAATTTTATATATACATATATATATATACAGGATATCCCGGAAGTTTTTGCCAATCACTTTTGTGTAAATAGGGCGGACTAAATTAAGTCGAAAAGTCCTCTACTATTTTGCAATTTTCGCAAGATATTAATTATTAAAAATTGCCAAATATTGCTTTTGAATAATTTTTTATTCAAATACTATCAACTTTATAGAAAAGCTGCAAGAAACAAAAGTTATTTATTTTCTTCTCATAGAATTCTAAGAATTTTTTCAGAATTTTTAATACTGCAAATCAACTTTTTAGTATTGCATTTTCTTATTTTTACCAACATGAGAAAATACGGTATTAAAAAATTCTGAAAAAATTCTGAAAAAATTCTCAAAACTTTATTTTTGTTAATTTTTTTATAGGACAAAACGTGAGACATCCATAAAGAAAATATCTAAAAGATATACTCTTCTTTGAAATCCTCGGAGAATATAAAAATATTATTAAAGATAATGTGAACATTTGACTGTAGAAATATAGAAAAATATTCATAGTACTTTGTCAAAATTTCAACATTCTCGAAATTTTGTCAAATAATAAAATGTATACCGTTTTAATCACTTATAAATTTTACATATATGGTAAAATGTAAGAGGGAGAAAAACGCTTTTTAATTAATTATTATTTTTTAATTTTAGTTATTTATTAGTATATAAGTTATTTATTAGTATATAAATGTAATAAGATATTATTATTAATAAATTAGACGGAAATGTAATTTAAAAAATTACGAAAATTTATTATTCTTTAGATTTAGCATTAATACTTGACAAATATCTATAAACTTTAAGAAACTTTTAAATATTTTATATATTTGAAATTTGGTATAAAATCTACATAAAAATTTGTTAATCACATAAAAATAAGAAATATTGTACAAATAAAAAACTTTTTAAACTGTATTTCAAGTTACAAATAATCATTGTTTTATTCAGAATCTTCAATAGATATTAAGTTTTTAAATTATATTTATTTTGACATCTTTTCATTTTTTTCTTTTTGTTATAAAAAAATTTTTTTATAACGAAAATAACAAACAATTTCGTAATAAATACTTAGGGATAAAAATGTTCTTCGAAAATATTCTTTCACCCTTCGAGACCTTTATGTAAATCCAAATGGATTTACATATAATCATGAAGCCGCGCATACATAGAAAAATCAATCAGTCGCATGTTTAATATGAAAAATGCAGCAACATGGCACTCCTTACATTATATCGACATATGATTTCTCTATTCATATTACACATGAGGTAAATATTCTGGTTTATAAAAAATTACGAAAATTTATTATTCTTTAGATTTAGCATTAATACTTGACAAATATCTATAAACTTTAAGAAACTTTTAAATATTTTATATATTTGAAATTTGGTATAAAATCTACATTATAAATGTGTGGTGTGTGTGTGTGTGTGTGTGTGCGGGGGGGGGGAGGAGTGGAAGAAGATTTAAAATGGATTTCATTTGAAATAGATTCTATTCTCGGTTTATACATACATCTATATTTCTTTTTTTATATATACAAATACGAAAAACGTTGTATAATTTTAGACTTGGAACCTAACTCTAATTAATTTGAGCAACCCATAGGTATGTGTCATCATTTCACGTAAACATTAAAAACGTTATTTTGACATTAAAATGACAAATAACATCAGCTTGCTATCTGGGAAATAATTTATTCAATTGACATTTGTATCAACTGTTTTGCTATCATGATAGAATTATTTTTTTTTTATTATAGATGGAAAAGAAAATTTATTATAGATTAGAGACAACAATTACGTAATCATATAAAATTTTGCTTTAGGAAATTCTGCTGGTTAAATTAATCACTAATAAAACATTGATTTTTTTTTGTGAATATTTTTCTGTGAATTTATTTATTTTTTATCATTTTTGAAAATAAAATTAGAAACATATAATATATTACATTCGATAAAAATTTTATTTTAAGTAATTCTGTCGGTTGATTTAATCGCGAATTAACTTATTAAACAGCATGGATTGTATTTTATTAACGTGCATAGAATTATTTAATCAATTATTAATTAATTAATTACTTAATCAATTTAATAAATTAATTATTTCAAGTGAATTGCTTAAATATTTTTTTTATACATATTGGGTCATCTGAAAAGTATCCGCGGTACTTTGTCAGTAGATATATGACCATCAACACACATCTAGTGACAAAAAAACCGCGGATACTTTTTAGATGACCCAATATAATCAAATAATTATCATTTTTAACTTTATTGTTCTTTTCATATCAAATAATAAAAAATAAATAATTTGTTATTTGTCGTGGAAAGAACAATAAAATTAAAATTAACAATTATTTACTTCTATGTATAAAGAAATTGTTAAGCAATTCTGTTAAAATATAATCAATTTATTAAATAACATATTATTTTATTAAAGTAAGTAAAATAATTTATTTTTTGTTATTTAGAACGCGATAGGAAAAATATAATAGGAATGACAATTATTTAATTAAAAAAATTTCCTTTTAGACGATTCTATCGACTGAATAAAAATCGCTGCTATTCGATCAGGTAGAGTTCATGTTCGATTTGAATCACTTTTAGAGACGCATATGCCATCTAGCGAATATTCAGAGATACAATTGTTCATATTTCGGTCTAAAATAGTACGCGTACTGTCATCTAACCGCGAATTGGCAGAATCACCGGCTTTTTTGAAACGTGTTATTGATTAAATCTGTTTACTAAGTAAAAAAAAAGATTGAAGGTTAAGTGCGAGATATGCTTATCACATTGTTCTTATCATGATGTAATCACTATTCAAAGTCGCATATTTTTTTAACATTAAAGTATCAGAGATACTTCTTAACCTACGTGAAAAAAGGAGTCCTTCAATTTCATATTCAATTTCGTATTCAACATGTCACAACAATCAAATATTTTACGTAATGAAGAGGAATTGTTGCCGGAATTTAATATCTCGATAGGACAATGCTTATTAATGCAATTGACGACGCATGGTACTCGTGTAGCACATGTAAGTGATTGACTTAATTTTTGTTATTAATTTTGCATAATTAATGTACATAATTATATTGTAATAAATTAATATACGATGTAGAAAATAATTGGAATCTTGATCTAGATTTGTGTTATATAATTTTTACTATATACATCTACAACTTTCTACAATGACAATAAACTTTTTTGCCAGATAAATCCCCATACTGGCAAAGAGCAGACGTTTCAATACATCTTAGATACTAGCCGGAGATTGGCAGTTTATCTGCAGAGAGAAGGACTAAAGGTGAACGACACCATAGCTGTATGCAGTGAAAACAATCTGGAATTTTGTATTCCAGTATGTGCTGCGTTTTATCTGGGTGCTATTGCCTGTCCTTTAAATCCTCTGTACAGTGAGAGAGAATTTAAACATGCATTGTCCATTTCAAAACCAAAGTATATTTTTATTTCGACAGTATCGTTTAATGGCATAAGAAAAATATTCAGAGAGTTGCATTGGTCACCAAAAATCTTAATGCTTACTGATGGTAACAACAATGTTTCATGGGCGAGCATGTATAAAGTAATGTCAAACGTTTCCATTGATGATGCAAATGCACTTCAACCAGCTTCTGTCAATTTAGATGATCATGTAACAGCAATTTTATGTTCAAGTGGAACCACAGGACTACCGAAAGGCGTCATGTTGACAGATAAAAATATTACTACAGTCATACGCATGTATATGAACACTAACACAATTCCTGAAAATGCGGTTTCTCTGTCACTACTCCCATTCTTTCATGCATATTCCTTCGTCTTCATGATACTTACCATATTAAGGGGAAACTGCAGCATTATATTCTCACACTTTGAGGAAGAGCTGTTCTTACAATACATTGAGAAATATAAAATTGAATATATGCCTATGGTGCCGTCGCTTATGGTATTTCTGGCTAAACATCCACTTGTAGATAAATATGATTTGTCCTGTGTTAAAACGATATGGTAAGTATATTACAAATTAGATACAAGATGTTTAAATCTTCGAGGAAAATGCTGCAATTCACAAAATCAAAAATAAAAAAAACAGATGTGACACAAGCTGAGCATATATTTGTTAATGATAAGCTTAGAAAATAAGATATGAAAAGATTGTAAAGATTAGTAAAAAAAAAGGCAACTATTCATGTATGAATATATATAGTTTGTACATTGTTATATAAATTAATATCTTACGTAACATAAAAAATAAAATTTTTTAATATTTTTCTATTTAGATATTAAAAATTATTATTTTAATAACACAAACATAGAATAGAAGTTGTGTCTTGTGGCAATTTTTTTTTTTAATATTACATGCAGGAGTTCAATGGAACTGTAATAAGCTGTGTGAAAACTTACACATAAAATATATTTATATCAGATATTAGATTTATTTCGAAAATTACTACGAATTATGCAATTACTGAAGTTGTTATTTAATTAGGAGTGGTGCAGCTCCATTATCAAAGGAAATTCAGCAGGCTGTCGCTAAGCGATTAAATATGAATATTATTGATGTTAAACAAGGTTACGGATTAACAGAAACTACTTTAGCTGTATTACGATCACCAGATGGAAAAGGAAAATTAGGCAGCGTTGGCGTAGTAGTTCCAGGCACGTTAGGTAAGATTCTTGCGATTAGGAAAATACAGTGTCTGTTTTATTTAAAACGTAATTATATGCTTTAAATATCTACTACTATCATATAGATTTGCAAATGTATTTTTTCTGAGTCATATTATTTTAAAGTCGAACATTTTTTATTATTTAATTGTAAATATTTACTTGTAAATATTTAATTGTAAATATTTGCAGTATAGTATTGTGAAACAGTATCAGATATATATTTGATAATTCATTCTAATATTGATCCTCTCCAAAATATGCATTTCTTTTCACAATATGCAATATTTATAGTTTTAAGTATGTATTTTTATATTAATATAAGAAATATAATTAATAGAATATATATCGACAAAGTTTGACAATATATAATACTGATTTTTTTTTTAGTAAAGGTAATACCAATTGGAGAATACGAGACGGATAAAGCTTTAGGACCAAATTGCGAAGGAGAATTATGTTTCAAAGGAGATTTGATAATGAAAGGTTATTATAATGACGAAGAATCTACTAGAGCGACAATTGACAAGGATGGTTGGTTGCATACGGGAGATGTAGGATATTATGACGAAGATGGATACTTTTACATTGTCGATCGAATAAAAGAACTCATCAAATATAAAGGCTATCAGGTTCCACCAGCTGAGCTCGAAGCGATTTTGTTAACTTTTCCTGGTGTACAAGATGCTGCCGTAATTGGCATACCGAATGACAAAACTGGGGAGTTACCAATGGCCTTCATTGTAAAAGAAGAGAATTCTAATATTTGCGAAAAAGATATAATCCAGTATGTTAATGGTAAGAATTTTCAGTGTCACATGTAATGGAACTAACCTAATAACAATATATGAAATATTTCTATTGCATTCCTGTCTTAACCTTGATTAGATTTCATCATTTTGCAAAATTCTTTAGGAGAAATAAAAAACAAAAATGTTTTAGCATCATTGGAAGAAATAAACACTGAACTAGTTTTTTAAGCTTTTCTTTTGCAGTATTAAATGGAAGTCCAAAAGTCTACTTTGTAGTGTCTTCAAAATTCTTAATATTTTCTGCTCAATATAGTATTATTATATTATATAGTTTTAATGTGTTCATAAATTTTTTATATATATTGCTTGTACAATTATATTTTTGTTCCAGAACGTGTATCAAATCCTAAGCGACTTAGAGGTGGTATAAGATTTGTAGATAGCATTCCAAAGACTCCATCTGGTAAAATATTACGTCGAGTACTACGAGATAGATTAAAATCAAAATTATAAGCTTGTTAAACGATTAGTTTTTCGTGACTCGCATCATTATAATCTTGTGTACGTAAGTTTTTTGTGTAACGAAAATGGATTATAGTACTTATCATTTCTGTAATAATTAAATACAAATATATGTATACAAGTATATATACTTATATAAGTAGTATATAAGTATATATATATATATATACATATGTGTGTGTAATTTTTTTTATCAAGCATTTTACGTCTGACAAAGAAACAAAGAATGTTTTTATTGTACATAATTTTATTATAATCAAACATGCGCTATATGCAACAAATATAATGTATCTATAAATATATAATAGTACCAATAATTACGCAAATTATAGCTTATGTATTTAAAAAACTAATTATGAGTTTTTCTTTCTATATACATTTTCTTCGAAATGGATTTACAAAAATATTAAGCCTTTTCTAATAAGTCAAGTAAATTCTATTACAAGTATTTAATATTAGCAAAAAATTTTTTCCGAGAATTGAAAGTTTTAGTTCGATGACCTTATGCTGTATAATTCTGCTATGTAATTGAACAAGAGCTTTCCGATAAATGGAATAGATTTTATAGTAAAAAAAAAATAATTTTGAGAAAATATTCTCAATAAATAAGGATGTTGGTTGTAATACTCATTCAAAAGACGAAATTTTATATCAAATTACTTTTAATAAGTAGCAATTGAACTGGAGAAAATTATTCAACAGTGTTACAATTTTTCCAAGTGTACATGTATATAATAATAATAACTCTTAGCAGATATAAATTTTTTTGAAGTATCTATTTATAATACATATAATACTTAAAATAAAAAAAAAGTTTTATTGATTAATTATACATCATGTTATATATCATAAAATATAATCATAAAACATAACGGTAAGTTTTTTAATATTTTCTATTACATAATTAGAATTTTATGTGATTTATAAAATCTCATAGTATCTGCCATTTTCCTTCCTTATTTGATATATAGTATCTGCTAAGAATTAAAATTGATAAATACACATTAATCACTCGTGTAATCTTATTCGAGGCACTGTATTACTAGAAGATACTATTTTGTAAATATAGAATTATATGCACTATTATCTTTAAGGAAGGCAAAAAGGGAAGGTTTAGAAACGTCTGGTTACAATGTACATAATTTTTATACATACTTTTTTAGAATTTCGATTATCATCAATTAATCAGTTAATTGATTTAGTAAATGGCGTTCAGCAGACTCAACAGTTGAATGAGCGCTATTGATGTATTCCTTCCAGATCTAAAATGTTGATTGGATGATCTAAAACAATACATCAATGACAGCGAGTCAACTGTTGAGTCCGCTGAATGCAGCTAATGTGAAAACGAAATCGTTGTAAGATTACACAAGCTGTACCTTCACTCTGTCTACTTTTTACACATTGAAAAAATTAATATTTTTTATGAAGAAATGAACGGGCATATATTTTATAAATTATATTATCTAATCTGCAAAGTCAATTGCTTTATACATTATGCTCTAAAATCAGTGGATATTTTTTTCATTCGCGGCTTTTTCATTCAATGTAAAGATGATCTCGTCATCTTCAGTATTGAAGAATTTATTTCATAGAAACTTATAACTGAATGGAAGAAAATTTTTTCACCTATTTTCTTTTTCATAATCTGATTAACAAAAACGTTTATTTTCAACGCTTATTACTAAAAAATTATATGCGTCAAATTTTTATTAAAAAAAGATGAGTTTTATAGAGACTAGAAACGATTTACAATAAGAATATCCAACAATTTTAAGACATCCTGTATGTGTTGAACTTAATAAAGATATTTAACAACTCAACAACATTAATGTAGTAATTTGATCTACATGACTTTATATATTACAAAAAATAACTAAAATCTATTAGAAATGGAGTTGGTTGGAAATAAATTGTCATATTAAATTATAGAAGAAAATACATAGTTTTTCTTTTATAATTTAATATGTAGATTCACTGCTTTTTAAAGCTCTTTAAAATTGGATAGATGTTGTCAAAAGCTTCATAAATTTCCTTGCGAATTTTTGCACCTGATAACATATATAGATATATATAGACATACAATAATTATTTAAGTACAAATGTGTAATAATTTCCAAGTTTAATTTCCGAATTCTTACACAGGTCTGGATAAGTTATATTTGAAAATTGTAAAAGATTTTAAAAATATTCCCAAAATGTTTTGCAACACGTATATACTTCACTACAAAATTACTATACATATAACAGATATAAAGTATGAACACTCACCTGTCAATACTACTTTTCCTGAGACAAATATAAGCAATACAATTCGAGGTTTAACCATCCTATATATTAGACCTGGAAATAGCTCTGGTTCATATGACGAGAATTGACCATGAGAGAGCACTAAACCTTCTAATCTAATTGGAAACTTAACATCACAGCTGCCGACCATATTTTGGATTTTAAAATCTAGGAACTTTGCCTAAGTAAAATTAAATCGTAATATCAATTAATAACGATTTATATTATTATTAAATATTATAAATATTTTGTCGCGATAAATTGTAAACAATTCTATATTTTAAAAAACCTACATTGAGAAAAATAACTCATTTTGTACCATATTTTTATTTAATAAATTTGCCGGTACTTACAGGAAAACCTAATTTCTGGATAATTCTTGCGTACTTTCTGGCAGCAAGACGTGAATCTCCCTCACTCTTGGCGCCAGTACAAACCATTTTACCGCTACTGAATATCAGTGCGGTAGTTCTTGGTTCTCTTATTCGCATGATAACAGCCGCAAACCTTTTCGGATTATATTCGGCATTTCTGGCATGAAGTGCTATCTTTTTCAAGTCAAGTTTGCAATTTAAGTTAACGGTAGACACAATATTCCTAAAATAAAGCGGAAATATGATTAAAGAAATAAGAAAAGATAGATGACGTGAATTATTTGTTAATTGTTGTTTTTATTGAAAGAATTATTTACTGCAACTGTGGTAAAATTCCAGGATCCGCGGAAGCTGGGGTCATTGGTGTCATTGGCCCTGGGGTCGCGGGACCTATCGACGACGGTGCTATTTGATTTTGTGGTACTATTGGAGACATCATATTTTGCTAAAGAAGAAGGAAAAAGCAATTAAAATAATGAAGTAAATATTAATATGCTAAGAATACTTAATTGTATTCCTTTATAATATCTTAATTGTATCCCTTTCAGTCTCTAAAATTCTTTACAGAATTGCACGAGGTCGTTATTGTATAACAGAAATTTAATGTTCTTTAATAACTCGTTAACATTTGCTTTTTCAATTTTAAATTAATTTCTGATACTCAAAATTAATTTAACTGGATTTACTAGGATATTTTTTCAGGAAAATATCCTAGGATCTAAAATCTAGTTATGGATTAAGTTTGAGAATCAGAAACTTAAAATTGAAAAAACTTCCTAAAAAAATTTTCTAAAAGAATTTTTCTTTTAAATAGTGTAATGATTTGGAATAATCTAGTTTCATAATCTTATTTAATTTATATTAAGTTCAAGTATTGTAATTTTGTTATATAGTTGACAATTTTTAAACTTTTAAAAGTAATAACAAAAAACATCAAATTAAATATTCCTTTAGCATCACAAAAAATATACTCCTGTTATATATTACTATTAACAGGTCTAGAATTTTAAATTCCATCGCAATATTATACTTAGCATAGATAACATTAAATTCAACATTGAATTACTGGTGTTTGTGGCTGCATAAGACTTTGTGGTGTCGCAAACGATGGTGTTGGAGCATATGTGTGCAAATTTTTTTGTGGTGTCGTTATCATTAGCATGCCACTCTGCATGTTGGGACTCATCGAGTGCAGTTGCTGCAGTTGCTGGAATTGTTGTGACTGCTGCTGCTGCTGTAACGCATTCGGCAGGATCTGTTGATCCTCCTCTGGTTGATGCAGAGGTGTGCCGATGCTAGGTATACTGAAGCCAGGACTCGGAAGCATCTGATCCATTTTGCACTTTTAATTAATATATACGTGACTGATGCTGTTTACAACGAATCTTATGTGGAAGTACGAAGAGATGAATCCTTGAGGTTATACTAGCATCTTCACAAAGTAGTGATTTATTTTAATCAACAGTGAATTACAACCTCTGAAATTTTAATAGATTATTAATTATCAAGAGATTTCTACCTTTATGCCTTTCTAAAAGACACCAAAAATACAAATATCATATAAAAATCTTCGTAAGTAAAAGATCAACAGAAATTCCAATCTTAATATTTGCTGTCTAACTCTATATTATAAATTTAAAGATCTAGTAAATGTGCAGTATAATGTTTCCATCTCTGATTTTCTTGTAATTTTGTAAATTTATATATTTTCATGCATAGAATATATTTTGAGAAAAAAATCGTCACTTAAGTCTCGTTTGTTTTTAAGAAAATCAGAAGTAAGGGCATTATATTGTATACTTGTCAAAAATTTGACACTAATTTTATCTCGTTAAAATATTAATATTATAATCTGAAAATTTACCTTGCCACGAAATCGTTTGAGTTTTATCATGGAATTTACAGGATGCCTATTATCAACTCGTGACTCCACCGCGTTAAGTTAAATACAAAGAAATCGATCAAATCGTGAGGAAATAATTCCTGAGAAAACTTTGTCTCATAAATCAAATGGAATCGAATTCAAACGGTTTATTAATTACTTTTCGTTTTCATTTTACTGTCTGCAGCGTCTTGTTTACAACCACTTTTAAATCATGAAACTCACGTCCTATAGACGCTCACTTCTTCATGCACGTTCTTTTCTAGAAACTACTTGAAACTAGCCAAAATATTGTATTGGATCATCTAAAAAGTATCCGCGGTACTTTGTCACTAGATATATGACCATCAACACACATCTAGTGACAAAAAACCGCGGATACTTTTTAGATGATCCAATACAATATTTCGTACATTTAAGTCTAACAGCCAATAAAAAACGTGACACCATATGTCGCCATTTTGCCGCGGTTATTTGAATTAGGTGTTATGTCATAATAAAAATTGATTTTCCACAAGCTTGTTTTCATTTTAATATTAACGCTTTCTCTTTTGAGAAGCAATAAAAATGTATATTTCTGAATTCTTTTCGATGATTTTTATGTGGCAAGTATATTTATTTTGGTCTCTCGAGCTATCACTTAAAAATTATTCCGTCTCAATGAAATTCGTCTTGAGAATACACACACCTTTCTTTTCATCATTTCTCTGAGAAACTTTCTATTTTGTAGCATGTGTGAGCTGGGTCATCGATTTACTTCTTGTATTTAGAACCAGGTATTTCTTTAAGCTCATATAAATATTGGGTCATCTAAAAAGTATCCGCGGTTTTTTGTCACTAGATGTGTGTTGATGGTCATATATCTAGTGACAAAGTACCGCGGATACTTTTTAGATGACCCAATATTTCTTTATATTCTTATTTTTTATTTATATTTATATTTTATGTAATGCGAGATTTTTCCATACTTTTATGGTCGATATTCTGGCATTCATAGTTAATTTTTATTAAGAATTTTTAAGACTGCTTAAGTATAGTTTTAAGATGTCACGAACCAGTCAAAGAGCCGTATTAGCTTAAAGGTGCCTTTTTATGCTGACACTTCATGTTTATTTTTAACATCAAAATAAGTTATGTATCGAAATTGACACTTTATATTCGTCAATTTTTATCATGATTTATTTTGACACTGAAAATGAGCATCGAGTGTCAGCATGAAAAGACACCTTAAATTTCGCGTGGCACATTCACTCATTTTTTGATGAATTTTGGAACGCATCAAATGGCGCCAAAATCGTAGGGTTATTGGCATCAGTGATTCGATCAGATGATATGACAGATTCGCAATCTCATAGGATGTTATTCGAAATAGATTGGAAGATATTAAAAAATTTTATTTAAAAAAGGGGAAATCATTTAGTTATGAATTTATTATCCTTTCATGATGTTGATTAATTTAGATTGTGAAAATTTTGAGATCTCATTACATATCAAAAGTGTAACAATAGTAGGTAGATACATCTTTGTCAAAACTCCAGGTAACAATAAGTCTATTTTTTATTCCTTCACTGTAGATTTTTAATAGAATCTGACGAGCGATTTTGGCAAAATCCTATGAAAGAAAAGAATATATTTTCTTGTACATGTATAATGTCTCACTCTAACTCATATGGTCTCTCTCTCTCCCTCCCTTCCTCCCTCCCCCTCTCTCTTGTCCATTTCTCCCAATGTAGATTAACTTTAATCTTTGTTTACTTGCTTTTTGTCTTCTTCTAGTTCTAAGAATTAGAGAAAGGTAAAGAATAAATTACTCAAGATTAAAATTAATTTACCTTAGTAGAAATGGTCAGAGTTAGAAAGTATAAGTTAGAGTGAGAGACAATACATATACAAGGAGGTAAAAATGGATGTTGATAATTTGAATTAGAGTTATAAAGTAAAACAGTATAAGTTATATATAAAGTGAAATAGTATATATATATATATATATATATATATATATATATATATAGGGAAGAAGTATAAATGTCTTTCACTCTTACAAGATTTTAATAAAGTCATTCGTGGGTCATTCCAGATTCTATAGAGTTTTTATTCATCATTAGAACTTTCTTTCTCACTTTTGCCAAATATCAGACATATACCTATTTCATTTTGTTTTAAGTTCCAAAAGTAAATATTAGTTCAGCTAAAAGAAAACAAACTTAATATCTTAAATCTTTATCAAATCTTCAGTTCTTTATCTAATCAATCTTTTCGATGAAATTAATATCTTATACTTTGTAGGAATTTAAAAAGGAATTTAAAGCAAGACATTTTGTAGACCTAAGAAAATTATCAGAATGAACATCGATAAACTCATTAAGAGGAAGCAACATGCCAGACGTGACAACAATCTTCGTCAGTTAGCCGAAATCACAAATACCTTGGGGGACATGTACTTCGAGAACAATCGATTAAAAGAGGCTCTGCAGGAATATTCTGAGCAGCTGATTGTTTGTGAACAACTACAAGATAAACTAAGCTGTGCGATAGCGCACAGAATGATTGGAGAGGTTTACGCGAATTTGGAAGATTACGAACAGGCCCTGAAACATCAAAATTTACATTTGGAAGGCGCCAAAGGCATGAAAAACTCGATAGAGGAGCAACGAGCATTTGCTACTTTAGGTAGAACTTATTTCTGTTTAGCTGAAAGCTTAATCGGAAAAACTCAGAAACGAGATGAAGCATTGGCAAACGCGAAGATGGCTTATGTACAGAGTATGGAGCTGTGCGACAAATTAACAGCCACAGAGATCAAAGTGGAAGAGAAGACGCTGATGCGGGCGAGATTGCTGCTTAACTTAGGTTTAACGTTGGAAGCACAGAAGGAGACGCAACAAGCGATTAGTTTAATCGAGCAAGCGACTGCATTATGTGTATCCAATAATTTTCAGGAAGACCTGCATCGAACGTGTATTTCTCTAGCGACTATATACGAGCGGCAAAGTAATTTTGAACTGGCATTAAACTATATCGAAACTGCAGCCACTGTAAATGATGAGCGCCTGAAAGCCGAAGCGAAAATAATAAAGGCTGAACTGTTCATGCGAACTGGACAGTGGATTGAAACGCGTAAAGTATTAGTTCCCCTGTATACGAGTACTGGATTGCCAAAAGACATTAATCATCAGGTGGAGAAATATTTAAGAATTATTGTAACGATTTGTCGAGCAGAAAACAGTCTTCTTGTCGAGACTGATATTCGAGTTAAGCAGAAGCTGTATGAGACCTTAGGTGATGCAGCAGTTGCCGCGCAATGCTTCGACAAAGGTGCGGAATATTATCGACAAATGTTGACTTGCGCGGAGGAAACTGGTGAACAGATAGGTATTTCTTTAATGAGCCTGGCTCAAACGCTCAAAGATGCAGGACGTTACAAAGAAGCGTTGCCATTCGCGCGAAGGGAATTGGACCTTTGCATCAATCCACGAGAGAAATACAGGTCGGCATTATTTCTAGCGGATTTATTAATAACGGCGAATGCCGCTGATGTGGAAATACGGGAATGTTACACTTCAGCATTGAGCGCAGCGAACGAAAGTGATAACGTTAAGCTACAAAAGTTTGTCACAAGAGAACTCATTAGTTATCTGGAAAGCGTAGGCCAGTTCGATGAGGCAGAGAGTATAAAGCAGAAAGTAGGATTAACATTTTTGGAAGCACTGAGCGATACAGAGAGTGAAGCGTCTGAGGAAAGCGATAGAATCGGTGCAGATATTTGTCTGGAGGATCTGTCTGATCTAGAACTCGAAGAGAGTGTCACGAAGTCAATTAGTACCAAAAGAAGATCGAGGAGGGGAACGTCAACTGCAATCAAGAGGAATGAGAAGGGTGAAACGCAGCTCCACGTGGCGTGTATCAACGGTGACATCGGTGCCGTTGAGAGGCTCTTGTCATCCGGTCATTGCACAAATGTCAGAGATAACTATGGATGGTCCCCGCTTCACGAAGCTGCTAATCACGGTTACGTAGACATCGCGGAACTGCTTCTGAAGCACGGTGCTAATGTTAATGATCCGGGCGGTACGTCCTGTAAAGGTGTGACGCCGCTTCACGACGCTGCATGTTGCGGACACTTCTCAATGATGCACCTCTTGATGCATCACGGAGCAACAGTGACGCTCAAGACCCACGACGGCGAAACTGTGCTGGATTGTTTGGAAGATTGGAGAGATCGCGTGGAAGATTTAAGTCCGAAAAATTTAGTCGAATATGACGCGATGTATAAAGAGCTTTCGGCTGTTATTCCATTGAAAAAGAAAAGGAAGAGATCTAACGACGTTCGAACTCCGGACCAAAGTTCTGCGTCGTCCGAGTCATCTGAGGTTCGAAAAATATCCGCCGGTGAGGATTATAAGAGAACAATAGCAAGCTTGCGGACCTTTAATAAAATTAACACTGTTATTGCATCTAAAGGCAATAATGAGGTGGTAACTAAGGCCGTTACGCCTTTAATTAACGAAGAACAAGTTCTTGTCGACGATTGGCTTGAAGACGATATCGGAGATGTAGCGAGGAAAAAATCTACGAACAATCGTCCAACCACAATCAAACGAAAGTCTTCCGACGGAAATCTGGAGAACGCTACTAAAAAGTTGAGACTGAACGGTTCATGTCAAAGTAAGAACAGTATTAGTACAAGCGAAGGCAGCGATGATGATTTCTCTGACATTGTTGAATTATTTGAAGAACCTAAGAAACGTAAGAAAAAACGACAGATATCTTTGATTTCAAGTGGATTCACCATGTCTCGCAGTCGTACACCGTCTCCAGTGGCTCATTTGCAACCGTCTCCTGCAATAAGTTCGAAACAGCATGACAAAGAGTACGTACATTTACGTACATTTGTCAAAGATAAGGTGTTCAATCTAAAAGTAGCAGTTTGCGAAGACGAGCAAGAGTTCCTGACGTACATTATAAATACTACCGAACGTATGTTCCACGATGAAACCGGTTGTACAGTTAAACTGTCGTTTCAACCCATAAATGGGACTGTCGTGACGAAAGAGAGTATTCTGAGAATCATGAGAGAAAATGCGAATGATAAATTGGAATGTGAAGTAGTCGAACTGCAGGTTACATCCATCGTCGAACGATTCAAGACAATTTGTTGTACTCACAATCTGACGCCTTGCGAAATCGTACTGAAGTGCCTGAGATCCTGCGAGAATACGTCGATATTTCGTGTAAAACCTGACGATATCAATAAACAAGTGCTTGTGCCGTTATTAAAGACCTTAGAATACGAAAAGAATATTAAACTGTTACAATTGTCGGGCACTGTATTGCTGACAGTGGGAATACATTTACATCAATGTCTCTCGAATATGTCGTCTCTACAGGAGCTCTATTTAAAAGGCTGTGATATTGACTTCGCCTGTTTACGCCAAGTAAACTCGTTGCCTTCTCAATTAAGAGTCTTAGATCTGAGTTATAATCCGTTGAGTTCCGAGAGTCGTGAGACCCTGCGGAAGCTAATTGCGCCCTTGAGATACTTGCAAAATCTTAACTTACGTTACTGTATGCTGGAAAACTTTTATCTTCCACTTGACAATCCCAATCTAACAAGCTGCGATATTTCGTGGAATAAATTAAATCGTGATGCAGCGACTTCTTTCTTGAGTAAGCAACTGTTTGATTTGAATTTGTCTAATATTCTGTCTTCCAATCGTTTTGTCTTAAGTCTGGATACGACGAGTGTAGCTCTGGCGCCGAGCTTAGAGTCGCTGGATCTTTCGTTCTGTGACATATCAAATGCTGATGTAAAGATCATCTTAACGCAATTGCCTAGACTATTAAAATTAATACTTCGTGGGAATATAAATGTGTCTGTGTTCTCCATAAACTTATTGTTAAGTCGTCAGCCTACATTAACTTATATTGATGTCAGTGGTTGTAAAAATATTGTCAGTAATCCAGAGGCAGGATTATTTATACAAAATCCTGAAGTTTGTACGCTACTGGCTAGCATAGAGCCAAATTTATGTGATTCTTGGATTAAATTGTGGCGAGGAACAGGTATTGTAATGAAATTGCCTCATAACTTGGCGATTTTTAAACCAGTATGACTTTCTGTAAAAAACATTTTGTACATATATATATAATTTTGATACAAAAAATAATTTATTAAAAAAAAATATCTTACAATTATATGTAGATATACCTCTAAAACAAATTTATATTTTATAATACAATACATATTTATAAAAGCAATACTATTACAATTTATAAATTATTATCTCTTATATTTTTAAAGTAAAAAATCAGTAGATTCAATCAATTCAGAGAAGCAATCAAGTAATAGTTTTGCTTTTTTATAATAAACAGATATATATTATATTAGGTGTTGGAATTAATTCGTAGCGTTTTACAAGTGATGGGAAGTACTTTCATTAATGTATTTTTTAATGCTCATGTGAAATAAATAACATTCTTTCATTAAAAACGCTACGAATTAATTCCAACACCTAATAAATTGTATAATTTCCTAGATTTTATAAGTTAATTTATAAATTTTATTATTTCAATTTAAAGGTATAACATTTATTTCCAATTTTGCATTGTATATCATTGACATGCACATATGCATCTTCCATGTTTTCTGCCAAAAATTTATTTAGACTACTAGTAAGAGGTGGCAGAATTTCTTTTAAACATGCTTGCTTGTCTCCAAGGCACCAGAAGAAACTTATGTGATATGAAGTATCCTGTATATAAGAAAAATATATCAAATTAATTTAAATCTTCTGATCTCTCGTTGCACTCATTTTAAGTTATGATTCGCACGAGGTCTGTTCTTTTTAACTGAACTTCTTGCATTATTCATTTTTTTCTCTTCATGTTGGAGAAAAAAAAAGAAGGAAGTTCTGTTAGAAAATGAATAGGCCTAAAATATTTTATTTCTAACATAATCATGCAACATAACAATGAAAGATCAGAAGACATAAAAATTATAAAATCTGTTACTTATTTCATATATGTATAATACATATAACAAAAATGCAAAAAAGAAATATTAGTTTCATGTACCTTATAAAATGATGGTAATTGATATTCAGCTAATAAATTATCAAAAATTTCTGTTAGGCACTTCAACATTTTATCCTCATCTTGACAATAAATTCCAAGGAATGTACGAGTTCTCTCCTCATTGCAATACACTCTTACATCTGTAAGTTGTATAATAAATTTATTAAAGCTACGACACGCCAACTTTATGTCTTCTACAAAAGATTCAATCCAATGAAGCTTTAAAACTAAAGTACGGCTGAGACTAATATGAAGACTAGAAATGATGTTGCCTTCAACAGGCAGTTTGTTCAACACAGACTTCATCCATGTATGAAGACAATCGCTGGGTATATCTGAAATCAATTTAAATTTTTTATTTCTTAAATTTTTTTAAATAATTTTAATATTGATTATTTAATATATCAATATTAAGCAAAGATTCTTTGATCTATGTTTATACTTATAAGATTTAAATTAATACTTATGTTATTGATATTATTTCAAATACTTACAGTTTATGTAAATCAGAGTTGCCCAATTACCACGCTCATGTTTAAAGCTTCGTATTCGTCCATCATGATCCAGTGGATCATCGATCACTTCTTCATTACACGTAACTCCTTTCCATGATAAAATACTTGCAGGTAAAGTTAACCTATAAATTTATTCAACATTATTTTTTGTTCTTGCGTCATGTATCAATATTTAGAGAAAAATTATGTGGAACTTTAACATTATACCTCATATAATTAATCTTAAATTATCTACTAATTATATCAAGAAACACATTATTTTGTATGTGCAAAGTGTTTTCCCTTTTATAACCTCAAACTTAAGAATTATAACTTTCTGATTGTTTCAAGTATTGCTTTTCATTTTAATAAAAAAATGGATTTTCAGAAAGAATTGTAATCTAGAATGAATAACATAATTTATGTACTTGTTTACAATTTTGTGATCATCTTTTCTCGTCTCATCGTGCTCGTCTTCATCCGAGTCGGAAGAGTAAATTTGTATTAAATGCAAACCTGCCATATTTTGTTATTTTTATATTTAACATTAAGTATTTATTATCACTTCTATTACATAAAATATAACAGAAATACAATGCCGGAAAATGAATATAAGGTTATGTTTACACACCATGCACACAAGTTTAACAGTCAAGGATTTTTTTTTATAGATGCGTTGCTTCTGCATTAAAAGTCGAGTCATTTTCAGCTTCTTACTGATTGGCTGGTGTCGTTAAGACCAAATATGGCGAAACTATCAACTACATTCAAAAATACTAGATATATTAAGAAGGAATAATAAATTTTTCAAAAATAAAGAAGTATTTATTATGGATAGAAATATATTTTCTAAATTAAAAAATTTTGATTTTCAAAACACACTAATCCAGATATTAATAATCAGCAAAATAAGTATTCAAATAAAATAAACGTATAGTAATTTTATATTATTCAGAGAATATAATAAAATCATATAATAATAATAATAAGAGAAATCTTAAAATTTGGAAGATATCTTTATGAAATAATTAAATATTCTTATATGACATCTTTTAGATTTTTTCCGTATCATTCATCGATTTGTACAATATGATGTTTTTGAAATAAGCTATTCTAAGATATTTGTTTTAAAAACATCTCAGGATCTCTTTTACGTGTAATTTTAATTGATATAGTTTAAGCAATAATGCATAAATATATATATTTTTTATATTATATATAATATATATATATATATATATATATATATATATATGCATTTAAATATATAAAATTAAAAAATAAATGTACACAGAGTATCTCATAATTCGCAGATTATCTCTGGAGGAAGATGGGCAGGTAGAGCGCATTAATTAAATAGAAAAATTCTCTACCGTTCTGTATTTGCAATAATTAATAAGATAGATAATAATTAATAAACGCGTGGGCTGTCCTTTCGCACGGATGCACGCTTATTCGCATCTTTATTAATTATTACAATATCAACACTACGCAGAAGTGACGCATATATATAAATATTATTGTGCTGTATAAAGAACACTTTCAAATATCTTGCCACGTTTCTAACAACAATGAACGCGTATAGGACTCTCTCTCTCTCCCCCCCTCCCTCCCCTTTCTCTTTGTCTCTGCCTTTTTATTTCAATGTTATGCTATTATATAGTATAATATACATAATTTCTACGACAGAATTCACGTTAAGAAATATAGCGTTTCGCCAAGCGCGTCAAAATTTGTATCTCTTGTACAGATACCATCGAATTGTGCGATTATCATCCACTCTCGCGATGTCCTTTCCGTCGAAAATTCTTTACTTCCAGGCGTTTCTTTTCGATATTCTCTCACTAGTCGATTCACCATGCTCTTTTACGTAACGCTCTTCCTTTCCAGTTGCCGCAATCTCTCTCTCTCTCTCTCTCTCTCTCCATATTTCCCCCTCTCTTTCTCTCTCTGTTTCTCTGTGTCTCTCTGTCTTTCTATCTCTTTGCGGACATCGAGAAATAGTCGTTTCGCCATTTCTGCAACTTCGACTCTGGCCGCCCGAGGATTTTCAATATCCTCGCAATACGTGGCTCTCTTTGAAATTCAGATATTGCGAGCAAAGAGTCCTTTCGGCGGTAGCTGCACCTCAAATTTGCACAGGGCAGTCCAAGCCTGCGAGCAGTCGACGAAATCATTGCGTCCCGCGATATCCTCGCAACACGGTACTGTCATTCATGTGTACAAGTACGACCAACGTGATTGCTCTGTACCCACGGGAAAGATTCTATTTAATCGTGTGAGCTTTAATGAGATCAGCTTTGCGAATTAATTTTAATTAAATTCGACGAATTTGATTTTCGACGATTCAAATGATATAAGAATTAAGAAAGGAAGTACACGCATACATGCACATATCAAATTTGGTGAGAATTTCTTTTTGATAATTAACATTACATCAAATCATTATTCATATATTGGGAAAAATGTTTTAATTAAATCAACAGAAATTTCGTAAAAAGGAAATTTACAAGAATGGCATTTTGATAAGATCGAGTGAACTTTTTGATTTTATAATTAAAAATTCTGTTTGTCTTCTCCATCAAATATTATTCTTTAGGCCTTTTTGTTGATTTAATCAAAATAAGAAATATCTAAACATTCGTTTTGACCGAATATAGGAATTTTCGTATTTAATTAGATTTATTCTTATCGATCTAAATTTATATCATACTGTTAAGCAAAACATTTGTTTCAATGTAGCGAATTTTGTACTCTCTTCCTTCTCTGCATGAAATGCAACGATAGCAACGTCGAATTCATATATATTTTTATAATTTTTAGAGTATTTAAAAATACAAAATTTAAATAAAACAGGAATCGATCCTAAAATATTTTTCAAATATACAAGCGATGAGTTCATAATAGAAACTATTAACTATCTCGAGCTATTTACTCGTGAGACTTTAGTACTAAGCTAACAGTAAGAGAATTAAAGCACGATGCGCGTGCGTTTCATATTTAGTAAATGCGTTCTTGTTTCATGGAAAATGCAATTTTCTGGCAAATGCTGAAGAATACATTCTCGATATAATTAAGGAAATGCCAAAATTTGCACCCTTATCATTAATGTATAATTTTTTACTTTACATTGCATAAGAAATTTTAATCTTTCTTGACAAAGTACATGAACAAATGATTAATAAATGATTGCAGCAGCATAATTAACTATATTTGCATAGTTAAAGTAATTATATAAGTTAGTTATATTATATAGTCATCACAAAAAATGACTAAATTATAACAATTAAATTGCAGTAATTGCAATAATTTTTTTCTCTCGGTGTAATTATTTCGATGATCCAACAAAGTTAGTTTCACATCTGTGTCTAATTAAATTTTTAGTTTCAACAAAATCATTCTTTCAGTGTAGGATTCTAAAACCTCATGGACGGGATTTCCCTTGGTTTCGTTCTAAGGAAGACCGAAGTCCGATACTAATTTCTCGAGTATTTCTCGCATCAACGCCGAGATCCGGCTGACGAGGGTCATCGTCGAAGAGGTTCCTCGAACACGATCAATACCTGATATATCGCTGGCGTGGCAAAAAGGTGGAGGACACGCGGTACTTCCCGAGAATGAAATCCCGTCATCGACAACGTGCGATGTCTGCAACGGCGGATCGACAGTAATTGGCGGCTGCCGGAGTATGCGGTCGGTTGCGAACTTTGAACTTTCGAAAAATAGTTACGCGACAATCGATAGCACAACAAGAGGCAGGACACCTGGACGGGACACGACGAATGGGATTCGAGGCTTTTAATTGTGACATTTCGCGGCATCGACCACGACGGATTTATCATCGCGTCGAGAGAACGTTGCGGGCGTTCACGAGGGAGACAGACACTGACAAATTCGACGACGACGACGACGACGACGGAAGGGGAGAAGGAGGGTGGGGGTGAAACCCGGGTGGTGCCGTGGGTGGTGCTCGCGTGTTTCGCGAAAAAGAAAAGCACGGAAGTTCAGCGCGAGTCTCTCGGCGTAACAGGTGGTTAAACAGGGCTGTAAAGCAGCTTGCAAGCGGCGGGAAAGGGGTGGGAAAGGGGGAGAGAGAGAGAGTTGCATCGGGGAGGAAGTCGAGGGAAGGGTTAAAAAGGTCGGACTTCGCGAGGTGCAGCCGAGAGATCGTGGCTTCTCCGCCACCCCCTTTCCTTACGCTCGCGCAATACGAATTACGAATTGTCCGGATTATATTTCGCGCGTCGTTCTCGAAACTTTTGTACGTCCTTCACGAGAAATCGGACGAAATCGTGTCTCGCGGCTGGAAAGAAAAAATACGATCGGTATACGTTATCAGCGAATCGAAATTTATCACGATAGAAGATATTTAGGGGATTATCGCGAGCATCAAAATTATACATCACCGTAGTTAAATTTAATTAGAGTCGAAACGGGCTGCGCAAAATTCATGTTTTTAGAGAATTACCGCTTAAATCAGCATAATAATAACGATGGCAAAAAACCATTCCGAGCGATTAGGTATCGCAATAATTACACTGAAAAAAAATCTGGCAGCGATAATCAATTAAGCCTAGATGATAATATTACTAGTAACGTTTTTCATTGGCAGAACCAGTGCACTTTAAAACCGTTGTACACAAATCGATCTAAGAATGTACATTTAATAAAATGTAGAAACGAGTTAAACCGCGAAATTCTTAATACACTTTATTGTACTATTTGATAAAATATACTTTGGGCATTTTATCAATTGAGATATCTTCTCACTTTTACATTCAGATTATAACGGCTTTAATGTGCACTGAGTGCAGAATACCAGTTTCTGCCAATGAAAAATGCTATAAAGCTTTGGTGAAATTATTTCAATATAAAATGTTTGATTAATATAATCAACTAAACTAATTTTGTTTTTCTCAGTATTATAGCTTACTTTTCTAATTATTACCAAAGGGTTGATTACTATCATTACTAATATTTACTAAATGAGGCATGCAGGTAACATTGTGTTTTTAAAAGAAAGGAAATACTTGAAACTGCAAATGCTTTGAAGCATTTTTTGATTGATCAGTGGTTTATAAAATTGATTGCGTTTAGCAAAGTAGTTTTGCAATTATTATAAAATCCTTTAGTATGTCAATCTTGTTCCTTACTGAATCTAAATGTATAAATTGAACATATTAAAGAATCTCACAAAGCTTATTTTTTCTGCTAAACGCAATCATTCTTTCTTCTGATTGGTCAACGAAACATTTGCAGCGTTAAATGGATCGCTAATGCACGAAACTGTTAGACTTAAAAATCAGAATAAACGTTAGATCTCGACACAACTACTGCGACGAAAAAATTTACGATATTGAATCGATTATTCGTTCCGAGGATTCTGCTTTTCCTATATTATCGAGATCTCTCGCGCATTGAAATTATCGATCGGCACGAAAATGACGACGCGATCGTAAAACGCATCTATCTAGGAATATCTCCACAAATACCGCCACAGGCGGGCGAGCAGCGGTCTTAATTAATTCGATCCTGCAGCCCTTCCGTAGCCCGATGCCATTTCCATCGTCGTCGGGAGCACGGTCGCTTTGTCGGACGACAAGGAAAAGCGGGTAAGAGGGAAGAGAGTTCCGCGCACCTCGGGCGACGAAAGGAAATTGGCTCGGCTCGGAGACGTCCTGCCTCGGACGGAACATCCTTAATACCGTAAAGTAAGTTTAATGGAGGATGCAGTCGCGCACCGACGCCTACTGGGTGTTCGGGGATATCGCACTCCCTCGGCTCGTAGTTAAATATTTAAATGACGTAGTAATAAATATCCATATTAAATTGCGCTTAAGTGCCCGAATTAGCGCAGACCTAGACATTTGAGCAATAACGATCAAGTTGGGACTTAAACGACGATTGTACTGCGCTTTGCTTTAAATATTAAAGTTCGCTATGATGCCTTAGTCAATTTAGCTGCGTAATTTTTTTTTTTTTTTTTTTTTTTTTTGATATGGAGAAAGAATTAATAAGAAATATAAAAATTATATTATACAGGAAAAATTATGTATGTAAATTATATATTAATTACATATACAGAGAGTGTCGCAAGATTGAGAAATAAAAATACTTGGTAAGAAAGTTTGAAAAAAATTAAGCAGAGAAAAGTTATATGTTTCTCATTTTAAACGATAATTTTTGGAATAATAAAAGGTTATACAATTTTATAAGTAGTAGTTTTTGAGAAATAAGGATTATAATGTAATTAATTATAAATTATATTTTGATGGTCACTGTAATACTGCCATATACGCGAAATAGGAACAGTTTATCAATTAAACGTAATCTATAATCGGCCGTATTTATACATAAAAAATTAGAGCTTAAAATAAAAATTTACAAATAACTTTTTTATTTAATTTTTTAAGAACTTTCTTGCTCTAATTCCGAATTTTGAGACACTCTATATATATAATTAATATATAATTTAATAATTTCAACGTCAATCGCAATTACTATCTCTTTCGTATAAACGCACAAGGCATAACAAATGCATCAACATTCAATAAATTGGCAATTCGTGCGTAACAATTAAATTTATAGCGACGAAGAAGAGGGGAAGAAAAATAGAAGAAGAAACTGGACGGTGGAGAAGCTGAGAACTTCGGAAGTTGCGAGCGGTAGAAGAGGGAGCGCACGAAGGGCGCAAAGTGATCGCTGGAGGGTTGAAAGGAGGGTGGTTAGTAAGAAAGGAGGGCGAGCAGGAAGCTCACGGAGAAAGAGAGAGCGATAGAAAGTGGATCGGACAACGGAGGGTGTCGAGAGACGGAGAACTCATCAGACGCGTCAGTTACCCCTGGCGCCGCGCTTCATCCCCTCGAACTGCGCGTTTCCAGTGTCTCCAGAGTCTTTTCCGTCCCTTCCTCATCGGCGCCCCGCTTATTTCCCTTTCCTATGTTTCATCCGATATCTCACAGCGCTCTCTGAAGGGGAGGGAAGGGGGGATCGCGCAATTTTGCGTCATCACTTAACCCATGCGCTTCCGGTACGCTTCCTAATGCTCGGATAAACGTATCTTTAATCATTGCGAACGAAATATATATTATATAAAACGGAATTCTCAGTTGTCCTCCCAACTTAAACGCGCGGGTTTTTTGGCGTTTGAAATACGGAGAACAATCTGTTACATTTATATCCTGAGAAATCTACTTCAGAGTTTTGAAAATACTTGCCATTTACAACTTCGAAACTTTTAACGTTTCAACATTTTCATTGATATCTATATCACGATTGACTCATTCAGAAGATTAATCCTTATCTGTGCGATAAAATTTAAACAGAAGCATTTATTACACAGGGTGTCCCAAAATTCGCGATTCAAAATACTATAGAAAGTTCTTGAAAATTAAGTAAGAAAGTTATTTATAAATTTCCTCATCTCTTTCTAATTCTAGAATTGAATTTCGATTAAGAGTTAATCGTAAATTATAAAATTGGACCTCACAGTAATTATCTAAACATAGTCTGTAACTGAAACTCTTATATCTAAAACACTCGAAATGGACATTAGTTTATTTTTATAATAATAGCGAACAAATTAAATGAATAATCGTTCTTCCGACGGAGTTCAGAAAATTTCAGAACATCGAAATGAAACATGATTTTATCACAGAACTGATAGTGTAATTTTATCCAGTAATTAGAAGTGTAATTTCGAGGAACACTCCTCTGCTTCTACTCGACCATCGTGATGGACACCGAAGAGAGATCGAAGAGATACGATGATACTCTTCTTGTTTTTTTCCGTTGATAGTGGCGATCTAGGAGGCCGCGGTTGCTAGGAGACCTGTTTCTCTCCCGAGGCGAGAAAGATCCGGAGAGAAAGATCTCTCGCTCCATTATCCGCGCCGGAGGATCACCGCGGGCGACGTCGAAGTGCGGCACAGGATCAAAGTGCAATCTAATCGCGTAATGGCTGGAGTATTAGGATAGCCGCCTGCTACAGAGTCGATCACCCCTCCCCCAATCCCACCCTCATCACCCCACGTTCATAGACGTGGTGGTAATTAAGGAGCACGATCGGTCGCGCCGCTCCTTATTACAAGCTGGGTCCGACGTTCGTGGCGTGAATTGATCTCCCACCGACGTCCTGATGACCCTCGAGATGCTAATTACTCTTGGCCACGCGTCCGTCCTTTTCACGCTCCCTTGATCCGACGTTTTTGCCTTTCGTGTGTCAATTGGAGGTTGTAATAAGGGGATACACAAAGAGTGGCGCCTCTCTTTCTTTTGCTTTCATGAAAAGAAAGAGTATTCTTTGCCATGAAACGCGAGGATGAGTAGACGCGAGTGAAGTGCCTTCTAATCGTACATCTAATCGAGGAATTTCTTGAAACTAAATCACATTCCACATGTTTCAGTTAAATAATAAATAGTAAATTATAAATTATAAATATAATATTATACATTAATGGATTGTGCATTAAATCTTGCTACATTGAAGAAAAAATTTTATATTTTTATTAATGTAAAAAACGTAATTAGTTGTACTCTTCATGTATGCAAAAGAATATCCAAAAGTTTCCGGAATTTGCATTTTTCGAATTGAAGCTACTAGTTCAAAATTATGTCACTAAATATCGCGAGTCTACAGATTATGAAATTACGTGATACTGATATTAAAAAATCATGTCATTGTTCACTACTTTTTCAGTTTGCAATTTGAGTTTGATGATTTTTTTATAAGAAGTTTCAAGTAATTAATATTAAAAAATAGTAAGGCCCGATTTCCAGGGTTGGAAAAACTCGGGCTTTTAAAAAAACTCAACGTAACTGGGTTTTATGGGGGTTTTATTGGGTTTTTTTGGGGGGGGTTTTTTAGGAATTTTTTAAAATAAAATTAATTATTTGATATTTTTTTCGTATAATATTTAGTTTACGTTATATTTATCTTTATTAAATTACATATTCAAATAAAATTAATTATAAATAAATTGTAAAAATATTATAGTGATAAATTTTTCAAATGTAAAAAAAAACATTTCTATATAATGAAAACTGAACAAATAGAAAATAAGAAATGTCAACATTTTAATACTAATCTAGAAAATAAAAATATTACAAAAATTGTCCAAACATTTAAAATAAATGATTGTCGAGGTTGTGAATATAAGATACTGTACACATTTTTTCAAAAATTTGAAAAATTTTGCCAGTTGAAGATCGTTTAAAAAAAATCTACAAACAGAATTTTTTTTAATATTATAAATAATGAAAAAAAAACTTCTTGAAATGATAAAGACAACATTTTAATGATAAAGACAACGTTGTCTTAAAAAAATTAATTATAATTTTTAATAATGAATTAAAATTATGTCGTAACATAATAATATTTCCATGAATTAAAATTATGTTCCGATATAATTAAAAATCGTGAAATTATTATGTCGCGAAATAATTTTAATTCATTATTAAAAATTATAATTTTTTTAATTAAGTCGTTGCATAAAATTTGTGTTTTTAATATTACCGAATAAATGGCAAGTCGTTTTATTTTTTAACAGCAGAAAATTATAGCAAGTCATTTTATTTTTTAATAGCGTAAAAGAAATTTAGTCTAATGTTAAATTCTTAAAAAATAACTATCTCAAAAAAATGACGATTTTTAATAATGAATTAAAATTATGTCGTAACATAATAATATTTCCATAAATTAAAATTATGTCAAGGCATAATAGAAATTCCGAATTTTTACACCACTATAACAAAACTAAAATAAAAACAAAAATATATATACAAAATAAAAATAAAAACGAAAAATAAATAAATAAAAATAATACCAAAAAAATATAAAAAACTTTTTAAAATAATTCTGAAAACTTTTGGAAATTCCTCCGTACGTTTGAACATTATATGTACGTTACATTTACGTGAGTCTATTGTTGTATATAAAATATAAAATTTCTGGCGTTATTGACAACTAATTTGTCAAAATTTCTCCAAATTCAAAGGAATTTTAACTCAGGAAGTCGAAAACTACCGATTCCTATTCTCAATAACAAGGAGCGATCATGAAAATTGGCCGCCATCGAGTGGACCATAGTGGAATGATGCCCTCATTTGTTCGGCGAACGATTTCGAAAATTGGGAACCATCCGGCCAAGATTCACTAGATCGTTAGATACGTAGACAGGCATATAGGGATCACAGCTAACTATCGTAATCGCGCGATATCTTTCCACGATCCAACCGCACGCACCTATTAATTGTGAGTTTCTTTTATAATCACACGTACTTCGGAAACCTTCCCGCGCGAGATCCTTTCCATTCACATGCATCTTGCAATCCCTCATTATTCAAATTTATTACGTGTTTATAGTATCCCAATTTTATTCAACGAGAATCTTCGAATCCCTTCATCAGAAGGATCACCTATTATTATCGTTTCCTAGACGATCTTCCTCCTCTATCGCGATCTGAATTTCATCGAAATCGATGAAGAGCTAAGTAACTAAAAATTCAACTTTCCTTTATCCGTTTTAAACGAAATTTATTACTACGTCATTTTTTAATTTTGCCATTGTTTGTCCTCACAAGTGCATTTTTTACGGCGTCAGTGATTGGCGTCAGCCGTGCATCGATCTCACCGATCACGTCGTTCAGAATTCCTCGAACTTATCCCTTCGTCTCGAGAGTCTCTCGTTCTAAACAACGCGATCCACACCTGCCATAATCAATCGAAATTGGCCATGTGCTACTCACGAGGAGGATAGATAGCTGCTCGCAGCGCCCTGTGATCTGATGCGTTAACCGGCGACGTCAGGACAATGATTATCTTGGTGTAGCGCAGGTGCATCCTCTCGTAAACAGGTAGTCCACGAGATTTCTTTCGAATTCTCGAACTGCCCTAAGGGAGAGGTTCCTCTATCTATCCTCTCGGTAAGCAGATTCTCGTTATACGTTTGGAAGTTTTGCACGCGCTCGTTTCCTCTTCAGGGAACGCGGTTGCGACACGCAATTTTCAATTCCACGGTGTAATTAATTTAGCGAGGGTGAGACAAAACGGGAAGAAGGCGACGGCTCGGTTAATTGTTCGCCGACGTGCGTGTCCGAATTTCAACGAAGCTTGCCACGCCTCGCGTGCGCGTATATATGTGTGTGCTTCATTTCATATAGTTGCATATAGTTCTATCCTCCAGTTGCTCCTCCGAGAAATCTCTTCCGCGACCGAGAAATCCGAAGACAAATGTAAGGCAAATTTTTAAGGATTCCAGTTTTGTCTCTAAAATTGTATTTGAATATATTTAAGTATAATTGTATCTAAAATTTGTATTTAAATTGCACTTAAATCGCGCCTAAATTGCAATTAAATTGCGCTTAAATTGTAAATAAAAACCCTCGAGTCTAAGCCTGTATCAGTTAACTACACAATGGAGATTACAAATTGCAAATTGGAGATTATAATTCAATTAATCAGAATATGAAACGGATTAGGATTAAAATTACTCGGTAAAATTATAATTTTCAATTCATAATTCAATTTCCAATGCGTAAAATATATTAAATGTGATCTTAATAAGTCGAGATGGCATCAATTTCTGCATGGATGGGACACAAAATCGGTAATCACGCTCTTCTCGCCGCTCATCTCAAATCGCCACTCGATCGCGTTCAATCAATTGCTACTTTGCTTGCCTCGAGATAGCTATTTTATACACGAAGATCGATTGCTCGAAAGAATTGGTTGGCAACGAAAGATGTTGGCGCAAAACTGCCAAGTAGGGATCGCGGCCGCAGGGAGAGAAAGATCTGAAGCGGAGAAAAAGGTCGGGGAAGGGGATAAGAGAGAGGAGAGAGGCGAGATAATGTGAGAGTCGCGGTTGTCACGAGAGACGAATCGGCCGATGGAGAACTGAAATTATGCGCGCGCCCGCGTAAAACCTCGAAATAATGAGTTTTTAATAGCCGGTCAGGTGCCTGACGAACGGACGCAGAAGCGACAGCCTATGCTAATGATACGGCTCAATTAACGTTCATACAAAGTTGAGAGAAAGGAAGAAAGAAAGGAGGAAAGCAAAAACTAAGTCGAGAGAGAGAGAGAGAGAGGGGCTGAGAAAAGTACATCATGAATCTCGAGACGGATGTGATCTAAAAGCTCTTGATTTAAAGACTGCCTTTGCCAGCGGTCGACAACACGCACCTTCTCTCGCACCTTCTACTTTTTTTTTTCTCTCCTCTTTTTATCCTCCTCGCTACCTCCTTTAATAAATAGCGTTCCTCGCTCTCTCTTTATGTCTAGCTAATAATAAACCGATGTCTCTTTTCATCTGTCCGCCGCGTCTCTCGTCTCCATCTCTGCATCTGTAAAATTACAACTTTGGATCCGGACCTTACAGCCTCGAGGTGATAATAAAATTCAGTCGCTCGATCGTTCATTTATTTATCTGCTCGATTCTTTTTCCAGATCTGACTCGCGCATGCACAAAGAATACCGATTTCGTGCGTCTCTTCAAGATTAAGACCGATATTTATACTTCATTACTATTTGACGAATAATCACAGTTTTATATTATAAATCTGATTCGATGTCAATTTATATTTATTTTTACAAAGATTCATAGGCTTTAAATATTCTTTAATTCATGAACGTTGATTTATGAATTATTAATTGTTATTTCAATAATTTCAGATTGATGAATCGTAGTTTAATCATCATTTATTAGGATGATAAGCTCTATGTACATTTTACAAGCATTTAACATGTCATTCTCTTCTTCTAATACATCTTCAATCATATAATTATATAGTCATTCATAATAAATTATTAAATAATAGATTTGGAATAGATATTTTTTATATAATTACTATCTTTTTTTATCTAAGGTTAAACCAAAAAAAATGTTAGAAAAATCATCACTTTTTTTTATGAATCTATAATTATTATTTGTACTATTAATTGAACATTGTGCCTTTAATTACAAATTAGAGATTATTATTATTTACTATGAATCGTAAATAATAATAGATTTTTCAAATATAGATTCATAAAACAAAGATCTGTAAAATATTAATTCAAAATATGTGAATATATAGATATTTAATTATATTTCCAATCAAAGATGGAAAATTATTTACGACTCTGAATTCCAATATGAATATGAGACTTTCTCTGCCGATCGGACTTCACTGTACCGGAGATACAATTTAAGTTCGTCTGCATGACTATTTTATGAACTTGATAATTTTCAGCGTTTCAAAAATATTTCACGACGTATAAAAATTCGACTGATCGCGGTCACGTGACAGCTTCTGCACGTGTACCGCGCGGATTTCACGCGGCAGATAAGGCGCATTAATAATACGGAACATTGCGGTGCCTTCTCTTGCGGAACAAGAAAAAGCGCTGCGGCGCTACATATATTATACATTAGACGAAGGAAGAAGCCGTAAGTGAACGAGCAACGAAGAAAGAGAAAGAGAGAGAGAGAGAGAGAGAGAGAGAGAGAGAGAGAGAGATATATGAGTGGGAGAAAGAGGGAAATTTACCTTGTTTTCGGGTGAAAACTGCCGACAGTTTTTCGCTAACAATAAGTTCCGACGTCACCACACGCATATCAGGACATTGCTTTCTCCCACCAAAGTGCACGATTGTATTTTTTTTTTAATATTCTGAAACACTTCATGTATCAAATTACGTAAAATATCAAATAAGTACAATATTAGGTGAAATATCTAAATAAGATAGAAGCGAAGTGAAGAGAACATCCGAAACTTCTAATTTAAATGAAAAAAAAAATATAAATAATATAACAATAGATAATAATATAACAATGATAATAATAATAGATTTTATTAACGTACAAGTAGTGGTGAAATATAAATTTATAAACGTGAACGTAGTGTAATTTAGAATAGCAGAAAGCTGAAAAGGTAAAGCATCAAGCAATAGTGCTGTTTGTAAGTTTAAACTTTAATAAAATCAAATAACAAGAATGTAATAGACAAAAATTACACGATAATAAATATCAATATTTAAAATAATAATATTGATGTAATATTGATTGAAATAAAAGAAAACCAGAGGCAGAAAACATCCAATATTCCTAATTTAGATAAAAAAGGTAATGCCATCTGTGTATTAAAAACTGTATGTATATTATATATTTAAAAAAATTGTTTTAATTACTTTGAACAAACAAGATATTTCTTATAGATTGTTGGATCCTAAAATGATGTCTCCAAGTTAAATTTCACTAGCATGTCAGGTTTCCTTTTTTACAAAAAATTTCAAATATCGTAAAAAGAATCATTTTACAGACATTAAACCTCAATTATCTTAGAAACCTGACGTGCTGGAATTTTTTGGCTTGCATCATTTTTAGAAAAATTTATAAAAAACATTTAATCCAATTCAAAGTAACTTTTTACTACAAACTAGTATCATTAAAGATCAGATAATTTTTCGGTGTTCCTTCATTATGAAAACAATCGAAGCCAAGTGCGGATCGATATTGCGAATCTCTATCTCTTTTTTTCTCACTCATTTCCTTTCTCCCTCCCACGCTCTTTCCGTTAGTGCGAGATGATCGCATACGGTGTTGATTGATCTTTCGTTCATAATTGCTGCGATTGTTATGCGATCACGTAATTTGATCTACGCTCTAGAACTGATCCATTATTATAAATAATGGATGTGTGTGCATGCGTACATGTGTTAAATTTTATTTGCCAAGCGACAAAAAATTGATTGCGTCGCGTTACGCACCAGCCGAGCTCAGCCATTGCGTATATTTGCGGCTTGGAGATTGTACGATAAAAACGCCGATTGTAAGTTCATCGGATAATGATAATCGCTCTTTTTCCTACTTGCACAACGCGACCTCGATCTATTCACTCTAATTTCTCTTCAGATGATGAGGAACATTTTCTACAAACGCTCGAGACCTCAACGACCTTGAGATTTTCTGCGAATGAATTTTCAAGCGAGAATCTATGGATTCCGCTGTTGTGTAAAGTGGATAATTCATGAGATCAAAGATCGGAAAGAGAAGAATGCGGTGTTTTATTCGATGTTCGATATTATATTTTACATAACGTGATGTAATGAAAATTCTCATACCGCGCAGATCATTCCAGCAATATTGCAACGTTCAAGGAGTTTTGCAGCGACATTGCAGTAATGTTGCTGCAAGTTCTGTGCTGTATAAGTTAAAAGATCTTTAGTCGAAAATGTGAAATTATAAAATACACTTGGACGCATCTGTGCTCTAATTTTTTTTATATTTTTTACAAACGCTCGAGGTCGCTTAACTTAAAAAATCTTTATGAATGAATTTTCAAGCGAGGATCTGTGGATTTCACGGCATAATAAACGACGTGGATAAATAATCCACGAGAATAAAAAATCAGAAAAGATTTTTTAGTCACGATTTTTGGGACACCTGTACATAAAAAGTTAGACGAAATAATTTATATTTAAAAGTATTTTTGTAGCTCATGATATTCCGATCTCTCCTATACTGTTAACAGTCGTTACGTTTTGCTTTAACGATTAAAAAAATTGCACCACTCTACATTTCTTGGAGTGAAATTTCACACCAAGAAATTTAGAGAGAGAGAGAGAGAGAGAGAGAGCACAGATGCGATTATTCAAATTACCTAATTTCTTCATTTTTTAAACCTTAATACCTTGGCAACCTAGAGCTTCAGCTCAGATAAACTGCGATATAATCGTGCTACGATATAATCTGAAAATGATCGAAGATACGCGGAAGCGATCTCTACTCGAAAAACATATGAGATTACACGCGGGCGTGTCTATGCCCTAATGCATATTTGCTCCTTAGGGAACGGCACGACTCTAAATAAGGTAATCCGCGCCATTGAAGTTCCGGGAAAGACGCGTCGTCCTTATCCGAAAGGCGCGGTATGTTCGTGAGATGTATCGTTTTATCGTTTATCACGTGTCCGGATCTCGCGTTCCGATAAACCGGTTTCCGGTAAGCGGGCAGTCGCGGAAACGGATTTGGCTCATTTGCCAAGCGGACTTTACGCCCGTTTACGTTACGGTTATACGCGGGCAGGAAAGGCGTGCGAACGGTCAATTCCGCCGGGCGCAAACAGGCAGACTTTAACGATCGGTAATCGGTTTCTCCGGCAGCGCTCGCCGCGCCGGGACGTCCCAGCAAAAAGTTTAATGGCCAGGAAAAAATCGCATTAACGATCCCGCCGCTCGTCGCCGCCGTCGCCTTTTCCCTGCGAAAGGCGCGTTCACCGAAGGTCGACCGCGCGAAGTGATGCAAATTATTCGACGAAAGAAAAAAGAAGGAAGGAAAAAAGTGAAGGATATAATAATCGGCCCGGAGCAATTTTGGGCGATGCCACTCGATATTTTTTAGAATCGCGACAAGAAGTGAGAAAAGTATGACGAGAAATAAAATTATACGAAGAATTTTGAAGAAGAAATTAATTTTATTTCAATAAGTTACAAATATATATGTATATATATTCACATATTTCAGGTATACATTTTTTTACTTATATGTTAATGTATGAGTTTGAATCCCTACTAGATTAATGCAACTCTTTTTCTAGGGTAGAAGAATGTTGACATTTGCGTAAATTATAAATGAAATCGAGAAAAGAAAGAATTCTAGGGAATTCCGTATTAAAATGTATTGAAAATTATAGTTTATTAAATACTTACCTCAGACAATTCTTGCATTTGATCGATGATAATCAGTTTCGATATTGAGAAAAATGTTCTGATCATATCAAATCAAAATTCGGATTATCGGAGAATTGAATTTCTGGTCTATCTTGACTAGAATGTTTAATGCTTTTAACTATAAGTGTCTATTTGTACTTTTGTGGTTTATTTAAGAATTATTCTAGAATTAATACAACTAGATTTTTTAATAAAAAAAAAATGTTGATATATATACAAACTACAATCAAGGGAAGAAAGAATTCTTGAGGACTAACTTTTAGAAAGCTTAGAAACTGCACTGAGAGAAAAAATGAATTATAATTAAATTATATTAATTGTAATTATTTTTATGATAATAATAATTATAAATTATATTCATCTTCGGTACCAACTATGTATATTTTTTTTATAAAACTACAAATATAATTACTGTTACTAACATTGTAGCAATAACAATCATAATTATAGCATCACGTAATAATAATCAAAAATTTTTCTCAGTGCGCAGATTGCAACACCGATTTCGATTGGGCAGGGAATAATAAAAAACACGGCGTAGTGTACAGTTCAATATACATGCCTATATTGACTGCGTGTCTAAGTACATCGAATAAGGAATTCGAATCCCAGGATATTTAGCAATTAGAGACGTAAATTAGGTGGTGAGATGGTGGACTCCTCGCTACGCTGAGCGCGATTTGTTGGTCGCGCCTCCACAGACGAATCGCTCGCTATTCACGCAAAATACACGCACACAAACGCATCCTCTCTTTCTCTTACGCCGTATATATACACCTAGATAACATCAAAATAAATCTATATCTCGCAAATAGCAATAATTCCGATCGAGAGGCTATGTACACGAATGGCGGACTAAAACGCACGCACTCTCACTCTTTCTCTCTCTCTCTCTCTCACACACACACACACACACACACACACACACACACACACACACACACACACACACACACACACACACACACACACACACACACACACACACACACACACACACACACACACACACACACACACACACACTGCCCTTTCTCTCCCTCTCTCCCACTCTCTCTTTTTTTTTTATTAATAATCGTAAACTAAATTACTCCATCATTTACATACATACAGTTATCTTGTAACGCGTTTTTACGCGCAACTACGTCAGAAGAATTTCTTTTTGTCGCTTGCACAATCGCAAAGTTACGGGACCGAATGGCCCCGCCAGAAGAGGCGGCAGTTTGCCTCCTCGCTGTGTTTTCTCAGAGAAAATCGCAGAAGTTTAGGCGTATAGCTTTTTTTTTTTACAATCCTGTCTCGCACTCGCTCTATTTTGGCATTCGCTCCTCGAAACATTCGCGTCGCTACGTGTCGTCGCTTCTGCTCCGCATTCTCAATTCCATACTTGTTCTCCGTTAATTTTCCTCGATAGAGAGAGGCGCAAGCTGATTCAGATCAATCCGATCGATTAGTTCGATCAATCCAGAGGAGTATACGCAAAAATATAAGTTAATCCTCTCTTTGGAATCATATTTTTATTCCACCCGTCTGCAATCTGGATCTTTTTTATTCAACTTAAGTTTTTTTACTGTTTTAGTCTTTCAAAAAAAATTCAGAGTTATTTTTCAATATCTTTATCTTATACTAAAATAATTTTTTTAAACAATGTCTTATATGTTAATATCTTAATTTAATCATTCACGATTGCGTGATCACTATTTTGCTAAACTAACTAATCACTCAAGTACTTCTTAAGAGATGATAACAATATTCCTGCAGTAATCTAAAAGCTGTAGTCTAAAATTCACTACCAATGTTAAAAATGCATAGCACACATAACGTAAATTATACACTGCAAAAAGTCTGACTGCATTAATGGAAATTCTAGTGGAGAGAAAACAGATAAATCAGAATTTTATAGTGAAATCTGTTATAATTCTAGTTGATCAGAAAATCATATGTCCAATTATAATAACCGAATTTCAAATGATTGATATCAGAATCTACTAATTCATTCATCTTCAACAAGAAATTTTTCTTAGTGTGAGATTTTCAATATTGGCAATGAACAGTCAAAATATATATGTTATCTGTGCATGTTAGTTGTATTCATCAGTAGGCGGATTCAGATTTCTATCTGGGTAAGGAATCTGTCTTCTGATTCTCCAGGTGTCATATTATCCTTGTCTATGTACAACAAGGATGGAGCAATACTTGAGTGACGCTCTAATGAGAATCTGAACTCAACACTATGTGATCCCTGATGATCATCATGATCCATTCAGTAAGTCATGCCGTTCAACAAGAAACAGCCGAAATTATGTGAAAGAGCAAAAGTAAGAGTGAAATTTGAATGAAATTTTATTCGTGCCAAAAAAAGTCCCAGATTACAAACGGAGGGTTAAAATAAAGATTAAATACTCAGCTGACGGGATGGGCAAAGCCTGGAAGTGGCTTACTTTCACATGGAACACAGCTACGTTTAACGAAATTAGAATAGCCGTCAGAGATTAATACGTCTTCGCCTTTCTGAACGCTTCTAAAAATAAGCCGCTCGCGGCAATGCAGGGTGGTCTTTGAAATAAAAGGAAACGCATGGCGCTTAATCTTTCCCGAGTCACGCTACAAGATCGTTAAACGTTGGCGCGTTACATTACACGTTTCGCCGCGATTTCGCTCGTTACGTTCATCCCCCGTTGAATTCGCCCTATTCCGGAATCGTTTCGCCAATACGAGAATCCCGCTGCGATGCAACCGAAGCCGGCAGTCGAGAACGCCGTTATTCGAGCGGTGTTTTCGCGAGATTTTGCAGCGGATTTAACGACCGCGGCGACGGCGGCGGCGCTTTTGGACGCGATGCAAATTAAAGGCTTCATTAGCGCCGTCGCAAGAAACGGCGCGTACGGCAATGCTGACGTCACACGTTCTCGCGCGCCGGAGTTATTAAGCGAGAATGCGCATACGCCTTTTCCGTGTACTCATTTCCACAGTCGAGCACAAGTGGTGCGACAAGGGGGAGAAAAAAAAAAAAGAAAAAAAGTTGGCCGCGGTTTTCCTCGGTTTTCTGCCTCGAGCGTCGAAAATCTAGAGATCGGTGAAATCATTTGTATCTGGGGAGGGGAAGGAATAAATTACGATTTCGACGTACGTAAAATACAACGACCTTGCAGCTGCGTGAAAGAGTAATTTTAAGTGCCCTTCTCCCTACCAATTAACATACTTTTCGATATTAACGTCAATCGCGTTAATTTTCCGCGCCTGTGAAAATTCGCCGATCGCACAATCCCCCGATTGCGGATTGTATTATCGCGAAATTGTGTCATTGCCAATTCTATAATAATAACGTAAATAAATACCGCGCGTTAATTACTTTTGGCTTCGCGCACCGCCACTCTTTTGAGAATTACATTACGTTAATTGGGGAGCACTTTTTGAAATGTACGCGCATTTTCGCCCAGGGACGTATTCTCGAAATCGCACGTGCCGAATTGAATTTTGCAACATCAAAAGAAATCCTATAACACGAGTCGGATCACGATTTTTTTCAAAATCTTACGAGGGAAAAACGTTTATTTACTTTGAATATTGAAATCACAAAAAATTTGTAAAATTCGCAAAAAACTGAATAAAGAAAGGTGACTCACTATGATCGTAAAGAGTTAATTACAGTTGTAAAATAGATTAAAGTGAGATAGTATACAACTATATATTTCTTTTGGTAGGATTTTGACAAAATCATTCGTGATCAAACTGTTATAGGGTCTCTAATTAAAACAAATGAAATTTTTTTTCCTGCAATCTTCGATTTCTTAGTTAGAAAAAAAGATTGAGTCGTATCCAGACTTAAAAAATTTCAATGACGCACTACCTTAAAAATAATCTAAAATCTACGACAGTTTTACGTCTCCAAAATTATTCTCAATAATAACCGTTAATTTCGCTTTACCGAGACCGATAATCCAGATACGTATCGAATATACACGATCCGATCGTAGCCATCATAAGGAAGATTTCCGCAGTAGACGACGATCGCAGCTGCGCACCGGCACGACTTCCGGTTTCGCACGCACGCTTCACGAGATACACTTTTATTTACAAAGATAAAGAGCCTTTGGATCTTTACCACGGTCTCCACATACCCTCCTCATCCTTGACTGGTTGCTGGCCGACTGGTGACGGAGAGGGCATGCCGACGGCGACCTCGCTATCCGCATGACTAGACGGTCTGTCCTCGTGGATGATGGGACCGCCGGTCTCGGTCGGTAGACGGGCTTGCTGCTGTTGCTGCTGCTGCTGCCGCAGATGATGATGATGATCGACCACGCCGGAATGCGCCGAGTTTCTCGAACCAGCGGTCTTTATCTTCTTGGACGTGGTGGTGAAGTCGAGTGGCTGCTCTGGCTGTTCCATTCGCGGGCTCTTGCTAGGCTTGAGGCCGGTAGGATCCTGCCATTCCTGGCCGATCTCCTCATGCGGTCGCTTCGCCAGCTTGTCGGTGGCTTTGAGCAGCGACATGTTGGTCGCCGCCCAGATCGCCGTTGGCGGATTAGGCCCGATGCTGATGCCGTTCGCCGCGGCCGCCGCTGCCAATTGCACGTAGTGGCTCGGCAGTAGAAAGACCACCTGGCCGTCCGGCAATCGGGAGGGTATTACTTGTACCACCGAGAGCATGTTGGGGTTCTGTTGCGACGTGGAGGCTTGATCGACCGGTAAGCCCGACGGATGATGTGGATGATGCGGGTCCAACGTTGCCGGATTCACCTGGCTGAAGGCGGAGGTCGGTCGGCTGCTGTTATTGTTCTCATCGCCAGCGGTGGTGCTGCTATCGGGTCGTGCCGCCTCCACCATTTCTGGGATCTCGGACTTGATCAGACCCGCCGGCGTGAGCGCGGCGCTGCAATGCGGTCCAACCGGCACGTGGTGATCCAACGGGCCCGGGCTCGTCGTCCCCGCCACACGATCCGTCACGCTACCCGGGCTGCTGCCCAGGCCACTGTCCGGTCGCGAGCCCAGGTCCAGATCAAGCTCTGACACGCAGCTATCGAGATGGCGAAGCAGCCGCTGCTTTACCGCCGGATCCATTGGCGTGGTGTTGCCCGTGATGATGTCTGGTGCATCGAGATAGCGGCTCACCTGAAACACGATAATGAGAAACCGGTGATGCAAGTGCTGGTCAGAAATAAACCGTCTTTTCGTATAACGAAGAGCTGTCGATTGGACGCTAGTAAAGTCGCTTCCTTTGTGGAAGAACATAAGATAGTAAGACAATTTATGATACTCTCTTGGCTTAATGGAAGTTCCTGCCTTAAATCACGACAATTGAATTGTGGTACTTTTAGCCTTTCTATATAAGGATCCTATATAAATTCTGGAGGGAGCAGTAGAAAAGAGAAAAAATACTGGTCTTTTCACACGAATATATACTGAAGTAAAGATACTTTCAAGTAAAATTTTGGACACTCGTGCTTATTTCGATCAATGTAAGTTAAGTTTAATCTGAATTCAAGTTTCGTCTTTTCTAGTTCTAAGAATTAGAAAAAGATGAAAAGTAATATTTAAACGAAGATTAAAGTTAATCTACATTGGTAGAAATGAACGTCAGTAATCTTTTCACGAAAGAAATATGGCGGCAATCACTATGTATTGTAGAGTATGTAGGATGGATTATGCAAAGCTTCACGGAAACCTATATACTTTACAATAGAGTCAAATATTGTCGCTATATTTGTCTCGTGACTAGACTCTTGCTTGAGGGTCTCTACAGTAAACGAAGAATTGTAACGGTGGGGAATGCGCGCTCAGTTTGTGCGGATGAATCATGCTGAAATCCTTGAATTTTATGCAAACGTGCAAATAGTCACGGAGACACATTGATATTAGAGAACGGCACGGCGCCAGAAACTCATGTCGTTCAGAAGAGACCGAGCATCTCGCTTTGTGCGACAGCCAATCCACGTTACCGCGAATAATTTCACTATATTTCTTTTTCTTGAACTCCCTCAACGGAACGAGGGTTGGTGCCAAACCTATTATGCAGGCCAACATCAAGTGATGATTAACATGTATATTGTTCATGAGTGAGTGATTTTCGTGACATTAATATGTGAACATTCTGTGAAAATTATTTTGTTGTTGTGAAGTATACGGCATATTGAGAATGCAAATCAAACTTTTCATGAATTAGCTTTAATTGGGATCCTCCAAACGCAAACCTGAGTCTTTTTTGGCGCAAGAAAAATTTCATTCTCCGAAATTAAGGACAGCGTCTGGTTCTTTCTCCTAAAATATCTTAATAAAAAACTATTTGATAATGTAAAGGAAATGTTTAAAAAAATAACTCAAAATTTTTCCACATTTTTCGAAACCCTAAAACAATAAAAAAATTTGTGCTGGACAAAAAAGATCTCGATTGCAGAGGATTAATCCTAAAACTACAAATTATATCTAAGTTCTAAAACGTTTAAAGTACAGAATGCAACCTCTTTCTTACGGTGATTAATACAAGAAAGTTCCAAGTTCTTTACAATTTAGAATCTCATAGTACAGATCGTACCAATCGCGTCTACAATTTTTACTTCTGCTCCTGTTATTATAATCGAGAATTAATGAGACAATATAAATATATAAAATCGGAAATGTGTATTCGTGTGTGCCTATAATGTATAACTGTATGCATGCACTAAACTCTGAATCAGTTATAGATTCGCTAGGGCCAAAGAATCGTGCGGATCGATCTTCCCTGGAGCACGAACAATTTCACGAGAGGAGGCGACTTTTGCGGGAGGTAACGCCAGCGATAAACAAACATTCGTGCGAGTCAACGTCGAAATATATTGCGCGCTGGAAATTCCGCTCCGGACCGCGAGCGCGGTGTATCGCGCGTCAGTCATTATCGACCGCCAGAGCGTAATTGAATATTTCGCTCTTTAATCCGCAGTACGGTCGAGTAACGGCGCCGCGTGATTATTTGTTGCCCAGTATCCCTCCCTGGCGCTGCGCGACCCGGACGGGCCTTCCCGCGGCCTCGTAATTTATTTCGTACGTGCCGGCGATAACAACCGACGCGATAAAACGCTCTTTAACCCGTTGGCCGGGCGGAGCGACGACGCAACTGCAAACTTTTCGCAGGCCGGCATTATCGGCCGCGAATCACTAATTAACGCGCGCTTAGAGCGGCCCGCTGATTAACGTGCCGTGCGCGGAAGGTAATCGGCTGGGATTTTATAATAATGTACCTCGGTGGTTCAATATTTCGAAATAATTAAAGGGAAAGATTGAATTGCGCATTAGACGAAAATTCGCCGCAAGCTTTGTTTTTCGTTCACTGCGTTGAAACTTTCTCTTTTTTATTTTTAAATTTCGAATTGTATATTTCACTTTAAGTACAGAAAGTGTACGCTAGTTTAACGATGAAAACAGACCTGCAAGGAAGGAAGTATCTAAATGAGTGAAGTATATCCCTTTTGCTGAAGTATCTAATAAAAATTTAGGTAAATAGAGATCTGAAAATAATTTTGCGGAATCAAAATAATCTTATAGGAATCTCATGATAAGAGCAATGCTACACAAAGTTTGTTATTTTAGCAATCAGTTTGAACGTCCTATGTAATTATTTTGATGACCCAACAAAATTGTTTTAACATTTGTATCTAACAAAATTTTTAAATACTTTAGCACAATTATTTTTTCTGTGTAAGAATTTAAGATAATATAAAAAGGGAATATCTTTTATGAATTCGGAATAAATTTTTTTAATACATTATTTTGATGGTCTAATGAAATTTATTTTCAAATTTGTATCTAGTTAAATTTTTAAACACTTTAGCAAAACAGTTCTTTCCATGTAAAGTTACTGTTACACAAAATCACCAGTTTAGTGATAAATCATAGCTAGAAAAATACAATTTTTACATTATTATCGGATTGAGCGAGTTTAAATCTAAGCCAAAAGTCAATCAGAAAATAAAAAATCGGGTCTCTGTATTGGCTTTAATCTGAATGTTAAATAATCGCCACATTTGTTAGTTGTCCGCAAGCAATATATAAAAGTAAAGTTAGTGAAGTTACTTCGCCTTTATTGGTTGATTTTCTAAATCCAACTGTAGCTCTTTATTTGAATAGAAACTGATTGGCAAATATTACAATCGCCATATTATTGGTTACGATTCGATTATGCGCGAGAGAATTATTGATATGATTTTTTGCAGAGTGAGTCCTTTCCATCACTTTAATATATTGCGTGGCAAGCGTCTCTGCATTTTTTTTCGCAAGTTAAGAAGAAATTCGAGAAGTCATCAGCGTGGATCTGAAATTTCGAAAACTAGGAAATTGTATTCGCAAATTACATCGCATTTAAACGATGGTACGTGCGCGCGAAAAAACGACGATGAATCGCTGAAAAAGTCAGTAACGCGCGACCGCCGCGACACGAGCTTGCGGTAGACCGGAAGAGAGCCGAATTACGAGTGGAAGCGGCGGCGATTCGGGCGGAAGCGGCGCGATTGATCTCTAATCGCATAGCGTATCGCGCGCTATATTTTACACGGCGGCGTATCGAGCGTGCATTGCACGCCGGCAGAATTATCGTCGTCGCTGCTGCTGCTGCGCTGCACTGGCGGGACAATAGTTTTGCGGCGAGCCGCGAATGCGCGAGAGAGCTTTTATGGGTCGCTGCTTCAAAATAAAGCAACCGCCGCCGCCGCCGCCGCCGCCGCGCGTTGAAAAGAGACCGACGACTTCGAGGGCATGAAAAGATCGCGCATCGGATAGATATCTGCGAATGTGGGTTAATCGCGCGCGTTAGCAATTAGGAGAAGCGGAATTCGTATTTTCGACTCTGTGGACGTTTCTGAAGAATTAGAAATTAATTTAAATCAATACCAGGAAAAGAGGGCAATTAATAACAATCGATAGTCTTTGGTGTACAAAGTGGCAAAAAAGTTTGGCTATAAAGTTTTGTATATTTATCAAATTATTACTCAGATGACACACTCAGTTGACGCTATTTGTTGTTAAAATGATATTTGAAGATATCAAAATAACGACGACAAATGTCGTCAGTTTGCTCTACCTAGGTAATAATTCGCTGCTTTGATAAAAAAGTGACAGCTCAAAATTGATAACTTTTTTTTCAGAAGAATATTTTTAAAATTCTCTTCAATTGGGACAACGTTTCAAGGAACCTTTTAAGGAAAAATGACATGACTCGAAATACAACGATCCTTCACAGTATCACTCCAAAATGCCTATAAATTATCTGTTCTATAAACAATCATTGCGAATTTAATCAGATGACGAGCGATACTTTTGTGTTCTAGCGGTAAATTGAGAGTTACAGACGTATCGTTCTGCCAATAAAAAATATGTATTATTTTTAACAAAAATAGTCTTTAGAATTGATTTTGTCTTTATCTAAAAAGTGGACAATTTTAGTTTTGTTACATTTTTATTAAAGCGGTAATACATTAAAAGAAAACAAATTCTGAAGTATTGTGTTAGTTTCGTTCTAATTAAATATCAAAAAGATTACACCAAAAGATTACATTGAATTGAAGATCGTTGGTTGCCTGGTAGAGAGAACTTATCCATGGAAAGAAGCGCGACCATCGTTAATGTATTTTCGAAGCGCCTTAATAAAGCTCGTATTAAAAATAACAATTTTGAATGCTATTTACTATCTTTAGCATTTAACAAGCTAATAACTAACTAAATTCCAGAGTCGTTTCGTTTGTAAATATACATTATTAATGATTTGATAAACAAAACTTTGTTGCTAAACTTTTTTGCCCTTCAGTACACACATAAGTATATTTTAGGAATAGATTTCTTCATACAACATTTACGTATTCCATGTAAAAGAGAAAACATCTACGCGTGGGTGGGTAGTTTTTGACCTGGTTTTCGTGTGCATCGCGTTTCTCTCTCTCTCTCAAAGTGTACCGCGTCATTCCTCTATCCTAGGAATATATACATATACGAATACCCTGGATCCCTCAACACGTTCGTAGTCGAGTATTTCAAAGAAAATTCGACAACTGGCCTTCAACGTCGAGTGTATGACTGGTTTAGTTTCAAAATTTCGTCAAGTTGAGATCCGTTTCAAAGAAACCGATTTACAGTTTATTACACGATTGCACTTGCTCTAAGAATTTCTCGGAACCCGTTAATCTTCATGCGCTACCGATCTCCCGGAGTTTCTGGGAAATACCGCCTGGGAATATTTCGCCGCGTTAGTTTTCCATTTTACTCCTTCATCTCGAGAGGAAGGAACGAATGACGGCATAGTGCATTTTGCGCTTGCAGAGACGAGCAGAAATGTACAATACTTTCGACGGATGAGACGAGATCCCGTAGAAAGGATGGGAAAGATCGCGAGCGATGGTACAGAGAACATGTCGCCTTGGTCGACCGCTGGTTTTATAAGACCATAAAGTTTGGCTCGCAGGGACTTATGCTACTTCTTTTCTTTTTGTCTTTCTTCCTTCCTTCCTTCCTCGCTTCGTACATCACACGCGTCGTGATTTTGCCCGGTGCTCAACTCGCCATCCGAAATTTCAGGCACGCTCTTCTAGCTCCCCGAAATGTAGAGTTGCAAAATTTCCTTCCCATCCCGTGATCTATTTCTGCAGTCGAAATTAAAAGATTTTACATTCATTGAGAAAAATTTCTGGTTGAAAACGAACCAATATACGCTGATCATATCAACTAGAAATCTGCTCATTATAATTGGGCGTATCTGGTTATCTCGACTAGAATTCTAATAGATTTAATCAGGAAATTCTGTGTTATCTATTTTTCATTAGAATTTCAATTAAAATAACCAGACTCTTTTTCTAACGTTTTAATATCAATTTCTCTCTATATGATACCAATATAGATTAATTACACTTTCGATTAATTTATTTTTTATTTTTATTTTTTAGAACGAGAAAAAGACAAGATTAAAGCTGATCTGTATTAGTAAAAATAAACACGAAAGAAATTTCCAAATCTCCGCGCGAAGTTGGCAAATTAACTGAGGCTTATTTTTGCGTATCGATTGTTAATAAGTAAAAAAATAAGAATAAAAAATGTAATATACAGATATAATTTTTAACACGTTGATTTTTTTAGTTTCATGTCCATGTTTATGTATACGTCGTTAAACCAGTTCCTTTAACTGATGGAAAAATTCCCTGTATCGTTCTATTTTTGATGCTGTGACATTGGAAGAAAACTACCTTCATGTATCAATGATCTATCGAATACATACACTTTTTATTACATTTTAAAACAATTGGAGAACGTTTAGTGACGAATTTTGTATCATCCTCTTTAAAGAAACGGCTGCTGTTTCTTGTTTTTCATCAGGAAGAGATTTTCTCTTACCCAAATTTTTCGAGATCATGAAATGATCAAGAAAGATAAGTGACGAAATGACATCTGAAAGAGAGCCTGATGTTACCATTTTCATTTATTCCTTTGTCGCAAGAATGGAAGAGATACTCCAGTCGCCTTCTTAAAGAGGATGTCACAGAATTCACGTTGTACGTTTTTGAGCTCTCGGAGTTGCTGCCTGTTCATTGTACGATTGATTTGACACTTCGAAAGTTTCTCAATTGCTTTTTCGAGGCGCCTTTTTGGCGCAATTAAAGAAACATCTACTCGAGCCATATTCTAGAACATATAGCGAATTATAGAGCGTGAAAGCTTACTTACTGCTCTCTAGATCGGTGTGCAAGCAGAAGACCTTGGCCTTGCAGGCCGTCATCGCGGCGTTACGCAATTGCGCGCGGAATATGTACAATACAATCTCAGAACTTTTCAATTAACACTCGTGCGTTATATATATAGTACACACATATATATATAATACATATATGAATAATATATGCTCGAAAATAATTACGCGGCTGCAACAAAATGGTTCGACAAAGGTTGCAGTGAAATTTGAAAAGCAATTTCGTAAGAATTATGTAACAGTTTTATTACAGTGATTGTTCTTCGACGTGAGACCCCCGCGGAAGATTAAAACGCTCGCCGAGGATACAGGTGTACGTGATTTTTCAACGATAGCAATAACTTCCCAATTTGTTCCTCCTTTATCGGACGCCAGGGCACGGTTACTTCCTAGCACGCGCGGCCCCATGCGGGCTGCATCTTTCGATCGGCAGTATCCCAGCGGCAGGAGAGTCGGAAGTCGGCGACTTTATCGGTGAGTATTCTGATAAGGCGGTCGCGCGACAGGTACAAGCGCGCACGGCCGGGCTTTGTGCCGTGACAAGTGCGCTTTGTTGAGGCGAGCGAGCCGACAATCGACTCGACGCCTCGAGTTCTACGGCACGCTTGTGCTGTGTCGTGCCGCGCCGTACCGACGAAGATATAAGACGGAAATGCCACGATGTATCGCGTAGACGGGGCCGAGGTGCTCGAAAAAAATACGTCTCGAATAACGGGTTTGTCAAGGGACTGGTAGATACCTGTAAATGGGACTACTGTTTAATGCTATTATTAATTCAATACGTATTGCGAGAGAGAAAGGTAAAATGCAGAAGATATAAGGGTTACGTAACGACTTAAATCTCCATCTGCAATCTTTTTTTGGTGTAAGGCATAAATTTCATCCTCATTTTTGTTAAAATTCTATTTTTATTAAATACTTTATTTTGATAAAAAAAAATTTTTGAATTAAGAAATTATTTGGTAGTGTAATAGAAATGTTCAAAAGTAATCTCTGTATTTTTTTTCACCTTTTTTGAAAGCCTAAGAATTTAAAAGTTTGAATTTGAACAAAAAAAAAAGACTCGGATCGTAAACAAAGGGAAAAAAATGGAATTTGATGGAGGGATAACAATCAAATGTCACGAATCTGACATATGAATGTTAAATTTCTATGTAATAACAGAAGATTATGATTTTTGCAAAACCATAATCTTTCTCACTTCAATTACATTACATTCTATAAAAATTTGTAAAGTTTTTGCATTTCTTTAAAATTGAATGCTTTTTTTAATGCTCTCCGAAGGAAAATATAGGTGGAAATGATTTTATTAAAATATTTAAGAATTTATACAGGTCTGAAAATAATTTTGTAGACCAGAAAAATTATGTAGAATGCTAAAGATAGTTGTTAGAATGTCAAAACTTTTTTGCTGTATTGTTAATCGTGCTTGAATGCCCTATATAATTATTTTGATAGTATTTTGCTAAATTTTTAGGTACAAACATATTAAACTTAAATTTTTTATATATCTAACCCACATACATTCTTCAACAAAAAAATAAAGTTAATTAAATTAATTTAATATGATACGAATTTAGACCGATAAGAATAAATCTAATTAAATATGGAAATTTCTATATTTGATCATATTTAGTTTTTTTCTCAGTATGATGTTTCCGTGTGGCATGACATTTAATATAAAGTACAATAATATTTAATTTATTATTAAAAGATACATATTATATATCATTATCAATTCGGAGTCACAATTACCGAAATACATCAATGTAGTATTTACTATATATAGAAATTGATTGCCTTTATTTACATACAATTCCGGTCATTTTATGCTGAATCTTCGTACGAAGAAACCGAAAACTAAAGGGCTGTTTCCTTCCCACTTCCTCCAATCGGTTGACTATCTGATTCTACCGGAGACCCGACCGCAAGGTTCATCCGGCAAATTCTGCGCAATAGCACTTACAGGGTGTCCGCTTTCAACGAGTTTCCCCTCGTTTTGCGACTGGACATTCCTTAACGAACGAGCGATTGAGCTTCGCGGAGTCACGCGAGACTTCTTGACGACAACCCGATACGTTAAGATACCTATCGTCGCATCGTCCAAAGAGAAAGGGAATAAGAGAGAAAAAGAGAGAGAGAGAGAGAGAGGGAGAAGGGGGGAGGGGAGGGGAGGAGGTAGGGTGGTTTCGGGTAGATTCTTCCACCGAGTAGAATCTCTTCTTCCCCATCCCTATCCGTCATGTAACACGAACCAGTTCCGCCGAGTTCTCCGATTACACGCCTCCCTGGACGTGCTGGAATTTTTTCACCACCCTCTGCGCTACCTCATCCACGCCCGCGCGTCCCTTTCTCGTGCTACCCCGTGACGAAACGTGCGGAGTATAATGGCAAACGTGACGCACAAAACCCACGTTTTTCCACGTCAGACTTGCTTCACCGACACGATTCTCGTTTTGTTCTCAGAGATATGGTATCAGTCAGGTTTATCGAAACAAAAAAGATATCACTCATTTGCTACACACAGAAAGATATATCTATCTATTGGTAAGAAAAGTGACTACTCAACTTTACTTTCTCTCTTTCAAGTAACGGTGATCTTTAACAAAAATATTTTTTTACAATAATAATCTTAAAATGTATCTATTACAAATTTTGAAAAAACTCATTATTATGTATTTTAAATAGAAATTTATTTTTTTCTTAAAAATATTTTAAAATTGATCGAACAAGCGATTTTATAAACAAATCGAATTTGTTTTAATTTAATAATCTTGATTGAAGTATTAAACTTAATAGGATTCAGAATATATTTCGAATAAATTTGATGCTTATAATGAACCTATGACAGATTTGCGGATATATTAATAAACTATTGAAATACTTGAAACAAGTTATTATTACTTGCGTACGATATATATTTTTCTGTGTGTACAGCAACAACACAATTAACAAAAAACAAAGTTTTCCAGAGAAAGAGTTTCAATAAGTTTTGAATCATTAGAATTTTAAAATATTAATCCTAAAGTGCAATAATTAAGTTTATGTAATAATTATAAATTAAAGAAGAATTTTAAAAAGTTCTTTTTCTGCAATTAATTAAAAAATAATTTTTAAGTTACGTCTTGTTGTGGCAAGTGAATGATATATTTTTCAACTATAGCTTTCCTTTTTTGTCGAACTAAAATTTTAGTGGCCTGTGTTATATCTTACTCTAAAAACCTTGGTGAATTTAAAAAAAAAAATATGTTACGTTATCTCCAAAATTAGAAAAGTGCTCTTACCTCTCTGGAGCAATCCTGGTATCCCGCCTTGTACCTGGACAGGCCGGGCTGAGCGAGCGATCTCTGCCGCTGCAGATGCCTGACCGTAAGCTCCAAGATATCGGCTTTCTCAAGCTTGCTGTGCTTGGTGTTCTCCAGGCGGGCGCTGTCAAGGATGAGCGCCTTCAGCGCCGCCAAGGACTGGTTGATCCTTGCTCGTCGTCGTTTTTCCATTAGTGGTTTGTTAGCCTGAAAAAGAGGAGGCAGAAAAACGATATTTCTTTAACACATCTATCAACAACGTGACCTGTAAGTCTCAGAGAAGAGCAGAACGATTATCCATCAAGCAACAATTATTCTGTTCAAGAGAATGTATCACGGAATGTATTGCAAGTGAGGGAATCGAGATGATGTTTTTATAGTATTTGTATCTATTAATAATAAATAAAGTTGAATATCTATTGATTAACAATTATGATACAAATTTGGATTGATTAAGAATAAGTATAATTAAATAAAAGAAATCCTACATTCAGTCAAAGCGTATCTTAGAATAATATTCATAATCCATTCTTATTTTAAAACCGTCTTAAGCAATGTCTTAAGATGCTAATACGATTCTCTGATTGGCTTATGACATCTTAAGTCAGTCTCAAATATAAAAATTGACTATCGACCTTGTGTTTAAATATTTTTGTGTGAATTTATATACATATATCTGATTCTGCAAACCGTGCAATCTTTAATCTATTGATTACATCAAATTATTCACACTACGTACAATATTTATAGATAATGTTTTTAATAAGAAATATAAGTGGTGCGAAATTTATGAGATACTGAAATTCGCACTTATTCAAAGCAATGCAAGTAATCGACGAATTATCAAATTATCATGGAACTGAAACCATGAACTCTTGCGACAAAGAATAATTTAAAAAGTGTGACGCTAAGTCTCCTTCCGCACATCGAATTAGCTGAACATAATCGCATCTTTTAAGTATTCACAATCCTAGAAATTTCACGAACAAAATTAACAGTTCGAATCGACAGACGACCCTATTACTTACATATATTATAAATTCAGCGATGTTACGATCCTTTGTTCGATCCTTTGTTTATATGTCTGTTTACTATTGTTTGCGAGATGTTTGTTATTTGAAAAGTCGAGAGGTGTTCAGGATTCATTAAAACTTTTGATCTCATTTAACTAGGTTTTATTTTTTAATCATATTCATCAATATGAATCAAGCCATAGTTTTTTGAACATTCCAATCTGAAATACCGATTACTACGTGTTTCTCGATAAGGTAGACCACAAAAGTATATAAGGCGTTGCCTCGGAACCCGAGGTTCTTTATGCTAGAAAAAAAAAATAATAATTTGAAATAGCTTTCGTCCGAGTTCTTACAATTAGCGACAGTAGGTCAACGTGTTGCCTAGATGCAGCACGTTCCTCTATCCTAGCCGGAGTACTATTATTTTTTTTTGTCCGCTCTTCGCGGAAGAGGTTGATTTACGAGATGCCGCCGGCGATGAGCGTGACGAGCGAGCGAGCGAGCGAGCGAAACAACGGCGAGAGAATGACACAGAGCATCCGGGAGGTAGGAGAGGAAAAGAAAGAGAGAGGAAGGCGGATGCGTCCAAGTCCAGACCGGTGCCAAGTCCAGACGCTATCGAGAGTATCAACCTATTTCACGCGCTTCCGTGTCTCTTTTTCTCGAAACTAGATTCAAGGTAAGCGCAGAGTCTGGGTGGTCTAGGACGATTTTACGAGGACATTACCGGTTCCAGATTGAACGTAAGCAGGTTTAGGTCCAGATAAGGTCCGCGAGCTGGACGGGATCGGTTTCTCGCCTTCTTCTTCTTCTTCTACTTCTTCAGTCGATTTCCATTCCTTCAGGAACGCTGCACTACCTTTTCACGTTCGCTTCGTTCCCATTTCATTCTCAAGAAGGTTCGAACGTTGTTGCAGCCGGTGGAGTCACATCTCACATTGTCAAGTCTGAAATATCGATGTTCTTCCATGGGAAGCATACGGAAGGTACGGTCGCATTGGCAAAAGACCAGTCCTTTCTTCTTCTACGGCTCTCTTCTTGGATTTCCGACTCAAGGAGTCGCGCGTACCACACTTCAAAAGTCGTTAAATACTAGGTTTTCAGAGACCCAGGCCGGTCTCCTTTACGAGCGTCTCAACGTGCCGAATAATCTTTCACTTCTTTGTGGCTCTCCGCTCGCTGGCGATGTGCCGACGTCGTTCACCAAGACACGGTTTGAGCGGCAAACGCGGTCGAGGGGAAAAGAGGACGATCATCCGAGACGTGCGACAGCCGCACTTCGTAGATGAGCGGAGATAGAGCCGAATAAAGTGGATCAGGACCGAAATGGATGACGGAGGCGAAGGCGTATATACACTGGGTGTCTCGGAAGCTCAGCGGGCAAATTTAACTCTCGTGCAACTCAGGTGCCCCTGCGATAATTTTGCCGCGTGCTCTAATAGTTAATCTATCGAGATGAGAACCATGAAAGGACCGGAATTGCGGAGGGACGATTTGGAGGCGAAAGAGACGAGGAGTACACGCGCTTGTGGAGACACAAAAAAAGTAAACGCCGACGTTCCACGTGGAAAGAGGATAGCGTGCGAAAACGGCAAAGCGAGGCCGGACCGGCAAAGGCACGTCCGCCGCCGAGGCGGGAGACGACAGATATTCACGGCGTGGATCGAGAGAAGACGGTCGGGGAGAAGAGAGACGGCGAGAGAGCGGATGAAAAGGAGACGATGGGTATTCCCGCGAGAGACGAAGGTAGCGAGAGAGCTACGGAGCGCCGCAGAAAGAGAGAGATGGATAGCGAGGATGGACAGAGACGGAGATCGCGAGCAAAAGCGCCGTGCGGAACGACGAAGACGAGCAAAGTCGGCTCTAACGAGAAAGGGGGGAGGAGGGGGGAGAGAGGGAGGAAATTATGACTACCACGTGAGAGCGACGGAGAGGCGGAGAGACGGTCGGCGAGGATAACAAGACGTGGACGCGTGCGGGAGCGAGCGGGGCGCAGCACCACAGATACGTCGACGGCGACGACGACGAAGAGTAAGTCGAGAAGAAGGGATCGAAGGGGGGCGAGGGGGAGGAAGACGAGGCGAAGTCGGCGCGGTGCGTTCACACGGGAGCGCCGCGACGGGTAAACAAACGAGCGAACCGCCGCGCGGTCATGCGTATTCGTGTGCACGCGTGCGTGTGTCACGCTTGTGCGTGTAACGTGCGCGCGTGTCGTCGCCGCACGTCGCCAACCGGCGCGGCACTCTTGCTCCGTCGCGTCCTTCTATTATTACGAGAGGCGCGCATGAAGGGCGGGCGAGGAGGGAGGGGCGAGGGGCAGCGCGGTGGAGGGAGGGCGAGACGTGCGTCTGTCGACGATGGACTTCTCGCATGGGTCTCGCTCTCTCTCTCTTCTCTCTTGTGTATTGCGCTGCGTGCATTTGTGTGTGTGTGCGTGTGTGTGTGTGTGTACTGAATACGGATGCGTTTGCCTGCGGGTGAAGCGGGAGAGGAATTTTGTAATAGAGGCGTTTAAATTACACCTCGGCGATTCGGAGGCTGAAACTGGGTTAGTCGTGGACCATTTGTTCTCCCTTCCTTTTCCTTTCGCTTTGATTCCGTTCCTTGAACGAAAGCTGACGATGCTTTCGGCGGATAATACAACAGTATCGTCTATCGATGGTACTTGAAGAAAAGTCTCGCGATTTTCTTCTGTTAAATTTTTGTTAATAAAGTATTGATATTTTAATTGCTCGAAAGAATTATTTAGTCATATCAAATTTTGTTTTTTTTTTTGTTTTATCTGATAATTTTCTTTTCGAATGTTTAAAGATGTATCAGATATATAATCTCTGTAAAAAGTGACTAAAAACTGGAAACTTGTACTTTTCATATAAAAATGAATGCGTTAATATTTATATTTAACGCAATATAATTTTATAATTTAAGAACTTTCTCATTCTATCTTAATTATTTTTTAAAAACATGTCTACTTATTGAAATAATTTCTTATCCAGATTCTAAATTGCCGCCGAACTTTTTGTATTACTTTCAAATATATAATACAGATAAACTTTCACAATTTTTTCGTTTTATTAAAATACATCCATAATTGCTCCTCGTCTTTCGAAGAGGAAGGAGAAGAGTCTCCTTTCACGAGACTTCAATTCCATCGCGTTTTCCGATAGCCACCGAAAAATTGTATTCCTCGAGATAATTCCGCGAGCGTCGTGACGCTCTTTCCAGCTGGCGTGACTTAGAAAGATAGGCGCGAAAAAAGAGAAGGGAGATAAAGGGGACAGACTGTGAGCGGCGCAGCGGCGTGACGGCGTGACTTTGACAGTGCCGCCGATTAGCGCGTTACGCGCGATAAATCACATTCTCGTTGTTTGCGACTTCGCGTCACGTACGGCGACGGCATTGTGAATCAGCATCGACGTGCAAACCACCTCGCGAACCGCTGGAATTTTTTTTCCAGCCAGACTGTTTTAACAACAGTCATCGCTAATAGTGAGTCGGTCACGGTCATTTTTTTTTTTTTTTTTTCGGTACAAGTGTATATCAAAGCTAAAAAAGTACGATACAGAGGTAAATCTTTATATAAACACTTATTATCGTAAATTATTTTCATATATAATACGTGAGGAACGTCATCCTTAACAAGAAAAGTTTGTGCCAATCGCATTGTCGTCAGAAAATATCGAAGTTGACCGACATTTAAACTTAATAGCGCTTGTATTCAAAAAAATAATTCTACATTTATTTTTCTTTCTACAGATATATATTTGGTCAACACTAACAGTAACACATTATATCAATATTATATTTTTCTACTCAACAATACAAATGTAACATAACGTAACAGTTCTATCGTTGAGTAGAAAATTGTAACAATAATATCACTGTTAGTTATTGTTAAAGTTTATTGAACAGATGCCTCATAAAAAATGTCAAGATTTAATTTACTGCTTTGGACTAGTTTTTACTAGAAAAGAATAGTTTTATTGAAGTATCTAAAAAATTAGGTAGATGCACATCTAAAAATAATTTTGTTTGGACCGTCAAAATATTATATAGAATGCACACGATGATTCTTTCAATAATATTTTGAAATTTTTTTCTATTTTTGTCTTGATTTAATCAAATATTTTATTGAAAGGACAATTTAATGTAAATTATTTTGATGTAAATTATTACTATTAATGTTAATTGCTGACACCGCATTTAATTGTTAAGTTGTATCTAAAATTGATAGGTGTGATATGCACATATTAATCTTTCTGTAAAACTTTATTTTTCCAATAAAAATTTTCCAAAAATTTTTCAAAATTCTTTAATGCTTTCCTGATTTCCCTCATTTTCTTGATTTCCGGTTTTGTGACAATCCTATTGAGCGTATATGATTATTTTGATGATCCAACAAAATTATTTTCAGACTCATATTTAGCTAAATTTTTAAGTACTTTAGCAAAATCGTTCTTTTCGTGTAAAAAAAGTGCGGTGAAAGTTCATTTTTTAAAAATTCGCTAAAATCGCTTCCATTTAAAGATGTGATATCGCATGTCCGTCCATTGCATTTTCATATTCGGGCACGTCGTCGCCTTCGTCTCGCGTATGATAAATCGATTAAAATGCGCGAACTAGCGGCAACGAGCGACAGGTAATTAAGCCGGGCATAACGACAATCCATTAAGTGCCGTCAATTAAACCGTCGCCCGACGACGACCGGCGTCCATTGCATCTCCTATCTCTTTCGTTATTTTCCTCTTTTTCCCCTTTCTTCTCTTTCAGTTTCGAAATCCTGCGAGGTTTCATCACCCTCACTAGATCAATGACGTCTTTTTGGAAATTCCTTTAGCCATCCGATCTCGCAATAATAATAATCCCACGACATAATAAAAATTCGAATTTTTTATCACAAGAAGAGAAAAAGGAGATTTTCAAGCAAAGGTGAGAAATTCTTTTATGTTTTATTATTCAATCGTTCAACTTCGATTAAATATAATAAGTCTGATTAGACAAAATTTCAAAGTGTTAGTGGATCTTTTATTCATAGCATCACTATGCGTGAGATTAATTATTTCGCTTCCTTTAGTTGTTTACCAGACTACATGAATGAGGGAAGGAAAATTGCGTTTTCAACATGAAGAGGAAGACAAACGAAAACAAAGTGCGATAAAACAGAAAGTTTAACCCTCCGACGGCAACTGAGATCTTTAAAGACACCATCGATATTTTATTTGTGAGTTTTGGTACATTTATAAATCTGTAAAAAATAAAATATAATTCAACTTTTACGATGGTAAAAACTCGTTAAAGCTTTGATAAGTATACCAGAATTTTTTCAGATTTTGGTAATAATCCGAAACAGTAAAAAATTTGTTTTGTTTTCCAAAGATCTCTATTACTGATAAAACAGTTAAAATTCATATTGTGGAGAATTCAATCATACAATTTTTACTGTACATTGTTTTGTATGAAGCGAACCTGGAGCGGATTAAGAACATGTAGGAGACACATGATTCATTAATTAATGAGAATGCAAAGTATTTTGCAGGTGAAAATTAACAAACAAATACGCCCACACTTGAGAAAAACATCGACATCATAGAATAATCAAATTTTGATTACAACAAAATATTTAACTCACTTAATTTACAAAAACTTTCTTACTTCTTAAATTTAGAAATGTTGTTTTAATCAAAAAATTTTTTAATTAAAGAGTTTTTGTAAGCCACATATACAAAATACTTTTCTAAGTATGAACCACAATTATGATTTATTAATGATTAATATCTACGTATCTTACTTCTCTTTTTACATTTGAAACGGACAAATTCTAAAAATTTCACTGAAAATTTAAAACTTTTTTTATTTAAAATTCCTGCACTATTAAGTACATCTGCGCGTATCTCGCTTCGAATTCACTCCGCTAATAAAGACGAGTGCACGAAGTTACGTCCTTTCGTCACTGTGGAAACTTTCCTAATAGGAAGACCGTCGCTCGCGCTCGAGGCGCGCTCGAGCGAACGTACTCTCTCACACGCAACGTGGATCACCTTAAAAGGGTACCCATGCCGCATTTGACGCACGCGTGCACCGTGGAGATCACGCGCGAGTATTCTCGGTACTCAAAACTTCGCGGAACGAGTCCTTGCGCGTCTTCGCGCGTCTTTGCGCGTCTTTGCGCGTCATGCGAGGTCGAATCCGCGTGTTAATCTTTACCTTTAATTATTTTTATCTTTTGTCGAGTAATTTCGCGAATATTTCGCGCAATTTGGAAAAAGAGAGTACAAGAAAAAAACAGATGATAAATTCTAGTACAGTAGCATCTTTAGATCCCTCCACGTTTGAATTTTAACCGACGAATTAATTGGATTACAACTTTTTGAGCGACGCCGACCGCGCGGGCGGGTCGATCTATATGATAACTGCTCGTAAATACGTCCAATTACCGCAAATTGGCGTCACAAGGCTCCGACACGCAGCGTTCGTGCCGCGACATGCCCTTGCGACCCGCTGCGTTTTGATGCACCACAAGAAGTAAAGGAAATGTACTTATCACGTGCTCTGAATAACCCAACGGTTTCGTTATGAAGGCTCGGTTTTTCATTTTTTGGACCAACCTGTGGTTAGGTCAGACTTAACCTGATGATAACATAAAAATTGTATTGTGTCTTTCTAGCTAAAGTTAATCACTAAACTGATCCATAGGAACTTTGAAAGTTTAACGATTAATCGTAATAGTTAAGATAAATACAATTTTTATGTCATCGTCAAGTTAAATGAGATTAAATCTAAACTGTAAGTTCACTCTAGGAAATGAAAAATCTTGCCCGATTAGAGTTACCATTAAAAAATCAACAGTTAATAATTATAGCTAGAAAAGTACAATTTTTATATTAAGTTAAGTGAGATGAGTGTAAACCACGAGTTAACAAAAAAATAAAAAAATAAAAATTCAGGTCATAATTCGGAAAAATTGATGGAACGATTGCCTCTTTTAGAATTGTCATCTTGATATAAACAATTTAATTATACAAAGAATTATATCACTAATGCCCGTTTCTACCAATGTAGAATAACTTTAATCTCGGTTCAACTTACTCTTAATCTTTTTCCGATTCTTAACTCTTCATTTGCAAACCTTATTTTTATTCTTTCCGATCGCAATCTAAGTCTAGGCAAAGTTTTTCGTACTGTTCTTCAGTTTTAAGCTTTAAAAATCTAGGGTCTACTTTTGAACATCTCTATTATTACTGAATAATTTTTAAACTCAAATGTTAAGAATCTTTATTTAATAACAATCGAAATTCGAGCAAAAAGGAGGGTGAAATTTGAGATTGAAACTTTCGTTTCATTCGCATCGAGAGAGACAGATTACAAGGTAGATGGTGAAGTTAAGGAAAAGCTAAAGAATAAGTTGAAACAAGGTTAAAATTAATCTACATTGGTAGAAATGTCGGCATATGCGTGATGACGATACGATCAGTTCTAACGTATCGAATTTTATCTTTCCTCACGGTGTATTCCAATCTCGCCTATCGGCACGCGTATCTCGCCGCTTAATGGCTCAACGGTTCGTGTATGTACCGCGTTTCGTTGCGATTTCAACGGCGCGTCCACGTGGAGAGCGATATCCATTTTATGCCCCCGTGCAGCGCATCTATCACCGGCGTGCATTTTTTTTTAACGATCCGGAAACGAGCGAAGGTCGGACCTTCGAAATCCGCGATCTCGCTGAATCTGCCGAGTTGACCGGCACTGACCCACATCGCAGAGATTACAGAGAGGATGCGGGGTCAGAAGTAATGTCGAGCTGGCGCTCCTTTTTACCACAAGTTTTTAATCGCCAACTTTTCCTAGAGTCATGCTGAACGTCGCGACTGGCAATGTTATCTCTTCCTTTACATTTTTCACAGTTCGAAAGTACAAGTAAAATCTTGGAAATGTAATCTCGATGATTTATGGTTAATCTTAAAATAATTTCATCATCGTAATAAACTTTATTCGACAGCCAAAGTAAGAAGTATTTTGCTTAAATCAATATAAGTCAATATGTCGATAATAAAAAGTATTTTGATAAATGAAAGTAAATAAAATTAAAATTGAGAGTACTCTATCGCGAACGGAAGGAAAGTTAATTTTGTATCATCGAGGAAAGGAAATATTTTTCGCAGCAACGCATTTCGTGTTTATCTAAAGTGGTGGTTATCTACGATGAGATTTTAAGGCATAAAACTTTACGCCTTAAGTCGTAAGAAATTGGCAAATTATAATCGATTATTCCCCTCGCATTTCTGTGAGTAGTTTCTTACGAATTAAGACTCAAAGTTTGAAATCTCATTGTAGATTGTAGTTTACACAGGTATCGCACTGTCGCGTTTTCCATATACTTGAAGGTTCATCTGTCAAATCAGCGAATTCTCACGTAGGGATTGGATGACGAGCGGTTGTATAAACGATGCACGTGTCCAGTATCGGATTCGCGTCACAGGACTTACAATCGCAGATTAAGTGCGCAGAAGGTAAATTGGGAGGTAGGATGAGTTGCGTTTTGGCACGCATAGTCGGTGTACATTGCAAGGGATGAAGATATCGCATTGCCACGGTCGAGTCATCTACTTTTTTCCTTTCATTCTTAAATTCTCGAATTAAATCCGTACCTCCGCGCTTGCGCTGCAATTTTTAAACTTCACTCTCGCACGCACCTCGTACATTTTTCTCGATTAATATTTTAGGAACATTAATGTACCGCTGATCCCGAAATCTCGCATAAAAGTAACCGATATCCTCTCTCAACTCCCCCAAGTTGACGGTGTCAACTTTATTGAATCCATTCGTTGTAAAACTCTTTGTGAAAAAATTCAACTTTCTTTATGTTACAAATTTGGATTACCTTTATTAAAAATATATTTAGCATTTCTGAGTAAATAAAAAAAATGCCTTTTGGTTAACACAAATTATTAAATGATCTTACAAACGATCAGTAACCGAGTTACAGATTGGTGTGAAACTCCGGAGAGTTTTTCATGAAACTGATGGTTCGAATGCTGCTTGTACTCACTCTTCGACCGTCCGAATGTTTCGGGCTCGGGCTGAGGCTGGGGCTGGGGCTCGGTGCCGGGCTCGGACCCTGATGCACGGCCTGTTGATGCTGGTGGTGCTGCCTGTGGCTGCTGCCGGCTGATTTCTTCTCCTGGTGCCTCAGCGAGTGTAAACGCGCGGTCATCTTAGCAGGCCGCGACGGCCCTCGGCACAGATCGCAGCACCCTACGTGATTGGCTGGACTGGACGGCTGAGGCTCTCAGCATCTCGCGGCGGCCTGCGACTGCGAGACCAGATTACCCACCACTGGACCCCGCGCTCTTCCCTTTGCAACTGCTGTTGGCCACCGACGATGATATACGACGGACTAATCACTGTTGCACCATGCTCTCGACCGTCTCGAGAAAGAGAGACCGATGGGCGAAGGTCGATCGTTAACTTTCTCAGGCTAAAGAGCGAAAACGTTTGATGTAAGCCGCAAAGCGTTCCATTCGCTCGCGTAGACCAACGACCGACGACTACCTGTCACTTGCCTGTCGTCGTGTGCACGCGTGATAGTTTAGCACACACACACACACACATACACGCACATATACACACTCGCGCGTTCGTTTGGAAGGGAAAGAGAGTCCCGCGAAAGTTCACGCGCCACCCGAGCTACTGCTGTACACCGGCGCACACACCGCGCCACGTGGTTAACCACGCGTCGCCGACCACTTGTCACTCACGGGGCGAAACGGCTGTCGTGGCACGTTCGCTCCTGCTGTTTCTCGTCAAACTTCTCACCCCTGTCAACAATTGTCCCACAGTACAGTTAACAGTCGATAAACAATCGACGAATGCACTCGTTCACAAGTTTCTCACGCGATAGACGAGTAACGTCCCGCTTTCACTGAATCTTTCACACTGAAAGGAGGCGCCTCTGTCAACAGTCGAGATCGCAATCGAGTCGCGAATCACTCGATCTTCCTTCGAAAAAAAAAGGTCCTTTCTGCAATACCGAAAAAAAAAATCCAATTTTTTTTCTTTAATTTCCTGAACCGCGGAAATTTATGAGCGCTGGATCGAAAGAGCAACGTGGGAATTCACCCTCGTGCATACTACTACCAGCACCCAAGGGCTGATCTAAATCCGTCAGGGTGTCAACGATACGACGACAAAAACACACGCAGCGCGTGCAGCCTGACTGCGGAAACGTCCGCGTGTGCTCGCACGACGAGCGACGGTGACGGACTGTGAGGAGGCGAGCGGTAGCTGGCGGCTGTACGCGGCGAACTTGGCGCGCCGAGGCCGCGCGTCGGCTATGGGTAAGCGACGGCCAGGAGGAACGACGGGGGGCACCGCGCGTCGTGGTTGGTCGTGCGTGGGGCGGGGGATACTGGAGCACACGGATAGCTCGACGCTCGGCGTGGCGACGGCGGTGGCGGCGTGGCATGGCGCGGCGTGGCGTGGCGCGGTATGGCGTGGCATAGCGCGGCACGACACAGCCACAGCAAGGCGAGGCGAGGCGAGGCGAGGCGAGACGAAGCGAGACGAAGCGAGACGAAGCGAGGTTCGACTCGGCACAGCGTGGCGCGGCACGGCGCGGCGCGGCCGGAGGGATCGGTCGGAAGGCTCGCTTGCCTGCTCACGCGCGCCCTTGCCTGCGGCTACGTGCGGTCGTCTCCTATTCTCATCCTTCTCCCTCTCTCTCTCTCTCTCTCTTTCTCTCTCTCTCTCACTCTTGCACGCTTCGCTCGCTTGCGGCCGCGTCCTCGTCGCGCGCCACGTCGTGCCTCCGTCTCTCTCAGGGCCGTTTTATTGCCTAGCCACCGTGAAGCGGCGTCGAAGCAGGAACCGATTTGGATATCAGTGGATCTTTTTCTCCACTCTATCTATCTCTGTCTCTCGCTCTCGGTTTCTTTCTACCTGTCTCTTTCGGTGTCGCTTACTTTTTTTAATCGATGCCTGGTTCGACTGCGTCTCCGCCCCTCCGGTTTCGGGGTAAATGAGAATTAAAACTCGCTGTGCGCGGTGAGCGCTGGCTAAATGCGTTTATGCTCATGGAGATGGATACCACGCGAAAGATAGGTGTCCTGTTTTTTTTTTTTTTTTTAGTTACACAACTTTGCGAGATATATGTATGTAGTTGATCGCATTGCGAAGGTGCCAAAAAAAGTTTTGTTCATTTAGTTATGAAAAGTGCAACATATGTAATGACACCAAAGAGTTAAATACAGTACGTAATAAATAAATTTTTATGAAAATCTTAATAGATGACGATAGAATATCGAAAAGTCTGATAGAAATAGTCATGGCTAGATGATAGTTAAAACTTTGGTGAAATAATTTCAATCACAATTTAATATAATGGAAACTAATTATAACAATTTTACTGTTCTAAGTATTATTAAATAAATGATTGATTATTATATTTAATAATTTTTACTAAATATTGCACCAATACACTAAACAAAATACGTTTGACAGCTATGTTAGAATTTTTTCAGGATTTTTTCTCTGTGCTTGTTTATTTATTTTTAATATTAAATATTAAATTATTGTTAATTTCGATTAAAATAATTGCTATTGCTACTGAAAACAACAGTAAACATTTTTTGCTACAATTTTTTACATAAAGAAGAACAATGCTAAAGTATTGTTGTCTTGACATTAGGAGTTTCGATTGATTTTCTCGAATAAAAACACATATTGTTTCATCTCATCGTTTTCCATCAAGTTTTGTTATTAATCTCACTCATTTCTCATTCGATACATAATATTTACTAAATATTACATCAGTACGTTAAACAAAACACATTTGGTTTTACATCATTACTAGATATTTTAATTCTTGAATTCTCTCTCAATGAAATTGACACTTACAGTATTTATTGAAATCTTATAAAAAAAATTTATTGAGAATTGCCGGATTTTCGATTGCACATATATTTTTGTTCAAAATTCCAGATAAGATCAGAAAATTTTTAAATACAATTTTGAAATAAATTAAAAAGAAAGCAACATAAACAAAAATATATATGCAAATTAGCAGAAGATTCCACAGGGATTCCACAGGTTACATCTATCATTTTCTATAATTGGAGTCGCGAAAACTATAGAACAAAAATAAAACAAATATAAAAAAGGCTCACTAGAAAAAAATCAGCTACTCTTCTGAGTATTGTCTTTTACTGTCATCTTGATTTCTTTTTATAAAAACTCGTAAAACATAAGAATGTACACGAATATACGCGGATGCATATATTGTACTTATTGCTCGCTAATTGTCGATATCAATTATATATTTTGCATTATCAAGAAAAAAGGATTAAAAGAACAATATTTTCAGAAAGAGAGACGGAATTTAAATTTAGAAAGTAAAATTCAAAAATTACCCTATGGCTCATTAAATTTCACAAAGAAAAAGTATTGTTGTCTTGACATTAGGAGTTTCGATTGATTTTCTCGAATAAAAACACATATTGTTTCATCTCATCGTTTTCCATCAAGTTTTGTTATTAATCTCACTCATTTCTCATTCGATACATAATATTTACTAAATATTACATCAGTACGTTAAACAAAACACATTTGGTTTTACATCATTACTAGATATTTTAATTCTTGAATTCTCTCTCAATGAAATTGACTCTTACAGTATTTATTGAAATCTTATAAAAAAAATTTATTGTCTCTCCTAAAAATTTCAAGTTCTAGAAAGTAAACATCTTAATTTTATTTTAAATCTCAAATAAGAAAAGAATGAATAATTTTAAGTATCAACTCTTACATAATGTACTGAAGTAACGTAGTGATACAAATTTTTGCTTCAAGCGCGATCGACACTCAGTTTTTTTTCGTCTACCAGACGATTTATCCGTGGAATGCATCGCTGACATTTAACGGATCGCCGATATCGATCTACGCATCAACGCATATGTTAAGTCGCGTGCGATTCACGTTGGTGAACGCCGCCAGGCCATGAGGAAGAAGATGAGCCTGTGCGCGTTTCTACGCATCGCGCGGCGCGGCGCGGCGATAAGGATCGTCGGGTTCCGCGCGCGCGTCAGCCTTTAATCTCCCTGTCTCGCAACGCGCGCGAAAAGTCGACGGCGGCGGCGGCGGCGGCGGCGGCGGCACGTCGTGTGCGACGAAACGACCGCAAGAGTAGGAAGTGAAGTGGAGGAAGAGGAGTGAAAAACGTCGAGGCGACAGGCCGTGGTCGGTAGGCAGGCGAAAGAAGAACAAAGAGGAAGAGAGAGAGAGAGAGAGAGAGAGAGAGAGAGAGAACAGGAGAGGCGGTGGGAGCTCAAATCGTGCCGCCGCTCGGCTCGTCGAAGCGATGAGCCCTCGGGGCGAGCGGCGGTCGCTTCGACGGGGAACGAGAGGGGAGAGGGGAGCACACGAGGGAAGCGAACACTGCGAGAGAGACGCGCGCGGGTGGCGACGAGGTGTGCGACGGAAAGCCGTGAGAGAGCGAGACGGCCTAGCCATCGTCGGCACGCGCGCCACGAAGCGCGCGTTACCCACACGCGCGCGCGCCCAACTCGCCGAGGCGTGCGTGCGAATGAGACCGTACACGAGGCCTTGTGTGTCATTCACGTGAATGTATGGGTGAGCGAGTGAGCGAGCGAGTGAGAGAATGAGCGTGCGTTGCGTGCGTACGTGCGTGCGTGCGTGCGAGAGTGGTGGGTCGGTTGGGCGACCCTCCGATACGTCGACGCACGCCAGCTAAAATCGCAGAGTTTCGAATGAAACGGTCATTATTTCGGCCCGCGTACTTTTTGATTGCATCGAGGGGTTGAGAGGAGAGGTGGGAGACAGCGCGCGTCGCAACGCACGAGGGACGATTAACGGCGCGTTCATGGTAGGTGCTTCGTGTAATGTAATGAAGCCGCGTGCGAAATATCGGGTCCCTCCTGCCCCTTTCGAAAAATAAAGGGATAATTAAATCGTTTAATGAAATGCTTTTATATTTGCGTCATATTATTTATAGGGAACCGCGAAATGAGCGGGATATACTCTTACGCACCTGGTGGTTGATTTCATGCCACCGGGATTTTAAATCTTGCTTCTTAATTTTCGTGGAACAGAATAATTAAATAATGATCTTGATAATTATGTATTATGTATAGTGTTACGTGACAAAGAGAGGTTGTGATATTTATCGCTGAAAATGTAAGAGAGATTTATATATATTGTATATATATGATATATATATTGGGTCATTTAAAAAGTATCCGCGATTTTTTCATTCAAAAATTGAACAAAAAACCGCGGATACTTTTTCAATGACCTAATATATATATAGGATTGAAAGAAATAGTTTGACATATATAAAATGTAGCGAAAAAGTGACAGTCGAATCTTTATTCTATATAGTCTTTATTAAAAATCATTCAAGAAGGAAATAACTTAGCGGTAAACTTTGATAAAAGTTTTTTTAAGTAACTGTTTGCTAATTGTATGTGTTCGTACATCAATGCAATTAAAGCTTGTATAAGACTACTACGCATTGAAGATTAAAGATTGCGAATTGAAGATTAAAACAAGTACAAAGGTTTAGCGAATTAAAAATTAATACAGTAATTAATGGACAATGAGTGTCATGTAGGAATTCAGTGCTGATAATTTAAAAATACAATACTCATGAAATCAATATTAACAAATTTCGAAGATTAGTATTTATGTATACCAATTAGATAATTTTAATTTCAATCTATTTTACTCTAATTCGTTGAGAAATGTGCAATTCGCAATTCTCAATCTTCAATATATCTGCTACAACGACTTAACGCAAAAAAAAAACAGCATTGCATCAAATAAAATCGTCGATTCTAAATCACACGAGAAGTTCTTCCTCTTTACGATATATTACAACACAACTAGGGACTTTTTGCAATACCGTGCATCCAGATACGGTAAACACTAAAGTCACGTTATTTAATGAAAAGTCAAAACTTTACATGCGCAGTTTGACTTTCCACTAAATAACATGTTCGTAGAACAATACTCTGACTGTATTGTCCTTCGATCATTCTAGAAGAGGCAGGTGCCATTAAAATAAAAAGAAGAAAAAGATTAAATAACCGTGACTTTAGCGTTTACCGTATCTGAATACGCGGTATTGCAAAAACTCCCTGATATCTCGCGACAGTTTTCCGTATTCTCATACGAGAACGTCAGTTTTTCGTCTCGTGGCTCTCTTTTTGTCTCGTACGTGGCCAGCCGCAAGTTTCAGCCGGAGCCGACGCGAAACGAGCGGAATCAACGAGCGAGTTTTTAATTTAAAACCCGATTCGCCGTGCGGGCGATGCGTATACGTTGTTACCGTCGCTCTCCGCCGCCTCGTATCGACCTGGGGCATCGATAAGCAACGACTCCGCCGTGCATCGCAGCGGAGTCACGGCCGAGCGAGGGAGCGGGATATTTTTTTCATCGTGCCTTCGCCGCGCGTGTTGGGAATAATAGCATTCGCGATTCGTAGCCGTACCGGGGGGATCTCTCCTAGTTAGGCGCGCCTTCGAATAAGGAGGCCGCCTCTTCCTCTTCTCCTCCCTTTCTTTCCTCCTCGACATCCCCTTTTTTCCGCCCGGAGGCGAGACTGTGGCTGAAACTCGCGTGCTGCCTGGCGTTCGCACGCGGGAGAGTCGATGGAATCGTGCGAGATTCCATGAACGCGAAAGGTCGTTCCGATGCGTGAGAAGTAACCGAGTTAAGAGGAAAAGAAGAACGAGGAGAGACGGGGCGGACGATTCAACTCCTTACGCATGCTGGTGCTTGTTCAGTGGTTCGTAAGCGCTCATCGCGGTGACTTTCTCGGTAATAAGGCGCAGCGAGAGAAGGAAACTATTTTCTAAGTAATCTTGCCTACGTTCGCTACTTCAGGAGTAGCAGTTAAACCGTCGTCCTGTCTCGTCGTTTCAGGAAGACGCAGCGTCACGGAATCGACTCGATCCATCTCGAGAGAACATCACCATGTATCCACGGAAAGAACGATTTTGTTGAAGTATTTAAATATTTAGCTGGACACAGATCTGAGAATAACTTTGTTGGATCGATATAATTATGTAAAGTTATGATGAACTGAAATTTCAGATTCTTCAGCAAAATTATTCCTTCTATTTTTTACAATTTTATACAGAAAGAATGATTTTGTTGAAGTATCTAAACATTTAGCTGCAGATCTAAGAATAATTTGTCGGACTATTAAAATATCTAATTATATAGAATGCTTAACCTTTGATGACAATCCTACAAAATGTTTTAACATTTTAATAACCAATTCGAGCGTCTTACATAATTATTTTGGAAATACAAACAAAATTATTTTTAAATCTGTTATCTGATTAAAATTTCAGATTCTTAAATAAACCATTTTTTCTGTGTCGCTTTAAAATTATGCGCTTTCCACGAAACGAGCAACTGACGATGTACAAAACAGTTTGCTGTTGCTAATCATTGGAATCCAATGACTCAAAGTAATGCTTTGTGAATCTGCATTAAACATGAATGGAAAATGCAAATTTCGTGTTTCCGCGAAATGAAAAACTCGGTTTTCAACGACGAAATTTTACAAGTCGAAATTCAACGTCTGTTTCATCCAATCCTACAACATCCGCTTTTCCGTTCGATCAACGGAATTTAATGCAAGATTTAATCTCTTAATTGATATTCACTCTGTAATACGCGAGTCCAATATATCCGACAAAACTTTAAATTCATATTTGTGCTTAAAGTTAACACAATCGAACGATTTTTTCCTCATTCTTTCCTCAAAATCCGAGGAATAAGATTACGTAACTTAAGATTAAAATGTAAAATTATGAAAAAAACATTTATTATAAACAATTTTCATGACGCGTAAACGAGGAATATATTCGGGTCCCACTGGATCCGCGAATACCAATTAGGGTTACCTAATCCGGCTCAACCTTTCGATAATCTTTTGTGTTTATCTAATTGCTATCTTTTTGTCTTACCTCCTTCACTATCTAGCTATGTAACAGGGAACGATAGTTGGTCGGATTGAAGTCGCAACGGGCGATCGCGAGTGCTGCAAAGCCCGGCGCGCACACGGCTTGATTTATGACGAAAACTTTCGGGACACGCCGTAGGCGGTCGGCGGCGGCGGCGGCGGCGGCGGCAGCGCGATGACGCGGAGAGTCCCATCCCACTGTGGGAATCCCACACAAGGCAAGGCTTGCACGCCGCTGGTTAGATAGATGGACATATATATGTATACATATATATATATATATATATACTCACATACCGCGCCTCGAGCCGGGCTTGCCGCTGCGAAACGTGCCGTCTGGAACTCGCTTGACCGCACCTACCGGGTGTCGTCGGGAGAACGGAAGATATTCGCGGGGGAAACGCCGGCGTTTATCGTCTCGCGTGCTGCTAATCTTGATGTACGCCGTTCTGCCCTCTCGGCATTCAATAAATAACAAAGATAGAAGGACACTTGTGTCAACTGTGCCTCCTGAAAGAAAGGCAATTTAAGTTCAGGTTTTTCGTGTTTTTTTTTTTTTTTTATTTTTTTTTTAACGAAATGACGCACCTCAGCAGCGAAATATTTCTACAGTTCGTTTGCTCGCGCTCGCAAGTTTTCCCTCGCGGCTCTCAACGTGTTGCACGATTTTAACTGATATTAATATTGCGGGTGTGCGTTACACCTACGCGCGAGAATGACGTCAACGTTAATTTCACCGATCGAGAATTTCCTGCCATTAACGTCTAGGCCACAAAGTTGCAATTTTAGAGAGATATGTTATATTCGGATTAACCCGCAAGCAAATAAATCTTTGAAAGAAAATACATATACCATATATGTATTTCCATACGTTTCGTGTCGTAATCAAGAGAAATATGTTTTATTCTGCCAGAGATTAGAATTCATGGCGGAGTCTGACATTGTGAATCATAGGCTGAATCATAAGGAGATCGATTTTAGAAAATCCTTTTGGATTTAATCTGCGCGACATCAATTGATCGATTTATCCGTTTCGCAAGTTCCGCTCTTAATTTTTGTTTTCATTTAAACATAATGCAAGAAACAAAAATCAACATAAGACATGTAATGACAATAAAAGGTACTACATAAAAAAAGGATTTAAAGGATCGATTTAAAGCTGCACCACAGAAAACAAAGTATCAACGGTTTATCAACCTAAAATTAGACCAAGAGAATGTAATAAAAAATAAAACTTTTTGATCAAGTCACGTAAAATTAGAAGAGTCTATATAGCGCAAAATATTCACTACTCATAAATTACACAAATTTAGTTTAAATTACACAGAAAATTAAATAATATATGAATAAATGAGAAATAGGATTGAAAATCAAGATGATTCCTGTTCTCGGTCATATCACTGTAAAATTTATGAGAAGACAATATATTGCGCTATATAACCTCTTCTTTAGTTTCATACGACTTGAACTAGCTTAAACCGTTCTTCTTATTTTCTCGATATAAACTGAACTTCATATGCGTTCCGACACAAACCGGTCTTCACGCTTCACGAAAGACCGCTTTTCATTCATTTCTTGTCATAAACTTTTCTTCACCTTTTTTTCGTTATAGTACTTTCTACGGTTTAAGCATCGATCTACTCTCTCTTTCTATTCTAATATATTCAAAATACTATTCTAATTATATGATATTAATACAAAAAAAATTCCAGCGGCTCGTCGTGAGAAAACGCTGTCTCGCAGTGTGTCGCGTATGTCGCGTATCCACCTATACATACATAAACCACCTACGAAGCGCGGGCACACCGCCGCCACACATAACGTACACGTATCCGGATCGCCGAGGAACCCACTCACAACGTCAAGCCCATTATTCTCGCAGACGCCGGGCGGTCGGTTGTCTGCTTGCTTGCTTGCTTGGATCGGTCGGTCGGTCGGTCGGTCGGTTGGTTGGTCGGTCGATCGGTCGGTTGCTCGCTCTCAGAAAGCGTGGAACCGACACCCGAGAGCACAGCGACGACGAGAGACGAAGAGGAGGAGAAGGAGAAGGAGAAGGAGGACGGGAACCAGAGAGGAGACGCCAGAGTAGCAGCCGCGGGGCAAAAGCAACCGAGAAAGGCGAGAGGCTATTTTGTCCCGCGGCGAAGACCCGCAAGAGCTCTTCGGCGACGAGGCGGATGAAGAAAAAGGAGAAAGAGAACGAGGAGGGACAAGCGAAGACGGCGGTAGCGGGCGCGCCGGAGCGGAGAAAGAGGGAAAGGCGTTCCGATGCTTTTTGCATGCTCGCGTCGCACCGCGCTGTACCGTACCATACTCATACCCATACCCATACCACGTCGTCGTTGTCACGCCGGGAGCCACGCCGAGCCGAGCCGAGCCGAGCCGCATCGAAAGTCGTACCACGCCGCGCCGCGGTTAGATCGACCGACCGCGGTGGCTAGGCCGAGGCGCACCCAGGCGGAACTGCCAAGGCCGCGCCGCGTGTGCGTGTTCGCACGCGGCGACACGCTCCCGGGCGTGTCGTTGATGGTGGCGGTGCACGACCTGCGAGGTGACGGAGCGAATTCACGACGACGACGGCGGCGGCGGCGGCGGCGGCGGCGGCGGCAGCGGCGGCGAGACATTACGCACCGCGACGAGAGACGAGGCTCATTAGCACCGCGTTCTCTCCTTCCTCCTCTTACCTCGTCTTCGCTCGATGTATGTACACGATAGGGGAATGGAAAATAGTGTAACACATGTGCGTGACCTCGCTTCTTTATTTATATTTAACGAGTGAGAATTCGACCGGTGACTTTTACGTAACTACGTCACGATGACGTGACTCTCGATTACCGATTTTAACCTTTTCGTAGCTGCCGTCGAAATCTGTAACGCAGAAGTCTGTAGGACTGTTCGTTTAATTTGTATTAATTTAAAGGCATGTTAATGAATTTCAGGAAGTAAAAATGTATAACGCGTGTATGAAAGAGAATAAAATGCCAGGTATATTTTAATAGGAGCAATTCAAGTTTGCAATTATGATACGAATTTGGACACACCGATAAATAAGAATAAATCCAATTAAATAAGAAAAATCTTGTATATTCAATCGAAACGGATCTTAGCGTTTAAATATTTCGTGAATTTATATTATGTCTGATTCTGCAAATACCGAAATTTTTCTTTTTCGATCTCGAAACATGAACAGTAGAGTAGTAATATTACTTCTTAAATTGATAAGCAATTTAATAATTCTCGATGCTAATAAATATCTTCAAAAATATCAATGATATTAACGATAGTATTTAAATCATACGAATAATTTAACGTAAAGAAAATAGAATTGTTTGACATTTTTGGTAAAGATCGATTTATAACGGGATGACCAAAAAATAAACCCATCGAAGCCCCGGAGGATTAAAGTGTCAAAAAATAATCTTTCGGTTATACATATAATATTTAACCCTCCAGAGTTGACTCTTCAAAATCTCTAACACAGTTACTGTTAAATCTGTAAGGTCCATTTAATTTACGTTAACACTAAAAGTCGGGCGATTAACAAATTTATTCATCATTGATCGTTTCTATTTTTTAAATTGTTATTATACTTTTTGTATAAAAATAAGATTTTGAAATATATTTAACTTTTCAATAATTATGTCCTTTATATTGATAAAATATTTTTCATCACTTTCTTTATTTTCACAATCATTTATTCGCTTGATCCTTTCAGTTAATAAGAAACGCTGACATTTCTAGTATTGATTAAAAGGCACTAATTAATTTCAAGGAATCAAACTAATACAACTCATATGAAAAACAATGAACATCAAATATATTTCAATAAAAATAATCCGTATTTACAGATATAAAAACAGAAATTGAATTGACATTTTTGATAAAGAGATATATAATCGAGTGAATCCAGATAGACCCATCAATTCCGAAGGGTTAAACAACCCAAGATAAGGCGCAATAAATGCTCCACAGTATAATTTACTATCTCGTCGCGATATATTTGAAAGATTGTTTTCCATGAAATATTTTCAATTAATCAACCATTTGCAATAATTTACATTTTCTTTCCATCCCATTAATCGTGTCATCGAAAGCCGACTGAAACTCGAGTGGTATGCACGCGCAATGTTCGTCCCGTTTGTATCATGCGCAAATATATACGTACGCGTATCATCGCTGGCGAATGCGTCGCGCTGTTTTTTCCTCGTCACGCGCGTCGTGTGTGTGGAGGCGATAATCGCGCGGCTGGCAAGTGAGCGAGCGAGCGAGGCGAAGCGAGGCGAAGCGAAGCGACGCGACGCGACGCAGAAAATACGGGCGTATATTTTTAATGAATCCCAACGTCACGCGCGTGCGAGTATGCGGACGCGTCGCGTTTCGCACGTACGCGCCGCTTTCCACGCTTGCGACGTCAATACAAGCACGCGCGAGTGTGCGACTCTATTCCGGTCTCTTTCTTTTTTTCTCCTCACGCTCGAGTCACACGATCCGGGAACCCCCTTCGGCGAAATAATAAGCGATAGGAATGAGAACGCGCACGGGTCACCTGCGCCTTTTCAAAAAGCATTCGGGTTTAACTAAAATGTTAAATGTTAAAGTGATAGGAGGCTGAAGACTGCTCTAGAGGTCTGCGTTATGGGTTATATGATAAAGAAAGTCGGTTCTTTTTAAGCTCTGTAAATCAGTAGAATCGAATCGGACTTTTTTATCGGAATTTTTAGTACTCATTTTGTGCTAAATTTCGAAAGAAAATCGTAGCGTTACTAGTTTAATATGAAGCTGGCAAGATCAATTTCAAATAAAAGAAAGAAGAAAAATAATATCAGAAATCAATAGGATTGAATTTGTACTATATTGTACTATCAAAAACAATTCTATATTATGCATCATTTCCAAGAAAACAATTTTTAGGCGTTGCTAATTTAATTATATAATATAATACATGATGTTTAAACTGGTAGGACTATAAAAAAAAAACAACACAAAGGTAAAAATTAACACTGAATTTATATTAATTTGTATTATTGAAAGTAAATTAAAATATTTTACATGTTTTCTCCTTAAAATGACTTTATTAGTACATATATACTTGCAATCTATGAGGCATTTCACGTCAAACTGGGCGTCTTTGAAACATCATTTTATTTTTTTTTAAATTTAATTACTCTACAAATAAAAACATGAGAAAAAAAAACATGCTTCGTGAAAAAAATTTGAGATTTTTTTTTGGTAAAGTCATTGACGCGTGTAAGTAGCGTGCAGATTATTCAAATTTATTATATCGTCGAACCATCAGTCGTACAAAAAAAATGCAAGAGACTGATTTTAAAGATCTTAAATTTTTCTATGGACGAGTTATTTTTAATTTATTATTTTCATATAAATAAATCATTTTCCATTTATTTACGATTTATATCAACAATTTTCATTATTAATTCACCAATTTAAAAATTTTGTAAAAATATCATATCAATTCTCATTTCAATTATGAAGTAAGAATTTAAAAATGGAACTGGAATTTTTTAATTATACAGTCCATTCGAGTTCCATTTTGAAATTATTAGATATAACAAATAGAAAAATTGACAACCAACTAAAATTGACAATTAGACTAACTAAAAATTGACATATCATTTATAGAAAAAGTTGTTCACTAACGTCAATCATTTCGTAATAATATCGTCAAGAATTACAAAATGGGCCTTTAATTAGCCATTAATTTGTAAAGGATAGACGGATGTGTGTGGTTAAGTTTAGATTGTAAACCAAGTCTCTTTTCATATAAGCTGAAGTAAATAAACTATTCTATTCTATTAACTAAAATGTTGATGAAAATTTTCTCGCTTAGCGCCGGACACTCGTACTTTGATGTATCTTGGAACAAAAGAAATTAATTATAACGAAGGCTCAACGTACAGAGAGAAGCTCGTAAATCTTGGAAGATCTGTTCGCAGGTCATTCTTGCTGAAAAAGGAAACGCCACCGTCAGTGGTGAGAGATTGTGCCTGTCACTCGGGTAATTATCGAGAAACTTGTTCAAATGTGACAGCACGTCGATACGATAAATTCCGGTCGCCGTGCGAAGTCTGTAAAGTATAATATGAAAACGTATTCGTCAGATAAGATACGGATAAGATATAGGATAACGCACTTCGAGTGTCTAGTTGTTTCGATCAGGATTCACTTTGTGTCGAATGATGCCCGAAGCAATCTGTAATTTTACGATATAATTTCGTGATGATTTTAATTCAACAATAATATGCGGAAAAATGAACCGATAAGTAAATAACACAAATAACAGAAAGAATCAATTTATTTGACGATTAATGTATTTTATGATATTATTATTTCAGCTTCAGTTTGATTGCGTTTCAAACTGAAACGACAAACCAAATCAACGCGCAATTTAATTTACATGTATGGATATTATTATTAAACACCAAGATCCGCTCGACCGAGAATTGTTTCTCTTATTTATTTATTTCAACAGTTATCTTCGTACGTTCTAGATATTCTTCTGTAGATCCTGCATCGACAAAAAAGTTTTGATATTTATGATTCTAAAATTGTATGATAAAAAAGATAATTAGAAGTTTCATTTTTAGAGTCATATAGAAAATCGTTTTATAAAAAAATGATTATAAAATTCTGGGAACAACCATATCTTTTTTAGGTATATAGAATTATAAATTATTATTACTAACATTATAGTAGTAATAATTATAAAAATATAGCTCCTAATCATGATTATCTTGTCATGCAACTATCAGTCACAAATAAAACTTTTCTTTCATTCTACAACTGAATCTGTTATTTCTAATTTTGATCAGAATTTATTTTGTGTCGAGAACTATGCGAAGCATCCATAGTTTTATGATATAATTCCGTGATGATTTTAATTCAATAAATAAATAAAAAGGAGCCGAAGGTAGATAAATAATACAAATACGAGAAAGATTCCATTTATTGACTATTTATTTAATTTAATATTATTACATATTTTACCTTCAATTTGATTGTTTCAAATTCGACAAACCGAATCAATGCGAGGTTTATAGAACTGAAAAATATATTGAAAAATTTACATGTACGAGTATTATTAAGTACCAAGATTCGCTTCGACAGAATATAGGATTCTTTCTCTTATTTGTTTAATTTAACAATTACCTTCATATATCCCAGATATCCTTCGGCAATCTTCCATAGAAGATCCTATGTACCGGATCTATCGTCTCTAATGAGTAACACGGATCTGCCAAGAGTAAGGGAAAGAGACAGGCAAAGTGCGAGCGAGATAGAAGATGCTTCGCTCGATGGCTTCGGCCATCGATCGCTTTCCGGAAGGGGAGAGAGAGAGAGAGAGAGGGGGAACGAGAGAGACAATAAGGTGCACACGAGAAATTCGAGACGCCCGGTGTCGAAATGCTATCCTGGCATGCAAGAAAGGACAATCCTCATTAGGGAGAGTCTGCGGCGCTGATCGGCTCGGCCTCTGGCGTAGCAGCCGCTGCGTCGAACGCGCGCGAGCGATTTCCACGCGAGTTCCGGCATGCCGTGCGATGCGCGGAACGCCGCAAATAGGCAAGCACGATACCGATAAGGAGGCCGTAGCCATCGATCGCAAGCCATTCGATCGGCTCTTTTGCTATTCCGCTTCGCACACGTCGTCTGGTTTCCGTTTGCCAACGTCCTGTTGGTTAACTCTGCGACTAACAATAAATTAAAGCGGACACGCGTGCAGTCCGCGCTCGACGAGTCCATCCGGCGCGGCGCGTAAACGACGCCGACGGCCTCGCGCGATATCTATTCTTATCTCGGGTATGTACTCATCCGCACGAGTGTTATCGCGATCGTCGCTGGCAGATGAGTTAAGAGCAGAGACGGCTTCTACGCTTCTCTCGGCGTTATGGCACTCTCGGTCTCAATTGGAGCTACATCTGAAACGTCGACTCACGTTCGTCGCGGTGATATCGAAATCTCGAGAGATATCATCGAATATCTTCGACGGTACACGAGTATATAACTTCATCTATTGCGAAAGATTAAGTTTCTGTCTTCGCCAAATATTTCTAATTTCTCAAAAGCGAAAGACTCTGAAGAAATCGAAGCTCCGAGCAATCGTAACTCTGCAAATTATAAATTAAAGTTCGTCCAAGAAAATACATTTATTAGTGACGCCAGAAAGTCACCTGAGTAATCCCGACGCGAAAGAGAGGAAGAGAGGGAGGGGTAGGGTTGAAAATTTTCAATTTTCCTAAAAGTTGTGGGAAAATCGGTCGAACGCGACGCGCGCCAGAAAGACGGAGAACGCCAGCGGCTTCTGAATCTGGCAGCTCGTAAACACGAGCTTTATGCGCGCGCTTCCACCTTCTTCCGGAGTATTTATTTCAGCGGTCTCTCACGCGGTGGTATCTTCGCGTCGCTCTCCGCATGCCTCGCCTCCGGCGACGACGACGGCGGTGGCTTCCACAACGCAAAAAGCCACAACGATGGATATAAGGTCGCGCGCCAGTGCGCTGTAAAGCGGTCCACGATGCATCGGGGGGAGAGAGAGAGGGAGAGAGAGAGATGGAGATGGAGAAAGGGGGGGAGGTGGGGGTCATGCTCGAAAGTAAGGATAATGATAGGAGAGGCGCGGGCGGGAGTGCCATTTACAGACACCAGCCCCGATTATATGTATATATAGGTATATACGTATATCTGTATGCGCGTTTGGCTCGTACATAGCTGCTGAACGACGCATCCGCGTTTCGACACGAGCATGCCGAGGCAGCGAGCCAGTCAGGCAGCCAACCGACCGACCGACCGACCGACCGACCGACAGACCGACCGACCGACCGACCAGGCAGCAGCCAACCATCCAGTCGACCGGGTCATTATGACTGCCAGGCTAACGCCAACTGGCTATGCATCATTAATGGTTCTCGTGCCACTGCCGGCCGCGGCTCCCACGATACACGGCCGCGTATATATTCGACGTCGCCGCGGTCTGCGACGCGCATTTTCATAATTTTCCACTGGGTGTCCGCGAAACGCGCGCATCAATCTCGACGTTATTCGTCTCGTGACGTGGAGAAATTTACGATAGCTCGAAATACGCGCGAAAGCATTCAGTTGATTCGCTCATGGACCCAGTTCGAACTTTTCCGAATTCGAAGTTAATCTTTTTGGAGATGTATTTCGTTGCGTTCACGGAAAGAACGATTTTGCTGAAAGTACATATATATATATATAAAATTCTGCTGAATACAGATATGGAAAGAATTTTGTTGGGCCATCAAAATAATTTTATTGGAAGCTCAAACTGGTTGCTAGAATATCAAAATTTTTTGCAGCATTATTTCATCTTGTATTTTCTATACAATTATTTTGATGGCCAACAGTATTATTTTTACATCAGTATCTAAATTTATAGATATCTCAGCAAATCATTTTTATCGTGCAGTACAATTTAAATAAATTACACAATTATATACTTTATATAAATTTTTATTCTCATCCTTTATCCGAGTTGTGTGATTTTTCCTCATAAAAAAATAAGCTACCAATGTATCATTTTCGTACTTAAAAACTTAGAATCTTCAGAGTCATTTCCCGAAAAATTCCAACTTTGACTAGTGGGCACTTTTCTATCTGGGTTTATACTTTTACTTATTTCAGTAAAACGTATATTCACGTAATTTACCGGGACTCCGTCTACTTAATCCATTTGATTAATTCATCTGGTCACAGGACAAATTAAGGACGCGCGTGCGACTCCCTGAGGAAATCTCTGGCGGCGCCAATGCCGGCAATGCGCGCGACGTCGTCGCTCAGCGCGTACCCGACGCGTCCGATATTTATTGCAAGTTATTACGCGCGCTCGCGCTGCGGATATACGCATAGCACGTCCGTTCGAAGCTGCCGTGTCGCGCATCGACGACACGTCTCGGCTTTACGGCGGGAGATATCGCGACGAGGCGGCGCGACGCGCCGAGGGAAACCGATCGTAACCTGGATGTTTACGATGCGTGCGATTGCCATCGTCAGGCACGAACGATCGGGCCTCGCGCGAATGCCCGATTTAATTGTAAGTAACGGTAGTTGGCCTCTCTCCGATGGCGGCGACGGGCGACGTGGAATCCGCACCCAGGTGAAACGAGAAAACGAAGATACACGCGGCCACCGTCGTCATTCGTTTATTTGCCGAACTCAATTTTCATTTTATCGCGGCTTTTACTCGACTCCAATAACTTCGCACTATATATGACCAAGACATTCACATACCTCTTGACGTGCGATGTAAAAAGTCTGGATAGTAATAATCAAGCTTAGATGGTAATTATTAAGACTTTGGTAGGAATTTCGATCAAATGTTTGGTTAATATAAACGAAATCAATTAATTAAATACTTTTTAAATATTTTTTATTTCTACTTTTCTAAGTACTAGAAAATGGGTTAAGTTTGGTTTAAAATTGAAGGTAACTTTGGCCTGTATTTTGATAATTTGCACGTTAAACTCGGGGCATAAGTAGTGTCTACAATAAGACTATAAAGTGTAAAACTTAAGTCTTAATCTGTAAAAAATTAAACAATTATAGTCGATTATTCTTCTCAAATTTGATTGTGCACTCAAAAAAATAATCTTGCAGTTATAGCAAACATTATCTAAGTAAATAGCTAAAATAGATAATCTTGACTGAGGTAATATTTTTCGCACAGTCACATTTGAGATTAATTAATTCATGAGAATATTCACTTAGAATATTATATTGTATTATTCGAAACTTCCAACTTTGACCGATTGGACTACGATTGGATATGTATTGCATCTAATCATATAGATGACAGAGATAGAATTTAGATTTGTACTATAAATTTTATGCGTATGATACATTTTCTATCAGATCACAAAAAATTCCATCACAAAAAACAGCTATGATTTTAGTTGAAGCAGCAAAATATTTTTTTGCATGTGATTGGATAATTTTTTAAACAAGACTTAATAAATTTCATGTCTTAAAATTTCATTGTGGATGTTTTGTTTAAATCGTTTTAAAAACATCTTAAAGATGTTTTGAGATGTCTTATATCCTTCTTTTGAACATACGTGCTGTCTGATCATTTTTTTTTAAATTTGAATAAAAGTTATTCCGGGACAAAATTTAAGATATTATTACATATCATCAACGCGAAAAAATCTTCAGGATCTATAACGATGATACTTCGAAGAGAAAAAAGGTGACTTCCTGTCAAATAGTGTTATTACCAAATGATTAGTTATTATTATATTTGAGAATATTTATTAAACATTCCTCCAATATGCTAAACAAAATACATTTTGCATAGCTATTATCAGACCTTTTTTGGTACATAACTGACTACATTTTTTATTTAATACATACACTAAGAGACAAATTTTTGGTATCTGTAACTATAATTATTGTTGCCATAACATTAGTAAAACAATTATATTATTATCACGAAGATGGTTGCAATTAATAATTTAACTATAGTCATTTTCGGACACCAACTACACATATTTATTGATAGAACTGTATAGTTATTTTCAATATCCCTACTGTACACAATAATCATAATCAAAGTAACATGTAATTATAGTTACAAACACCAAAAATTTTTCTCCCAGTATAAGAGAAAGACCTGAACTTATCGATTTCAGATACACGCGCTTTCGTAACCCGAAAGCACTGGAAAAGGAAAAAAAAAATCCATGGTCCGTCTTTATCGTTCACATCGTAAAATTGCGGAGTCATTGCAGAGTTATCGGCAATTCTTGACGGGTCTGCGTTCCCGATACATAACGCATGCTTAGCAGCGCGCGACTATAGTCGCTCTCGGTGCATACACAATGAACGTACCGACAGCAGACGATTATTTTTACCCCGACTAACGTCCTGACTACTTAGCGCAGCGTAGACGACTAAAAGTACCATTAATAAATAGTGGAAACAATACGGCTCTCTATAGCCATTGTTAACAGTCGCGGGGTTAAACGTGTTTTGCACTTGTAACGAGATCGACACTGAATACGCGCTATTTAGCTATCGTTGAATCACTGCGCGTACGCGCTGCAAGGTCTAGTGCAGTTTGACGCAGCCTAATGCAGTCCAGCGTATGTACGTGTGTGTGTGTATATGTACGTAGCGTGTATGTGGCGGCGCGATAGTTACGCAAATTAACTCCTCGATTAAGCATACCGCTGGGAAACGCGCGACTTCCCAGATCGATCGATCGCCCGCTTGACGTTGCGTAACGACACTCGGCTACGCTCTCGGCCTCCTTCTCTCCTCCCATCGTCGATCGTCAGGAACGGAGGATCCGACGGATTTACGCGAGAATTCCGTCATCAGCCACGCCGTCGATTCCGTGCTGCGAATCATGTCGGTAAGCATCTCGCTACATAGCGAGAATGCTGGCGCTATCGAGACACGTTACGTCGGGGATTATCGTTAAAGATGGGAAGAGAAAGCGATTTTCTCACATGGCAAGAACGTTCTCGAGATTCGAGAGATTTCCTCGGCGATCGCGGCCGATATTTACTGATCTGCCCGTCCTGGCTAGTTATTGACCAGAAAATTTCGTGTCTTACTGATCGAAAACTAACTATCTTTTATAGGCTTTCAACAATAATCTGTTATCTAAGCTTTAATCATAAGAAATTGACCAATCGTAACCGATTATTCTTCTCACATTCGACTGAGATTGGTCAATTTTTTTCTGGTAGAAAGTTTATTACTGATCCGTCTAACCTGGCTAATTTCTGGCTACTCGCTGACCAGGAGCTTGATCAAGATTTCTAATCGGTTACCGTTCAGTAAATTCAAAATAGTAAAAACTGTTTCCAGTGACCAGTTTTTCTGACATTTTTCTACTTGGAGTGAGAGAGCTCCCTTCCTCATTCCACGAGGAAAGTGTCGTAGATAGAATCGACGCGAGCCATCGACGAGCGCTGGCGATTCGGGGCAATTTCGCCCCGACACGGATCGCGTCGGGACGCGTTGTAAGCGCGGGACATCCCGGCGTGTATTAGGTACCAACCGCGTTTCCCCCGCGGCAAACAGCGGCGATAGAGCGGAGCGTGCTAGATAGAGCGAGACGTTTCGCCCCGGCATCCGTGGTGATAGGTCGCGGCCAGAGAAGAGCAAGCGAGCGAGCGACCGGGAGAGATTGTACATGCGGGCATTTGCATACAAACGTCACCCAGGGTTTGCGTCCCCATTAATTATACGGCGCGACCAATGAGCCGGTACCTACCAACCTCTACCGGTCCCCCCCCCCCCCCCGCTTTGTGTGCGTGTGCGCAGCGCTGCGGCTTGTACCTCTCGCGCCGCTACCTCTATTATTATTCACGCGAGCACGCCGCACGCACGTACCAGGAGGCGCACCCCGACCGGCAGCGCGAACTTATCTTATCACAAACTGCGGCGGGCAACGAACACGATCTGTCTCTATGCTGTCGGGGACCGGCTGCTGCCGGCCGACGACCATGTCTTATCGACGCCCCGTTTTCCTAACGCGCACATGGATGCGAGTGCGGCGTGTCATATGCCGCTTAATATCGCCTGGATGTGCGATATCGGGATGGCCGCTGCTCTCACACACGGCGTATTGTGTGGAGAAGCGCTTCGACTAAATCGACGCAGATTTCTTCTTATCGATTGCTCGTGTATTGTTAAATTCATGCGCTAAGAGAGAAATGTGTGTATTAATTTTTATAAATTTAATTTGTTTGAATAGTACTAGTTGGATATTTTCTAAATGTAAACATGTATATTTATATGATATAAGAACTAATTTAATTTAATTATTGTATTTTTTTATTTGGCAAATATTTATTTTTCGTAGATAAATGTTACATTAGTACTATTCGGATAACTATTTGCGCAAACAAAAATTTTTCTTTCGGTGTAACGTAAAATATACTCAATTTGAATTATTTCTATATAATCAAATCATTTCTATATAACAATCATCTTTGTATCAATTTAATGTACGATGAATATATTAGAAGGTAACACAAATATTAAATTAAAAAAGTTAACTAAAAGATGTAACACTTTTACACTATTATTTAAGCAAATTATGGAAGTGTACTTTTTCAGTAAAATTAACATTTATTAAATTAATTTTTAACATTCTCATCTTTTTATTTATCTTAGAATTTATGTTTTAAAACTATTTTATTTTAATGTTATTTATTCACTTACTTTTTGTAAATTGTTGTTTAAAAAAAATGTATCAGTTTAACACAAAATATTCGAATAACATAATCATTATGTTAAATTAACACTCAGATATGTTAAAAATTTAATACAAAAATTTTAATAAGAATTGATTTTGACAAATTTTGACAAACACAAATACAAAATTTTTTTGTGTTGTTTTCTGATAATATTTCATATCGACTCAAGTCATAACTCACGAGGTTGCCACGTGAAATAAAAACGTGTTCTTTGCCGTGAATTTGAGATCAGTTCTGTCGTGGAAATTTGATTGGTTAAAGTTAAATCGATTAGATTATTACGACAAAGGAAATCAAATAATTCCGACGAATTACATCAAGGACAGGCGATAAGTAAGTAACGGAACTTTATCCAAACTTAATATATCCAAACTTCGTTTCACGGTGGAAATATAATTTATGATTTCGAGATTTTTAAATATATATTTTTTTATATTATTATATATTTATATATATTATCATGTTTAACTTGGAAATTATGATGAATAAGATTATGATAAAACAAGAAGAAATATGAAATAAATCATGCAATTATTGAAAATTTCCAGATAAAAATTCTTTTTAGACTAATTTCAAAATGTAAATATTAAATTACTTTCACATCATTTTTGAAATCATTAAATCGTTTCAAAATATAAATCTTCATTCTGAATACAATGTTTTACGTGTTCTTAAGATGTTCTCAAGATGAGATTCAATAACTAAAGCCTAACTACGAACCTAAATGTGTGTGATATCAATTCTTTGATTCTGTATATAAATTTAAACGTTTCGCTGAAACCTCAGCTTCTCTCGATAAATTATTTTTCCACTTTTCGCTGTGATCGTTTAACATTTATACATTATTCATAATTAGCGCTATTTTTTTTCTACTTTCTTTCTATCGCTATAAATAGTACATTCGACTCTGTATAGTTATCGTCTGTCTCTTTTTTCGCAATAAAGTTAATCCTGTCGAGAAATGAATAAATAGATAAATGAATTTTCTTGCTCCGTAACACTTTCACGACGGGCCTGTTCTTGTCAAATAAAGACTTGATCCGACGCTATCTTGGGAATTCGATGAAGGTCGAACTGCCCGCGCGCTTGGGCACACCTCGTGGGCATAAGTGGGCGTAACGAGCCCGTAAATAGACCCTCCTGCGATGCCGTGCCGCGGAAATTACTCGGATTAGCGATTATATCGTAGCACCGGTTCCGTGGTCGTCCGGCGTTGGACGTTCCGGATGCCTCTCGATTTTGCATGGAGATTTCAGGAAGTCCCGCTCCGAACATTTTCCTTCAAATCCTACGGCACGGAAGATTCCTGAATAATTTCGCAGTCCGAGACACCGACGGAATGCACGCCCGGCTCTTAAAGCTTCCGGATTTGTGGGGTGCCACCAGACATCGAGCGAATCCTCCGATACGAAAATTTTAATAACTAACACGGTATTCCACGATTTTATTTGCGTTCGAAATTCACATTTTACTGTGAAAACAGCATCGAACGTATTCGACGTATTCGAGTATCGAATATTAATCTTTATTGATAATGAAATTTATTGAACAATAGTTATCCTGTCTGGATCAAAGTTTACGCCATTTTACGGTTCATCCTCTAGTTACATAAACTGAGCACCAATGTTGGACTTTAAACGTAATTATAAACTGAACCTGAAATAATGATATCACAAATTAAATTGATTGTCAATTTAATAATGATACTAATAAATAAGCATCTTAAAGCACTGTAAAGAACTTATTGAAGGACTTGAAAAAATATCAAGTTCCAAAAATAATTGATGCACAATTTACTTAACTGGAAGATTAAAATTTATATATCCAAGATCAATATGGAAAGAACAATTTTGTTGAAGTATCTAAAAATTTAAACAGATGTAAAGATCCGAAAATAATTTTGTTGGACTGTCAAAATGGTTACGTAAGACGCTCTAATTGAAAATTGCAATAAGGCACCTTACGATGTCTAAATTTTTCGCAACACTGCTTATCATACTTGAATTTTTAATCATTTTGATTCAACAAAATTAGCTTCAGATCTGTATTTACTTAAATTTTTAGACACTTTAACGTAACCATTCTTTCCGTACAACTTCGATCGAACTTGGTCCTTCTTTACTTATTTGAAAAATGATTAAGTCGACTCTTTTAGAACGTGATTGATTACAGCTATCAAACTAATGTATCGAAACAGAATTATTGATATTTATCGATCTGTATGTCGTGAGAGAAATGGAGCACACACGCACGCATTATGAGGGTCACGTGTCGATGTTTCGGCGGAACATTGAGTATCTTCCGCAAAATTACCGGTAGGAATCTCGCTGAGAACAGCCTCGAGAGGGTCATTAAGGGCCGATCGAGAATGGCTAGTCTGCAAATCATCGATAGCATCCCGATCTTAGCCTGGCCCGAATTAATTTCCTACGACTTCCGCCATTTTCCTGTCCAATCGCGTGGCTTGTCTCCGGTATATGGATATCACGGAATTGAGACGACATCGGGTAACAGAGGAAGAAGGCCGGATCGCCGTTTATTTGTTGCCTCGATAAAAGCCGATCCTATGCATATGGATGAGCCAATCGCAGGGAACGACGTCAACGCTGCTGACTCGACGAGATTCAAAGCGAACGCGGTACTTGGACGACGCGTTCCTTCGTCCCTTAGATCTTCGTCGTGTTGCGACATATTTATGACAGGGATCTTTCCGGAAAAAAAGTCTACAAAATGCGCCATAGTAATCTATCTCTACGTATCTAAGCAAATGTTTAATAATCTCGACTTTCTGAAGCTTAAACCTTTCAGAAAATCCTTAAACATTTCAGAAAATGACATTTATTGACAAAATTTATTTTACCTAGACCTACTATAAAGTAAAATTTTAAAAGGTTAGCTAGGAAAAATTTGTTTATAAAATATATACTGGATATTATATAGATTGATAAAAGGAAAATATATTCTATATAATAAAAGATATATATCGTTGCCTTATTTCCAAGTGACATAACTCAAACAATGTAATTTTCGAGTTATTACCATGAGTTAAATAAACAGTATCTATCATCAAAAGTAAGCTAATTTCATGTAAAATTCAGACGTTATAACTCAAAAAAGATGTTCTAAAAAAATCGTTAAAATCATTACAAAAGAATGACTTTTAAAAAAATTATCACAATTCGAAAAGTATGGTATTTTAAGAGTTGTGAGATGAAAATGGCAAAAATGATATTTGATCACGATAAGAATATATTCTTTTTACCAATATTATTTGCTTAATCAATAATTTTATATCAAATAAAAAAATAGTCCCCTTTTATGGGGCCTTATTATTTGAGTTGTGTCGCTTTTAAAGTAGAGAAACGATAAATATATAATGCCGTAAAAAAAAAAAACTGATATTATTTGACACAATATCGGCATTAATTTAATTTCACACTTCCGCTGGTGGTAGAGCGAAATTATTCCGCTCTTCCACCCACCCTTTTACCATCGCTCTCGTCTTTGTCTTCGGGGCGCGCGTATATCGCAGGATGTGCCTGGGGCGACGGAAGGGGGTTGCAGGAGGGATGAGAGTGCAGCGGAGAAAAAAAGTGGGCGACGACGAGAGCGAGGACGAGAGATGGATGCTCGCACGCGACCGCTCGGGTCACGTGCGTCAACATCCCTTTCCCTACTTCTCTCCCCCCCCGTCATCCCCTATTCTCTGTCATCCCCATCCGTCTCACCCTCCATCCGCACATTGTGGTATCCTTTTTGCCTTCATCCTCGCTATTTTTCTTGCCTCGTTTTCTCGCACGTGACGTGGCTATTCGGCACCTCTTTTTCTGATCACCTGCTGTCTCAGGCCTATTCTATAATCACTTGGTTTCTCTATAATACTTTTAATAATGCTTATGTGGGTATATCAAAGCTTGGCTTTGAAATGTCAATTGTAATATATTTAAACGCGAATCTCATTCGTCATAATTTGTTATTGCTAATCTAAATATCATTATTCGATTTTTACGTTCTACTCGTATTATATTTGAAATAGCATGCTGATATAGTTAACGTTAAAATAAATATAACGTTCGAAAATTCAGACCTCGTTTTTTACCTAATAATTAAGCATAGCTAAGCAAGCATGGCGAAGATAGTACGTGTCCTCATTTATGGAATGACGCAAGAATATGTTTTTTAAATTATTTTTTGACATATCTATGTTCTAATTCAAATATTCTATATTACTTACATATTGATATACATACAAATTTAGAAGACACATAGATTCTTTCAAGTTTAATTTCATTATCTTTATGCAATACTAATTCTCTATAAAAGGGTTGTCACAAATTGCTCACCCTAATATTCTATAATTTTTTACTTTCAATAATATTTTGAAATTTTTTATTAGTTTCGTCTGATTTGCGTCCTGATTTTAAAACCGTCAAATATTTTGTTGAAAGATCAATTTGATCAATTTTCATATATAAATTACTGTTAATATTGCTTATAAACAGGATGTTACAACATAATTGTGCAATTTTCAGACTTTGGTAATTGACTCTATTTCAATTGTACCCCAATTTTGTTGAAAATAAATGTCATATATAAAACAAGTGGTATAACATTTCGTCCGCCACCCTGTATATAAATAAATACATATAACATATAATTTTATATATACACGTATACACTGAGGAAAAAAAAGTTGTTTGACTAAATGCGTTTAGTTCGTAATGATTATTTAGTTCAAATATTTATATATTTAGATTAACAAAATCTTGTCATTTTAAACATGTTATTAGTTCGAATTAACAAATATTTGCTTGACAGTCTATGACCGCTACATTTAGTTGAATCAACTAACATTTTTTTGAAACAGCAACTTTTTTTCCTCAGTGTATGCATATGTACATATTTTTATATACATGTAATAAACATTAATTTTTTTCTATATTTTCCATTTTATTGTCTCCAACATCAACGGTTCTTTCTAAACAAAGTTAACCCGCTTCTTTACTTTTCCCTCTAATGCGGAACAACCTACGGTTCCCTTGATATATTATGTTTACGATCTCAAGAAAATTTCGCGTTCGATTCTGCATCTCTCGCAGGGTACTCGGTCCTCGGGGAGCCAATAAACGTTCCGCTCGCTCACGCATCGCGGAATACCAGAGCGGATCGTAATAGCCGCGGCCAGACGAGCGTTCCCGCGCGGTGTGAATCGAGTCTTATACGCCAAGTATTCAGCGCGGCTGCTGAAAACGCGATGTGTGCGCGCGCGTCGTCAGTGCTCTATATTACGTCGTTACGGGCGCCTCCGTTCGCCTTCCTCTGTGTGCGTGCACATCGCGAGCACGCGTGCACGTCCGCGTTTCCAGCGGGCGTGACGGGCGGCGTTTATTGCGAGGGAGGTCTTGCTCCTTTAATGGCCCTCGCGTGCCCGCCGTATTGTCGGTCGGATCTACCTCTCGCTCTTTCTCTCTCTCTCTATCTCTCTCTCTATCCGCCGCATTCATCGCCGAAGGCGAAGGAGACTGCTCGTGCACGATCGCCGATAACGAGCAGGTCGCACGCACACACGCGCGTCCGCGCACGCACACGAGCTGCCGTGCGGATTACGCTGATGAAAATCCGAGCGTCCCGATCATGCGAAGCGCGTTTACGCGGTAATGAATCATCCGCAGCAGCTCGCCTCGGAGAGAACCGATATTAAACTTTGCGCTGTAAGTTGGATCCTGCGGGTTTCACGGAGACCTTTTTTATAAATATAATAATAATGTTAAAATTATTGATTTTACACCGCAAGTACCAACGTTCCTCACTCAAAAAGGATCGAATAAATTACTGTGAAAATAAAAAAGTAATGGAGAACCAAATATTTCATCAATGTAAGAGACGTAATTATTTAAAAATTAAAAATTTCAGGATATCTTTTACACAAGAAATATAATATTAAGGTAGAAGATAGAAACGGTCAATAATGAAACTCACTAAAATCGAATAAATTAGTATGAAACTAAAGAAAGTGGTATAATAAAAAACTAAATATTTGATCAGTATAAAGAAAATAATTCGATTTCAGAATCGTATTGTTTTGTATACAAGAAATATAATATTAATCTAAAAAATAGAAACAGTCAATAATGGAACTCTCACTAAATCGAATAAATTAGCATGAAACTAAAAGAAAACTAAAGAAAGTGGTAAAAAACTAAATATTTTATCAGTATAAAGGACATAATTATTGAAAAGTAAAAAAAGTTTAGAATCATATTGTTTTATACAAGAAATACAATATTAATTTGTAAAAAATAAAAACGGTCAATAATAACTACTTAGTACTTTTAGTTTAGGTTTATGCGTTAAGGTTAATGCTTTCGCTATTCTAATGAAGCGAGGTAACAATGAGATGTCCTCGCTATTGTAGCTACTATCAATGATACCGCTGTCACCGTATGAATTTACGCATAAACCGGTGTATCTCATCCTTAGAATTATAACGAGGTCACTCCCGATATCGTTAGATTAACGAAAGTACAGCGCACTCGTTTACGTCGTTCGGTCTCGGTCTCGGTCTCGTTTCACCGGGAAGAAATCAATCTCCTCTTCCTCTTACCGCTCCGTGGGGCTAACTTCGACAATTATCCCGGAATGCTCGAGGCATTCCCAAGGAGTCAACCGTCGCCGTCCACCCCCCATTCTCTTCCGCCAACCCAGTTGCTTTCCTCTCTCTACCATCCTCTCTTTACCACCCCGGTGCTCTTTCTCGCATCGCTCTCATTTCTCCCTTTGCCGGCGCACGTAGCGCGGAATCCCGCGGGGAATACAGAGGGATATATGCCGTAAAGTCGTATCGGCGATAAATAAAGATGAAGCCGCCGCGATAAAATGCGGGACACGGCGTTCTCGCTTCGCGTTCCCTATGGGTGGGATGGGGTGTTGCACGCCATTTTGCCTCGGTTGCCCTCCTCCGTTGCTTTCCCCGCTCGATTCGTCGTTTTCCCTCTACCTTTCTCTTCTCAGAGCTCTCCCCTTTCATCTCCTTAATGCCCCCCTCCCTCTTTCGCTCTCTCTTTCACGCCATTATCTCGGCCCTCGCGTTCTCCACCGCTTCATCCTGACACCATCAAACCGCCGTGAAACGAGCCGTACGATCATAAAAGCCGCGCCACCGAGAGGGGGAGGGGAAGGCTGTGACCGAGCAAATGTTTCCCTTCCGACTTTTCCTCCGGTCTTCTACTCTCTCGCTGTAACATTTTCTATGTGAGAATGTTCTCGAGTATGGGCACCTAACTATCTGCGAAGAAGGTGAAGAGTTGGATTAGATGGAGGGCTGGCAGTATCGCGAGTGCAACGGTTCTGATGAGACTCTTGAGCGATCCACGACAGCGTTCAACGAGATGTAACTCCTTCCGGCTTTGCTCCGAATGCGAGAGGACCAGGTCGAGATAGCACAGATTCTCGCGAAAGAAACTTTTAAGCGATGAACGAAACAGTATCGTATATACATTGAGCCTACAAACGTTCGTATAAGACGTAGAGCCCAGGATTCTTCGCGGATAATTTGATTCTTTGAAACTAAATTCTTTGCTTAGTTTTTGAAATCAGATTCATTTTAAAGATTTTTAGGATCTCTTGGTATTCAATCGTGAATGCAGGTTTCATAGTCAATTCTTAAACTGAAATTATGAATATAAGATCCATTTGAAGTTAAAAAATTATGAGAAATTATTTTCAGTCGCTTATAATTTGAAAGCTATCGATACTTCAACGTCTTTGATAACGAAAAAAAAAACTTTTATAGAATAATTCATTTTCAAATTAGTCACACATGTTTATTCCAACTGCTTATTAAAGTCAGTAATTATTATATGGAATCCACGACGAATTCTACGAGTAATTTGATTCTCGACTTCGTTCCTTGCTCAATCTTTAAAATCATGTTTTTTTTTAAAGCGAAAGGTTGATTAGGAGATTTCTTAGTTTTTTCGTATCTTTCTATCTGTCCGGTTTTAAATGTCTTTATAATCGATTCTTAAGCAGAACTTATAGGATCCATTTTAAGCTAAAGAATTATGAGAAACTACCAATTTTCATCGCTTACAGTTCGAAAGCTAACGTCTTCGCTAAGGAAAAAATTTGACTTTAAAGAATAATTCATTCTTCAAAATGATCGTACACGTTTCGTTTCGCACGTTCATTAAAGTCAGTAATTACAGCAATAATATAAATGCCTAATAACATTACAACGTTACAATAAACACCTAATGTGATCTGGTCCGATTTATATCGTATGTCACGCGAAGTCGCAGGTAATCGCTCCCGGTGGAACCAACGGTTCTCCGAGGACCGGTCCAGGCATAATAAATTATTATTCTATCGCGTCCGCGCGCTAATGAGCGGTGGTGCAGGTGTACATAGGCGCGCACATACCTATATAGCGTTTCGCACGGGGAATCCGTCCGAACGCGAAGCTTTGACGCGGATAGCTGCGCTGCAGTGCGGCGTGGGACGACATCGACACGGGGGCGGCTGCGGCGTCGGTGGCGGCGACGAGGGTAGAAAAGGGGGAGGACGGAGGAGGAGATCCAGGGAGAGAGAGTGCGGTGGCGGCAGCATTGGCGGCGGCGGCGGCGGCGGCGGCGGCGGCGGTTGTCGGGGTCGTGGGTGTCGGGCAACGTGCGATGCCGTGACATCCGCCAACCGCCCCCTTCTCACCCTGCGCCATCCTCCGCTCTCACTCTTCGTCCCCTTCCGTGCGGCACACGAACCCCATCCCCGCGACCGAACCCGACCGCCGAACTACGGGCTCGAGTTCGAGCTCGCCGTTAATCCGTTTATCGCGTTACCGCCACCGCCGGCCCGGCAACCCCCCGACCGGCTCACCATCACTCTGGGCCACCCCCCCTCTTCCCTGCTCCGCAACGGGGTTCAGCCCCGTTACCTACACCCACCGGACTGCTGCACGTAGGCGACACGTCGCGCTGTGTGTGGGTGTACAATGCACCGTGTGGCGTGGGCGCTACATGCGCGTGGTGTGCACACCGCTCTCGACCTAAAGCCCGGATTACGCGACGCTTCTTTCCGGGGAGCGGCATGCTGATTCGCTGGCTGGTGTAGTGGTAGCTGTACGTTGAGTAGGGACAAGTGCTGGGAAATCTACCGTTACCGTTAGCCCTTACTCAACTACTATTTCTCAACCATTATAACGAGCGCGTTGCGAATAATAAAATAAAAGTTGGATTTTATTGTGAAAAATTTATCGTATTGATGTTGTAAAGTACCAGACGACACGCATGTCCAAAAACGAGACATAGGTCGTCTTGAAGACATTTTTTTTTTTTTAAATACCTTAGAGACGTCTTGTATCTCAATTTTGGATTTTTTTGTCTGAGTATTAAGTAGAAGTATCACAAAATACTTGTTTAGTATACTACAACTTGGGTGAAACTTTATAGTATTTCTGATTTAAAGATATCCTTTAAACCGTTCCAACAATCCTCGAGTAAAGGAACGAATATACGTGACACCCCGTATATACTCGCATGAATAAACCCGATATACGTTAAATCCTGCCTCGCAGGAAAGATCGTTCCCTCTGCATCCCTCTATCTCAGATGCGCCGTCGAGAATGCACGCTGGGGTGAAAATCAACGTCGTGCAAATCAGGCTTAACCCTCAGCGACGCGAAGCTCACCTCCCTCTTCCCACGTTGGTTACGTTCGTGTCCCTTTGTCTTTGTTCTCTTTTCTATTTTTTTTTTCCTTCTTCCTCCTTCTCTTCGTTTTCTATTTTCTCTAGTACTTTCCGCGACCGTGTTTGCTTCCTTGAGATCGCACGTTGTCCTCGCGTCGTTTGCGAAGGGGATGGCGATTGCGACGATGATGGTACCGCCCCGCTCCTGGTGGCGAGACCAGCACAGCCGGTCCTCTGTTTGGATATGGACCAATATCCGGACGATAGTTTTCGGTTCTTTATTGTCGGACTCGATGGGTGGAGGTAAACCTGGATTTTCGCAGTAAATCTGCCGCCCAGAACCCTCTCTCTCTCTCTCTCTCTCTTTCTCTTTATCCTTCTCCCGCAATATTATACATATATCTGCTTCCCTATGCGCGGTCGCCAATTGTGATTTTATTACGCCAGTTTTATGGCGCGATTCGCGCGGTAACGAAGGTGTCGCGCGTAATTTCGCATCTCTGTGATCTCTAGAAACATGTACGTGATGCTCCGCCCCTCAATTTATATCCGTGTATGGGGAGTCTTTGGTTTATTTGCGATACACTTGTCATTGATAAAAAATAACGAAGAACATCTACAATTTCTGAAATATAACATAATCCCTATTTAAGAATTAAATTCGCGTATTAAATTGACTTTTAGGAGAATGGTAGAGCATTATAAAATTCATTATAAATCCTAAAGAAGTGAAAAAAGATAGTGATAGAGATATATATAAGATAATGAGCGTAGTGATTTTTAAAAATTGGACCATCGAAGCGAATATCGAAAAATTGAAATCTACATTAAATATTATATATAAATGTCCCGTATAATTAGTTTCAATTATCTTCAACACATCTTCATAAAATGCAAGACATGATTTCAATACAGTTATCATTAATTTCAAAGGCTTTTGTCTGTATAATTACATATTTATTAATTCACATCGGTGAGAATCGCGAGATATGTGAAAGATATTAATGAGAAATGGAAAAAGATAATTTTCCTGCAGGCAAACGAGCATGAGTGCAGACTTATTTATTCAGAGAAAAGGAAGTGTTGTGTAGAAATATAGGGCATTTATTCTCGCGGATCTTCTGGAGGCTTTACGCATCCGGCCGTTTAATTGAAAGCATTTTATATATGTATCTATATACCACATGTTTTTCACGAGATGGTTCTGAAAGCGTGGCTTTTTGCGAAAGGCACATTAGCGACGCGCTTCTCGATGCAAAATCGAATATCACTGTCAAGCTATCGGATACTTCCTAAATGAGGTACCTTTGCATTTATTAGTGTCACGTGGTTTTTTCCATCGTAGAAAAAAATGTCATCCTGCGAAAGTTTAATATCCATGTCGTCTCGGATTCGAACTTGCCACCAATCACGCCGTGAAGCGCAAATGAAGAAGATATGTATTCGAGATTGGAGTCAACAAATTAATCATTTTCTTAGCAACACAATTCATAGATAACGTTTTATATTCTCTCTAAATATTCTCATTACGAGAGTGACTTCAGATGTTTTATTCATGTGGGATGATACACAGAGTTTAAACTTTCACTTGTACAATAATTATTTAGAATTATGTATTTAAAAAGTCATAGGAACTTGTCGCTGTAGAAAAATTCATTTCACGTTAGCGAAGTAGTTCGTTATGTTCGTAATCTCTCCTATAATTTAGCGTCTCTGTCTTTATTACTCATAAACTGAAAGATGAATGGAGCTCTGTTGAAAAGAATTGACCGATAGTACCTTTGCCAGAGTTTTATTGACAATTAAATCGTTAAAAATTCACTTGAATAGATGCAAATACGTACAATCTAAGAAAAGCTAAGAAAAGCGCGGGAAAAAATTTTTGCTATTAATCCGAAAATTATCTGGGATATTTTTACATCCCAGCGGCGAAAAAAAATGTGAATTATCGAAAAATATTGTTTTGTGTGGATATTGTTTAACACATTTTTTCTATTCTTTACAAACCTTTTAATATGCAATTTCATTAAAAACCCACAATTAAAAAAAATAACATTATAAGCGTATTAATTACATTCTTTATTTTGAAAAAATACTTACATAGTAAATTTTTCAATGCACCTATTTCCTTTAATATTTATTTGATTTCTACTTTTTTTTTTCAGAAAATTGTAGTCAAATCCATATTTATAATGTCCTCAAATATTAAATTAAAAAACAATAATTTATCATGTTATTAATAATAATGATTTGAAGTGTAACATTTCAGGTGATTTGCGTTAAAAAAATTAGACGACGATTATTCTCGGGTTAACACATCGCATACCGATTTCTATGAGATAGTAATCGGAAAATAGAAAATTATAAGAGATAAGAAGAACAACAAAGATAGGCAGAGAGAAAGAAACTCCATTTTGTGCCCGAGAACTCAGTCCCTTTAAGTACGAGAGACACATTATTGACACCGTATAAGATCATAATATTGACACAGAAATACACGACTTAAAAGTGACTACTTACAGTGATTACTTACAGTAATAAAGAAATAAACTAAAAGAAATTAAAAAGTAAAGTGAAAGTAAAGTAAAAATCAAATCAAATCGAATCAAAATAAAATTAAAAAGCAGAGTACGTAGATACGTGAGAGTGCAACGTACGTATCTGTGTGTGAGAGAGAGAGACAGAGAAATAGAGAAAGAGGTCCTTGAAGTTCGCATCGAACAATGAGTCGCGCGCCGCTTCCGGAGAATGTTTCCGCACCTGTGCGTGCAAAACAACGATGACGTTCGCCCGACCTATGCCACGGGGGTGGCGGCGGGGGCGCGAGTGTACAGAGAGCGACGGCGTGCTGTGGGGCGATGGTGGTGGCGTGCATTAATCATCCCTCGGCACGCCATAGCCATTCGCGAGCTCCCAAACCAACCCCGTGTGTGGCTCGGGCGTCAGTGGTGCTCGATCATCCGTTTCGCGTGTCGTGCGCTACACACGCAGCAACGCACACACACACACACACGTATGCATATACGTATGTACGACACACACACACACACGTGCCTCGAACCCAAATACACACCGCACGGGCATTCGCGCGGGCTCAAGCACTCCATGCTTTGGGCAGAGTAAATCTTGGTACGCAATAGACGTATATATACATATATATATAATGGAAGTGCGTATCTTCCCTTTAACCTTTAAGTAGGTAAGTGTAGGAGTTTAGAATACCATAAATAAATTTTATCTTTATAGTTATATTTTTTAACAACACATGTACTAGATATAGAATTAAATTTATATTACAATATTTATACTCTTGAGAGAGAGAGAGAGAGAGAGAGAGAGAGAGAGAGAGAGAGAGAGAGAGAGAATGAACTTTAAGACTTTTGATCGATACTTATTTTCCTTTTCCAACAAGATTTTTAAGAAACTATGCGTGGAATGCTTTCACCTACCTACATACTTAAAGGTTAAAGTTAAGATCGCGTTAATCCTTAATGAGATCGCGAGTTGGATTTTTCTGGCAGAAATTTGATCGGCCGTTGGCAACTCTTCCGTTGCAAGCAAAAAATGAGTTTATTAATTATTAAAAAATATGAGTTTTGCAGTTAATTTGGCAAATACATTCCAATTGTTTGCGAATTTACATCTTATCACCTTATAAATATATTATTTACATATCAATGACTGTGGAAGTTCATACAGGCATTTAATTTGTAGATAATTTATTCTTGGAGCTATAAATTAATTTTTATTTTTTACTAAAAAACTCTCTCTCTCTCTCTCTCTCTCTTTCTCATCTTTTATATTATAAAATTTAAATCATTGCAAAAGGAATACGAGCGTTCATGGGACATTTAGCATGTTAAATTCTGCGCGTGCATGAGAACTATCGCATCGGATCGTTTTATAATTAAATAACTTCCATAAATCAACTTCGAAATGACTCATACTCTCGGCGTTTCTCGCGACGTCGGTATTCAGGACACTCGGATAAGTCGATACATTTGCACCGGACGTTTATTTTTTATTACAATATTAATGTCCGAAGCGGAATGCGAGAGCGGGTAATCACTTTAACGCAATTCCACTCGTCCTCTCCTGTCATTGCATTGCGCGCAACGCCCGGTTCCCCTTAATCGGGCTTCAAATCGATCGTGGCTCGCATCGGCGGAAAAAAAGGTTAAATAACCGGCGATGAATTTAACCGGTATAACTCGATGCCCAGCTTGTCGAATATTTCATCGCTTCGCGCGACCGCGCCGAGGCTTTTCCCCGGAAAATACGAACCGCGCTGACGAGCGTCTTGCGCAGCGTGAGAAAAAAATAACGGACGAAAAATCGCAATATTTTAGACACGATATGTTCGATATATATTTCTAAGATGTAATAACTTTTTACGTAACTAGTTTGCATAAAATAGAAATAGAGATGCTAACGAACGGCTATTAACTTCGATAATTATTGATAGCACTCCCAGTTTCCAGAATGACTGCAAACCTTCCGTCAGCCACGTGGAATTTTGCACCTTTAGCAACAAATAGATCTTTGAACTTAAATACAGATTTTTATGTCATTCCAGACTGTATAAAAATTTGAAATAATTCTTGTACACTTGTGAAATATTTAATAATGAGTTTGCATTACAGAAGTCGGATTCTATTTCACTTATTTCTCATAGATTTAAATTTATCTACCAAAATTTATAATCAAAATATTGACTGTGCCTAGAAAATCCAACTTGACCAGCAGAGGGTTAAGTACCTTTGCGAATGGATCAAATTTGCGGTCGAACGTCCTCTCTATCTCGATTTTTTTTTCCCTCTCTATCCCGAAAATTCGCTTTTACCTCGAGAACCGTTCGGGAGGACGGGAAAAATATTTATCGGCGGGTCACCCTGTATATCCGGCGCATGAAAATTGCAGAAGCCGGCTCGGTGCGATAACCAACGAAATTATTTATCGCGATCGCGGCGTTTCGTCCTCCCTCTCGCCACCCCCTCGGGTGGGATAAGCGGCTCGCAACCCGAGGTTATTAACGTACCCGAGGGTCAGGAAAATCGATCTCCTTCGGGAACGGATCCTTATGAAATTAAGATCCTTCCTCCGGCCGCGCGCCTATTCGGCTGCTCGTTCTCTCTCTCTCTCTCTCTCTCTCCCCCTCTCTCTCTATCTCTCTTCCTACCTTTCGCCCCCTGCTCTCTCATGATAAACTCGCGCAGACGCCGCCGCGTCATCGACGCTGCGACCGCTTCGTTTCGTGTAATTAGGGTAATTGCGAGTTCCCGCGGTATCTTCCACATGCTCTCGACGCGATAAGTACTGATCCGGACTATTCCGCATGAACGAAGGGAATGAATTCATCATCCATATATACACGATCGTACGTCCATGACATGTGATTATGTACAATGCTATTAAATGTTATATTCGTAGCTGCCGGAAGTTTCAGAACTTTTAGCTCGATTAAAGTATATAAGGTATGTAAAGCATTATACTTACGTGTATACTTATATGTTATACATGCGTAATACAAAATTGTTATAAAATTTATAAATTATATACTTTGTCTAGAATTTCATTCATTCGTTCATTTAAAATGTATGGCTTTGAACTATTAGATTTTATCAAAATCATTTTAATAAATTTAACGCAAGGATTTGTATGTACAATATATACCTGTATTTATACAATCACATCCTTGTGTGTATTAAAATTATTTAAATAAAATACATATACATATAAATATACATATAATAATAACAGTTATGTACTTCAATAACTCCCTCATTGATGTTTTAATTGTCTTGTTTAGTATATATAATTGTTATATGTACAAGTTACGGATGCACATACAGAATTGTTATTTAAATTTATAAATTACGCTTTATTTAGAATTTCATTTATCCTTCCAAAGGTTTGTATAAACTATTCGATTTTATTTCGTTTAAATAATACTAAAATAACTTTAATGCATACATACATATATGTATACAATGGTAGCAATAATAGTAATGCACTTCAATAGCTCTCCGACTGATTCTTTAATTTTCTTATTGTTCCATTTAACACGATTTAATTAGCTTCGACCTTACACGTTCGCGATGTGCGTCCGTTCCTGTATTACGGAACATTGCCGTGCCTTTTATCAGTTTTCCTTTGCACGGAATCTTTACGAAGTTAACATCCTTTTCCCAGCCAGAGTCACTTAAGGTTCTTCTCGGTGTCCTGCTCGAAACTTGTTGACCACTCTAATGCGTCGAACCGATGAAATTTATTTAATGGACACTATGAAGGATTTCTTCTTCTCTAAGTCATAGCGGCGGTCAAAATTCGATAAGTCTAAGATCTAATTGTATAAGAAAGTAATATTGTGAATGGAGATCTATCGTTGATTTTTCCATCTCCTGTTTATCAAAAATTTCGAGTTTCTCATTCAATTAGCGACCGGTAGCCTTTGATTATCTAATAATCCAACAATACTTGTACCGCAATCTATTCTTCTTCCAATTCAAGTATATAAAGATGAAATATCCGAAATATAGAAAATGTCTTGGATTAATCGATTTCACTAGCATAGCTTTTAGGTACAGTTCGCGGTACTGATACAACTTGGGACGCGGAATCACACGCAGGCATATACGAGCTATAAAAATGTCGCTGTTCGTTGAAGCCTGGCTGCGGCACAATCTACTTTTATTCGCCATCCATATATTTCGCGTAGCAGTCCGGTTGTTGCATACCGGGTGGTCGTAAAGCGTCACGATACTTACGAAGTCGCGACTGATACTTACGATATCTGCGATGACACTTCAGATACGGTGTGTCTGGAAGACGTCTCAGACGTTTTAAATAAAGATCTTTAAAAGTTTAAATACCAGATATACCTCTTAAGAATGCTTTCGAAACTTTCCGAAAGATATTTCATAAACAATTTTTAGGAATATAGTTATAGCATTTAACTAGATAGCATGTAACATGGTCGATCTAAAAATATAACATAATCTACAAAAATATTTACTACTAATTTAAATCTGCTGCTTAATGTTTTTTTTTTTTTATTATTTCGATGTTATTATTTCACAATGAAATGATTAAGACAAAGTTTTAGAAAAACAAGAAATGCAAAACAAGAATTGGAATTATTTGACTAATTGGCCTGTTAATAATACTTATTTATATATTAAGTGTCAAATATATATTTATTTGTCAATTTTCAATTAGATTTTTGCAATTTGAAATTCCGAATTCTTGGAACCGCGCTTTTTGGAAAGAAATATTTTTGAAATTTTAGATAATGTATTCTTCTTACTGATTACATTTTCTACACTTTTAATTTTTGATCTTCTAAAAAAAAAAATCTTCGAATCCTCGAAATTACAATTACTAGAAATTTGGAAAACCCTCAGAAAACTTATGTAATTTTCTACCGATCGAGTACGTAAGCGCGATTGTTCCCTCCGCAAAAAACGATGAAAAAATTCTATGTCAGAACACCCGGTAGCCCCCAATGACGAGGCGCGAGGGAGAGTCGCTAACGTTTCAGCAATGTCGGCTGTACTCTCTCGAGTCTAGACTCTAGATGGAAGATAGCTGTTCCTAGGCTAGGGCCAGCCATAATCGCCACACGCCACCCACACCTTCCGGGGGTCGCCGCCGTCGCTTCTATAACCCCGGATTCTCTTTCCCGACTGGCCTTTGGGGATCCGCAATCCGCCGTCCACGATCTCGTCAGCAGCCCTCGTCCTCTTCCTCTCCCATCTATCCCTATCCTGCACATGGTGATCCCCGTCCTCTACCTCCGTCTCCCCGGAGAGAGATCCCGCGGATTTTATCTTTGTCCTTTGCGCTCGATTCGGGATAAATCCACCGGGAGGATCGCGACGTTTTTCCCGCGTCGAACCATACCGAGCCAAACCGAGCTGAGCCGAGCTGTGCTGTGCCACGCTGGGAAAGTTGGTGGTTAAATTTCCCGATGAAATTTTTGCCACCGCCTCTCTCCCGTCGGATTTTTCCGGCGCTCGAGTTTCGCGAGTTAATCGCCCGCGGGCTCGCCCTCTCCCACCCCCGGAAGGATTTCACCGGGATGAAAGGATGCGACGCGGCGGGGTGTAACGTGTGCCGGTGAAATGTGCGCCAGGAGAGGTCAAGCGAGGACACAAAGAATTCGGTACCAAAAGGATTTAGCTCGGGGTTTTTTTTTTTTTTTTTACCGGGAGATTAAGCGAAGATATATCTCGAGAGCGTCATCGCTATTTATGGAAAAGAAGAAAGTTCCGCTGAAAGTTAACATCTACAACGTGAAACGTTATTTAAGAATATGATATATGTCAGAAATTTCTGCGATACCGATTGTCACGAACGTTGAAATAGCCAACGAACGAATCATCGCTCCTATTCCGATATTCCCTCTGCCTCTCCGACTCTCGTCGGGTGTTAAAAATGCAAACCGCGCGAGATTTTTCACGTCGCGCATTCGCGGATTATCGCGTCCCCGATCGTTTTCCTCGTCGACGAGGATTTGAATTTCGAGAAAGCGGGTGACAAAAATCTCGTCGAATTATGTCGCTCGTGCTCGTGTTCGCGCGCCGACGAATTCCCGACCGAATTCTCGCTCGTCGGTCGCGTTGCTCGCTTTTGTTTCGCCCGAAGGATTTCCTCTCGGAATGGAGGATGGATGAAATTGCAACGCTATTGGATCGCGTTCTCGTGCTCTCGCGTCGGCGTCGGATATCCGGGCGTCTTTTATTTTGCTTGTCGGCCCCGCTGTTATCTGGCCCGCTACGCTGAAATTTTGACGAATCTCCCCCGTCCGTCCGACTCCTCGTGCGACTCCGACGTTACGAGATTGCTGTCCGTAACAAAAAGCAGCTAAAATTCGTGCGTTAGCGTTCCGATCGTAGCCGCTGTGAAATATTACGAGGTGAAATATTACGGGATGTCTTCCGAGACGCGCATGATCGACGTGATGCATGGAAAAAAAAAAAAGGATTTTCGTCGTTGCTACGAAAGGAATGTTTTCCTGATCCAACAATATCGATCAATTGTATAAATTTTTAATCTCACATTACTCGCGTGGTTTTTTTTTTTATGTAACTACTTGTGTGGGGTGTTTGTGACATCTCAATTTTTGTTGTTCCCTTTGACGAAACCATTCTCTTTTACAATTAAATAAAATTTGTCTTTTATTCCTGCACTGGAACTTTCTTTCTCACTTTCGTCAAATATCAAACACATGTGCATCTACTTATTTCATTTTAAGTTCCAAAAAATACAGTTAGCTTACAGAAAACAGACCTTGATTCGTATAATTTCAGTTAACTTCATTTGGTAAATACTAATTATTTGCGAACTGTATGTTATCGCTTTATGAATATATATATATATATATATATATATATATATATATATATAAATAATTATATGTATTATAATTTGCACACAACTGCCGCGGAGGCATTTTATCACATAGGCATTTTATTTATACTGGATTCATTTTTAGAGCCACAAATATAATTTATTTATTTTAAAGACTAATAATATTATATGTAAATCCTTTATATAGATAAAGATAGAATTTCCTTTTAAATTATAAAGAATTTGCGGTAAAAATAATAATGTGTATGTATATAAATAGTATTTGTATATTTAGCGAATTTATTAAGCCTGGACATCCCACGCGAATAGTAGAGGGTTAATGAATTCTAAATTAATAGGAATGATTTTAATTTTCTTTACCTGTTTTGCTATTACAAATTTATTCGTGGTTTCGTCAATTTGCGAACGCATTTTAACAAAGGAGTCCAGATAAATTCCAGGACGATCATATATCTCACGTCAGAGGGCTGAAGGATGAAAAGGGAGAGACACGTATGATGTTAATTAAATCTGCAGGGATTTTTTTTACATCTCCATTCTCTCTTTTCTTCCCTTCCATCACTCCGCACCCTAACGCCGAAGGACAGCGCATTGAGAATTAATCGATGGCCATTAATTTGTCAGGAACTCGTGATAATCCTCATCCATTTATATTATTGCGGGATAGCTCCAAAAAAATTAGCGATTGACTTGACAATAGCTTTGTAAAAAAAAAAAAAAATTGCAGCGTTTAATTTGTAAAAGATATTTTACTTTGAGTTATAACGTAACAAAATCTAGTGGCATTTCTCGACATTTTGTCACGGAAACTCGACTGTAGATTGACTGTAATTGATTACTGTTTCGTTTTACAAAATACAAATATCGCTCCCTTATTTTAAAAATGATACAACTCAAAAAATTAAATTTCCCAGAAAAAGGGAAAACCTATTTTTCAACTTGACCGAGAATTATTGACTAAATAATATCGGCAAAAAGAATTTTTTAGGAAAGAAAGAAAAATAACATTCGTCATATTAAGAATGCATTTTTATTATATTCTTAATACGATCGAATATCATTTGTTTTAATGCTTAAAAAATCCTTTTTGAACTGCAACGTTTTGACTCTATTTTTTTGTAGTAAGTTAAGTTAGTTCGATGATTAATAGGGTAACGTTTATCTAGCTCATTCATGATAATAACTCGAAAAATCACGATTTTTTTTTAGCAGTGTCACTTTGAAGTAAAAGAGCGATATTATTATTAATTTAACATAGTTTTTTTTTTTTTTTAGCTTCGTAATCTGAAACTAATGGCGAACGTTTCGTCGTCGAGGCGACGCAAATTCATGCGGGTATAAAGTGTCGCAAGAAAAATTATTTCGCGCGCGGAGAGCTGCTTATTAATACCACGGGTGTTTCTAGACGACGCGTGAACGGTTTTATCCGCCTCGTTTGTCAAACCTCCCTATTTGTGGCAGCGAGGGGGAATATAGGGGAACACGATGAGCCCATCCTTCGCGCGGCAAGTGGCGATCCGTCGGCACTGCCGCGGGCTTTCCTGTTGTGACTGAAAAGTTTGAGCGATCGTGCAACAGTTGACGCACCCTCCTGCCTCGCGCGGGAAGCACCCCTCGCGAGCGAAGCCACCCCTCCGCAGGGGATCGAAGTGCGCCGCAGGGATGAGGTCGCGAAACGGGATGGAGAAGTAGCGGCATCTCTAATCGAGATATAATTATATGTTAATGAGTACTAATACATATTTGACAGATAACAGACAGCAAGATAAAGAGGATGTCAAATTTCGCGTTAATTTGATAACCTCAATGAAATGAAAAATATACTTAATTTGATTGAAAGTTATATTTAAAATTTTTCTAAGGCTGGGTTGTTCCACCTTTCGCTAAATTAACTTACTGTCTTACTCTCTGTTGTTTATCTAATAAATAAATTACCACATGGTTTTCTGAAGATGAGACAATCGGCACTAAGTTATATATATTATTATATATTTTTTGTTCAATTTTTGAATGAAAAAACCGGGGATACTTTTTAAATGACCCAATATTAATATTGTACTCTCTAAATCTGTAATCACTGAATGAAATGTGAGATCCATAACCTATCTAATCCTTATTACGTAATCCAACTAACCTTGTTTAGTACATAAATTCAATGAATATAGTATTAGAAGATTGAAATTAATGTTCAAATATCAGTATTTGAATTATATAATGCTTAAACAATTCTTCTTTTTTTTTAATTTCACTGATTATCCAGTGCCAAGTATGCCACTGAGTAATTAGTGACTATTCAGATTTAGAGAGTAAAAATGAAAGAATTAATAAATAAACATATACGAGAAAAATAGAGAGAAAGAGTATTAAACGTCATTGGTCTACAAATAATTATCGAGAGAGAGAGAGAGAGAGAGAGAGAGAGAGAGAGAGAGAGAGAGAGAGAGTACGAGGATTTTCTAGCGTCATAAATCGTCCTTTCACCCTATTCTGTTCTAAATCATACATGCCACCCCTACTGAGGCAGAATAGAACGCAAGGGTGGTTTCCACTCTCTCGTGCGAGCGAGGGCGAGTCCCCGAGGATGGACGTGCGTGACGACGCATAAATCGGCCACTCGAGCTGCGCAACGAGTTGGAGCGGATGCCGATCTTGCGGTCGGTAAGGGCACGGACCGAGTCCAGGTCGAGAGAGAGAGAGAAGCTGCGAAAAAAGGTTGATTTCGCGCTAGACGGATCAAAGTGACCGGCGATTCACAACGGGACGCGTGAATAAATCGCGCGGCCTTATTTAGAGGCACGCCGCAATTCGATCGCCCGTAGTATCGACTCTACACAACGGACCGTGCACGTATTACGCATCGGGTACGCGCTGTATAGTCGGTCATCGATCGCGAAATAATGACGGCGTATGCCTGTACGATATACCTACATATAACGTATACAGAGTGTCCGGTAAAAAATCTTAATAACGGATAAAAGAATAACGGTTAGATTCCTGAAATCATTCATTTGAGGGAAAAATTCTAATACCAAAATGTCGAGGCTATAATGATTTTTGAATTATAAACATTAAAATGAATTAGCGAGTCATATCGCTTAAAGTTCACGCGTTCAGGTGTGGTTGATAGTTTCCATATACCTGAACGCGCGAACTTTGGATGATATAATTTGCTAACTTTAAATGGTTTTTAGCTTTAGCACCCACTAATTATATAGCGATATTTCTGATAAAAAACTGAATCGGAAAGTTCTGAGTCATTTTGCAATTTTCATAATAATTAATAAGATTAATTTCTAAAGATTGCCAAATAAGCGAGTAAAGTATCGCGCGATTTACGAGACAACTTTAAAACATCTTTCAGTGTTCTTTATCTTAAAAATGAAATATCTTAAAAATGTTTCTTAAACAACTTTTAAAGTTGTGTTATGTGTCGATCTTATACATTCTGCTCCTTAACTAAAAAAGAAAATTGCAAAATAGTACAGAAATTTTCGACTCAGTTTTTTATCAGGATTAGCATTATATGATCAAGCAGTGGGTGCTTGTTAAAGGTACACCCTGTATATGGATAAGAAAGTGAGTTCCAGCCTTAGCGCACCTGTTACTGACAGATTCCTGATGTAATTTTGAGACGAAGATTCTAATATCAACATGTTAAATTAATGTTATCAGCATACGCAGTAAATTAAATAAATAAATAAATAAATTACAAAGAGATAAATTCAAAGAAAACAACGTTTTGTTAGTATTTAAACATTAATACCTAAGAGCTTGACTAAGCAATAAGCCTGAAATTTTTAACAAGTCGATTGTCCATCTTTAAACACTTTCTAATTAAATTATTGTAGCCTCAACATTTTAGCATTAGAATTTTCGTCTCAAAATGAGATATTAGAAAATTTAGAATAAAAAATTCGAGACAAAATTTTCAATTTTTTATTTAGTGGGTTTCCTGAAATGATCGATCCGTTTATTCTTAGAGAAAAATCAACTAAAATGCATGGCCATTTGCAGGTAATGCGATAGATTTGGAACATTCTGAATGTACTCATTATGAACCAGCCGTTATGATATGTGTAAGTCTTACATCGGTAGGTTTCTCGGTCGACTGATGGCGATCGATCGCAGAAATCAGTCAAACAAAGTCACGCCGTGATATTGCGTCGCAGACGATAAACTGTCTTTCGTGACAAGGGATGAATCGGGGTTAGTGTGATTCAATGCGATATTTTTAATGATTATTTCAGGCCTGTTTGTACCGTAAAAGTTTCTTCTTTTTTAGTCTATACCGCGCGCTTCAGATGTCACTGCGGAATTATTTCTCTCTAAGAATAAACAAATCGATCATTTCAGGAACCCCATTAATAAAAAATTGAATTTTTATCTTAGCCTTGAATTTTCGATTCTAAATCTTCCGTCTCAATTTGGATATCACCAAAACTGACTTACATAATAGGATCTCTAAAATAACTTATCCAAATATTATGTTTTTCTCATTTCTCCGCCGCGTCGAGCTGTATTTTTGATAGATTAATGGGGGCGGCGAAGAATTCTGACGGTCACCGTTGCTCACCGAAATTATGAGACCGACGCCAACTCGAATGTGCCAGCAAAAAGGGCGTCGGCTGGTGGCGACAGCGCCCTGCTAGCCCCGGGTCCGCAATCGCGCCCGTGGGATCCGCCGGGCTCATAGCAACTCTGCCTCTACCTCTCTCTGTCTCTCTTTCTCTCTTTCTCTCTCGTGCCCTCTCCACCATTGCCGTCGACCACGCGGTGCGGGCGGCTGCCGGATAATTGCCGCTCGCGTGCGGTCGCGTTCACGTGCGCGACTGCACTTCCCCCCTCGGCACGGACAGAGAGACGGTATCGGGGTATCGATACGATATTTCGCTTATCTAACGAAAGCGAGCCCGGCTCCTTTGGGATTTTCATTTTTAGTTTAACCCTTTAACGCCTCACTATGGGAACAGCACGCTGGTGTACGAATTCGATTATAACTGATAACTTTCACAAATATGAACGTATATTGTAAAAATTTCTTTTCAATAAACGTTAGAGATGTAAGGAATATAGGTACGGTAAGCAAATGTATGTATACATTGAGGAAAAGAATTGTTTATTCGATTGAATTAATTTAGTTGTCTTCGTTTCTTTCGTTAGAGAATGCATGTATTTTAATCGAATATAATAAGTTTGTGTTAATATAACACATATGTTAGAGACATACATTCTTGTTCAAAAGAAATAAGGATGAATTAATGTAGTCAATAATGATTTCTCGGATTATCTTTGTTTAATAAGAAAAGATTTATAAACGACAGAAAAAGCATTAGAAAAATATTAGGAAAAATTAATATGTCATATCGAAAAGACATTTAAAGGTTTAATAATGCTTGATGTTTTATAATGAAGGCGTTTCGACAAGTATCTCTCTTATATGTATGGATTATTTAATGAATCTACTGTTTAGAAATGGCAATACAAAATATATGTGAAGATACAATATTCTTATATTGAACAAATAAAAGTAATCTTGAGTATGTATGATGCATTCTCTCCTTCAGATAATTCATAGATAACTTAGATAATATTCTTCATTCTACGAATGTAAAAAAAAGCTCAAGTAAAAAGTCTTCTCTTATAATTTTGATTCCTTGTTCTTAAAAAATCACCTTCTTTTTTCTACCTTCTATTATAATGTTTCGCTCATTTGTTAGAGCAACACAATTAAAAGAATGAAACGTTCCAGAAAATAAGTTTAAATGTATTTTGAATAAAAATTTTGAAATGCAATTTTGACGTAATGACTAATTATAGCGGAATAAAAGAATGAATCTTTAAAGTAGTTCTTTTTTTTACAAGAAGCTAAAAAATGACAATTTCTTCAATTATTTATATAGCATAAAATGACACAAATATAAATAAAAATTGTGTCGAGAAGGGCTACGAGCCATAAGAAAACAATGTAATGTAATTATTTCTTTAATAATATTATATTGTAGCGATTTGTAATGCATATATATAATGTACATTTTAACTACTCATAATGATATAATTTTATTTATTTTCAAAATAAATGTTGTTAGAATGATTCAACAAAATTCTTTAAGAGCTTGAAGCGTTTGAAGAGAACGCTTTTCATATGCAGTCGCAGTTTGTTCGATCATGTTTTGAAGAGCTCGTCTCGCGAGAGCGATATATGAAAGCTCGCTTTTTCGAATTTTCGTCGTGTCGCAAAAATTGTGTTTACGGCGGCAATTCGATGGATACATTTCGTATATTCGGTTTACGGGATTACGCTGTAAACTTTTGTTTCCATACTCCCGTTATCGCGATATTTTTTTATAATACCGCAACGAGTCCGTGATTGCTGACGTTTCCCAAATTTTCATCTCTAAAATATCTCCTATCCATCCCTATTCCATGTTCCACAATTTAAGAAGAAAATAACGTGAAGAAAAATAATCCTTATACTCTTAGCTTCTCTATTATTAAGAAACCTTAAATTATTTTCCCCTTACGAAGAAGAAAATAACGAGTTGCTATTACGTTTTTCTCACCTTTAGGCTTCGCTCTTCGTGACGTAGTCGCGAGGAACAATCATATTTGCCGTATTCGGCACGCAATTTCCGCTCAGCAAACTATCGGAAACGTCGGTGGCGACGGGCGCGAAGGGGCAAAAGGGGGTGGGAGGAGGAGGCAGGAGGGGGTGCGAGGCGCGATTGCAACGAGCGAGCGCGTGCCACCCCTCTCGTTAGGGTTCCAACGCGGTAGGGACCGTGTTCCTTGGGCGGCGCATCGCTGACGGCCGTGTCGGCCGTATCCCCAAGGTGTCGGTGGAAGGCCATTAGCCAAATTGCGAGGTGTCTGCTCGTTCCACGGCTCTATTACCTCCACGGATCCTCCTCCTCCTGTGGCCTCGACTCTATTCTCGTCCGCGTCGATCGCGGAGATCGATCGATCTCACGCGCTCGATCCGGTCTTGCCCGGTAAATTAAATTGAAATGAACGCATCGCGCGTCGCGATCCTTTCCCTGATGCGATGAAGAAACTAAGAAACTTTTAGCTCGGTGATTCGGCAAAAATCAAGACATAAATTTATGTCTTGATTATTAGTGTAGAGTGAAAAGTCTTTAAAAAAGAGAAAATGCTATACATGTTGCAAAAATATTAATCTGGTTTTTGGTAAAAGTATAAAGAAAAATATCTGAGATGTCAGCAGTCGTAAAGAGTAATTTCGAATATTATGTTGCAAATAAAAGTTTTGGTCTAATTTTTTGCAAAAATATAGAGATAAGTCTAAGAGATGTTGATAATCGTAAATTTAAAGTAAAGAAGAACGCTACGTTGCGTTCAAATCAAAATGTTCAAATCTAATTATATAAATAAGAGAATTTCTATACTCGGGCAAAGCAGATCTTAGTGCTTAAATGTTAAAGTGTGAATTTATGTACATATCAGATTTTGCAATCTGCGCGCCAAAATCCTTTTCCGGTCTTAAAACGTAATCATGAGCAGAACCAGAATGGTAATATCATTTATTAAATTGGCAAGCAATTTAATAATTTATGATGCAAATAAGCACCTTTATAAGAATATTAATAATTAGATGTTAATGAAAATCTTGAATGTGCAAATAATTTTATTGCGAAAAATTTAATCTAATTTTTCATAGAAATACATAGATTCGAGATATGTCTAAGAGACGTTAGTAATTATAATTTTTCAATTTCTCTCTTTTCACATCGTATGAAACATATAAAAGAGTCATGGAGAATAAGTCAATTATGAAATCAACATACAAAATTGTTTATCTCAGAAAGCTATTGAATTATGTTCACTAAGGCTTTTTTTACTCACGTCAATATGGTGTGTACTATCTACGATATAAATGCTGAATGATTTTTTGAACACTCTGTATACGTACATTATAATTTATTTTCTCAATTATATGATGGGCGCAATCGATATCACATTGTTTATACATCGAGACAGACGATGACGTTTAAATCTTGATAGAGTTACATGAAATTCTAGACGTCACTGCAATATTAACGCGCTTAATTACACACCTCGTTTTGAACTATTAGTGACGACAGGACAGTGTAACACGGTAATGATCACAATCCTGTTACAATATCATTCTAATTGTCATAATAATATTAACGCGTGTGAGCAACACGGTGCATGAAACAATGATGTTTATTCACCACGATTCGCGATAGGGATCCTAGCAGTCTAAAAACGATTTGATATTTTTCATCTCGCGCCACGCTGGTGCCTACTCGAATTCATTATTTTTATGCATATTTCAACGCGGAGTCGCAGAAGTTACCGTGGGCTTCTCTCTCTCTCCGCTGAAAATACTTTCCTAAGTTTAGAATCGATCTCTTTTTTAGCGGGAACTCTCGAGCGACGAGAAGACGAAAGTCTAACGCGTCGAAAGCGCCTCGCGTCTCTCGCATCTCGAGAGGATCGCGTCGCCCCGTCTTTCGTCGCGGCGCCCGACGACCTCGGAGCGTCGCGGCGCAGGCATCCGCGTCTCGTAGACTCGCGGAACGTCGTCGCTGGCGCGCGTCGAGTCGCTTATTTATCTCACCCGTCGCTCCCAGAGCGCGTGTTCCATCTCTACGGGGAATACGTACTGGGTGTCCTAGATATTTCCAACATTTTCTTCCCGTCGCTGATAGCTATATCTTTCCCCTTGAGAAAAAAATCTGTTCTCTATACCTGAATTCCACTCTCTCACTTTATTTCTCGTTTTCTCGAAGCAGAAGTTTCACTTTAGCTCATAGAAATACTTAAATTAATTATTCGTTGCTTTTATTAAATGATAATTGTTTTTTACTGCACTCTAAAAAGTATCGGTGGGGATTTACACGAGGGGTCTATATAATTCTCTCATCGTGTTTGTGTTAATATTAACGCTAACATAGCATTTTATTAGATGTGAGAGAAGAGAGCAATGGTAACCCAATCCTCTAAGTTAAATAACATTTTGTTATTTTTAACTTTCATGTACGTCAAAATGTAAATTAATCCATTTCGGTGAGTCGTTTTAAAGAAAATATTGCCCATATTAACGTATACATTTAGAAAATGATTAAAATTAACTCCAATTGAGTGCGATTTGATATCATGAGTTTAACAATGAGTGTGGATTTATAACTCTTAGGGTTTATATCAACATTGTCATGATTGTGAATTTAAAATCTATGGTGTTAAAATCCACATTAATACAAACATCAATACAGTGAGAATTACATAGACACCGCAAGGTGTTAAATCGACCCAGATATATTTTAGAATGTGTACAATTTTTACTTTTCCTTCCTATATGCAGCACAAGTCTCTCCAAAGAACGTCCAGAAGACGTTTTTACGTCCTAAGGACATATTACCTTCTTATGCAACACAGATCTCCAAGAGACATCTTAAAAATATCCAGAACACATTCCGAGGACATTTCCGATATTTTTCGGGTAAAATATGCTGCATGCGCGTTATATAATATTATTTGATTAACAAAAACGTAAATATATAACAAATCTTCAATATAAAAACAGAGCGTAAAATATCGTTTGACTACACCAATTTTTTATTTTTTTTTAATATTTTAAACGAGTGGTGTTCAATTAGTATCACTTTTCATATAACGACGAATAAAAAAAAAATACGCGGAAAATATTTTAAGTGATTTTCGTGCGTAGGTCGTCCTCTCGACTATTTATCGTACCATACACACGATTGCGATCCGAGCTTGCGCGACGTGACGTCGCGTCGTTGGTTTCGCCACACGTATTCGTCTCGGGCACCCTGTAGACGCGATCCGAGAAGCGGGCGGGAGATAAAGTGAGAAAGGGTTTGGCGAGGAGGCGCGCGGAGGGGGGGACGGATACGAGGCGTGAGTGACGGAGCGAGAGGGTCGAAAGGACGGGGACGGGACGGAGGGTCGAAAAGGGTCAGAGAAGAGGGAGTCCGCGAGCGGGCGGCGGACGAAGTACGGAGATGATTAATGCATCCAAGAGCCCTCCATTCGCCTCTCCAACCTCTACCGTACCTCCACCTCCTACCGTACCCCCCCCGCACCGCCTCTTTCTCTACCTACCTATCTACCTACCTACCTACCTACCTACGTCGCGACCTCGATCCGCGCGCGCTCTCGAAATTTTCGACCAGCGGAAGCGGGAGGAGAGAACGCGCGCTCGCTCGTCCGTATAATGCCACGAACACTCCGCGACCGAAATTTTCCGTCCGTCCGCTCGTTCGCTCGCTCGCTCGCCCGTTCATTCGTTCGTTCGTTCGTTCGTTCGTTCGTTCGTTTCGACGCGTTCGTACCTCCCGCCCGGATAAAAAGAGATTTATGCGCCGCGCGATAAAATGGAAACGGAGGTGGTGTCGCGCGCGTATTTTATCGACACACGAGAGCCCGGAGTTGAGGACGTGACGTAGCGCCGCTTATTAATTAAGAGGGATCTTTGATTTGTAATCTTGAAACTCTATCGCGCCCATCCTGTGATATCAGATATCACGATTGCGTATAAATTTAAGCGAGCGAACACTTGATTCTGAATATTATCTTGGAAATTCGATTTTTCCAGATAAACGTAATTCTTACCCTACAAATGTCACACTTAGGAGTGTGACACACAAAAGCAAACTTGAGCGGGGAGCCATAAGCAGTAAGCAAATTAATATTTGTTTGTTTACTTTATTGTCTTATGGTCTCTGTACTGTGATTAGTCAATTCGCTTATTCTTCTTACGTTTTAGTATACTTAATTCTTTTGTGCGCCTTTAATGTCACTTTCACGAAGCAACTCAATACGGTATATCAATCCGACTTCGATTGCTCATAACTTTCATAAAAATAAACATATATTGTAAATTATTTTCAATTGAAATAGTACTAAGAAATGTAACGGTAAGCAAATGTATCTTTATTAATAAAAAACGTTACAATAAAAAAAAAATAGAAATTTTAAACAATTTTTTTTAAATTTATATTTGTTAGAAAAATTAAAATAAAACATTGTATTTCTTATTGTTGAATTTTGAAATAAAATACTCCTTATATTATTCCGAGAGAAAACTAGATACTTTGAATTTAAAGAAAAAATATGCTATTTAGCTAAATGTTAAAAAAATATATGACAATATATAACTTGGACTCACATCAATATAATCTTTTAATCGTTATTATTTAAAGATACTTCGCTCATTAACATTGTCTTTTAAACTAAAGAAGAAGAGAGAGAGAGAGGAATCTTTACAGAAGAATCTTTATTTTAGACCGCATATGAAAGAAATACAATTGATACTAGAAATTTAAATTATTACGGTCGAAATTGGATCTTCATCGTTTTAAATAATTCAATCTTGAATTACTAATTTATATATATATATATATACTTGCATATATACCATATCTTTTCAAACTGCGTGCCGAATTGTTTTTCCAGACTATAAACGCAATTAAAACTAGTCTAGTAATCGCGAATTAAATTGACAAACAATTTTAATAATTTGATGCTACAATCAAGCATTATATTATAAACATGTTAAAAAATTATTAATAAATTTATTGCGAAAAATATTACCTTGAATCTATACATGTTTAAATTTGTTAAGTTAGCCAGCATTCAAAATTATAAAAGTATCAATCTTGAAAAAAAAAAAAAGCTGAACGCCATACCGAAAAGGCATTTAAGTCTCGTATTGTATAGAAATCATTCCGAGATTCGGACAGAGAAAGAATCAACAAATCACATTTGAACAATTGATCAAATGACCAATGCGATTACTTCTTTCACCATCCGAGATCCCGGATGAATTTCTAACATCGTATACGAATACAAGCTTAAATTATTCTTTGCCTTCGAAACTTACAATTACAAGTTGCGCTCGGAATACATCTTTTGAAGCGTTAAGAAAAGGAATCCTGGCAAAAGAATCGCTCGCGAAGACCTCGCTTATAATTGGGCATCTCTTTATTAACCATTTTCACTCGCTACTTGAGAGACGTGGCTTATCGCGTAATTGCATCGGGACCTCCGTTTAACGATAGGCGTCAGCTCTAATCGGGACGCACGCAACATTCGACGCGTCGACGCGGCAAGATTGCTGGTCGTCATCGCGCGAGTGATCCAGGTGTTAATCCTAAGTTTCAGGTAACGATCGAGCGTGGCCGGTTATCCGGTTGCGATGGTAATAATAGTGCAACGTAGCTGGTACATTTCTGGGCCGGCCGACCAACGGATACTTTACCGCCGCATCGATTGCTTTCATCGCAATTGGGATGATACCGGTTAATCGCGCGTGCAACGCGTATCGCCCGATACAAGCCCATCGTTATCCGCGTGTCGCGCGAGGCTGCTCACTTTTCTTACGCTCGTTCTTGCTTCTTACGCCGCCGTCCGTAACGAGATAATTATATGACGCTCCCGCGGTTACGCGTCCAGTTGTTTCTAGAACGCCGATATAACTCTTGATTACATCGAGATGCCTTTTTTATCGAGCAATCTATAATGGACGTCGTTCTTTCTGTCACAGAATATGCATTTTTTTTCCTCCACGTAAAAGCCTTAAGAAATTTCAGGAAAAAATGGCAGTATCATGTTTGACAGTTTGTAATGCTTGCATTACTTGTGTTGTGAGTTTTTTAAAAATAAAAACTGATTAGTTTCTAAAAATCTTTTAGAAATATTTTAAGATTCGACGGAAGAAGGTATAGACTTATTATTCATCTATTATTCATTTAAAATTAATATTCATAGTAGTTATTAAATTAATATATTTCATTCATTTTTTTATCTTAGAATTTATGTTTTAAAACACATTATTTTTATGTTATTTGTTTAATTATTATTTCAATACCAAGAAATGTTGAACATCAATTTAGCACAATACAAAATATCCAAACAATACAATCACATTATGTTAAATTGATACTCGGATATGTTAAAAATTCACGATTTTAACAAATACTAGTTTTTGAAACAAATACAAATTACTTTTTAATATGTGAATAGCAGTTATTAAATTTGATGAACTAATTTTAATCAAAGGTTAACCTAACCAAAACTAACTAAACGCTAATTTTTGCTTTTCTGAATATTATCTTACTTTTCAAATTATTATCAATTTATTAATTAATGCACCAATACGCTAACCAAAATACATTTAGTATCTATTATCAGATTTTTTTTTTCAATGTACTCCGCTTGTATATCTATTGTGGTTATTTAACTTTGATTAAAAGAATTGCTATTATTCGAAACTCTGATAAATCATTCTTGCCACAGCTTCACATAAAGAAGAAAAATAAACGCTTATAGAATTACGTCGTCTCGATATTAGGAATTTTGATCGACCTTCTCGACTAGAGAAGATTCACAGCGTTTAACATTTCGTGATTTTCCAGCAAGCTTCGCGATTACAAATCTCACTCATTTCGGCGGTATCACGGCGTGCGTGTTTGAGGAAGGCATAACAGCCACTTCTCGCGATAGCGTGACATTGGGCTGTTCGGCAAAGATGGTTCGAGCGCAGTTGCGCCAACTCTAATCGGTAGATATATGCGTGGCCAGAGATAGAACGCGTAATCTTGGACAGAGGTCAGTTCACCCTTAAGCCTTGCCTCGCTGTAACGACGTGATATCTCTCGCTTTACCTCCAAAGTATTAAAGGATCATGACATGTATATTCGTCGTGAGATCGTTTCGTCAAAGTCATCCCGTAAGAGTTTCCCTCAAATATAAATAAATGCCACCTTTAAAAGCACGAACTTAAAAACGTTCTGTCTGCAGAGAGGAGAGTCCCTGGCTTCTAACGGAATACAATTTACAGCATTACGACCGTACCCATTCCGTAATTACAAGACGCAGGCCGCTTTTCAAGACGGCGTTACGCGGGGAGAAAAGAATTATTACAGACGCGGGGTTCCGGTAAAACCACGAGCGATATTTCGGCATCTCCCTCTCTCTCTCTCTCTCTCTCTCTCTCTCGTTTTCGATGTGCGCCGCGTGTGCACCATCGGGCTTAAGCCGAGGGCTGTCGACGGTATGGCACATAACTCGTGATGCCAGAAGCGGATTACGCGGGCAGACCAAGCGGACGGGGAGGCGCGACGCTCGGCGCCGGGACGCACAGCGGCGGTCCAGGTCAGGCCACCTATCGCGTGTGCGATAGCTCAGGATCAACCCGCTGCCATGTCGCCGCCAATACCCCCAACGTGTGCGCGTCCAACGTCAAAAGCCCTGCTCATTAATTAATCCGCGGCTCGCGATTGTGCGTACATGCATGATCGCGACCCCGATCACCGCGCAATTGTTAATTGTTGATAACGATACGGTGCTGCGCGCGGAACGGACTGTATAATCGCGAGGTCGCCCTGGGCTTCCCCCCTTGAGGATATTTGATTCTCCCTGCGGGGAAGTGATCGACTGTATCCCCTCATAACGTGCACGTGTATATATGGCTTTAATTTTGTGTGAACGTGTACAAATGATTTTTAAATCCATTAGCATCCTGTACAAAAATTTAGTTTGAGTTTATGTGATTGCCTACACATTTCAATATTATTTTAATTGAAATTCGTTCACTTGTATTGTCGACAATTACGAAAAGTTTATTACTCAAAAATATTCAATTTGAAATGTTTGACGACACATGATTTTAAAAAAATTTATAAATCATTTTAAATTGTATCTGTAAAGTTACGTTCTTGTTTTAAATACACAGAAAGTTTTTACTAAAGTATCTAAAGATTTTTTTATTAGATGCATGTACGTGAAAATAATTTTATTAAACTATCAAAATAATTATATCAAACTGATTGTTAGAATGCCGAAACTTTATGCAGCATCATACTTGAGATTCCTATCTATTCGTTTTACTGATTCAACAAAATTATTTAAAGCTAAATCAATAAATAATCACGTTAAATTAACACAATTGCGTTAAATATGACAAAAATACAAAAATTTTAACAAGAACTTGAGTGAGCCATTTCCAACACAAATACAAAATGTTTTTTTTTTTATTATGAATGAAATATTATACACAGTCAATTTGTATTAAATTTAACACATGTGTCCCAAACAGTCCACTCCAATTTTTGAGTTAATTTGATAAGATAAATATGTCATATGTATCAGGAAGTGAAATAAATATTAAATATGTAAAAAAATTTAAGTACTTAAAATTGTTTCTTAGTTGGAACATGAGAAACATCCACACTGAGAAACAAATTTTAGTCATTTTTGATCCAATAAATGATCACTAATTAATGTCTGACTTAATGTCCAGTTAATTCATTGATACAATAATTAGATTCATTAAAATAACCACATATTCATGCATTCTTGCAATAAATTCTAGTAATAGTTTTATAACCTAAATCATTATGGGAATTCATTGGAACAATTTTCATCAATTCAATGAATATTTTATTGTATTTACGTACAATTTTGGTTCAGTCCATAATTCTACAATTCTACAATACGCCGATTCATAATATCGATTTGCATGCATGTAAGTAATTACATGAGATCAGTCTTATTACGATGCTCTCATTACAATCTCGCACACGCGTCTCATCTCGCCGACGTCGCGAAAAAAATGGCATGATAGTCCGTTTGCGTACATATATGGATCCACGTATCTATTTCCGGTCTGGGAATCTTCCCTACACTTATCATTCCTAATAATATCCTTTGCCGAGCACGCGTTCAACCGCATGCCTCACAGTGAAGGATATTACATATTGAGATATTGGAACAGAGAGACTGTATAGAGACTATATAGGGTGTATCAAACGCCACAGTTATATTATAGCTATGAATGCCGAGTGACTTGGCGGAACAAATTAATATCTAAAACTTGACGAGAAATTCTGACGAATTGAGATAAAGAAAAAAACTTTGCTAGGAAATAGAAATAAATTTGAAATGGTATCGATTATGTCCTAAAGTAATTTCAATTAGTAGTTAATTATTCGGACATTTAAGGTGAGAGAGTTATAAAGAGATGAGATCTCAAATCGTCTTACTGCATTTGTACGCGCGTTCGGACGAGGCGAGGAGAGCAGCGAGAGACCGGAATGGCTCTCTCTTGCGAGAGCGTGGCAACGAAAGACGAGACCGAAGTGTGGCAAGAAGAAGACGCCGCGGCGCGGCGGGAAGGATCGGGGCTCAGGTTAGCGAGGGTAAAAAGAAAGACGACGACCAAGAAGACGGAGGCGTGCAGCCGCGTTGGCATGAGAACGAAGCTTAAGCTCGGGCGTGTTTGCCGTCTCGTGGCGAGCTGGCAGGCACAGGCGAGGCGAGGCGAGGCGAGGCGAGGTGAAGAGAGGCAAAGACAAGGACGAGGAGAGTAGAGGGCAAGGCGGGTAGGGCAAGGTAAGGCAAAGGCAGAGCTCGAGTCGGGTTCCCTCGCTTCCGTTTTGCTCGTTTTTTGCCCGCCGTCGTCTCCGGTCCCCGAAGAGTCCTCCTTGGCTTCTCGCCGCCTTTCCTCTTTCCTTCCCCTCCCCCCCCCTCTCTCTCTCTCTCTTTCTCATTCCTGATGTTCTCTTCCTCTTTCTTCTCATGCTCCTCATCACCTCTCTCTTATCCGGCGCTTCGGCTTCGTCGTCTCCACGACGTCGAGCAGCCTTCCTCCTCACGTCTCTCCCGATACCTCACGTTCTTTTTCTTCTTCTTAGTTCTCGTCCTCTTCTCGTCCTTCCCGCGCTTCCCTCTTCTTTTTTCCTCCTCCTTTGCCCCCGCGCTTCGCGGAAGAACTTTGACGTGCTCCCTGCACGCCGGGCGCCTCCTCTCCTTACCTCTCGCCTTTTTCTCTTTCTACTTCTTCCTTTTCACAAAGCGCGAGCACACCCTCGCCTTATTACTCTTTAACGTTGCGTCCGGAAGCGCGACGCCGCGGCAAAGCGAGCGGCACGGACAGCTAATTATCCTCCCTGCCGCTCTACTTCCTGCTCACCCTCCACCCACCTCTACCCTTAATCGAAGCTGCTAATGGAGATCTCCTGCACTATGTCGTGCCCTTTGTCGGCGGCTTCCTGTGTGACCCACAGCCACGACGAAAAACTTCTGATATACACGGAAAGAGTGATTTTGCTGGAAAACCTCAAATTTTGCTAGATCCAGATCTGACAAATTTTTTTGGACACTGAAACTGTACTTTGAGTTCAATAAAATCATTTTCAGATTTGTATCCAGCAAAATCATTAGTCAAAGAATTTGTAGCATAATAGTTAAGTATTTTTTTTTGCAACACGATTCATCATTTCTTAGTTTTCAATCTAGTTATTTTGATTTTATTTAAATTATTTTCAAATCTGTGTCTGTGTAGCAAAAATTTAGATTTTTCAAAATCATTCTTTCGTATACGATAAGGTGATCAGTTTCATTCGAATTTGTAGCTGCAGCATTAATAAAGTTCGTTTTTGTGTTAATATGAAGTGAACGAATAGTGAAAGTATAATCGTCATAGTAAACTTAATTTGACGTATCCGACGATTCGAAATGCTTATTTTAATTTTAAACGGAAAGAGCAACTGTTGGTTGTTGAAGTATAAAAAATGTAACTAGATACAAATCTAAAAATAATTTTTAAATTATCAAAATATTTCTATAGAAAATTCGAGCATGACGAGCAATGCTACAAACGATTTGAATATTCTAGCAATCAATTTCAGTATTCTTTATAATAATGTTTATAATCCGATAAAATTATCAAATATCTAAATTTTTAAACATTTCAGCAAAATCATTCTTCTTGTCAATTAGTCAAGTCGATAGCTTATTTATGCCTTAGCACAGTAAAATTAAGAGTTGTCCAATAGAATTTAGAAAACATGTGATACAGTTTGCTTCGTAAAAAATAGATTTTTATCTTAATTTTCTCCATTTCTTTCATTAACTATTAATTCAATTTTCTTTCCGATGAGTCTTTCCGGATTTTGAGATTAAAATGTACTACTTTTTTTTCTAATTGTCACGAGAGAGATTTCTACTTTATTAACAATAATATATATTAATACACGTTAATAATGGTGTGTTTTATTATTACGGTGAATTACGTGTTCAAATTTCGCGAGCAAAAAAGAAGAATCAATCCTTCATCTTCGCGCACCAGCACTGCGGCCAATCAGGGTGCCCGAGTGCACCGGAGATCTGAACGCGCTGAAACTTTTCTAGGTTGAAAGGAGGAGGTGGTTGGGGGTGCCGGGGTGGCATTTCCGGCAGTTTCGTTTCCTCTGAGAAACGGCGCGCAGAGAGGAAAGCCAGAGGGTAGTCGAAACAAGAGGTCCGTAGTTCTCGCGAGCTTAATTGCCGTTTCGCCACCTGCATTCGAGCAAGAGGACTCATCAGACTCCGCCGGGGGTTGGGACGCGGGGTCGGGAGCAAAGGGCAAGACAGCGGGGGGTTGGGATCGAGGATGAGGGCGGAGGGTAAAAGCAAGGCGACGGTTAGCTGGTCGGGTAGCCCCTCACGTGCGCGCATATGCGCGTGTATTTATGGGTACACTCCAGGAAAGCCCGAGACCCCGATATACAACTTGCGACCCGACCGACCGCACGCGTTCCTTAAAAGTCAAGCTTTCACCCTGAATTCAACGCGCGCACCGTGCTGGGGTGTATTAGAATTTTATGGACGACGAGTTACGGACTCAGGAATGAACGGCGCGCAAAGCGCTCGCGTTGAGGAATTAATTGCACGAATATCAGGCTGTCGACAGTAATCAACGCGCGAATGAGCTGCTATTCTTTCCCGCAAAATTGATAATCAAGAGCGATTATTTATTATGTGATTAATTACGTTATATTTGCTACTTGAAACATTAACCCTCCGAAATTGATGGTGAATGTATTAAATCTCCTATGCAGTGATTGTTTGGATAACAGAGATTCTGAAGAGTAAAAATAATTCAGTTTTCTGTGAAGTGATATTAAGATTAAAAAATTGTGTTTGAATTTGCACATTTTGTTAAATTCATAATGTCAAATTATACTCTATTTGAGTTATTTTTTTATTATTTCCATAAGTCGCTATTGTTTCTACATAATATGTTGTTAATTTAATTAAAACAATGGAGGTAAATAGTTTAGCTAAAAAAATGTATTAAATTTGGCTCACAAATTTAATTAATTATTTACTACATTTACTGTAAAACTATTTACAGAAAGGATTGATTAACATTTTGACGTGGAAGTTATAACAAAGTATCACTTAATTGAAATGATTAAATTATCGCTGCTATGATATCTAATAATTGCATTAGTTTTTTATTATATGTCATTTTACACAAAAATGCCAAACAATTCAACTTTCTTTGTTACATCTGCAAATTTGAATTACTTTTGTTAAAGTAATCTTATTAACTCTTTTTTATATAAGTTGTCATTTTGATTCCTTGAAATTAATTGAAATCTTTCAATCAATCTATTAAGTTTCATAGACTAAGTGTCAATAACTGCAATGTATTACATATTTTGGCGTCAGTTCCGGAAGATTAAACAGTTATCAATACTAGAAATTTAAAATGTCTATTATGGTCGAAGCTGGATCTTCATTGTTTTTAAATAATTCAAGCTTGAATTATTAATATATATTATATATGTACTTGCATATACACCATATTATAGTCTTTTCTAGCAAACAATGAAGATCCAGCTTCGATGTCGTAATAGGCATTTTAAATTTCTAATATTGATTGTGTTCTCACATATGCGTTCTAAAATAAAGATTTTTAATATTGTTTAAATAGTTATATTTATAATAATTAATATAAGAATTATTTTTTTCTAAAACGTTCTTCCATTCCAGTAGCGTATTCGCTTGCAAAATGACGGCTGGTATCGCGATATTTTCTTACGGAGCAGAAAATTGAAGCGCAGTGGTACCCTAAATATGATTCACGCGCGCTTATACATCCGGACTCCGCGTTAAACATTCATCCGAATTGCGGTGCGCCGCGGCGAAGAGTTGCGGATGGAACATTAAAAAAAAAAAAAAAAAAAAGAAGAAAATGTGCTGTTTTCGCGCGCGCCACTTCGAGAAGATGGAAATGCGGCCGTCAGGGCAGGATCGGGTGTTTCCTTTGGCCGTCTGCCAAATTTACTGCGTTTCGATCTCGCTGCGATCGTCCCTCTCTCTCCCTTCCTCCCTTTTTCCATCCCCTCGAATGCTCAGGAATTCATATACGATTAACCCTAGGAAGCCGAATATAGATACATTGACGTATGGGTAACGTACCTTGTTAGATTTTTTGCATTAACTTTTTTATAATATAATTTGAAAATCCGGATAAAAAATTAAAACATTTTAGAATCTTTTTCCAAAGTGGTCATTTTTCCAATAAAATTTCTTTGAAGCATTATAATTAATTGAAGATAAAAATATTATTTATTTGATTCATATTTCTCTGTCTTTGTCTGACTTCGAGGTATCAATTTTACACGTTTTGAGCTAAAAAAAAAAATACATATTCAGTCCAGATATAGCGTGACAAAGTTGCAGGGTTTCATGTACCCTGGTTAGGCTGGAAAGGTAACCAAAAATAAGTCCGGCTTTCTAGGGTTAAGTCTGATCGGTGCCAACGAATAAACGCACGATATGTAAGGCGTAGTATAATATAGGAAGAAGTTAGGTACAACATCCTTTTCCACAATCGAGAATTATTAAAGATCTGCGAGAAGTGTACTAGCTATTGCGTTACGATTACATAACCGAGCTAGCTGCCGTTCGTAAAAAATCTGCCGGGCGTCGGAAACGAAAGTGCTATTACAGATGCAAATCCTTCTCCGCAACGCGATCAAAATTTTACCACGGCATTACGAGACACTTTTTCATAAAGAGCCTCCTGGCGGCTTGTCGCGCGGCATTACATTATTTACGAGCTTTTCCTCTCCGAGCTGGTCGTGTGATTCCTGACCAGAGAGAGCTCGGTCTCTCGCGTCCGATTAATGCGCGATAATGCGTTCGCGTCCAAGTACATTCGTCCGTTCGGCCAATTTACCATCGGCTGTATTGTTCCCAGTTTAGCTCGCGGTCGTCCGACGACGACCTACTGAAACTCCGAATGAAAATGGCTACGCGCCGGGAGCGCGAACATTCGTTTTGTTTGCCTCACGTAAATCCGTCGATACCCGATAATAGAATTCTTATAATAAGACTTAGGACAAATTATTATACAGCGAAATTGACAATGATAATAATAAATAATTTTATCATATTTAGATTGGATTATTGTTGGATACCTAAACTTTACATGTCTGGCCCTGTCGAAGATATGCGAAATATAAGGCTAAATATTGGGTTAAGGGAAAAAATCCTTTTACAAGTTGGTAAAAAGATTTTTAGAAACAGATATATTCTATTTTTACAAAATTAGTAATTACACTTGATAGAGCAATATTTCAGCTTTAAGAATCTGTATTTTTAATTGCGATACGATGATTTTTAACGGAATTACGAGCAATAAAGTTAAAATGTTCCTTTTCACTTAATAGTTTTTTATGAAAAAATTACAAAACTCGCATAAATTAAAAAATCCAGTAACCATTCAAAAATAGAGATTTCTAGCTTTGAAACTTTTTTTTTTTTAATTTAAAATTTGATCATTTTTAATGAAGATATTGATGGGAAGATCTTTTTATCAACTTGTAAAGGAACTTTTTTCCTAACCCAATATTTACGGAAAAAACGATTCTATTGAATTATCTAAAAATTTAGGTACAAATCTGAAAATAATTTTGCTGGACTATCAAAATAATTATGTAGGATATTCAAACTGTTATTAGAATGTCAAAATTCTTTGCAGCATTGCTCATCATACTTGAGTTTACTACATAATTATTTTGATATTTATGGTTTAATAAAATTATTTTCCAATCTGTATCTTAATATCTAGCTAAAATTTTAGATACTTCAGCAAAATTGTTCTTTGCAGTAACTGCAAGCAAAACAGTCACGTCTTGGTGACTAAATTTTACTTCAGAGTTAACATACCAGAGTTAACACAACTACTTACTAAAAAATGCATAAAATTTCAACCAAGGAATAAACACGTAAATATCGCGTTCATGATTAAAATAGTAACATATCCGCGATGCATATACTAAACATCGCGAGGTATAAATCGATAAATCGTTCGCCGACGATTCGCTGAAGCCACTGAAAATTATTGAGACTTCCGCGGACGAGTACCATCGGTACTCCATGAAATTTAAGTATCCTTAAATCGAACGCGCGTCCGTGCCGCCTCACGTCTCCGCATTCCCGTGTAAAAAATTCAAGGCTCTCCTCCGCCAATCGATAATCCAACCCGCTTCTCATGGAAGCAGATGATCCTCGGAAATAACTTCGCGTCAGCAACCATGCTCCGAATTTCGCGAATTTCCAAAGAGCGAAAACCCAATCGAGCGTATCTTCGCGCAATGGGAAATAATCCGCTACATTTTTAGCGATTATCAATTTTTATATATACCAACGCTCTCGCGAAATAAACCACATTATTTTCATTTTTTTTTTTTTTATTCGTAATTAAGTCTCATGGCCATCCAACGATATCTATGGATATCGGCCTGGTGCCCGATACCTTTCAACGATATTCGTCGATTCTGCCCCGAGCGCATTTAAATAAATGGGAATATCGATAGTTTTTTAAAAAAATCGCCATCCCCCAAACAACTCCCGCTATTGGCACACGTATACACACACACACGCTTCTAGCGCGGTTGCGTGCAGCGACGAGATGCACGCCACAATGCACGCGCGTGCTGCGCGGCCGCTTTCGAGGGCGAGTACACACGCGGTACCCAAGCGGTGTTATCGTTATCGCGCGCCTGGCTGTCGCGCGCGTTCGTTCCATCGTCGGCGCGCCGCACACGCACGTACACGCACACTTGTACGCGAGAATATTCTTGTGTCGATGTGGGCGGCCCCGGTATATTCCCGCGCCCGGCACAAATATTATTGCGTGCTGGGATAAATTTATTGCCGGCGTTCCGCAGCCGCTCCTCGCAAACGTTCCGCGCTTTACGGAGGAAAGGGAGAAAGGTAGAGATCCAGAGAGTGTGGATCTTTTGGACGCTCGTTCGAGGGATATATCCGACGGCCGGTGTAACGAGATATATATGCGGTGCCCTGGGGACAATTCCGGTTATGCCTCTGCGAACATTATGCACGCGGGACCAGCCGCCACCGCGAAAAATTGTCTCGCGGGGACGTCACGCGAAAATGCGCGCCGCATGCGAATTCGTTCCGGTGAAAGAGGATAATAAGTCAGGGGGTAATTCCTCCTTTCACTATCGCGTGTTGCTCGCCGCCTCTCGACGATTATTCGTTCGCGAGATAAATCCTTCACGCGAGTTTTATTCTCACGGTTAAATCAGCATCATTTTTTACATCAGCATCATTTATGCTGATTTAGTGGGTACTAGAAATTCATGGTGAAATTTCTATCGATACGTGGGTTTTTAATTTATCTTGTATAGCAAATTCGATTGGACGCATTGATGCGTATACTGAGACAAAAGTTTCTGGATTTGAAACTATTATAATACATGGTACCATAATTATGGTTATTGCTGCTATAATGTTAGTAATAATAATTATATTTATAATTCTATTTTAAAAAAATATATATATATATAGTTGGCAATAAAAAATGTATCATTATTATTACTATAAAAATGTAATTGCCATAAATTAATTATAATTTATGCTAACTGCAAGCATTTAGACATTTTTAAGACTAACTATATACAGTTTTGATAAAACTATTGTATAAATAATTATTATTGTTAACGTTACAGTAATAATAATCATAATTATATATAGTACTATATATTATAGTCACAAATGTCAACAATTTGTCTCTCAGTGTATAAAACCGTAGTAATCTGCGTGTAAAAGTGAAATGTAAATATTTCGAAATATAAAATACAAATTTTAGCTAACAACACAACAAAATGTATTGATGATTTCATTTGTTCCTATATTTATATTAAATATACGCACTAAGAAGAAATTGATAATATTTGTAACTATAAATTATATGTTATTATAATGATTGCTGTTATAATGTTAGTAATAATAACTATACATATATGTATAATTTTATAAATATGCATATAGTTAATAACTCGAAAATATAACTATAATTATAGTTATTATCACTATAAAAATTGATTGCATTTACTATAATTCAACTATAATTTATAATCATTGCTTGCATCAAGTTATTATTAACATTGTGGCAGTAATAATCATAATTATAGTTAGATATAATTAGAATTGCACATAATATAGTTTATATTGACATATAATTACAATTAAAAATACCAAATTAAAAAAAAAAATTTTTCTCCGCATCTTTACGTCAATCAATTATTATATCAATTATTACGACGGCTTCAGGATCTCAAATGCAACAAACGCGTCCAATCAAGTTCGCTATTATTTCCTGCTATTGCGCAAACATTAAAAATCTTTTTAAAAAAAAAAAGAAAAAGAAATAAAAAAAGAAGAGAAGGGGGAAGGGGCGACATGTGGAAAATCTAAGTGAAAAGTAACACATGATTCAGCGCTTCATCATTAATGGATCAACGTTAATCGTTGAGTATCCTTCGTATGTCACGCTATACGCGATATTCCGGTCATGTGAAATTTTTATGAGACACCCGTCGGCGACGGTATATCGATTAATACAGCTGACTGCCACCTTCCATGATTATTCTAATGTCCCGCGGCTAGATTCATCCGGCCACGTCTCGCCATAATCCTGTTTGGTTTTTCTCCTATCCTGGCTTCGCTCGACTTCGTGATGCACGCCGACATTTCGCCGCAGGCGGCGAACGTTGTTTGTGCGACTAGGTGGCGATCTTAAAAACATCACGTAACCTTCCGAGACACGAGCTATATCTTTAGCGAGACAAATGTAAAAATTACTAAACACGTATAGAGTATTATTACGTTTTATAGCAACTGTTTAACGTTTTACAGCACATAATTTTTTCTTATTATGAACAAAATCACATAAACATTTTTTTTTCAATTCGTAAATATACATTTTTGTCATATTATAGATCTTCACCCACAAAAGAAAAATAGAAATAATGAAAGAGATGCATAAGAAATTTTATATGTCGGATGTTTTGAAAGAATTTTGATTAAAGATTCAAAGCGTACCTAATTATGGTTTAAGAATGTATCAGGTGTATAATCTCTGCAAAAAGTGACTGAATTTTATAGTTTCCGTATAAAATGAATATGAATAATACAATAAAGTCAATATTTATACCTGACAATATAATTTTAGAATTGAAATAAAAATTTTTTATTTTATATTTTCTTATTTTATGTTAATAATTTTTTTTCAAAACGTGTCCACACACAGAAAAGTACAGACTGCAAATAATAATTATTTGTTTCCAGTATTTTAAAAGTCCATATATTCGTAAATATTTTATAAACATCACAAGCATCAAATTTATTCAAAATATATTCTGTATGAATCCTAGTAAGTTTAATACTTTAATCGAGATTATTAAAATAAAACAAATTCGATTTGCTTATTATATAAAGTCGCTTCTTCGATCAATTTTATAAATTTTATAATCTTCAAAAGAAAATTAATTCTTCTTTCGAGTATACATATATATTGAGTTTTTCTAATTTGTAATATTAATGTATTTTAAGATTATTATCAAAAAAATATTCTTTATTAAAAATAGCCATTGTTTAAAAGAAAGAAAGTAAATTATGCATAATCACTTTTCTTAGCAATAGAATGATTATTTTTTTGTTATACTTTTATTGAAATAATTTTTGATCCAAATTTTAAATCGCCGCTAAATTTTTTATATTACTTTCAAACACATATATAAAAAAATCTGTATAGAATGTAGAAAAATCTGTTTTTTTCATTTTGTTAAAAAATATGTATAAGTACATCCTCAATTGAAATCTCTTGAAATCTCTTCATAAATCGCAAATTTAAATATATATATAAAAATTATATATTTATAACAGGTGAACAAAATTAAAAACACAAACTCAAGTTTCTTATAGTATTCCTCATCACATCGCGGAAGTCCTTTTATAGTACTTGTTTGAAATAGAAGATAAAGATGGACATTTCTGTCTAGTTATGCGCTTCCAGTTTGATCGTCCAGTCTCCCCGTCGATAAGAACTTGCTCAGTTTTCCCGGAGCATCGTCACGCCTTTAATGTAGGCGTCACGAGATCCAGTTAATTCCTCAGCAAAATTCTCGTCGCAAGCTCGGCGTGGCTCCGGAGGTGTCACGCCAGTTTGTGGATGCGGGTGTCAAGGTGGTGGTGACGGCACAGGCGAGGGTGAGACTGGGGTGAAATGACGCGGCGGCGTTCTGGTCACGAAAGCCCCCGAAGGCTCACGCGCCTCCATCCAGGAATCTACATGGAACCGGGAAACTTCCCTTCCGAAGGGAAAGTGCACGAGGGAGAGCTTTCAAAGTCTTGGATCCGTGACGAACACGGATTGGTGGATCGCGCGATTAATTGAGAACTTCCCTTTTGACTAAAAACCGAAAGTGGCACGGAGAATGAAATACAAAAGACGCTTTATGTATAACCGAGAGGTTTTAAGGGAGTCATCTCTCTCTCGGAAATAATTATTTGGAATGTTTTTATAGCAAAAAAATATATAATGTAATATATTTTGTATGGATATCGTTTAACATATTTTCTTTTTTTTTTTTAGAAACTACCCTTTACGAATCTTGAAATATGTACCCAGAGAAAAGGTGTTTCGATTTAAAGAAATTTTCTTTGTTAAAGTGTTTGTACGGTTAAAAAAAAAATTTCGTTGATTTAAAGAAATTATGTTAAAATTCAAGAAATCATGATTTAAACGTCATTTCTTGGATTTGAACATAATTTCTTTAAATCAAACAAATTTTATTTGATTTTAAAAAATAACGTTTAAATCAAAGAAATTTTTTTCTTTAACCTTATAGCAAAGAAAATTTCTTTAAACTGAAGCAACTTTTTCTCTGGGTGTGTAATTCCATTGACAATCGGCAAAAGTGTTATATTAATTAAAATATCCATTAAATATCAATTTAACATAAAATATTCACATACCACAATAAAATTACGTTAAATTATAACACCTAGATAATTAAAAATTCAACACAAAATTTCAAATTGACTGATTTTAACACAAACAAACACAAACAAACACAAAACAATTTTACTACGTACTTTGAATTAAATTAATTAATAATAACACATTTATCATTAAAATTATACTCTAATATATTTCGTAATAAAACGACTTGAAGATTCAGTAAAGTATAATAAGAATGAAGAGAAAGAAGTGTGCGTTGGTAAGAAGAAAAAACAAACAGAGGCGTCGATGGGGAAAGGTTTGTTTGTCAAAAGTTGTCGGCCTCGCATAACTCTTGGGGCTTTATGCTGCGGGTATACGTCAATCCTCGGCGCGTAAGTGAACCGGCGAGCGAGAATCCACCCGAGGGTGGGTGTAACGAGGGAAGAGGATGACGTGTCCTCGTTTCGGAGCTGAGTCCTCCGCTAAATTATTCGGGGCGCTTTCTGCGCGCGACGACGAATGGACCGGCAAGATGTTTTAAAGAGTCCCGCGAGAGTCGGCCGCCTATAAATACGCGGGTTAAGGAAACGGTTAAAATTAGCACCTGCCCGGCATTGCGCGCGCGTGCCACGACGCGTCGCGTCGCGACGTCTTAAGAAGCGCGGTTGATTCTCGACGGTCACCAATGCGTATATTCATCCCCGGAAACGGATCGATGACAGATATAATCGTCCGTTCCCCGCATTCCAATCTGTTCAGCACAGGAAATTGCATATAAATTTACGCAAATATACCGTAAATCCAGGTCTATTTCTTTAAAATCAATGCGTACACTGTAAAAGTGGCTTCGATGTATATATGTGTGTGATTAGTTGTCCGTGTAAAAGAACAATACACTATGTTGTATACAAATATGGATTTACACATTTAAACGTATAGTATAGTGTCATTTTTACACGGTAAACTAAATAATACAGATTTTTTTGGAGCCACTTTTTGCATACGTGACTTTACAGTGTACGTATTGATTAAGAAATAGACTGCGTAATAATGCCTTCAAAATTCAACTTATAACCGCGGGAAAAAAAGTTGCCTTTTTATCTATCCAAAATTATTGTTATATTCATTTACGCGCGCGCGTTTATTACATTTTAATTACAATCACAAAGTTAGTACATATTACATTGCCGCTATTATACTCTTTACTGCATGTAATAAATGCCTTCTCACATGTGTGTGATTTAATTTTACGTGTAAAAATAAACATTATACACGTTTAAATGTGAGAATTCATTTTTTATACAGTATAGGGTGTTATTTTTACACGAAAATTTAAATCACACAATATGTGAAGGCATTTAATACACTTGGATTTGGAGAGTAATAGCGACAATGTAATGTGTACTATCTTTGTGACTGTAATTACAACGTAGTAAACGTAAATGAATAATAATAATTTTGGATAGATAAAAAAACAATTTTTTTCATAGTTGAATTTTAACGAAATTATTTTTATTATCTACAGTCAAACTTTAATGAGATTTATATTTGTGTAGTCGGTTTTCTTTAGGATTAGAAATAATCGTAAAGTTAAACGCTGCGTGTATATATATATATATGTATATATATAGAGCATAAGTTTCCTCTCACCTTTCGGTTTGTGTGGAATAATTATATTTCTTGATAAAGCGAATTGACTCGAAATGATAAAATTGGTGATGAAACGTGAGCACACATTTGACTCGATACAATTGAAACTTCATGGCGCGATGTGACACGCGCGATGGAACGGTTATAATTTTTCATGAAGCTTCGGGTAAACGAAATTATTAGCCGGGTGACGATCGCGTTCGCATTTCGACTCACGCCGATGTAATACTCATCCCGTGGTGGGAAATTGTCGCGGATATTTTTTCATGCGCATGCCGATATAATTGAGTCCATAATTGCCGGCGGAATCGGAATCCGCGTTTTTTTACGCTTTACCACGCGGCGTTCATTCAACAATGCTGGTACCTAACCGGCAGCACCCGATAGTGTTAAAGGAATCAAACAAAAACGCGGACGGAACAAAAAGCATTCCGTGCGAGTATCATTTTAGAGAGATATGTATATTAAAAATAGAATATAGGAGAATAAAATGGAACGAGATAAAATGTCGAATAAAAGCACAAGACTTTTTCGCGATACTCTTCGTCATTATGCGAGTTGTCACGGCGGTGACATTCATATTTTTAGCCAGCATCCATATTCGCGATCGCCGCGTGACTGCACAAAGAATTCAGGAGGAGTCCAGAGAGTGTCGAGCACAGAGTAAAGGGGTAGCTTTTACCCTTTTGCCATCTCTCAGTACCGTCGGTTCTCGAGGAAATTTCCTTACTCGCTCCCTCGCGCCCTTCCTGTCAGTCGAAAACACGCAGCCAGTCGGATCATTACTCTCGGCGTCTCCGAACTCCTGGACGGGAATACTCTTGTCTGAACGTTCTCTCCTCAGGATTCCATCCCTTGAGAGATTCGGGACTGAGAGAGAAGGAGAGGGAGCAGACGGGATCCGCAGGAGCACGCCACCGCTACTTTACGATCAGGAGAGCGTGCAACCAGCCATCCTGCCCGCCCGCCAACCAGCCATCCAGCCAGCCAGCCAGCCAGCCAGCCAGCCAGCCAGCCAGCCAGCCAGCCACCCTGCCACGCCATGGAATATTGATATGTAAATATAGCAGCCACGGTAGCGACGGCGGTGGCGGCGGCGGCAGCAACCCTGCAGCAGCGGTTAGAGGGGCGCTAGCAGGTTAACGAGCGGCTCGCAGAGTGGCGCGGTCGAGGGTAGGGGATAGCGCGCGTGGGTGGCCAGGGTGGTTGGGATGGGGTGGTTAGCTCGGCTGGCTCGAGGGGACGGCAGCGACGCGATGGCGTGGCGGTGGCGGCGCGGTGCGGCGGGTACGACGGGCGTGGGCGAGAGCGGCGAGGCGTGAGGGGACGAGTTTAGGGTGGTTGGAGTGAGAGAGAGAGGGGCTCTCTGCAAGGGTGAACGAGGGAGGAGACGGTTGGGTCGCTGCCGGCAGTATAACAGAGACGGCCGGGCGTGCCGCGGAGCGTGCCACCAAAGGGGATGAGAATTTTCCGGCAGCGGCCAAAGTATTGTCCGCGCGGCACCCTCGCGAAAAATCCACGGAAAATCATCGCCGCTATCCGGACACGTTTGAATTCAACGTCGCGACTAGTCGGTTGGCATCGCGTCTTACCAGAGAGACGTTTTTTTTATAGATGTCACGATGATGTCGCGAGAACGGATCTAGAGGCGATAGAGCGGACAATTGTATGCCGGCGGTGTATAGGGACATGCCCTGCGGGACACGGCGTGGAACGGGGTGGTTGGAACGGGCCGCGGAAACACGGAGAGGGCGGGAACACGCCGGCCGAGCGAGGGTTGACGAGACGGGGTGAGACGGGCGGGGCTGTGGGCCGCTGGAGGGTGACTACGGCTTTCTGTACGCGCGCTTATATGTGCGAGTACGTATACGTGCGAGAGTATACGGATAGTCTGTGGGCGAAAGCGAGCACGTACGAGGGCACGGAGAGTCGAAGGGTATCTTCTATAGATGAGAACGGGGAAGGGATGGTGAGCCGTTCGGTCGAGAGCTGAGTTCGACATCGAACTTCCCTCTCTCTCTCTCTCTCTCTCTTGCGCGCGCGCGCGTTTTTTCCTCTCTTTCACTCCTTCTCCATATTTTTCCTTTTCTTTCTTCCGCTTCTACGGTTTTTCCACTACCTCTCACTTTTTTTCCTTTCTCCACATCCCGCTCTCGTTCCTCGTCACTCCCCGCGGCTTTTCGCGTTGCCACCTTTGTCTTCGCGCGTTGGAACGCGTTGGATTTTTGACGGAAGCCCCGAGAAAGAGGGATAATCACGCGAGGCTCGGGAGACGGTCGAGTTTATGCGAGTTGGTCGTGGCGATGCGTCATGAAAAGGCGCTTTGTTACATCTGTCGCTAATGGAGGAGCAACGTTCGCTCGTAGGCTGCCTCTTCAATGAAAGGTGTTTTTTTTTTCATTCTCTGGCGCGCGCCTTTCGTTAGCGGTCTGACATTCGTATCTCTAAAAATCCGCACCATTCAATTATTCCGATTTATTAATGCCGAGAGGGGAATATTAAAGAACATGCTGTTAACTAGCTTAATATCTCGTGATTGAATCAAGTGACATTTTTAAGTGATGCGGAATTAATTTTTTTACGCATGATGGAATCGATCGTTTTTTCTTACCGAGGAGGCGAAAAGCGCATCTTTTTAAAATGTATTCGGAATAAATTAAAATAAAAAAATCTATAAATTTCTTAAAATTAATATAAAAACTTAGAATCGCGAAGTTATCAAATTTGACACCAATTGCGGTCGATTATATAAAATAAATCGAACGGTATTTTACTTGAAATATTTCATTAGCTTCATTCTATAATTAATATTGATATATCGTCAAATGATGAAATTAATATTTTTATACATGATGGAATCGATTATTCTTCTTATTGAGATTATAAAAGCATTTTTTTCTCGAAATATATGCAAAATAAATTAAAATAAAAATCTAAAACTGTTTAAAAACATATCATATCGAAACTACTGACTTATCAAACTTGATTCGATTTTGATTCATGTTACATAAACAATCGAACCGTATTTTACTTGAAATATTTCATTAGATTTATTTCATAATACTGACTAATATTGCTTTAATATAAAATAGTCAATATAGGTAAAAAAAAGGAGTTGTATTAAATATTTAAGAGCTGTAGAAAATATTTTCAAGTCACTAATAAGAATTAATCAAAGAAAGTTTGGTTCCTGAAACATCTTCGATGTCTCGTTAGCAATTACATGCATAATCCTTGCTTTTTTTTATCCGTCCCGCATGTACTTGCACCTCTTTTTTAGCACCCTACTTTTTTCTTTCTCTTTCTCACTTTATCTATGTCTCGCCTCATCCCACACAATTCTCAACCCCCATCGCATCCGCGGTCACAATCATACTTACCGGCAATATTGCCCAATTACTCTTCGCACGGTCGTTCCACACATTTACGCATCACACGTACGCGAATACAATACGCGGTCCCAAACGTTGCGAGAAATATGGTTAAAAAAATATCCCGCTCGACGAGCGTACTAAATTCAGCGAATTTATTGCATTAATTTAATTCTCGCGAGGCGGAATGCTGTGATGTTCAGCTGACGGGATATAACGAAAATTAACAATTAGCGAGTTATGGCACGTAATCGTGCCCGAAGTTAGTCACGAAGGTCTATCTTCGTCTAGACGAACCATAAAACGCGCAATAAAGATGCCGAATTTCGTTAAAAATGTACTTCAACAGTATTGTCGATCGTGATTTATCAAGATATATAACTTTTTTTCTACTTTTTAACTATTAAAGTGAAATATCTTCTTAAAGATGTATTGATTGTACAATATCAATTAAAAATATCAGTCATAAAATCAGCTAATCAGTCAAAAAGTTGTAATAAATGCATTTTGAAATAAAAAAACAATTTAGCTTATAATGGCTTTATGCAACAAAACGATCATCTTTTATGATGTTTTTTAGATAAATAACTTTTAACAAGTATCCCAATATTTGCATAAATATTTATAGAGTTTTATTAGCGTATAAAAATTTAATTTAATTTATAACGCTACGATCTCTTACTGCAAATAAGTTCTGCGATTTTACATAAAAATCAAGACAAAAAATTAAATAACTCTTTAACCAATAAAAGAAATGTGCCTAAATTTTAAATATTCAAATGTATTAATTGAACAATCTATGATATCTTTTCATTTTTGATAATACTTTGAGATGTGACACATATACAATATATATTACGTACAAATTAAAATATAAAAAATGCAGTTCATTTAAAATTAATTAAAAAGATTTTAAATCTACCAAGTAGTATGACTAAGAAAACTCTGTAATATGATATTAGAATCGTCCTATGTATTGAAATCGTATTTTCGCTTATTTGTATAGATAATTTCTGTTGACGCGATATGGGCTGTGATTCCCGACGACTCGATTGTCTTGGCAATCTTTCACGCAAGCCAGTCGATAAACGAACCTCCTCTTCTCGGTGTTTCGTAAGCGATATCTATCAATCGTTCATCATGTGTATTGGTGCCGTTGCCACGTGATAATCGCACCGCTTGGCAAACTGATTCCAACACGCACGTGCACTTTATTTATCGCGGTCAGAGCAATCTAACGAAGATTACGTACGTTATTCGTGCTAATCTTCCGTTGGACAATCAGTATCACAATATAATTTTCGATATCTCGATCAACTATAAAAATACAATAGATATTTCTTTTCGAGCAATCTATCCTCAAGACCAGAATGGCAAGACAGCTAAAATTATATCAAAAATACCTACACTTGATTTTGTAATGATGTTTATAACTGATGTTATAACTACATATTCTCTAAGTCCTTTTTCTGAATTTTGCAGAAAGATATTACATATTAAATAAAAATGTTTTAAATAAAAAAAAATACTGTAATTTCCATTATTACGGTGGAAGGACAGACAAATTATTTTAATAAATAAATTATCGAAATTTTTTTAACATTATCGTGCGATCGTAAGAGCCTTTGTCTTTATTCACATCGAAAGCCACACTCGTTCTGCTTCCACCACAAGGTTGTCAATGACGAAGACCTTATCTACGCTCTGCAGCGCCAGCGGAGCTTTTTACGATTGGCTCGATCGTTAAGCGTGACCGTATCGCCGCCATAAAGCCTGTCAATCGTCGTGACGAAAAGCTAAAGAAACCAGAACGAGAGAGCGAAGCCAAGCGAAAGAGAGTAGTACTGCGCGAATCGATTTGGCTGAGTGTAAAAGATATCCCTTACATCGCGTTTAAAAAGTTGGCTCGAAATACTTTTCAAGCGAACTTTAGTCAAAGGTGAGAGAGAAAGCGATACTAAAAGATACGCTTCACAAAAGAAAATTCGTCCTTCTTTTTTATTCAATTACTAATTACTTCTTTTTATTTCAATGCTATTTTTATACGAATGCAAATTTATTTAAAAAGTTTACGAACGAAATTTTTCAAATCGAGAGAGCAGATCTTGGACTCTTAAATTTTTCCAAAAAAAAAAAAAAAAAAAAAAAAAAAGAGCGAAAATCTCCGCTGGAGATTCTTTCGGATAGATTCCCATAGCTAAGATTACCTCCTTCTGCCATCCTTATACATAGTCCAACGATACCTCTAACTTCAAAGGATCGCCTTAGCAAGAGAATTCTTCAGCTGGGGCTCTTCAGTTGAGAGTCGGAAGCGTTACCGCGACTCCTTTAACATTTTCGGAGCGCTGCGCATTCACCGCCCGAGATTGCTGCCGCTTCTCCGGCAGGTGGTTAAAAGGGTTGGATATGCATCGCACGACGACGGAGAAGGGTGGGTGGCGAGCGGGAAGAGGAAGACGAGAGAGTTGGAGCATCGCCGTGGGGCTTCCGTTTACGGGCGTCGCGACGCCGAGCAGAGGGTAGGTCGTAGAGTCCTACGTTGGCTGGTGAGGTAATCATCCCAGCCGGTTACGACGCTGTTAAACGTCGCTCCATGAAGACCCTGCTTCCTCCCTCCTGCCACCCCCTCGCGTACCTACCATCCTCTCGCGAGTTTAACCCTTCCTCCTCGTCGTCCGTTCGACTTTCCAACGACAATCGCGCCGATTTCTCTAAGAATTTTTCGTGCAGGATATCGATCACTGTCCTTTTTGCAAAGGTATATAATTTAGAAGCTCGATAATTCATCGTACGCGAGCTTCCTCGAAATTAACACGTGAAATTTTCTTGTAACGTCTTTTTGCAAACGTCAAAGTGAGCAATTCACCAGTCGCGAAAAGCAGCCGGATTTGTTCGTTTTTTTTTATTGTAGAAACCGATATATCGTGGTTGTCTTTCTAAAAACAAGAACGTATCTCGTTTCCGTATTCAGTTTCTTATCACATATTTTCTTAATTCGTAATAAAAACACATGTTGATTGATATTGAAGGAACATATGGATTCTTGACATTCGCTAAAGTTTTTGTTAGTTTTATTTTTTTCGAGATTTTTTAAATCCAAAATTATAAAAAATAAAATTCTAAAATATAAATTACTCCAAATCTCCTCATTAGATACTATTTAATTCTTAATTATTATCGCAAAAAAATTTCTAATGTCCACTGGATCCTTATTTTTCAAAAAGATTAATAAAATACAATTCATTGATCTTGAAAACAATTTTTATAATAATAATTTTTTGATATTTGACTCATTTACCTATTTTTAATCAAAACTAATAATTAAATCAGTCTTGAACTTCATTTAAATATAAGTTAATAACACCAGTTAAGGGTTAAAAATTAGGAAAAGTCTCAGGGTCACTAGAATCTATATGTTACGTTTTAATTTAGCTGTTATAGTGGTAAAGCAATGATTAATCAAAACTGTTTGATATAAAACTCTCTTTCGTTTTCTAAATTTTACCTTTCGTGCCTTAGATCTACAGTCTTCTCTATTGTTACGTAAAATTTCCGAAGCTCGTTACGGACCGTTGTGCGTGCAACGTTGACGACGCGACGGTGAGGAGAATGAATAAATTTGAGCGCCGGCGACGTTCTTGCGCAGCTCGGGATTTTCCGAGGATCTTGGGAACGGTGTCATCTCGTTAAGCTCGCGAAAGAGAACCCTCCAACGGGGGGAGGACGGGGAAGTTTTCTCGGAAAGGGCAAATCCCGTCGCTCGTACGGTGCACCTGCGCTCGTCGTCTCGTCATCGAGGAGGCATTACAACCTCGAGGGATGGTGTTCCTGCCATTACAGAAACAATAACAGGCCACCTGATAGACATGAGTTGCCTTTCCGTCTTCGAGAATCTTTGTGCCATTATTTAAATTTTTTTATCTTTACTTTATCACATTTTCACGTCATGTTTAGCAAATCTGTTGATGTATGGTAAATCAATTGAAAAGATCGGTATTGCCCGACCAAATTTAAGAAACATGTATTAGTAACTTGAATATAACATATTTATGTTATTCTGATAATTAAATATTTGTAAGATAACGTTGATTTTTTACATAACCATGTATATGAATGATATATTTATATTATATCACAGATGCAGGTGTACAATTGTGATGTCTTTAATATGATACATCAATATTTTGGAAACGAAAGAATATGGAAAAGTAAAAATATATAATATTTATACATATTCTTCATCTCCATGTTACAAAGGTGACACTGAGACGTTTGAATTCTTTATCCGATAAATTCGTAGAAGAATCTTATTAAAGAGACATCTAATATAAGTGTAAAATAATTACACTTAAGATAGGAAATATTTATCAGATTTGCATATGAATGGAAAAATATATTCCTTAGAGTGTGTTTTTATCACACGGTATCATTTCGAATATTTTGGAAATGAAAGAATATGTGGGAAAGTAAAAAGTTAATGATATTAATATTTTTCTCTTCATTTCCATGCTACAAAATGAAATTGTTCAAATTTCCCAGGAGAATCTTAAAGCGATATCTGATATAAGTAATTACACTTAAAATACATATAAATTTATCGTATTTGCATATGAATGAAAAGATACAATTCTTAGAGTGCTTTCATATCACACGGTGATACCATTTCGAAATACAAATACTGTCCGACGTTCAAAATTTTTTCAATAAATCTTGACTGTTAAAATTTCCTCTTTGATTGCAATAATTCAGTATATATATGCGATCCATACTTAAATATATAACAAGTATCATTTATATAAGTGACTTTCAGTTAGTAAATTTCTACACGGCGCACAGGTTACAGTTTATATACACAGAGGATTTATGAACTGATAAATGGTTACCCCGTTATTAGCCTGGGCAATCGATCGTGTAGCACGCAACGCGCGCGACTAATTACTCCGATTCGCGGCCTGTAATTGGGATAATTAGTCAACGAGCCTGCGAATGCGGATGTCCTCGTCCTCGTAGAAATTTATATTTTCGTGACTTTGCAGTGCGCCCGCCCCTACGTCGCAATAAATCGATAACCGCGTAACTAACAATATGAATTGCGAATGACGTAAGTAAAGTTTACGACTGCTTCTCTCACTCAAATATAAAAATGATAAAAAGTCGTTAAGAGTGTCCCAAAATAATCGCCAAATATTTCATGGGCAGGTAGAGAAGACTAAACAGAGTCGAAAAGTCCTCTACCATTTTGCGATTTCGCAATAGTTAACGAGATATTAATTACTAAAAATTACCGACAATTTGTCTTTAATAATTTTTTACTCAAATACTATCAACTTTACAGAAAAACTGCAAGAGACGAAAATTGTTTATAGAACTTTAAGAATTTTTTCAAAATTTTTTCAGAATTTAATACCATATTTCCTCATGTTAATATAAAAAAAAATAAGAAAATGCAAATACTAAAAAGTTGATGAAAAATTCTGAAAAAATTCCGTATATAAATTGTAAATAAAATTTATAAAATAATTAATTATATATGTATATTAATATATTTTAATGTATACAGGGTGTATCTAAAATAACGCCTACTAATCATACAGTGCTATTCCTAATAAAAAATTGAGTCGGGAAGTCCTCTACCATTTTGCAATTTTCACAATAGTTAACGAGATTAATTTCTAAAGATTGCCGAATAAATGAATAAAATCAATGTATAAGATAATTTTAAGATATCTTTCAGTGTTCTTCGTGAAATATTTGGAAGATGTTTCTTAAAGATCTCTTAAACTAATTCTACAATGTGCTTCTTGTTTTCTGTTTCTTATTGTTTATTATTGACCAAAAAGGCAAGAGACAAACAGAGACAAACAGCAACAAACAAGAAACAAAGAGCATTGTAGAATTAGCCTTAAAGATCTTTTAAAATTATCTCGTACGTCGATTTTAGACATTTTGATCGGATGACTAAAAAAAATATTGCGAAAATTGTAAAATGGCAGAGGACTTTTCGATTCAGTTTTTTATTAGGACCAGTACCATATTAGTGAGCGTTATTTCAGATACACCCTGTACGTATATAAATTACTATATATATTAATTTATATATATATATTAATTACGGATTGAAGGATGGGAAACAATTCCTTATAGAAATGCGTTGTGTTCAACGAGGGGAAGTTAAGCTACCCTTCTTCAGAGACAGGACGAAAGCTCGCGCGAGAGACAATGTTCTCGGTCGCAGAATCTTGTCGCTCGCACCCTCTCGTCATGTCGCATGATCGGTCCTCGCCCTTCCTTGCCATTTCTCCCTTATCCCTGACTCTTGCCGCTTCTCGAGCGAATATAATACGCGTGCCCCGAGGCGCGATATTCCATACGCGTGCTCTTGTCTGCGTGCCATGCCACGCATGATGGCACGAGAAGGAGCGCTCGTGCGAGAAATTCGAGTATGTCCTTGGCCGCTCGCGAGTGGACGATCTCCGTTTAAATATTCAGAGCTATTTCCCGAGAGATCTTTGTGCGCGCCAAGACTACTACTACTACTACTACTACTACTACTACTACTATTAATACTACTACGTCCTTATCGAAGAAGTGGAAAGCGTAGCGAGATCATTACGATTTAAGATTCGCTCTCCGCGTCATTTTTGCGAAGCGACGTAGAACTCTTTTGCATTCGCAGCTTTTACAGAAAGAAACTATAGACGTTCTCAAGACGAACTCAAACATTCCTTGTTTTATGTAAAAACACACAGAGAGGACAATTTTGCTGAAGTCTCTAAAAATTTAGCTGGATGCAGAATTGAAGGTAATTTCGAGCCATCAAAATAATTATGTAGGTCACTCAAGCTGATTGCTAGAATGTCAACATTTTTTTTGCAGCGTCGCTTCTCATGCTCAATTATATACAGAAAGAATGGTTTTGCTGAAATATTTAAAAATTTGACTAAATACAAATCTGAAAAGAATTTTATTGGTTTATCAAAAATATCAAAACTTTTTGCAGCACTGCCTTATCACGTTTAAGTTCTTACGTAATTATTTTGATGGTTCAAAAAAATTATTAGATCTGGCTACATTTTTAGATATTTCAACAAAAATGTTTTTTTCTTGTAGAAGAATCGAACGATTATTAGTGTACGTTTCTGTTTTTTTCTTTTTAGATTAATATTATATTTTTTTAATAAAAAATAAAAATTATTTCGATCTGAAATTTTGCTCAATAATTAATTAATGTTCCTTGTACTAATAAAACATTTAATATTTCATTACTTATTTACTTTTATATTAATTCATTCGCTTGGCCATTTTATTGAATAAAAAGCGTTGATAATCTATAAGCACACATTCTAATTATTTTGACAAAATTATTTTTAAATCTGCATCTAACTAAATTTCTAAGTACTTCAGCAAAACTATTCTTTTCGTTCAAAAGCAAAGGTGGTAATTAATTAAGCAAAAAAAGTCGCCTCTCCCTCGTTTCTCATCTCGTACGCATTTCCATGTGAGATAAACGACGCGCGGTCACGAGGCATCGCAGCTGAAGATGGGGTAAGGTAACTCAATTAAAAAAAAAGAGAGAGAGAGAAAGAGAGAGAGAGAGAAAAAAATGAAAAAAGATGCAAGAATCGGCCGACGCGAATATCAAAGTTATTTATGTGCGGCACGTTTACGGCGCGCTTTAAAAGCAACGTCGGCAACGTCAGTGTAGGTGGACGTAGCAGTGTGGGAATAACGCGCGACGGTGGTAATAACGTTTATTAATCGCCCGCGAAACGTTAAGCGATACCGCCGCCGTTCTCGTAGTTTGTCATCGCCGCGACAGCACCCGCGCCGTCGATGTCCGTGCGTGGCTTTCATCCGGGCCGTCAAAGAAGTTTTACGATGACGACACGAAACGCGACGACGTCACAAGACATCGATCTCTCCTCTTTAACTCTCCGGGACTTCCCGGCCTCGTGTTTGCCCGTCCACCGTTCCTCGGCGTGTCACCTCACTTACAACGCTCTTCTTAAGTTCCCCGAATTGCGCTGTAATCTGTCGACACAGATTTCATGAGTATGCAAATTCAGACTGTTGTCACACTTTTGTAAAGCGTCATTAGAGGGCGTTAATTCGGAGATGTTAATTTATTCCCTCCTTTCCTTTTAACGTTTAATTTTATTATAGAACACCTCTCCCCCCACCTCAAAAAAAGAAAAAAATGGTTTTAATCCTCCGTCTGCAATCTAGATCTTTCTTCTGGGTTTAGGCTTTCAAAAAATTTTGAAAAATTCTCAGGATTTTTTAAAATATCTTTTTTCAACGTTACATTATATCATGCATATCAGATATTTTAAGAATCGAATTTTGTCCTCCTTTATTTCGAACAAATAAAAAATTTAAGAGTGAAATTTCGCTTGTGCCAAAAAATTATATATATATGTATATATATATATATATATATATATATATATATATATATTTATAGTTTATAATTATTATAATTTCTTGCTATTAATTATTATAATTATATCACATATTTATATATAAGTTTTCTATAATAACGTATACGTAGGAATATCGATGACATTCTATAACATTTTTTGTGTAAAATAAATTAAAAAGTACATACAGTAAAACTATATTTAATAAATGTAGATAACAATTGTTTCATTTTTTATTAATTTGCGATATCGTTATTTAATCGCGACCGCGATTAAATTTACTTTCAACAAATAGAAGATAGAATGCAAAATATTTTTTTTTCTCTACGTTCTTAATAGTACATGAAATGATTCGTGTCGACTGATCTTTTTAAAATAAATGTTACAGTACCACGTTTTTTTTCCACTCATTTGTTAGTTTCCACGTAATAATATTTCTAGTCCACTCTAATACTGAAAACAGGTCAGCATTCGACATTCGCCCACACGAGTGGCGAACGAAATTACATTTACGAAACAATTTGCGTTTTCGCGACGCGGTGGAAAAAGGTAGTATTGCAATGAACGCAGGAAGAACGGATGGACGCGCGGCCGTGGAAAAGCGTGCGCCGCGCCAAAAGGAAATGAGAAGTAATGAAGTCGCCCCGTTCGGGGAAGTTACTGGCTCGTAAAGCAACAGCGAAGTGACGGACCGAACGGGAACCGCGTAGCGGAAGCAGAAGAAGAAGCAGTCGAGGGAGGAAGGAAGAGGGGAAAAGTTACGTGGATAGAAGATAGAAAGGGGAGTCGAGAGAAAGGTCGAGCGGAGACGAACGCGATCCGCCGGAAGAGAAAGAGTGGCGTGAACCGAGATAGAAGAGGGTGAAAGGCGGAGGAAGGGACACCCTGTCACGTCGGCGATGCCGCGGAGGCGTTCGAAGGGACGGCGCGGCGCGAAGGGGGATGAAGGAAGGTGCGAGAAGTCGTCGGCGGCTTACGTTGGATTCCGCGCGCGGTTGGCAGCGACGGCGACGGCGACGGCGTTGATCCGTGTACGGCGATATGAAATAATTAAACTCGGCCTCAACGGTGGCGAAGGCGACGGCATGACGCGCGGGAGTATACCGGCAGAGAAGGGTGAGAAGGCGATGGTGCCGGGAGCGTTGGATGTCGGAGACGATGGGACGCTGGATGGCGTGGAGACGCGCGGCCAAGGGGTAGAAGAGATACGGGGGATAACCGTATTCCGTATACCGGTATATGAAAGGCAGCCACGTCGCCCGCGGTACGAGACTTGAGCTGCTACCGCTGCCGTCGTCGCTGCGGAAGAGGCTAGGTCGAAGTGGTAGTAAGAGAAACGAGAGACGGAGTACGAGAGAGGTGTGCGGTGGTGGGCGAGAGGACCGAAGCGAACGAGCTCTGAGAGATGAACGGAGAATCGTGAGAGGGAGAGAAGAGAGAGAGAGAGAAAACGGTACGAGAAACCGGCAGAGGACACAGTGGGAAGAGTGGCGGGACGGCAAGGGGGTGGCAGGAGACGACGATAGCGGCGCTGCGGCGTAACGACGCTATAACGCGAGCCGCTGGGTGATTACCTACCACCTCCGTACTCGGTTCGCCCTCCCGCGTCGAGTGGCGCGCGGCCGTGCCGTGCCGTGCCATGCCGTGCCAAGCCGCGCTGACGCTGCCACGCCGTACCGCCGCTCGGAGGCCGAGCCTTCGCCACGCCGGCGCGGCGTGGCGTCGGCGTGGCGCGATACCACCACGGCGTGATGCGCGCGAGACGAGCGTGCTCGGAGCTCTTTCGGTCTTCCCTCGCTTCGGCTACCCGTTCGCTTCTATCACCCCGACTACTGTTGCGCGCAGAGACCGCGCCATCAAACTCGCCCGAGTAGTCGTAGTCGTCGTCGTCGTAGTCGTCGTAGTCGTCGTCGTCGTACGGATCGCCTGCCGCCCAACGTCGACGCTCTAAACGCGACGCCCCTCGTAATGACGCCACCAGGGACGCAACCTCCTCAACGTGAGCGTCGTGTCGGTGTGAGACTTCCACGAGCACGTAGTACACGCGCACGAGCGCGCACAAGCTCGGCTTTCCGGACGGCGATATCGCCGATGGAGAGAGTCACATGATGAACGGAGCGAGCGAGAACAAATCCCGAGGCCGGGCGCCACGGATGAAACGATGCGGCGGATCTTTGTTAGCCACGGCCGGACACGTTTCGGTGGTTACCGAATCGAACAATTCCGCGTTGGCGAGGGAAATTAGAAAAGAGCTGTGAGCCGAACAATCGCCGCATGTAAGATGCTATTTCTCTTCCACGCTGCTCCCGCTTCTAATCGGAATATTCATTTTTTATTCGTTAATAAGCTGATGGTAATCATATTAAGAAATTAACGTAATTAATCGCAGTCGTGGTTAACATGGGAAATATTTGTAATTGATCGATTATCGATAAAACTGAAAAGATTTGATGATTCCAAGAGATATTTATACATTGAAAGAAAAGATTGACTGAATATGGCATAGGATTTTTAATTGGTTTGATTGGCAACAGCAAATTTTTCGTTGTGTTAGCCTATCCGCAATATCAGTATAGGATCTCGATAGGCCAATGCAATGAAAAGATTTGAGAGACATTCATGACAACGATAAAATAAGTAAGATAATTTATAGAAGTAAGGAAACAAAGTTCCAAAGATTTTGATGTAATTATATGTAATTATTTGTATTATAAAGATATTGATGTAACTTTTATCTTCCTTTTCAATACCCAGAAAAAAACGTAAATGGTAAAAAGTGATAATTATACAAGTTTAATATGCAAAATTATTTACGTACATGTATAGGTGAACAACCTATTTTATATAGTTAAAATAACCATAAAATAGTTCATTTAGCTATATGTATTAATTATAGTATAAATATTAATATATTAATTATAAATATAACACTTGTATTATACAGTTATTTTACGATTTCTTTTCCTTTAAGTGTACACAGCGTCTGGACGCCAAATATATGAAAGATTAAAACTTTGAGACTAATGTTCTTAAACTGACGTCGAGCAGTCACTTGAAAAACGATGCATACGGTATGCTTATAAAAAAAAGACTGCCTGTCACCGGGAAAGTTACGGTACACCGCAAGCGAGAGATCGACATGAAGCTACAAATTAAACCGTAAATCGTAATTGATCGTATGTTTTGTTTTTTTTCTCTCGTCTCCCCCTTTTTTTTATTTATCGATGCGCCCGCGCTGGAGTAACGGTTAACCGCGGATGTTTTAAAACAATCAAGCGAATGTATCAGAGCGCCGCGAACGATTCGAAATCGGAATGAGTGCGCCGTTATAAAATTGAAACGAAATTGCCTACATTGATCAAATTTGCAGCAGGTGTCGGGGCTTCGATTGACGAGCCCACGCAATAAAAATTCGGCGTGATTTCTCTATCTCATTATCTGACAAGTATTCCTAAGTTCTCTTTCTCCTTTTCATGACTAATCTTCCTTCAAATAACTTTAAAAACCTGGGAATAGTCATCTAATTTTTTTTTGCTTAAACAATCACCCAGGATATTTTTTATATCTCAATCACACAAGACACTATTGTTAATTACATATAGTGTGTTATTGATTATCCTATAATTTTTGTTACGTGGAAAGAACGATTTTGTTTTGAAAGTGTCTAAAAATTTATTTGAATATAGATCTGAAAATAATTTTATTGGATTTATCAAAATAATTTACGTAAGATTTTTAAATATGATGAACAATCCTGCAAAAATTTTTAACATTTTAGCAATCAGTTCAAGGGTCTTATAAATTATTCTGATGTGTTTCAATAAATGTTTATTTTCAGATCTGCATTTAGCTAAATTTTTAGATATTTCAATAAAACCTTCCCATTTGAGAATATTATATGTAGGTATAGATTTAACTCAATGTTTTCTAAAAAAAAAAGGGGGGGAGAAATAAAAAATAGGTATGAACATTCTCAATCGATAAAATATTATAATTGAGCCTCCATTTTTTCGTTGTTGAGGTATAAAAATCGACCTAGATGATTATTCCCGGAATAACGCAACTTTCTTTTATTACGACGAGTATAATGATTGAACGTAAAACAGTAACGAAAAAAATTTCTTCGATCTTACGTCTAAGAATTTCAAAAGGTTCCTTCGCTGAGAGAGCAAACATTAAAATACCTAACGATGTGGATCGATGATAAGGGCAAGGGAGAAAACTTTTAACAGCGCGCACATTTCATCCGTTTCTCGTCGACCTCATCCTCGTCTTGTAAACAAAGAACGAGCATTAAAGTTCTTAGCGAAGCGAAGAAACTCCTAGAGGATCAGGAAGCCCTTTTTTCCGCTGGCCCATTTTAATTCCACAGGAGTACCGCGCGTCCGTTTCAATCGCGACGCCATCCCTAAATTATGCTAATTAAGGGTGGCATACGGTCGCGCGGTAAACGGCTGGAAATTAGGAGATTAGGGCATTAGTCGGGGTAATCGTAGCCGGTGTGAGCCGCGCATTTTCGAAGGCATGTCGAGCCCTCACACAGCGGTCGCTGAAACGAAGGGCCGGGGTGCGGCTGAGGGAAATAATTGTACCGTGTAAATTGAAGGGAGAGATCGCGCGTCCGGGGATGCGAGACCCGAGAGAACATTCCGGAGAAAGCGTGCATTCGAATTATATTTCGTTTAATTTCTAAAAGACAGAAATTTTTTTTAGAAATGATTTTTTTTTTCATTTGAAATGTGTCACTCTTTATTAATTAGAACTTTACGAAACAATTAGATATTAAAAGAACTCCATCGTTTTTGTGTGATATGCATTGAGAAAATTTGTGAGAAAATTTTGGTGGTGTAAACAGGCGAACTTTAGAACGGAATTGTTGTAGGATGGGCAAATGGGTCAGAAAACGCAGCTGTACCCTTCGGCTAACCACAGTAGCGAGTCTCAGTAATTAATTAATTAGCTCACCGGCGCTTCCACTTGACTATGTAGTCGCCATCTCGTTCGCTCACGTCGGTAGTCTCTGTCTTTCATCATGGCTGAAATTCATCCATCGCGCAGCGCAATTTTCGTAGTGGCATGAGTGAAGAGTGATGGTTTGTGTTTCATTGAATGAGCGCGATTTCGGTAACGCAACTGTGTCTGAAAGTATAAAATAATTATCTCTTAATTTTCACAGGGATATAAATATTTAATGTACTTATATTTCCGTTTTAGTTTTCCGTTTCCGAAATTATAAAGAAATTCAAATAATTGCTATAATTAGAGTTGCCATAAATTCCTCTCAAATTCTTCTAAAATTCCATAAGTTTCCCTGACTTTCAGTTTTGTGGCGACTTTGTACATATTTTTATTTTATATATATATATATATATATATATATTAGGTGTTGGAATTAATTCGTAGCGTTTTTTAATGAAAGAATGTTATTTATTTCACATGAGCATTAAAAAATACATTAATGAAAGTACTTCCCATCACTTGTAAAACGCTACGAATTAATTCCAACACCTAATATATATATATATATATATATATATATTCAATTAGATAATTTCTATAATAGCGTTTAATAAATTTGATATTAAGTTACGTATAAAGTTGGCCTCACACCTTTTAAAAAAATTAATAGTTTATAGCTCATTCAGATTGCTTATCGTTTGCATATGTATGCATATTTCGAATTTTCGTTGCACACTTCTGGTAAAAAAGTTATTAAAAAAACAAGTTTAGAGTCTAATTTTACATTAGTCCTTCAACCACGAGAAAATTAATTTAATTAGTCTCAATCAATAGATTTTCGTTTGCATACACATTTAGACAGTTATATATGAACAAATAAATGTCGGGGAGTTAACTACACGCTGCAAGAAATACGATATCAACTCAATTCTATAAAGAAACTAGATTGAAATAACCAATCGATAGATTTTCGTTTGCACATTCCGAAACAAGTCGATTTTTCGCGCGCGCAGGCGTTTGCACTATTTAGTTAAAAAGTTATTAACAATTAAAGTGTGTGTGTGTTTCGAGGACAATTGACTCAGGTAGATTCAAATCGCATTTACTGTATACACATTTGCATGAATCGATAGGTTTTCGTTTGCACATTCCGAAACAAATCCATTTTTTCGTTTGCACGCTTTAGCTAAAAGGTTATCAACAATTACAGTTTTAAGGACGGTCGACTCAGATAGATAAATTTAAATAGCATTTACTATACTCAAAATCATTATGATCGCCTGCGCTATTTGTATCATTCTGTCTTTGTTTTACATCTAACAAACAATAAAGATAGAAAAGTAGCGCTATACTAAAAAAAAAAATTGACTGCTGCAACAAATTAGGTAAAATATGGCATAGCATTTTTAATTGATTGCAACAGTCAATTTTGGTTGCTGCAGCCAATTGTTGATAACCAAAAATTGGTTGCTACAGCCAATTAAAAATACTATGCCACATCTAATTTGCTTCAGCAACGAATCTTTTCTTTCAATGTAATAACGTCTCGCTGAATACTCGCACCAATTATCATCTTTTTTTTTAAAAAAAAGTTGAAGATCCAACTTCACGAGTGTCAGATCATAAAAAAATTTCTATTATTCTCTCCAAATTACTGGACAAGCGCACAAACTTTTTGCGAATTATCCTTCATTCGGAAGATACAAATTGCGAGTTAGCATCTACACGTAGAGCATGCATGTACAAAGATGAGACGAATCACTTGGTGGGAAATGAAAAAAAAAGTCGACGTTACTTTCCACGGTTGTTGGTGTGAGAAGCAAGCGGACAGCCGCATTAATAATCGCGGCTCGGGAGTCGAGGTTCGTCATTTTATTCAATTAAACGCGAATGCCAGGGGACGACTTCGTGGTCGTTGAGGCGGCTGGTTCCCGCGATTTACTTCCAACCGCTCACGCTCGTTAAAAAAAGCGACACGTTTCATCTCGTCTACGTAATTGCGGTCTTTGCAACTGCACAAACTTATTCGTCTACCGCGTCTTCCTTAAATCCTCGTCGATTATCAACTCGTTTGACTATTTATTTGAAGTCGTATAACTTTTCCTTCAATAAGACAACAACAATAGATTTCTCGCAGAAGATAAACATTCATGTCTGATAGCTGGGTTGTCACAAATTTCTCAATCTCTAAAATTCCCTAACTCTTCCCTGATTTTCAGCTTTGTGGCAATCCCGTACAGCTTCAGAGATGCATTCTTTAACTTCATATTTCGGAAAAACTTTATTAAAGAAAAAAAAAAAAACTTATCGAAGAGTCACAGACTCGGCTTGTTCCTTCCAGGTTCGCTCTAATCACTTTTTGATATACTTGCGATCGCATGGAACAATTAATCAACGCGGTATGTTTATTCTCCGGCAAGTTAAACAAAGTTTAAGGTCCGCGAGTCTCGGACGGGAGGTGCGAGTCTTTGTTTTATACTCGAGGCGGAAAGGACGCGGAAGACACGTCTGTTTGCTTTTCCCTCGAGTAATCTCCGCTTCTCGAGACATCCACACGCGCGCGCGGAGTTCTTCGTTATTCCGCACAACCCTCGGGAAACTTAACGGGGTATAATGCGCGCGACCCGGTAACGCGCGAAGGAAACGCAGCTGCGTCGTATTATGAATAATGCCTGGCGAATAGTAAAGCGCGGCATCTCATTTATAGTCGTCCCCACCAATCAGCCATTCGGTGTCTGTTTGACGTGAATATCGGCATCTATGTCTACGCCGTTTGATTTTGCAAAAAAAAAAAAAAATAAAAGAAAGATAACGTCTACGTAAAATAATTGATATGCATGTCACAAAGTGCATGTCAAAAAGTTTGTAATTATCTCTGACGGATTTTATTAAATTTCTTTCTTTTGTTTCACAGCATGCGATTAGGAAAGAAATTTATTTTTAGTATTCCTATTTACCTACGATGTAAACAATGTTAATCGATATAACTTATAAATATAATTTGACAAAAAAATGATATTGAGTAATTTTTGTTATTTCTTTAATTTATTGTGTGAATTTAAATATAGATATTTTTTAGAAATGTTATATATTAATATCCTTAAATAAAGTGAATAAATAATAACACAGTGTAATACGATAAATATAAACATTGAATATGAAGATTAAAACAAGATAAATGAAAAAAAAATATGTCTCTTCTTGAAAAAAAAAAAGAAAAGAGAAGCTTCCAATTCAGTACTTTATTAGAAAATCCTAAGAATATCGTTCATTAAAAGGAAAATGTAAACAGTATCTCAGATATCGATTAAAAAATAAAGATCGAGATAAATATAAAGGAATAAGTATATTTTTTTACCAGATACCAAAATACTTCGCGGGAGACGACGAATTACTCACGGATTAAACGGTTATATTAAGTCAATCATTATCCTCGATATTCTGATAATTCTTCTTAGAATCCGCGAGTCCTCACGTCTGAACAAGTCATATCTGAGTATTGCTTCACGCAAGGATGAGAGCGGGGGTGGATAAGAGAAGATGGAAGAAGATCACAGGGCGGTGACGGCTGGAAAAAATGGTTAGAAATAGAGAGAGAGAGAGAGAGAGAGAGAGAGAGAGAGAGAGAGAGAGAGAGAAAGAGAGAGGATCTCCGCTTCCTTGCTTCCTTTCCCGAGATATACGCTCCTCGATAAACGTCCGGACGAGACTCCTCCACTCCATTCACCCTCTTCATCCTCTATCCCTTCGTCTTCCTTTCTCAACTGCACCCTCGGCTCAAAGCCCTCGCGTTCTCTCATCGAAAGAGAAAGATAGATAGAGAGATAGATGGAGAGATGGAGAGTGAGAGAGAGAGGAACGAAAGGGGTAGCGGAGGAAAGAGGCGGGAGGATAAAGGTGCGGGGGCGACGAGCTCTCTCTCCGCTTTTTGCCAAAGGCCGTCATCCCCGCGGGGCTTAACCCCGGGTTTATCGCGGCGTTATTAATAACCGCCGCCCGCACTAGTCCCCTGCCCCCGAAACCCGGCGGTGATACCCACGAGCGAGAGAGCCGCCCTACCTCGTAAACCTCGAACGACGAGCGGCGCTGCCGCGATAAAGAAAAAGTCATGAGAAGCGTTCTCTCTCTCTCTCTCTCTCTCTCTCTCTCTCTCTCTCTCTTCACCCTCCATCTTCTCCGACAGCTCGGCAGTTCGAGAGCTCAATCCCCTGACATCGGCAGACCTCGTCATCGCCGGACCTTCTCTATCCTAGCGAGTATTGGATGTGTGATAACGCCTGACATAGTCTATGGAGAACTATTAATCCCAACAGTTTGGCAGTTGGCTTCATAAGATACGTCACTGTCCAGACTAGTAATTTCTTACTTGAATTGGTAATTTCTAAATTGAACTGTGATATGTGAAACATAAACTGTTGAGATTGTGATAAATTATATTTTTACGCATGAATTTGATTTTATATTTAATTTTGTCAATATATTAATATTGTAATATAATATTGTTAGCTTGGTTCATTGCCCCACTTACGTATGTCGGTTTTTATTTAAATTTTATTTAAATTCTTCGAGTCTTTAGATACTTGATTTATTTTTTATTTATATTTACGCAGTTACACCAATATAAAAATAAATGATATCGGAACTCGATTTCTAAAAATAAATCTTCAATGTTCGCGCGAACTACTGTTATTTAGTTATTATTACAACGTGGCTAATTTTAACTCTCGAGACGAATCAAGAAGCGGAGTAATGTCACCAAAAAGGATAAAATAATTATCTTTGCGGAAAACGCGAGGTGTATAATGCCATAATGTTATGCAATCTAGAGATATAATGGAATACGTTAGTTTCACAAGCTTTGTGTGTTTCGCCATTAAGCAGTAGCATGCCGAAAGTGCAAAGATTTATGGAACGACCATAACGAGTACAATGAATACTCTATGAATCGCGCGATCGCGGTACGCTCGCCACGTGACAATTTCATGTGTCAAATACTAAATATAAGGACAGATATATTAGTCACACGGTTATGTCATCGCAGGAATAATGCAATAATTGCAATTTTCGTATTTAAATAATACGTACAATTTCTGAAAATATATATATATATATACGTTGAACGCAATGTTCCTTTTCTCGTCTCAGCGTTTAGTTGCAAGAAATTTTCTTACGTTTTTTCCCATTTTACACAAATTTTGTAAAAATTAATAAATCGCCGCTCACACTTTTCTTTTTATTTTTTCCGAAAGGTCGTCCCATGACACTCGACGCTTTTACGGATACGTGAAAAGAAAGGCGCAAAGAGATGACTTCGCGGCGATCTTTGCCGAGAGGCACGTACGTTTTATACCCGCCAAGGGTGACGCTAAGGTCTTTCGTGGAGGGCTTTCGTGTGCATGACGTACCGACCGACACGGCACGTACGGCTCTCTGCCTCTCCCCTCTCTGTCTCTCTCCATCTGTATATTTCTCCCTCTCTTTCTGAACAGAATATCGAGTCTCGATATCTCCGGTTCCCCGTGGTGTCCCGGCCACGTCGATCTCGCGTCCGGAATGTGCGCCACGGGCATGCGACGTGTTATCACGCGTAGCCAGTCGCTCTTCCGTCTTTCGCGTTTACGCGAACGTATATCCGGCACACTTGTACCGCGGTATTACGCAGCTTCTCGTCACGTGGAAATAATTCATTTGTCGTGTAACATACCATATGGCGAATTATTAATACCTTTCGGGAGACGATACAAAAGTGTTAATCGAATTTAGGTAACTATAACAGTGAATTAATTATTATTTCGTACGGTGAGAAAAAAATAGCTTAAATTTAAATAAATATTTATTTGAATGCCGCCAACTAAACGTTTACTTACAATAGATAAATATTTACGTAATAAAAGGAAGTAATTGTTAAATCAAATTAATGTTCTTCGTACCAAATAAATATATACTTATGTTTAATAAATATTTATTGAAATTTAGGATAATTCTTTTCTCAATGGAGGTAACAATAATTCTTAAGAAATAATTAAAATATTATTACAAACAAAAATATACCTTTGTATATTTTTAATTAATCACTTTAATTTGAGATAAAGAAACAAGAATCAAATCCAAATTTTATCGGATTTCACGTTGGATCGATCGATTAACTTGAAACGGTATTATGAATTTTTGAAAGCGTTTCGAGAAACACATGTCGTGGTTTTCTTTTCCGAGAGAGTTTCCTCTTTTTATTCGCAATCGAACGGCTTTCCGACGCCATTCCATGGACGCGTGCGAGATCGATTTTCGCGCGTAATCCCTCGAATGAGCTGCCTGCCTACGATGCAGGAGGCGAGGCAGCCCGCCTGCCTTCGGGTTTCTTGGAAAATATCAGGCCTCGTTGCGTCGAATGCTATACATATCCGCGCGTTATTGCCGCGCGTAAACGCTCGCCGGTTGCCTTCGCCTTCCTCGCGAAGGCTCTTACGCAAGCACGCAGCGCGCGACGCTTGAGCGTGCGGCTGCACGAGCGTGACCGTAGTGATCCCCGGCAGCAGTTCTAAAGCCCGATTCAGACCGCGTGGAACTGTCTAATACGTCCATGCAGAAAAATACTCGGTTTTGCTGAAGCATCTCAAAATTTAACAGGGTTTGTTTTAACACAAATTTCTCAGTTTGAAATTCCATAAGTATTCTGCTTAGAGATCAATTTAAAAACGTAAATTACTATTTGTGCTGCTGACGCCGCGCCGCTTGCATTTTTAATTGTTGAGTATTTCCAAAACGGATGTGATGTATGTACATTAAACTCGTTTAGAGCCAAGAATATTAATTTTTCAGATAATTTTGCAAAATTCTCTGACTTTTCTCTGATTTCGCTGACATTTTTCAATTTCTCTGATTTCTAGTTTTGTATTAACCCTGTTTAATAGAGAAGAAGCTATCACTATTGTTATTCGTTTTCTCTTGTCGACTGAATGAAGTAAATATAACATTTCTGCAAGAATCAAACAAGTCCAGGTTATTAATTTATTTTTTAATTGAAAAGAACTTTTTTTTAATCATCAAAATATTATGCAAAGCTTAAAATTTTGTTTTTATACGTATTATATATTATAATATATATACGAAGAAAAATTATCACTTATATAATGAACGGTTTCTGTTTTCTGAAAATTTAACTTTTTACATTTGTTTGATATTTGTGGAAAACCCTTCATTTATTTATTGATGTGTCAAATTTATTAATACATAATTCTAATCATTTTCCCAAAAGATCAAAGAGTAAAAAAACAGAGAGAACATTCTGCTTTAAACAAAACTTCTTGATGTCTCTTTTAGTCTCTCCTAAGAATAACTAGAGGGAAAATTATTAATAAAATTGATCTGTTTAAAAAATTTAAAATATAACTAATATAAATAGAAACAATATAAAACGTATAAATTATTGAGAGATGTATGTATATTATTAAAAAGTAAATAAAGTTGCGTGAGAAAATTTTCGCAAAGTATAGAAGATCAAAGTATTGGGAATAGCGTCTCGTTTGAATCGGCCTTTACGATTTTATTTCATCTCTCCGCTCTCTAAGTACTGGCTGCTGCTACTCGCACAAGCATTCGACACGAACACATTGAAAACGTAATGCCTCCGGTTATCAGATACGTTTCGAGAGTACCGGGTGTCTCGGGAATTCTTTGTCGCTAATGCGGTCAGTCTGATACACGCGACAATCATGCCGCTTTAATGAGCATCCGCGAACACGATTTATTCCCGTGATTCATAATTAAATAAGATATGAGGCTTGCTCAGCGTGCTCGGCGAAATGAAACGAGCTCGACGAAATGCTTTTTCGCTTTGACTTGTCGCACTCATAAATCGACTTGTGCTTAATCAAGTAAATCTCTTCAGATGCAGACTCTAACTTGAGCACTCTACACATCTCATCTCTCTATTTTTTGAAGTTTTGTAAGAAGCTTGCCATTGATTAATTTTTACAAAGCGGAAAAGCTATTAGTGACGCTGAAACAGTGTCATATTTTAAGGCAAAGAGCACAATAAATAATAATAATAATAGTAATGTATTATAACAAATTTGTAATCTCCAAGAACAATGAAAACTGTAAGATTTAAAAAATAGATTCCCATCCTTTAACGGTTAGTCTTTGCATAATTTTTGCATAATTTTTCACCTTTTTACTATCGTGCTTCTCGCTAAAAACGTAAAAGTGAAAACGAGATGAAGTCCGCAAAACTGTTCTTTGTTGTTGAAAGAATAAGGATTTGTAACATTATAATGAAATTTGTACTAAATTATTAAAATGTTTACTGTTCAAAATTTGATATATAATACACAGAAAAATATCAGTATATTGTCAACCAAAGTGATTACTCAATTTATTTTCTTCCTTTTAAGCAACGGTTATCTTTAATAAAAATTATCTTTTTGATAATAATCTTAAAATATACTTATTACAAATTTAAAAAAATTTTTTTTAATTATTAGGTACTAAAAATTAATTTTCTTTTGAAGAATATTATAAAATTGATCGACGAAGTGACTTTGTATAACAAGCAAGTCGAATTCTTTTCATTTGATAATTTTGACCGAAGTATATTAACTTAGGATATATTTTGAATAAATTTGATGCTTATGAACTTATCTGATAGATTTGTGGATATATAAATTTTCGAAATAGGTAAAACAAATAATTATTACTTGCGTATAACATGTATTTTTCTGTGTGTAGGTATACCCGAGTTCTCATACATTGATAGAAGAGTTGAAATCATTTCGCTATTACTCGCTATCAGTAATAATTACACAGTGTACATTATTACTGCGACTGACACTTGAATTCAACTTGAAGATTCAAGATCGTTCTTGTCGTGAATGAAGAATATAAGGTCATTTTCTAAATACGTACATTTTAAAACTGAAGATGACTACAAACTGAACCAAATTCAAATCATGTATATATCTTACATAAATTGTGTTAATCGTTTCATTGACCCCTCACTAGAAAGTTTAAATCTTCAAATTAATTTGTTACTTAAATTTCGGAGTCCTATTATATAATTCTTCCCTGTAATTATTATTTTCAGATAAGAATTTTTCGCTTCTGCATCGAATTTCGCGTTCCTCGAATTTCTGGCTTCCTCGGATCCGCAACTGCGACACAGCGTAACACGAAGGGAGAGGAGCGAGGGACGAGGGACGAGGACAAAAATCGATGCTGCCGTTTCTCATTGGCGAGTATCAATGCGACGCTCCGCTGGCGCGTATTAATATTTTCGGATAGAAAAGTCGCGCGCGCGAAGCCGGCTTTCGCGTCGCATCTCGAGAGCATCGAGAGCATCGCAGAGCGGCGGTCGCATCGCGCAGACTTGCTCGTGCGCTGCATTTGCGCACGATGCACCGCTCTGCAATCCCAATTCCCGCTCGCATTACGATTCTGCAGGAATGTTACCCTTTTACTAATATTTTTTGCCGTTTGCCGAATAAGCAGCTTAATGCCGACAGGAAATTTTGCTCAAAAGCAAAAGGCTAATTCTAACTCCTATCCTAGGCTTTTTTTTTTTACATATAACTTGTCATTACGTGTACATAGATGCCTCAGTATTTATTTATATTTGGCGAATCCATGTACAGAGTAAAATCATCTGAGTGCATTTACGCACACGGAGTAATGATAAGTTATACGTAAAAACGCAGGATAATGGTTAGAATTAGTCTTTTGCATTTGAGCAAAATTTCCTTTCATTTCGTTATAACGGCAAATATGTGTTTTCCCAGTTTTTTTTTTTTTTTTTTTTTACGTATGCTTTCAGGCAACTTACACTTCTTTAGTAAAGAGGCTTCTTGTTTTATATTACTTGTTTCCAAAACCAAGTCTAAATAAAATAAAAAGACGCAACTGTCCCTTTTAATATTTATTTAAAAAATCCCAGATAATGACAACGATAATAAATTATGATTCTCTCTCTTTCCCTTCCTTTCCCTTTACTACTTCTCAGAAGCAAACGTATTCGCACGTTCACGTAATACACGCTGCCGTCCTATGCAAGTATCGTATACGAGAATGAAATGTACGCGGCTGTGCAACGCGCTTCGAGAATGTCACGCACCTCGTTATCAGATGCGGCTGTGCTACTGGTTGTCGCAAAAGTCTTAGCGACACTCGTAAAATACACGCTGCGTGAAAAACGATTTGAGATAAAAGATAAAAAAAAAATAAAACATTCATATTTATTACCTCCCTCAATTAAATAGAAGATTCTTTATTTTTAACGTTATCTATAGGAGTGTGGATTTCGCTTCGATTATTTCTACCTTTTTCTCAAGTATATATCCGTATCGCTTTTGTCGCGTCTTACGCGTCCACGTTGGAAGTCAGGCAAACGAAAAAGGGGACGGGGTGACGGCTGCCGGGGTTGTTTGTGCCGTGCAGCGTCGAGCCGTTCATTAATTACGGCGAGCTAGCGGGGATGGTGCGCGCAACGAGTCGAGTCGCGGGTGAGGAAAGAGAGGGTGTGGGATACGTAGATAGAGAGGCACGAGCCGCGTCGGAGGCATCCATTGAATTAGCCTCGTTCCCCGTGGCTACGGCCCTGAAACCCCCCCTCCTCCCCTCGCCGCCATCGTTCGCCACGTTCAAACGTTCCGCCGCGTGCGCGATATAACTGAGTACCGACACCTATACAGGACGTTCCAAAATTGCCAAATTGCGTTCCGTGAAACAGTTTGGTAAGACACAAAATATTAAAACTCGAACGAGGGAGACGACTGATGCATCGGGACCACATTGTTCAATGCAAATCCAAGTGAATAAAAGATAATTACAATATATATGTGTGTGTGTGTGTGTGTGTGTGTGTGATTAGTGCAAAAGTGATTATATTATACGTTCGCGGAAAGAACTTTCTTTAAAAATTTACCCTGAAAATATTGTGGTATAATACAATATTTTAAAGATTTTTACCATGCACTTTATATTTTATTGTAGTTTTATTAATGAATGAGATTTACATTAAAATTCAATCCTCCAAATGCAATGTTGTCCCACGACTATCATATTTTCAGTGTAAACTCTAAGAAAAAATTCTTTACGTATTTAAATGTATAAATTCATTTCTGTATGCAATATAATGTGTTACTTTTACATGAAAAACCAAGCATACACATACAGTCATTTTTGCACACATGGATTTGCAATATTAAAATCATAATGTTAAATTATACCTAATTTAAATGATTTTTAATCATTTCTATTTTTTATAGGTCGTCACTGTTTCTACTCAATGTCGATAATTTAATTAAAACAATTGAGATAAACAATTTAATTTAAAAAAACATATTAAATTTAATCTCAAATTTAGGTTTTTTTTATACTGAGTGTTTTTATGTCAATATGGATGTGATTTATTTTGAACTAAGTAATTCAACCACAGAAATGAATTGATTTACATTTTGACACACATGAATATTAAAAATAAAGTGTTACTAATTTAGGAAATTAAGTTATCTTTGTTTCGTGATATTTAACGATGTAGTATATTTTATGAGCAACAAATTAACAAATTCTTACGTATTGTTGTGTACAATTTCACTGTTTTATATATATATATATATTGTTCTACTAACTTAATCTTCTAACGAAACATCATTTTTTAAGAAAACTTGCAGAGTAACAAATTTTTTCTTTGGCAATTTTTTAGCAACAAATAAAAATATTAGTTTGAATTGATTCTGTTCATTTTGTTCCGGTATCTTATAAGACGTCATTTATTTCAATCCTACGCTCTTTGTGATACTAGAAGTAGTCCAGATTTTAAGGCGATTATTATTTTCATTGTGCTTTTATGTTTTATCTTTTTTTAGGGAATGACTTGTAAATAATTTAGACTTTCGAAAGATTCGAAAGAAGGACCAACGCGACAATTAAGGATACAAGGCTAGTCCTTATAGTCACGCCTATCGCGCCGATCCTTTCATCACCGCACTTTATGAGCAATCATAATTAGTCTGCGTACCGCATCGTAAAACGCCTTTAATTTTTCATATTTGCCTTTAGCATTATCGTGTCAGTAATAGAACTACTAACATAGAGCAGTCATTATTGCTAATTGACTCGATACTGAAATAACTTATCCCAAGCATTTCTCTCGTTATTTATCATGTAAACATTCTTTTAATTCATTGTTAATTCAAGTGGAGAATTCATAAATCATATATTATTATAAAATTTATCCGATAGTATTTCCTAAATATAACAAATATTATGACAAAAAAAACGAGAGATCAATTAGTTGTAAAAAGAAGACTTTACGTATGTATTATATAATCTTTTATAATAGCGCGCATTTTGTTAAATTTTTTATTTCTTTAATTCATTCTTTGTAAAACAAACTGAAACTTTATACAAACTAACGTTTAAAACAACTTTTTGAAGTATCTCTAAAAATTTAGCTAGATACAGATCTGAAAAATAATTTTGTTGGGCCATCAAAATATTTGTGTAGAAAACTCAAGTATGATGAGCAATGCTGCAACAAATTTTGACAAATCAGTAACCAGTTTGACCATCCCTACGTAATTATTATTTTGATGATCCAAACAAAATTCTTTTCGGCAAAATTTTTAGATATTTTACCAAAACCATTTTCTGTTGCACAAATTCCCAATGTGTCTGATTAAAACTATCATTATTTTAACATCGAGGCGCAAATATTATTCACCTCAATCCGCCCTCCGACACCTGGAATTTCGAGAAAGTGCGCGATATTCCTGAATCGCTCTTTACGCACACATCACTTCCACGCTCGTGTCGTCGAAAACATCCTGTAAAGTGGCGGCGATATACAACCGCAAATATAGGTCCGCTCGCGCATTCTATACGGTGCGATCAGTTTAGCGCATTCGTGTACGCTGATCGTGCGAGGGCTGCACGCGGGTCGGCCAGGGGTAGGTCGGAGGTACGAAGGGGATGCTACGTATTCGTTTCGTTCATTTCGCCGCGCCGCCAATCAGCCGACTGATCGCTCAACCGAGGTCACGTCGGGGGCAAGCTGCGGGGGATGCTGCGGGAGAGCGTGCGAGCGGTAGTCCCGGAAGGGGTTGGAGGGTCGGGGGTAGGTCGGGATGGTTCGGTCCGGCTGGCAAACGGATCGCGGCGCGCGAGCCCCCGAAACTCGATTACTCGTGCCACGCCACTCTAAACGGCGTTACCCACGTGCGCGACAACCGGGATTCAGTGGCGTCACGTGGGCGGACGGTGGAATACGTTATTCGAGTTCTGTTCCATTTAGAACGGATCGGACGACGACGGATGGATAGATGGATCAACGGACGGGACGATCCAACGTTTCGCCAAGTCCGGAGAAGTTTCGATTTGATCTCGAAGCTCCTCTGGCAACGCTTACCTTTACGTCGCAGATCGTCATGGAGTCCATGAAGTTTCCCGACGGGTTACCTTTGATTATGCCGACGAGAACGCTCGCCTATCTCCGGCTCACGCACGGCGATGACGACGACCATCGCTAAGTTTCGCGTAATTACGGGGATAATTTTAGGGTCGGTTACCGAGTTCACTAACTGCGGTTAGCGATCCTCCGTGTCTGGAGAAGGTAGAACGGAATACAGTTAATTGGCCAGCATACTAAAATAACTCGGAAGATTTCATCTTTCTTTTTATCACGTTGTTTTCCTTGTTCGAAAAATAATTTCAAGTATCAACTACGATAGTCCGAATATTTGAAAAATAATTTTGATATTAAATCGCAATGCGATTGAGACATCGAAACTCAGTTGACTTGCAATAATTAAAATCATTGTTCTTCACGTTTCTCGTCTTATTTTCTTATCGTTTTGCTATGTACGCTTTGATATGTAATACTAGTAGAATAACAGATCGAAATTATTCCTACGACAAAGATCAAACTTGTATTCCTATCAGAAAGTCTCCGCAACCGCACTTTAAGTTGGATTCCGGACCTAAAAACGGGACGATGGCCTTTAACGGCGGGTTAACGTCTCTCTTTCTCTCGAAGACGCCTGTCGTATGAAGCCGTCGACGTGATTTCCGCCACGCCTTCGCGCTCATCTCGGTACTGCCATCGCTTTTTCCTCCTTTAGATTCTCCTCCTCCCTCTTCTTCTTTCTTGACATCGTCGTCGCCGCTGTCGTCGTCGTCGTCGTCGTCGCCGTCGTCGTCGTCGTCGTCAAAGTGGCCGTCGCCCAGGCAGGCAGGCTGGCTGGCTGGCTGGGAATGATGGATACCGCCTGTTTTTCGTTCGTTTCAGCGGGCGGCCGCTCTCGCCAGGAACTCTCGCCTTTATCCCGCCGCGTTAGCGAGGCTTTCCGCTGATCCTGGAAGCACGAACCGCTCGAAATCGTCCGGAGGTGGAGTCAACACCCCGTGTTGCCTCGCTTTTTCTCTCTTGCCTATCTCTCACTCCCTCGTGCTTTAACGGCATCTCGTTTCCTCTTTCTATCGCCATCTCTCGCTCCCTTTACCACCCTGCCTCTCTCTCTCTCTCTCTCTCTCTCTCTTTCTCTCTCACCCACTCTCGCCAGCACGGAATCGCCTCGTTTCCTCGCTACGGGGTAGATATGTATGCGCGCTCGCGTAATAGCCTCGTTCCTGCCGTGCTCGATGGTAGATACGTGCCGCGTCGCGCCAGCCGAACGCCGCTCCAAGAGTTCAAGCCCGTGCGATAAACGGTGCCGTGAGCCACGCCGCGCCGAGCCACGCCGAATCGCGTCGTACCGCGCCGCGCCGCGCCGCGCCGCTCGGTGCCGCGCCACGCCACACCGCGCGCAGTCGGGATATTCCGCGCCGCGACGGCACCGTAGTACAGCCGTTAGCAAAAAGACGACGAGACCGCTGAGCAAGCCGAGAGAGCCCCGGCCTTTTCCGTCCGTATGTTCCACCGATCGGAAATCGAAGCCGGGATCGAGCCGCCGGGATACCGGCGAGATATGGAAGATCCAACGTCAATTAATATCCGCCGTGCGTAATTCGATGGTAATGAAACGACGCGAGGCTTTTGTTACCGGCAACGCACAGGCTTTTGTCTGGGATTTATTATTTATCGCGATATAGTTTCGGAAGTAGGAATTTTCGGAGATATTTTGTGAACGGTTTGGGTATATAGACATTTAAGTGGAGACACAAAGGTGTTCTCTACATTTTTGAAGACACTGTGAAGGTTTCTGTAGCTTATTTCGAATTGTGATGATTTTATATTTTAACGGTTACAATATTTTTTTTATGTAAATGAGCAAGGTGGAGATCACTTTTAGCACTTTGCTACAAAATTTGAACTTTTATATAAAAAGACTTTTATATAAATATTGGATATTTTTTATATAACGTTCAATGATTCCGTAATTACTCTTTATATTCGTAAAGACATTGTGAAAAAAAGTTTCTATATGTTATTACAAATTGTGACGGATCATATATATTTTAATGTTTACAATATTTTTTTAATGTAAATTGGTAACGTGGGGTTAGCGATTCGCTGGAAAATTTTTAACTTCCATGCAAAAAGATAAATACTGGACGTTTTTTTTTTTTACGCAACGTTCAATGACTCCGTGCGAATAGACAACCAATTTTAGCGATTCAAAATCGAAAACATTTATTTTATCGTGCCGCTATAAAAATAACCAACGGAAACAGTGGTGAGGTACCAAATTTGTCAAATTACCCGACTATAATAGCTATCATCGTCAGACAGTCCGAAAAAGCGCTCACGGCGAAGCGAATTAAAAAAAAAAAGGAAACCTATATTTCTCTCGAAAATAATAGTTCCCCCCCTCCCCTCTCTCTCTCTTCATCTCAAGAGGCATTGTATAGTACAGTCGTCGATTCTCCTCGCTCGCGGAAGTCGGCGTCGGTCAAGCGTCAAAGAGCAGCCAAGCGTCTTTTGGCGCGACCTGTAAGCGGTCTCAAGCGATGCTCGCACCCGTAGAACCATCGGAAAGGAGGAGTGGGAGGAGGTGGAGGGAGAGCTGAGCGGTAGACACGAAGCGAAGAAAGAGGAAGGAGGCGAAAGCGAGAGACGGGAACAGAGCGGGAGCCGCCGCTGGGTTATTTATCACGCGCCGCGCGGTTCGCCGATCGTATCCGCCCGGGTCTCCTCTCGCTCTCTCGCATCCTGGCCAGTCACTACCTCTCTCCATTCTGCTGACCGATCCTCACACCCCTTACCTTCGCTGGCACACGGCGAGCCTTCGTCCCATGGCGATCCGGTCGTCCGAGAGCCTCATTGCGACGAGGGACCAGGAGAGACTCGTTACGAGCGTCCCAGTGTCCCTCTTCCTCCGGAGTGTCCCCCTCCCCTCTCTCCCTCATACCCTCTTCCTCAACCCTCGAGCTATGTCACGTCGTTCTCTCTACCTTCTTCTTCCCTACTTCGTATATTCCTCGTTGCACTTCTCTCTCTCTCTCTCTCCCTCTCTCCATCCGCATGTCGTCCGTTCTTTCTCGTGTAACTCCCCGGAGGGATCGAGTCCTCTCGCCTCTCGCACCAAGCACGTATGTATACATAACGGATACATGCGAGCACGTATATAGTCACGTGCGCACGGACGTGCGCGCGTTCTCGTGGATATGGAGCGAGTGAAGGCGGGAAGGGGAGGAAACGCTCGTGCGGGAAGAGCGCAGCTATTCGAGTCTCACGCCGGATATTCGCGAGCACGACCACCGCCGGCGACGTACTTTTATGCTTTTTCCTTTTTTTCCTCCCCCAACCCTCCCTCCCCCCCTTTTTCCTTTTCGTTTTGTTTCGTTCCGTTCTTATTCCGCCGGACTCGCGCGCGGCTTCGCGCTGCGTTGCCCTGGTGTTTTCGGACTAAGTTGTGCAATAAGACCGCGAGCGTTTGTGTACCGCTCGGAAAAAATTAAGTAATTGGTTCGGATTCCAGAATTTATGCAGATTAAGTCGGACATCTCGCTCATTATATATTTTAATAAAAATATTGACCGGCATATTCATTTCTTCGCGAGAATAAATAAAATTACTAATTGTAAATATAATTTTTTTTAAACAATGCGCGTATATTTTTGTTAAGATTCGCAGTTTCTTTTAACAAAAGTTTTTAAACTTAACTCTTCCGCGAGTAATGTTGGACTTTAAAGGTATAGTCAATTTTTTGATTGTGAATTTATCTAGTATATAAATTTAAACTTGTAAAAAATAAGAAATATATATGAAATATAATGCAACTTCTTTGATAATAAAAACTCGGGAATAATCTTGATAATAAAAACTTATTAATTCTTCGAAGACAAGAGCTTTCTAACAAAGAAACATAATGAAGACCTTGTTTTCTAAGAGTTTTCGAAGTTACTGAATTCAATTTTGATCTCTCAGAATACTAAAATTCAAATTTCTAAAAAATAACTGATTATAGTATTATCGTGAAACTCGATTTTAAGAGTCTCGGTATTGCTGAGTTTAAATGTCACATTTCAAAAGAGTAACCTTCAATGAAGTGAGAATTTTATACTGTCACAGAGTTCATAATTAGAGATTGGAAATCAGTTCCAACTGTTTGTGCGTGTAACATGATGAGCTTTAAATAAATCGAAACTGGAAACTTTATTATATTACTTCGCAATTAAAAATACCTAAAATCGAATTTCATGATAATCAGATTTTTTAAAATTCTGTCCGCCATATTGGATCGATCATTTTGAATTTTTTATTTTTGACCTCGACTCGAATACAGCATTATCAAATTACCTTACCAGGCCAAATTTCATGAAAATCAAGTGAGCAGTTTACAAAATAAAAGAAGATAATCAAAACGGGGTCATCCATCCACAAAGGGTTAAAGGTTTCACAAGTAAGAATCTTTTTAGATGTTTACACTGTAAAAAATAAAATGTTAATTTTAACTTAAAAACATATAGTTAAATAATTTTAACATTTTTGCATGTCTCAGAAAGTCCACTGTACTCAGAAACTCCACTGTCTTCAAATTAAAATTAACATTTTATTTTTTACAGGGTATACAGTGGAACAATATAAATATCTGCACTAAAATTCAAAGACCCAAGTTACAGACGAAGGGTAAGAATTTCACATTATCGATCGATAGTTAAGTATCATAAACAATATCAGTAGGATATCGAGTTTCTAATAATAAACGAGTAGCATCTTAGTTCTCCGTTCACGTGGTGCACTTTTGATCCCGATATTTTCCGACGTTCACCGGATCGTTGTTAAGGCGACGCCAAGCCTCGTCGGAAAATAATTATCGTGGAAGGGATGCCCGCTTTCGATCGTCTCCCCAGTTTTTTTCTTTTCCTTTCGTTTCCTTCGCCGGTCTGCGCGTTGCAAGACCGAAAGAAAAAAAAAATCGAAGCTCCGCACACCGACGGGGGATTCGAGAAAAAAGAATGCCCTTCAGGCAGTCGGGGGTGAAATTCTCGTCCTGTGTTTAACGCTGCACGGAGGCGTGATGGTTGGCGATTGGAATTAACGACTTGGCGACCGTATTGATTATTCGTCTCCTCCCGAGCTTTCTTATCTTATCCTTTCCCGCCTACTTTTTCGCTTCCTTTTCTTTTCTTCAGTTCCGCTCCTTCTACTTTTCAAGTTTGATGATTCTTCGTTTGTTTCCACGAGACTAACAGCCTCTCTCCGGGCGAGAATACTGCAACCAATAGTCCTGTCTTAATCTTTCCATTCGAATCATCCCCAGTTGCATCCTCATTCCCGTCCCGCATCTTCGTCTTCGTCTTCATATTCCGGATTAAAGGATTCGACCATTCTTCTCTCGCTTACGCGCCGTCCAGTCCTTTCTTACGAATCTATTCTTTCCTCTTCCGCTTTTATTTGCTGGTCCACGAAGAGCGATCGACCTGCTCGTAGGCGACTGACAATGTCCTCAGGGAAGAAAGTTCTAATACAAGTTTTCATCTTCATATTTCTTCACTCTTCATCCGAATTTTTACGTGCGTACCTTAATCTTAGATTTCCAAATCTAGGATAAAGCGGGCTAATTTAGACAAGTTAACAGAAATTGTCAAACACAGTGTATTCAATCAAATACAAAATATATCTTATACAATAATATTTCTTATACAATAATATATTTTATACAATAAAATATTCATTGAATTATGAAAAAATAATAAAAATTGGTTCAATGAATTCTCAATGGTCCTAATGATTTAGGTTGTAAAACTATTGCTAGAATTCATTGCCAGAATAAATATATAGTTATATAAATAAATCCAGTTATTGTATCAATGCATTAACTACATTAAGTCGGACATTGATTAATCATTCATTGGACCAAAAATGCCAAAATTTGTTTCGGTGTATGTGATATGTTTGATTAAATATACTCCATCTTTTATACAATTTGAAAATTTCTGTTAACCTTCAAATTACCACGCTTTATTCTAGTTACATTTTTTGCGGACAAATATCTCTGAAAAAACTTTTACACCTTATTCAGTGCGATATACTTTTATTATTTTTCTTTCGAATTTTGAAGAATTGCAGAAAAACTGCTTTACATTTGTATTTAAAGTATATCGAAAAGATATTTATTATTATAACAGCTAGTACAAAGATTTGAATCTTGAAAATAAGAAAAATCGAAAGTTCCTCTGTACGTTACGGTCATGCTGGCCAATAATTCCTGTGGGACTATATTCGCGCTCTATCGAGACGGGATGAAGGCGACACGGAGAAATGGAAGGTAAGATTATTCTTGGAAAAGGATCGCGGCGAGGTAGGACGGATGAGCCGGGTCGCTTCTCCGGTCGTTATCAGAGAGGAACTTGCTCATCGTTCTCCCGGGCACTTAACCGGCTACCACTTGCCGAAGGAAAAAAGGTCGGGGATAGAGAAAAATGGACGAGACGAGCGGAAGGTTTGGTCCGGTCGACCGGAGCCTGAGCTCCCGATATCCTGCGCGCGGCTCAGCATTCGTCTTCGTCATTCTAGAAAGGAAGCTCGAGAGCCGGGGATCCTACGGTGCAACCAAACGTGTGAGAATACTTCTCGTTCTCGCATTTCTTTTGTATTTTGTATAAAGGAGTAACAATCTTGAGATATTTTTGTAACGCTCAAATTAAAATTCTGGGGAAACTCCTTCGAGATTAAACGATACTTAATTGCTTAGGATTTATTAAAAGCCAAAATTATTATTCCTACGTTTTGATCGGAGACATAAAAAATAATAACAACAATAATTTTATTGAAAATAAGAGAAACGTATTTAAGTGCAATTAACAAAAGAAATGTGTTAAGATAATGTAATGTACAAGATGATAAAAAAAAACATTTCGGATTTATATGATAGATAGTAGCGAATAAAAAAGTCTCAGTGAACATGGATCGAGAAAACTCAACCGCTTCTAAGACATAAACAACAATTTTATACGTTAGTATCATAACTGACTTATTGGCTTCTACGTGTATACGACATGAAGATTTACCTCAGTGTTTACAAACCGTGTTCTGAATGTTCTGATTCAATTTCCATGTACACACTTTCTAATAAAAAATTTCCGAGAATCGGTATGTTGACATCAATTAGCCATTATAGTTGAATGAACATTATGGGAGATTACATCATTAGATCTGTAATTCTTTCAAATAAGCTATCAGTGTCACTTATCTCAATTTCTCTTTTTACGTCGTGTATGTACGTAAAAAAGTAATAAATCAATTATACAAAATTGTTTATGTCTTGGAAACAATTGAGTTTTCGACCTATATTGATTAAGATTTTTTTTTCATACTACAATATATTGTTTACTGTACATATAAATGCTGAATGATTTTTCCTACAATAGACCTTTCTATAATAAGAAAGGAAAAATATATCTTAAAAGATAAGGCATCTAGCACAGAAAGTGCTTAAGTTTCAAATTCTTTTAAAAAAATTTAGAAATTTTGTCGCAAAACCATCGAAAAGAAAAGGAACTTAAAAAGATAAAGAATAAAGTCAGGTTAAGGAGAAAAGCCAATTCGATGTGGATCAATATCGGTTGCTCGATGCGACATCGATGCAGTTTCGTATAGCCGCGAAATTCTTGACACGTTTACGTAATTCTGTGAGTACACAGACGGTGTCTTGCGCGGGAAAACGAAGGACCATCACGGGGAAGGCGCGCTCGTTCCCGGGAATTTCCGTCGCAGAATCTCGCAAAGGTCGACTACGAGTCGTCGCCTCGCTGAGGGAGTAGAAACGAGCTGACGCCGTGTGCAGGCAAATCCCCCGCAGGATCCTTAATCAGGCCTGACGCCTCACCGGCACGTAATACGGGATAGAAGCTTCAGCCTCGTTTCCTATCCTCTAACCATCCGCGCTCGAACGAGCCTAATCTCGCCTGTCGGTCGGTTACGACTCGAAATTCTTCGAATTACGAAATCGGCTCTTTTGTAGATAATAAGAAAAAACTCGGAACTAATGATGTATTCAAATAAAGTACCGCGAATATTATGCATAAAAAATTGTATTCTTACATCATACATTTATCTATGAAACAAAAGAATATTAGAAAAAAAAGGAAACAAAACTGTATACTGATAATTAAAAAGAACGAAATTATGTCTCGTATCACAATCCTTTTATCTACTATTCTGTCATAAATAGAAAGAAAACCTTCAATAGTCAGATTCGTTTGATGAAATATATATTGCAATTCTATTATTTCGATTAAAAGAAACATTGTATTTAATCACAACATCTAATTTTGATATTTGACTTTATCGAAAAATCTCATTAAAGAATTTAATTTGAGCTACACGTTATAATAAAGAAATTGACGTAAAAACATACGATTAAATACATGTATTCCACCAAATATGACTCGCGTGCATAAAAAAACTTTCATTCTTGGTTTTCGATTAAACCCTTTAAAATTCATACAGTTCGACCGAACCAGCGTCTCGCTTCGCGCGACTCATGGCATACTAATAAAGACATTTCTTTGCCATATACCAACGGCCATTACGAGTCTCGCGATCCGCAGATTTCCCATCTCGTTTCCCTCGCGAAGACCGACACGAAGAACTTGCACGAGGATGAAGGGTGGAAGGGGAGGAAGAAGGAAAGGCAAGCCACCCCTTGGCTGCCTGCAGGCTCCTTAATCAGGCGCGTCGCGTGGCTGGCACGTAACATGGGATAGGTTCAACCCCACTTCCCATCCCCTCGTCAACGTCGACGTCGTCGACGACGACGACAACGACGACGACGACGACGACGACGTCGGTAACCGGTAACCTCATGCCACTCACCCTACCACTGTTACACAGCCATGTCTGTGCGTGTGGCGTGGCAGGGTAGTAAAGTGCCTGCGGTATGGGTCGTGCCATCGGCGACCAGGGGGTTGAGACTACGGGGGATAGGTAGGGTTATGGATCGGAGACTTTGCTTAAGCCGATGCCACCGTCCACCCTTATCCGGCTCGTGGCGTGTCCACGAGCTGGCCGTGCATTTTTCAACCCTCGCCGCGCGACGAGAATTTTAAGACTAGCAAGAGGGTAGAAGAAACGTTTCGAGAAAGCTGAAAAAGCGTTAATGGAGTAACGACAATTGATCGCAAACGCGCTTGCACTTTCATTAATCTTTGACTCGGTTGAATTTGTATTAATAATATATAATATAATACATATACATATATATATATATATAAAATATAATATAATTCAAGAAAAATATTTTATATTTTATTATTATAAAAGTTTTCAAAAATAAATTCCTTTTTAAAGTAATCATAGTCAATATTTTATAAGCTAATATATAAAATTAAAGTATGCATTTCCATTTTTGACACTTTCATGCAGCGAAAGCTTCAATTAGTTAGAATGTAATCGACAGTACAAAAACTAGAATAAAACCTAAAATATTTTTCATGAATAGTGAATTTTAACAAACTCTACACAAACAATATGGTAATTTCCAAATATTTCAACAATATTCAAGGAATATTCGGAACGTTAAACTTTCTCATTCGAATCTACTGAGAGAAACATTTTTTGTTATTTGTTATTATAATTACATGTCACTGTAATTATTATTGCAATGTTAGTAATAATAACTAGTAGTTATATCGACGAAGATATATAGATGACAATGCAAAGATTATAATTATAGTTCTTATTATCATAAAATATTTGCGATTATATAACTATAATTTAACTATAATTCATAATTTAAATCAAATACTGTATTTTTTTTTGACTCCAAGAATAAATTACAAACCAATCAAAATTGCCAATAAAAGTCACAGTAGTTATTAATACTAGAATATTAATAACTGCAACATTTTTTTTATGATAATACAACTATAATTATATTCATTTTCGAAGGATACAAATAAATATAGATATATTTGTTGATAAAACTATACATATAATTATTATTACTAACATTATAATAGTAATTATCGTGATTATAGTAACATTTATAATTGCAAATATCTAAAATTTTTGTCTCAGTATATGAAATTTTATAAGTATTAAGTTTTACAGAACAGGAAAGCTATTATAGACAATAAAATAATAAATTATAACAAGACTTATTCAAGAAAAAATTAAATTAAGATAAAAGAAAATAGAAAATAGACTTTCCAAAGATTAAAAAAGACCTAACACTGAAAAGTAGCTAACTTTGTCAAATGGCATTACGTCTGCTCATAACGATTATCTACTACTTGTGTGGCTATCTAAAGAAATCATCACTTATTCGAGACCGGAAGTTTCGATTTCGTTCCGACGTGAGGAGAGATAAGAAACAACATTAACTCCCTTCTTCCTTCGATAATGTTGTCGCGACGTTGTATTCGTAGCGTGCATCTCGACCGTGCTGGGATCACCTTGGCGAACGAGCTACCTCGAGCAACAGTACCACGTAGAAGCCACGGCGGTAACTCCTGATTATCCCTCGGTCTCGGATTTCGACCGGGTCTTCCTGGGCTTATCGAGCCGTAGCCAATGGTCGTCGATGCTGCATCGCACAGTATCATCGATCCAGGTTCGAAAGCAGATATCAGACCAACGTATCAGCCACTTCTCCCTTCCCCTCGCCGTTCCCTATTCACGTTGCCCCGCGTCGTTCCCTGGTCCCTGCCACTCGAGGATTACGGCGTTGGGACCAGCCTTTCGAGTCCTCGAGTATTATCGAGCTCGACACGGAGCCATGCTGAAACGTCCGCCGCACTCTCATCCGCCTTCTCTTCTCTCGTATCCCTCGCCACTGTCACCTCTTGTACACCACGATCTACTCCACGTTGATGTTGCCTCCTCGCTCATCCTCGGCAAGAAACTTTCGCAGTTCTCATACCAAGGTTCCTTGGTCAAACTCAAACGTGCGTCAAACCCACCGCATTCTCCACCTGTCCGCGTCTTCTGATTCTCTGTGACCTCTTCCTTTCCTCCTCTTTCTGAGTTTTTCTATTTTGTTAGTCTATTCTGTTCAGCAACATTTATCTAGCCATCGCAATCATTTGTATTTTACAATATTTGTCTATAGTGCGTATTAATTTATTGTTATCTATATGTATCTCATCTGCTACAACGACATAATTCCAAAAATTTTGTAACCGCTTGCAAGAAAACCGAAATATAGAGAAAAAAGAAACATGTCATTGTTTAAAGATAAAAATAAAGATAAAATTCAAGGGTCAGTTTCTTACTAAAACCTTTCAATTTTTGATATTAATTGTGACAACATAAATATCAAAAATTCGATATTGAAACAATTATATCATTTTCTCTTTCAATCTATAGTTTCCACGATTAAAAGTGAATCTCACGAGTCTTCAGCATCTAATAAATAATAACACTCGATACAACCTTGAGTTAAAACGTGAAATAGATCTATTAACTCTGCTTCTTTCCTTTCCTCAATTTTCCTCGACTCGGTCTATTTCCTGTTCCACTTTCTCCCCGCCCCCCCCCCCTCTCTCTCTCTTTCTCTGTCTGTCTGCCTGTCTCTCTTTCTCTCTCTCTCTCTCTTCTCGCTTGTCACGGCATCACGTCATACCGCAGTCCCGCTGCCTGCCACCTCCATCAAACTGCCGGCGCCTCCAGCAGCGGCAGACAGCCGCTACGCGCGCACGTGAGCGTATCGACACTCGCACGCGTGCACACGTATACATACATATACATATACACACACACACACACAGACACGGCACGTCTCCGCGTCAGGTCGGCATACAGATGGATACGGATGTCACGGCAGTAGCGCGGTTCTCCACTCACCGTTCTCTCTCTCCGTTCTCCTCTCTAGCCCCTTATACTCCCGGCTTCGGCACGCACTCCGCTTGATTCACTCTTTTTCTCCTTCCCTCTCGCGCCAGCCCGCCATCTCCTTCCAGGGATGTCGGTGGTGAGATGGCGAGGAAGCGAGAGGCAGGAGAGAAAGAGAAGCGAGCAACCGCACGAACTGAGGCATCGTATCCCTCACGCCCTGTATACGAGGTGTCCTAAGTATCATGGACTTTCTCTCGGCTGTAAGTTTCTGTGGAAAATTTCTAGCGATTTTGTCTGAGGATTGGATTTGTGATTGAATCTTAAATTTATATCTTGCTTGCATGAGGCTTATTTGAATTTATATAATTTTTTTCCTGAAATTTTGTTTGTCTGAATTTAAATTTTATTCATGTCTCATTTTAAAATTATATATATATGTACATCATTCTTATTTATACAATTCAGTTCAATGCATATAGTTAACTCTTAAACGCCTTTTCGGTATCTTTAGCTTTCCTCTTCCAATGCTTATAACTTTCTTATTAATATAAAGATACATATATTTCTTTGGTACTGTAATGTTTCTTAACGTTTAATATTTTAATTTAAAAAATTACATTTTTACACATTTTTATGAAAGTTATAAGCAATCGAATTGAGTTGGACATCTCAAGTGTGTTATTAGTGTTATTAGGGTGACGGTTAGCTTAATCTACAATATGTTCTTTCCTTCCTGTTTCTTACTTTTACTTGTCTTTTTCCTTCTTTGCGTTTTACCAACAATCGTGTTTCTTTTCACGTGTCTCTTTCAAAGTTCGTCAACTTTTATCTCAGACGCCAGAAAATGAAAAAAACTTGGTAAAGAGCAAAAAGGTAAGAAATAAAAAGTGGCAAAAAGCAAGAAACAAGAAACAAAGAGCTGGTTGTAGAGTAGGCCTTTGAGGGTCGAGAGAAAATACGTGATTTTTTCAACACCCCGTATATCATTGCTTCATGGCCCCAACCCCGTTTTCCACGCTGGGCGGCACTCGCCGTCTCTTTCGCCAGCTCTTCCTTTCGCGCCGCTGTTGGCAAAACGATATATCGGGTAAACCGTGAAAAAGAAGTTTCAGAGCTACCGCTCGAACGTATAATTTCTCTCTAATTAAGTGCAAAAGGCAGAGTTCCTAAGAACGAAGCAATTAGAAGTTTAAATTTACAGGTATGTAATATAAATCAAAGCCGACGATTTTCCGCTCTTTATTCAAATTTCTCCCAATAATTTTGCCTTCCGTAAGTTAAACAATTCTCGAAACTCAAATGTTAAGCTGTCTGTCGTATCACTCTCTCGATACAATTCGACTGCTTTCTATATTTACACGTCGAGCGTTAAATGGTATCCTGTGTTTCACGGTTCACCCGTTGTGCATTGCATCGAGGGTCCAGCGACCGTCTAACTGCGCGCCTCCGAGTTCGAGTCTGGAAAGGAGAATGGGGGTTGGGAGCAGTTCGAACGTTTCGGAATCTCCGTTACCGCTTTCACGTATAAGGGCGACTACTCTCCGATATATCCCGGCAGCCGAGCTTCGTGGGATCGTAACCGAGAAACCGTTTTCCCGGGAAAAACTTGCGGCGCGTAGCCATGGACGTCGCGACGTTAGAAGATGCACTTATTATAGCTTCGGCACCTATTTAAAATTCATTTAGATTGTTTTCAAAAATGCAGTGAAATAGTAAAATACAAAACGTTAGTTTTAAGCGATGAAAACTGTGATTCCTCCAAAATCTCGATTGAAAAACTTGGTGTATTATTATAAATATGGTAATTCTCATTAATATTATTTATCAGAAGAATGAAAAATAATATAAAATCAAAGTAGGAAGATCCACGTTGTGTTATTAAATGTATGTAATGAAAATTAATAATAAACTTAAACTTGTTAAATTTAAATATTACTATGTATAAAATATATCTAACTCTTATGTATGTAAAAGTGTATAAAAGTCATAAAAATAAAGTTTTTCTAACGAATTAAGCAGAATAAGACATAAGAATCCTAAGGAAAACTGTAACGCTTACGAAAAACCGCATGTGGAAAAAAAAGGAACTGTACAAAAATATTGCGCTTGCAAATTATATATTCTCGTTTCAACAATTCGTACTTGTTCTCTCTCTCTTTTGGAATTCTATTTCTATATGGATGGGACTGAACTTGTAACACCTTTTCGTGACGATTTCAGTTATAATTTCATTATTTTGCACGATATCATAGAAATTAACAACACGTTGAAGTACAGATTTAATAAAATTAAAATTAAACTTGAAATTAAACGAATTCACATTGTGTTTCCGAAATAATTTACGTTCGTACTTTCCTAGACATATGTTACATATATTTTCCATCAAGTTAAAGCCGAATACCAAAATCACAGCGAGGCAAAGTCCCCGAGGAATCGCACAAAAATATAACAACATTATCAATACCAATTAGCAATATAGACAAGATAAATTTCATTCTCTATGTCAAGGTAAATTCGTGGTACCGTCATAGTGTTGTGTTTCTCGAATCGCGACTCTTTCGTCGCAAGTCCGTACTCGGAAAAGCGAGACGCGTCGCGACAGTCAGGGCGAGGGTGAGTGAACTCGTGCGACGTTATCGCGTCCGCCGTGCAGCGCTAATTCGACGTCGAACGGACGCGTCGCCTCGCCTCGCCTCGCCTCGCCTCGCGTCGCGACGCCTCGCCTCGCCTCGCGTCGCGTCGCGTCGCGTCGTGTCGTGTCGCGTCACATCGCACCATTCTCGTATAGGAGTCCAAAAATGCGCGCGAATGTCGAGTCTCGCGTGTACACAGGAGGGGGGGGGGAGGGGGGTTCCCCGATCCCCTGTCTCCGTACTTTCTACTTCCTCTCCCGATGGGACACTCCGTATGCAGACGGGTGTCACGTGCAGGTGCAACATGCTCGCGTCCACTCGACGGGACGTGCGGGTTGATACAAATGCGTGACATTGTCCTCGCGAGCGCAGTTCTCGTTTTTTTTCCGTGTGTTCTTTCTCAGATTTATGCTTTATCTTTTTAACCCGCCTGGCACGCCTACTGTCTCAATCCATTCGTTCGCTTTTCTGATTTCTCTTTCCTTAAACTTGTTCGCGTTTCTTGAAATCCTCACAAATTTTGCACTTCAAACGAGATAAATATATTCAAGCGTTGGACAGAGAGAAAGCAAAATTTCTAAGTGCAAAAAATACAAGCAACGCGAATTTCTTATCCCATTTATATAAGGTTAGTTCACGTTACTTAAAATTCTCACAAATTTTTGCACTTAAAACGAGATAAATATATTCGGGTATTGAAAGGAAAAATGCGATAATTCAAAGGCAAAAAATACAAACGCGAATAGACTTCTTATCTTTTATAATTGTCCGTTGCAATAAATGAATGCAGACTGCGGAAAATGATATAAAATATAATACAAATATATCGCTCATTTTCTACAACGATATAACTAAAAAATTGTCATTTTTTAGTTGCTTGTAAAAGAAGAACGGAAACATAACCAGTAAAAAAATATTTTTTATTTATATTAGAATCGGTCCACTTTTCTTGTTAAAATTTTGTTCGAATTTTAATATATCCAAGTATTAATTTAACACAATATGATTGCGTTATTTCGATATTTTTTTGTGTTAAATTTATATTCAACATTTCTTAGTGTCAAAATAATACAATTTATAAGTAAATAAATATCATAAAAATGTTTTTTTGACACGAAAACTCTAAGATAAATAAATAAAATGTATTTAACATATTGTAGATGCTAAATTTATTGAAACAAAGTTAAGATTTATAAGTTAATTTAGCACATTATAAATCTTAATTTTAATGAAGAAATAATGAAGATTGCTTACAAATTGTGTCAGTGTTACATTTTTGTGTTAATTACATAATATTTGTGTCACTTTTTAACATATTCTTGTGTTAATTTAACATAAAAATTCGAGTGGACATTTGGGAGATATGAAATATGTTTAACAAAAATTTTCCAACTGTGTAAAAAAAAAGCAAAATGTGCTTTAAAAGCACGTACTTTTATTCCTCTACAATCAGTTACGCCAAAATTGCATTTCAAAATTAATATTATAAAATTTTAATTCGAAACAATTCATTTTCTGAAAAACTTTTTTTTTTTTTTTTTTTTAGTGGTGTCATTATTGTAATAAATGAGTAACATATGGTCAACGAAAATACATAATAAAATTCTATTTGATTGACGAAACGTTTTTACTAATTATTTATAACTAACTTATAAACTTTATATTTTATCCTTTCTGCCTAACCTTCTATTTTCTTTTTTAAACATTCTCCAAGCATCGGAAGAATACAGAAATCCGCAGTAATCCGCATCCCTACACGGTATCGTTTCCTGATAATCTCCCTGACAATCGCCGGAAGCCGCGGAATGAATGATCGAGGTCAGGCGTGCCTTGTCGATGGCTTCGCGCAGAACGCGATGACGTTCTCCCTAGTTGTATGGAGGCATAAGCGCGCGCCCGACCGGCCGTAAATCGCCGGTTAATGCGCGGGCTCGATTTACGCTTGTAATGGACGCCGCCTCGTTAAAGTCGTTCCGCTGGACGGGCTCGCGATGGTGCGGCGCTATATCGCCGCGGAGAGACGGCGAGGCGTGGCAGAGAGATGCTCGGGCACGATAGGAGACGCGACGCGTGAAACGAGTGCCGACGATTGTAGGAACGCTTCCGCTCACGAGAGAAGCGTGAGATCGACCGTGGATCTTTGCGTCACGGCCTCGCGTACGGAACGATTAACCGCATCGCGATGGACAGCCATTCATAATTCATGATAAAAGGTCAAACGGTCTACAGCAACGCGGCTCGTAATTTATCTCGATTGATCGACGATGATTGCGCAGGAAAGTAAATGCGCGTGTATAGGTGTGTATTACATGGAAGGTTTTGCTCAAGTATTTTAAAAATTTAGCTTCACGTATATTTGGAAAGAATTTTATTCGACTATTAAAATAATTACACGTAAGAATTGATGATAATGTTGCAAGAAATAATAATTAACATTCTTTCAAAATACATTTCATGTCCAATCAAATTTTTGTGTTAATTTGACACAAAACAAAATATGTAGAAGGTAACACAAGTATTAAGTGTTAGAAATGATTCATTCAAGTCTTTATAAAAATTTTGTATTACATTTTTAATATATTCGTAAATTTAACGTAATGTGATTGTGTTATTTGAATGTTTTATGTGTTAAATTGATACAACATTTCTTAGTGTTAAAATAACATAATTTATAACTAAGTGAACAAAATATAATAAAAATATGTTTCTTATACAAAACCTTTTTTAAAATAAATAAATAAAACGTTTTAATTTAGCATATTAAATTTTTTAAATTTATTGAAATATGTTAATTTTAATGAAGAAATACAATTATTTACGAGTCATGTCACATTTTTGTGTTAATTTCTTACACAATATTCGTGTTGCTTTCTAAAATACTCATCTCGAGTTAAATTAATACAAAGATTTAAATAGATCGTTTGTAACACATAAGATGTGTCAAGTTTAACAAATTTCCAAAAACGAAAGATAAATATGATTGGAGAGTAAATCGGAAAAGAAGCGTACTACAAGGAAAGTTATAGATATCGGAATAACTGCTTCCTCTTCTGTACGCCGATCAGAAGAATTAGTAAGTATAATAAACCGAAGCGCGAACAGAAGTAAGTTCGCGGCAAAGTTTTTAATGCCGAGTTCGATTCGCCGTCGGCAATTCCATTCACCTCTCTGCAGATGCTGCATCACGTTCTACTTTCGGTGATTATAACGCCGGGCATTTGCCAAACTACTGCGCGCCAATCGGTTGCCAGTTGCACGTTACATGGCGCGTGTTCGCGACGCCGATATTATGCGTGCCGCGCATAAAAATCTGCATTGCGGTCGTGATACCACGGCCCGACTGTTCCAGCTCGCTACGGGAAATCGTCCGCGCGTGTCGCCGCATTTATTGCGAAATCCGTAATGTCACATTCCGCGGCCGCCGATCCGTTACCATCGACGCGCCGACGACGCGTCGCGACGCGACGCGACGCGACGCGACGCGTTGGAAAACGCGAGTGATTGATCGATCGCGGAAGGCGAGCGAATCTGGAAGGGGAAAAATCAAAAACAATGGAGCGATGTAAAATAGGAGAAGGACGAATGAGAAGGGAGAGAGAGCTTGCTAATAAATAAGCGCGATCGATCGCGCGATCAATTACGAGGACAGGGACAGAGGCTCTTTTGCGAAAATAGATGCAATTATGGCCATCGGAGATGGCGATTTGATGACTCACTGAGTGCCTTGGGAAAATTACCATATATAAAACTATCGTGCTCTACATTCCTCGCATGCGTGGACTCTTCGACGGAGATTTATCTTGAAAACATGACGACATCGCTCCTCCGTATTTTTTTTATACATTAAAATAACAAATAATTTTCAAATTAAATGGAAACTAATATTTTATTTCTCATTCTCGTGAAAATTACTTGGAAAAAGAACAATTTTACTGAAGTACCTTAAAATTTAGTATCTATAGATATATGTAAAAATAATTTTATTAAAATCATTAAAATAATTAGATAAGAATATGGTAAAATATTTTAGAATTAAAGTAAAATATTCAAGCATAAGTAACGCTGCAACAAATTTTGACAACATCCAGTTTGAGCATCATATAATTATTCTGACAGTCCAACCAAATTATTTTCAGATCTGTATCTAGCGAAATATTTTTAGATACTTCAGCAAAATCATTTTTTCGATGTTAAAGTTGTGATTTGTTTTTTAATTGTATTCGTTGCATAATACATACATACATAGAAAAACGTAATTAATATGAAATACACGCACATTGTATATCTCGTGCAATTCATCTTGGCGTTTGATATACAATTTTTAATAGTCCATAAATATTTAACATAAAACAAATTGCTCTATGTAGCTTTGTGATAAGCTACTAGCTTTCGCGCAAAATATATAAAATGATACATAGAATGATATGTGGAACCATGTCGAGGCGATAATGATGGAGCTATTTCAACATCACGCATTCTACCGCCCTTCGCAACGGAATATAAAATTACGATGAACATATATATGCACGGGCACACGTGTGTGTGTGTGTGTGTGTGTGTGTGTGTGGACATAATTTCACACTGGCGGTACGCATTGGCGATTATACGCACAATCCGCCATTATGTTCATGTCTTTGATACAAAATTCCGCGTACCTGTGCACTCCCAAAACGCGTTTATTAAATTAAGCATACTGCAGCACGTGGAATATTTCGGAAATCATGAAACATCCTTTAATGAGGATTTTAACTAAACCTTTGAGAATTTATCGGCCCATTATCCGGAATAACTATTTAACTATGTGCTATTTCATAGATACGTATATATAAAGAATACAAAAATACGAAAAATAAAAAATCAAATATTTTAAATTAAATAAATCACGGTAATCGGTACATGCACGATCAGCTTTTGATTTTCTTCATTTTTTTTTAATGTAACAAAGGTGTTACAGGCAGTAACAAAACAATGATAAATTTGCGAAGTCAGTAAGTATTTAGTCAATACACGAAACAATTAAGTTTAGTGAATTTCATCAGAAACTTTCAAAACGTTAAAAATGAAACAACACACCTGGACCAAAACACGAACAGAAACTGTCGTCAAAAAGACTGATTAGCTTTTAACGCATCGCTACATTTTTATGATAAAAAAAAAACAAGTTCTCTCTCGAAGAAGCCAAAAATCGAATCATGTCCCAATGCCCCCCGTCGCGTTACCGCCATCCCCTCGACTCGTTTTCGTCACGACCCTCCTCTTTTATTTATGGAATGGCGTCGCGACGTCCTCGGACGATATTAATTCGAGCCCCTAAACGAGCGGAGAAACACGCGGTGACACGTGCCGCATTGGAAACAGAGATGAATGAGAGGCCATACATCGCGCGTCGTGCTCGATAGTGCTGGTTCAAGACTGGTCGTAATCACTGTATAAAGTGATTACCGAGTTGGCTGCATAATTTCGATTACCACGGTTTGATTGACCCCGCCGAGATGACTGCAATTGTCGAAAAGGAGACGGAAAACTATGGACGCGTGGAAGGTAAAAGTTTTTCTAAACTTATCTTATCAGTAGAGACAGACTAATGAAGAACAGTCGCTCTATTCTGAAATAGAGTAAATATTTCTTGGCAATCCTATATTTGTTGCACCTAATGTCGACTAATAAAAAATAGATTTCAGCAACTACATCAAAATATAGATCTTAGATGCAAATATCTTTTATTTAATTTAAGAAGTTGTGTTCATTAAGATACATTTCCATTTGTTAGAAAAGCTATATATCAATATATACATATAAATAAAAATATGCACTTAAGTGTGCGTATGTTATTTTTGTCTCAAGACAATTGAGTCAATCTTATTTAATTCGAGAGGGAAAGAAAATAAAAAAATGTTGATCTAATTTCAATATTATTGTTTTACATTTACACTGCACAAAGTTGCGGTAAGATTAAGTACGTCAAGAATACTTTTTTTGTCTCATTATTTGAAATCCCTTCTGACAGGATATACATGTTCGTCATCCGGAATTAAATGAATTAGCGAGCAGTTGCAAAAGATGGAACGAAAGTCACGTCGACCAAGTCACACGCCTCATTGAGATTCATCGCGGTAGATTGGAGGCGAAGCCGCCTTCGATCGACCAATCGGGGAAGGAATCAGAGGGGTACAAGGAAGGGGGAATCATTGTGTAAACTCTCCTAGTGGGGTCCGTAGACACACGCACGTGCGTCACGATCGGATTAGGGAACCAGCGACCTCCTACACGCACGCATAAGCAGCAGGTGCCGAACAAACAAGCTTCCCCCGAGCTTCTCCCCCTTGTCTATGGAATCTCCCCAGGCGCACCCTCGCCACAGAGGACGATCCTAATGCCTTTAATCGAGTACCGCGACGAGGGGGTGACAACAACGAAACTTTCGCTAACGATGATTCATCTCTCTCGGCGGCGAGTCACGAGACAGCCTAATCCTCCGTGAAATTTTGTCAAGTGCAGGAAGAAGTCCTAAAATGAAGACGAATAAAGCGCATTTATTCACCGACTTTTTCACTTCTCTCTAATAACAATTGTTATCTTATTTCTGTCTAATTGTAAGCGTGATAAAACGACTACATGAGAAAAAATGTACTACATTTAAATATATGTACTTATTTGAATATATATATAGTGCCAATTAAATATTTATTTACAATAATTAAATAGTATTACTTAAAATTAAATAGTATTATTTATAGTAATAAAATTAATAATAAAAAAATGATTGTTAGATCAAATTGATTGATTCTTGTGTTAAATAAGTATATTTAGTAAATATTTAGTTGATAGTATTCGAACAAATGGTTTACTAAAATTTAGGATACCTTTATTTCAGTATAGAATACGTTAGAATTTGAATTAAAAAATATATCTTTTTTTTTTTAAATGTATCCTTTAATTGTTAAGGACAGTAGAGGTCTATTTATAAATAAATTAATCCAGTAAAAATGACTTTGAGAATTAGCGCTGTAGAAAGTGCGCGATAAATATCACTGTTAATATTATGTCATGTATCTGACTTTTAATTAGGACCAACAATTATACAAATTTTTAATAAACATATTTCGGTTAACTTTTTAGCCATCTTTAATATATACTACGTTCGACGAGATATGAGGTAGACATTTTATTCGTTATGTGTTTATATCTGTAATGTTTCTCTCTGAGGTGGTCAATATTTCTTTTTATAAGACTCTATAAGTCTTACAGGTTTTCTGAATATATAAGATATGTTGTAATTTATTTTTTTTTATTCCTTGCCCCAAAATATGATACTATTTCAGTATCACTGAAGCGACTTTCTCCCATCTTATAAAGATTACTAATTCATCAAATAAATTATTAATTGTCGGTATTTTTACCGCAATTTATTTTAATTAAAGATTGAATCTCAAGAGAGAAAGAGAGAGAGAGAGAGAGAGAGAGAGAGAGAGAGATTCTTCGACGTCACATTCATTCTTAAATTATCGCAAACGTTCTGAAAAAGAATTATACACACGCTGAACACCCGGTAGAACTCTCAGACGATCAGACGTGATCTCGGAACGAGTGCGGGAACACGAAACGACAGAGGAACGAAACGAGGCAGCAATGACGAGTCGGTGGTAAGAGGAAACGATGAAAGAGAGCGGAGAGGAGAAGGTAAGAGACAGGAAGAGGGAAACGGAGGCGGAGAGAGAACACCGACGTCGCATTGGACGTCGCGTCGTTAATGATAACGACGGCCACCGATTGTCCCAACGACGTCGGTCTTTGCCTCCCTCTCGATCCGACGACGCCCGTCGTCGAGTCTCTCGCCTTATTGCCACGATAAATATAAAGCCTACTTCACGGGATCGCCTATTCATCCTTTGGCCACCTCTTTTCGCCTTGCGTCGTTTATGTGGCTGATGGCTGACTTTTCGCGACAAATCCACCGAAATATTATATTTAATATTGTGTCTGATGTAGCATAAGAAAAGAAAGAAACAGGAAAAAAGAGAAAGAGAACACTGTAAGATGATTATTTTTATAACAGCAGGAAAAAAACGGTTTTTCATATCAAATAATAAAAAAAAGTATGTTTGTTCTATATTTATTTCTATATGAAAAGAATAGTTTTGCTGAAATATTTAACAATTGGATCAGATAGATGTCTGAAAATAATTTTGATAGGCTATAAAAATAATTATGTAAAATATTTAAATTTGTTGCTAGTATATTAAAAATTTTTGCAGCATTATTATTATGTTACAATCATTCAATGAAACAGTCATTTACAATTCAATAAGATCGGTATTTATATTTAACAATACAATTTTAGTTTAAATAAAAATTTTTGCATTTTATCTAAATTATTTGTTAAAAACATATTTACGTCTTATTAAAATAATATTTGATTCAGGTTCTAAATCGGTGCCACTTTTGGAATTACTTTTAAATACATGTAATATAAAAAAAACCTGTAATTTATTCATTTCATTTAAAAAATATGGATAAAGCATTCTTAAACGATCTATATAATTATTTTGATGGTCTAGTAAAATTATTTTCAGATTTGTATCTGTTGGAAAAAGAGTCTGTGTGTAGACAAACCAAAATGGACAAGTCAAAATTTCCTAGTTGAATCTATAACTCTAAATGAAATAACTAGAATTTTGATAAATAACAGAATTTTCTCCCTCCAGAATTTGGTCCCTCCATTTTCATTCAAGAAATTCTTCTCAATAGGTACATTAATTTGAGTTTAACATTAATTGAGATTTTTCGCAATAAATTTCTTTCTTTCTGTCTATTCTAATTTAGGGAGGAAGGAGAGGAGGAGTTTATTAGCGTTTCAGAATGATTGTGTTGAAACCGAAAGTTTTTCGGCTCTCAATCATATCTGAAATAAATAAATTTAAGATAAAAGAATATACAATGTATTATTTGAAACATCCAAATTTGACCGTTCTTGACTTTCTTTATGAATTTGTATTTGAGGTATAATTAAATTTTTAGATATTTCAACAAAATTATTTCTTTCTGTGCATTCAATATAATTTCTCGAGAAATATATCAAACGTCTAATGATAACTCACAACGAAGATAAAATACACGCTAGTTTCCTGTTTTCCGTCTTAATTGGAATAACCTCGAAATAACATTAAGGGGATGATCGCGAAATCGGAACGGTCCTTCACGAGAGCCCAGGGCGGCCAACGATAATAAAATATAAAATTGCAATAACGCGAGCTCGTAAGTTTATTAAGACCGTCGTTCGGCCGGTTATACGAGACCGATATTACGGCCCGGGGACAGGGAATTGACATTAGAGATATTAGAGTCCCGACGTTCGCGCCGCGCCACTGCGCCGTCATTATCGTCCAGCCGTTTAATTCCCGCCGGACTAAATATCAGAGTGACGTCGGTGATCGCGCAGACAGACCGTGTCATTAAGCTTATCGCGCTGGCTGTGCACAAGCAGCCGTCTGTCACCGACCGCATCGCATCTTTCTTGAAATAGAATCTTAGGCACGTGTGAACGTTGAACTCTGAAAGTTGCATGTCCGGGATTAATCGCTTCCTCAGACATTCACAATAACCACTAATTACTCAAATTCAAATGTGATATCTTAAAGTATAAGATATATTCATATATTCTTTTCGCGTAAGTATTTCGTTAATATTGCGATTTTACATTTGTAAGGAGTTTTTGAAACTTTTTTAAGTAACTTTTGTGTAAATATTCTTTCCCTACAAATGTTTACATAAATAAAATTTTTTATTTAGTTTATATATAGGAACGTAATAATTCAAATGATCATTATATAATTATTCAAACTGAAATAATATCTCGTGAAAATATCTTCATTCTTTTCGCTATTTATTATTGCAATTTCATATTCATAAGGAATTTTTAAGTTTTAAGATTTGTCTAAATATTATTTTCCTATTAATGCTTGCATAAATAAAGTCTTCCGTTTAGTTCATATGTAGAAATAAATAATTCAAATTGTGTATAAACTAAATGTATATCTAAATGACCCTTTTTGGCATATAAGTTGAGATATAATAAATATAATACTCCATAAATAATTAAATAAATCAATTTTATAGGTTTGTCGTTTTTACTCTTATTCATTATATTTCATATGTATCTACTTAGATATATGTTCATTACTTTTTATTTGCCATCGTCCATACGACTGATTAAAGATAAACGCAGAGATATGATATTGCTCTTGTACATTTGTATTATTGATAACATAGTTGAGGATTAGATGAGACGCATGTCACAAAGATAAATCCGAGATTTTTATTTCTGGCTCTTGTTATTTGTCGCGTACTCGCGTTACGAGTCGACAGATCGATCGATGGGGCTGAAGTCCGCCAAGATCGTCGACGTTCTCGTCGCTGACCTGAATATTTCACGCCGTGTCGCTGACGACCATTCGACATTCGAGGTGTTGGAGTTCCAGCTCGTGGCGTTATCTCTATCCGTCGTTCTACGGATTCGTGCCAATTTGAGAGACATTACGAGATATTACGAGAAAGTTAAAAGGACGCGAATACTCTTCGACAAGCTTTCGCGACTGTCGATGATATCTTTCACGAACGATCTCGCTTATCACTGAGCGATTAAACATACGCTTTATAAAAATAGAAAAATATTGTCACAGAAATGTGAGCTCTCAAAAAAAGTCTCTTGCATTTTCCCAAAGAGATTACCACGAATTCCTCATTCTAATATTCCTAATTTCCTGACAAAATTTTATAATTTTCCCTTCCAATAATATTTCAATTTTTTCATTAATTTTCATCCTGAAACCGTCGAATATTTTGTTAAGAGAACAATTTAACATAACAATGTAAATTATTATTAATGTTGTTAGTAGTGCTTGCATTTAATTGTTAAATTGGTAGATTCCAAAACTACGTAGATGATACGCGTAGATAATGTTAAACTTCCTTAAAATAAAGAATTTTAATTTTTCAAAAAATTTTGCAAAACTCCCTGACTTTTCCCTAATTTCCCGACCATTTTCAATTTATTTGACATTTCCCTGATTTCCCAGATTTTCAGTTTTGCAGTAATTCTGTTTCTTAAAACAGAACAAAATTAAGGAAATTAAGAAAATTTTGTACGTTTTTATATGTATACATTAATATAAACATATACAAAATTTCTTTAATTTCCTTAATTTCCTTAACAGTTGTTACACAGATTACACAATAATGGTCAGCTTTTAGATCATCGACACGTCGCAGCGCATAAAATAACACAATGACGTAATTCGCGCGTTATAAGTTGATATCGCTTAGCTTCGTAAAAGATAACGAGATCCACCAGTTTGCAGGACATTACCGATATTACAGGCGCATTAAAGAGAATCTTTGACCGAGCCCGAACCGATCTCGCCCGGGAGAGGAGAAACATTAAAGATATTAGAGACGTTAAAGAGATACACTGGCGTATTTTCCTAACGGTAGGGTGCAAAGCACCTCCGGGGGCTTCTTGTGCACCACGTGTGCCAACCCCAGTTCCACGTGCTTGCGATGAGCGTGAATCCGCGTGTACACACGCGCACTGAAGTAATTAGAGTTACATGCGCCCGTAGTGAACCTCTAATCGCCACTTTGCCACCAAATGGCATATGCAGAGACAAGATTAATTATGGTACGTAACACTAACGATATTATTATTAACTTTCAATAATACAATAATTTAAGAAAAATTCATGGTAAAAAAATAGCAAGTCATACATTAAACAAAATCTGAGTTTTTTAAAATAGAAAATTAGAAGGAAACAATAATTCGTCTTTTAATTTGTGATTTGATAAGCACGATAAAAGGGAAATAAAGCGTCTGTGTTAAAATTTCATTTGAGACAGCCTTTACAGAAAATCATTTCAGAAAGTTACTATATATTTAATATTGGAAACTGTCGAAGATGCCATTTTGGCTCAGCTAATTATTTTAATTTCACACTTTTCTTTTTTTCATTAACACTACGTACAATGCGGAATATTGAAAATATATAAATAAAACATATAATTTGTAATACAAATAATATCAAAATAATTTTCCACTAAAAACAGAAACAGGAAATTATTACATTGACACCAGCAGATTCCTAGCAGGATACCATCCATTCTAATATTAAAATATATCTTTTTATAAGAAAAATGATGTGAGGTGAATCAAAATAATGTCGACCTGAAAAATTCAAATTTCAATCCTAAATTCTTGGCACCAGCGTGCACCACTTTCTAGTTACTGCTTTGTACCCGCGGCTCTCGTGACGAGTGTAAGCGCGTGCATGGTGTGCGTGCATTCATCGTCATGCGTGCGCGAGTGCGTGCAGTACACGCGTGTGTGCGTGTGTGCGTACGCACGCCGGGACTTGACAACGCGCCAGCTGTCACTCGCCGTTTACGCCGTTAATGAATAGGCGACGCAGCGGGAGGGACGGTCGCGGGGGCGTTCGCTCGATTACCAAGATTAAAGAGTCGCGCCGCGAAAATCGATAAGCGTTATATTCGCGGCGTGACGCGGCGCGGCCGTCCTATCGAGAGTGGCGCATTTTTGGATTAATAATTGACGTAGGATAATGCAGGATAAAATCGCGTCGTTCGTAACGTGCGTGCCACAGGACTGTAAATTTTCTTCGACAATCATTATTGAATTCCTGCAAGTTATGACATTGGTATTACATTGGCATTGGTAGTTTCCTTTTTTATTATCGAATTTATAAGTTCTATAATCTCTCATGCTTCTTTTTACGATTCGATTAGTGTTTCGTTTTCTCTACTTCGTTTAGTCCTAAGTACAGCCCTCTGATACAGTTTTATTCCTACAAGGACTACTATACATAAAATTATCATTCCATTATTAATCGATTTAACACGGCACAAAAGTAAAATAAAAAATAAAACTGTTCAATAATTTTTTCGATTCTTTGTAAAGCTGAGTAGGAATAGAGATGACAAAATTTAATGATACTGATTTAATACAGCATTGAATACAATTTTTCAGTAACTTTTTCAACTTCTCATAGAATCAAAAAGGAAATGTATATCGCTCATTTGTTACACAACTAAAAAAAAAAAACAAAAATTTCCAGAAAGTAAATTTCAATGTTGAATAATTTAAATTATTAAAAATTTGTAATATTATTATACTTTTGAAACGCAAAAATCGATTATAGAAGAATAAAAGTATGTCCTTCCTTTTTTTTACATTTTCATTCTCTTTCTGCAAGCAACTAACAACAATTTTTTATTTATGAGATACAACAAATGATATGAGCAAAATTTAATGATACACCCGGTATAGTTCGTATCTCGTTTAGTGCAATCTCTTTCTCTCTCTCTCTCTTCCTCTCTTTCTCTTTGATATAGAAGCGAGCTTATTAATCCTTAACAATCGTGCGTCGCTTGCATGGAAACATACTAGTTACGTTAATTAACATTGAACTTTATTAATCACGTTCATATCGATATTTATAATTCGAAAGGTACAGAATAGTTATTTACGCTAACATTTTCAAAAGACAGAAGTCTCTGACGTCAGTATTCGTGCAGTATATTAAAAATATTCATTTTTTTTAAGTTATAAGATTAAAAAAACATACATTATCAACTTATTTTTTATCAAAACATATTATGCCATAACATGTAATCCATAAAAGAATATCTTCTCAAATTTAAAACATATTCTTTTAAATCCTTCTATAAACATATAAGCGAAATAATCGCCGGCAGTTTGCGAGGAAACTTGCGAGAAACGCGTGTAGCATTCGTCACTTCGTGGCCACCCGTAGTGTGAAACGGTCGGAAGCGTCGTCGCTCGCAAGCGGAGTCTGCCGGCTTCCGTTCCGCCACCCCCTCCGGTCCCTCATCCCTCCGGCCGCCCATCCGCTCAGGCTGCCGCCTCGCTAACCCCCGTCCCCCTTCCTCCCTTCCCCCCTGGCCACCCCTTTGGTCTCACTGAGTGCGCCATCGCGCGCCCCATCCCGCGCGCCGCGCCATGCCACAGCGAGTCGAGTCGCGCTACATCTCGCCCCATCCCCTCGTCGTTTTAACCCCCTCGCCTGCCGCCACGAGCCGCCACTCTGCGCGCACGGCCGCGCTTAAGTATCCCTCATCCCCCTGCGCGTCCCATGCCATCCCGACCCAACTCATCCCCGGCGACCGACCGACCATCCCCGTCCACACTCTTGCCGATATTTCCCGCCGGTGGACGGGCAACTACTGACCCGGGTCCTGCTTCCAACCACCGGCAACCCCCTGCCATCACGTTCGTCGTTCCTGTCGCACTGCCGAGGCACTTCGATTCCCTGTCGAATCTCTCGAACTTGTCTCTCTTTCTCCCTGATCTCGGCACCCTTTTGTCTCTCCCTTGATCTCAGCACCCCTTTGTCTCTCGGGTCATCTCACTCCCGTTGTCCTTCGTTAGATATCTGCTTTTCTCTCCCTCCCTATCTCAATCTTCTACCCCCCCGCTTTCGTTCGTCCTTTCGTTCAAAGCGATGCACTTTCTCCGTTGTGGAGGCAAGGCGGAATCTGAGAGACTGCGAGTGAATTCAGCGTAAAGAGCCTCATGCTGGGGACGAAACTTTCGCTGTCGGGCAAGAACGTGATGGAACCGAAAAAAGAAGAGAAAGAAAGAGGGGAAGAGAGAGAGAGAAAGGATGGAAAGAGAGACCAACTCGGTCGCGTAATAAGCAAGCGAGCCTGCCAGTGTACCGTAGGTGGCACGAGATCCCCTGGAAGCACATCGTCTCTTTTTTTTTCCCTCGCCTTTTTCCCTCTCTTTCACGCTCGCTTCTCTTCGCGCTCTTCCTTTTTGTCTTTCCTTTATTCCGCTCGCCCTATCTTTCCTCGCGCTCGTTTCGGAACTCTCATCCTCTCCACGTTTCTCTTCCTCGATTTCTTTTCTCCGCGCTTGCAACGAATGCGTTTTCGGGAAATTTAGGAAACGGCGCGCGTCCATGGCTGTTAAGTTTTCAGGTCACCCACACTGGGACGAACACGGAGAACAAGATATATGTTGCATTTCGATCGATGATCTCGATGCAGAAAACGAGGCGGTCCTATTGCTTTGAAAAGTCGGATTGAAACGTGACTCATTTTTTTTTCCTTCCTTTCCTTCGTGCTACTTAGTGCCTTCCACTCTTCGCCGCCTGTCGATTCGCTTCCGGACGAAGTTATCGAGTCAGCGACGTCGAGTGATAGAGCTCACGGTGGACCTGGTCGTCGCAACACGATGTATACGTGCAGGAATATAATCGTAGTCAGGAGTATGTAACTTTATTTACCATGTGATTATACATGGAAAAGATGCGGCAGATCGTAATTTTTACGTAGAATTAATGTAGATTTTAATGTAGAAAATTAGAACCCTTATTTAAAGTAACACTCAAAAATTACAATCATAATTGCAATGAATTAAATAATTATCATTACGAACGCATAGTTAAAGTGATATTGATTAATCTTTAAGTGAATAAAAGATGACCACAGCACCATAGTATAGTTTCTTCCGGAAAAGAAAAATAAAAAATGTTGCCTAAATGTTCCAAAGTCTTAAAGTTCATTTTAGATTTTTTTTATCTCATATAATTAAATGTAAATTTAATCGTGATATAATATACTAGCAAAAAAGATAACTATAAAATCAAAATTTTTTGGAAAGTTTGAAGCAGCTACCTGCTTCAAACATTCCAACCTACAAACAAAATAATAAAATTAATAAGAAAAAGTTCACAAACAATTAAGAGTCAACGCGGTAATTAGTGCGTACAAATTTCAATAGTATTAATAATTAAACATTATAATATAGTGAATTATAATATAGTACTTCCAAACGTTTCGGTCCCATTTTGGAACCATCCTCAGCGATGAAAAAATCTTCACAAATCTTGGCAAATCTATCATTAAAAATCGCAGTCAATTTGTGAATTTATACTCCACAAAACAACACGCGCTGATTCTTAATTGGCTGTGAACTTTTTCTTATTAATTTTATTATTTTGTTTGTACAAAATTACAAGAGTCCTTAGTTCAACTAATCGTTATTGCTTTCATCATTCCAACCTATCTTCTACCTTTAGCTAAACCACCTACCTATTTAAAAAAGACAATAACTAGTCGATTTAAAATTCGTTGGAAATTCGTCACTCGTTAAGATAAGATGCTTCTTTTAATACACATTCTGTAGTTATATCTCGCCATTCGTTTCTTTATAAAACTCGTCAACACGTTCGCACCCCTAATTAGGGCACTTCTACAGTTAGGGCTTCAGTCAATGCCCCAAATACATTGCACGTGCGCCTATAGGATCACGCTCGCAAGGGTTGCAACTTGGAGGGTGGTCGGAGTGCACTCGCACCAAATGTCCTACGGATCGTCGTGATTCAACAGCAAGGCCGGACATCGAGCGGTCTAATCCCCCGACAAACACTTCGCTGGCAAAGCTAGCAGGCCACCCTTGACGTTGTTAACGTTGACGTCAGGGAAAGGGGATGGGGGATGTGGCGTACGCAGGGGGTGGTATCAAGCGATGGCACTGACAGCCGCAGATGGCACTTGCCGGCTTGTTTGTCATAAAATCTCCCTCGGGCGCGAGTCGCCATCACCGTCGACCATAGTTGGCTCGCTCGAGCACCCTTGTGGACTATAATCCTCGCGGGGGCGAACCGAGGACGAAACGGGGGCGAGAAAAATGTCGCCGCGATTGCGTGGGCAAACCGAGTCAGTGAGGTTTTCTTTCTTTTTTCTTATCCACGCGCCTTATCGCGCACGACTGTGAAAAACGACCATAGTTATATGGAAACGTTAAAATTAGCGCAGACCGAACGATATTCGTCTTAAAAGTTGCTGCTCACGTAATTCACAATTTTAGAGACAAAAATATAAGAAGTATCATAATGATGCACTGAGAAAAAGGTATTTGATACTTATCACTATAATTGCAACGTGTTAAAATATTATAGTTATAGTCAAAGCTCCATTTTTATGTTATTATTCTACAATGTTAATAATAACTATATTTATAGTTTTATATACAGTGGTTGCCAAGTTTCCAATCAAAATATAATTTTATCAAATTTTTCAATTTATATAAAATATAAACTAATAGGTTCACGATGTGCAATTATAAATATATGATCAGTTTATGTATCCTGTTTATATAAATTAATAAAATTTTTCTTATAATCAATTTAAGAACACGATACTTTATAGAATACGTTAAGTATTTGTATACTAAACTTTTATTTATAAAAATCCTTTCTGCAATACAATAAAATTATTCATTGGTCAGAAACTATTGGTAGTCACAGTACCAAATAAAAAACCATGCAATCATAGTCACAAATAGTCAAATACAAATCATAATCAAACACTTCTCTCAGTGTGATATATATATATGCACAAAATAAAGCTATGAACATCTAAAGAATTATTTATATTATTTCTTATAGGCTTTATGTTTCATTATAAAGCTATCTTTCTCTATTTTTGAAAATTATATAATTTTTTTAATATGAATCTATTCACTCTAACGGTGTCTATGTAATTTCTCACTGTATTAGTGTCAATATGATGTAGATTTAACACCATAGGGTTTAAATCTACGCCATAATGATACTGATATAAACACCAGGTTTAAAATCCACACAAAGTTGGATGTTAATGTTAATACCAACACAATGAAAATTATATCGACATCGCATGGGTGTTAAATCCACATCGATATTTTTTAGAATGTTTCAAGAGTATTGTTCATTGCAGGTGAATAACCGTTTGCGGTACGTTTTCCCGAATGATATTTTTCCTCTAGATATTGCAAATGTTCTCGTTGCGAAGGAGATTCGTGACAAGTGGAGCAACGCCGGAGGTGATCGATATAACGATCATGTGACATGTGTGCATACCGCGTTGTCAACGTCGACCGATAGCGAGTGGCGGTTCCGCGAGAAGCTTTCGCATTCGCGTGGGCAACATTTACGTCAATGTCCGTATCAGAAACAATGCTCAAACTCGTTGCGGTCTACCTACATCGCGCGACCCTCGTCCCCGTGCAAATTTAATGATAGCACAAAAATAAAATATTCGCCACCCACTTCTCTATCACTTACGTTGATCTACGTTCATGACAATGAAAAAAATAAAGAGCATCATCAAAGAAATTTATACTTTCGTTCCCCCGACTGATTTATCTAAACAATTCAGAATTTTCTAAATATTCTACAGCGAATTTTATTTTAAAAGTAACTTAAAATAAAAATCTAAAATTAAATTAAAATAAACACGTAAATAAAAAATTAACGAGAAGTAAAAAAACCATATATAAGATTTCAATCACAAAACATGATAGAAATTAAATTATCCTTTATAAAAAGATACAAAATGTACAAAATATCACTATAATTGCTATTCGTACTGACGTTTCATTCACAATAACGTTAATAATCGTAAAATAATTTTAATAACTGTAATAGCAAACACTTCAACTGTCATTAAAAAAAGTTTCTGTACATCTCTCATAATAGCGCAACAAAGCGGCAGTAAATTAATTCCGACCGGACGAGGTAAGACCATTAAGACCATTTTACGACCGCAGCCTTTACGCATTGCGCGCCGTTCCTGGGCTAATCAATTTCGTTACACGTGAATAATTGACATCGCGCTCAGCCCGCGTAATCGGCAGACCGCGAGAGAGGATGAGTAGCACTTTAAAAAAAAGGACGTAATCAAATTTCTGCCTCGCTCCGGCTCGAGTTCGATCGGTGACGTTAAAATAATCGAGAGATCGAATCCGATATAATTTTCCACACGATATAGGTATATACGGTCATGACAAAATGTATCTTACGCCAAAAGCTGCTATCATGAATGAACGTGGAGGGGCAAGAGGTTCAATGGAGGATGTAATTACCATTTAATCGTATTACGCAGAGAATATGGCGTGCAGAATAACGCTATTATTGTAAAAAAAAATTGAATTTTTTACAAGAGTTCGGCGAATTATAATCTCTGGATTGCAACGAGGTTCGTTCACCGAAAATAACGCGTCTACTTCTCCACCTCGAACCGGTTTCCTTTTTCGCGCGCGGGGAAGAGCGTCGCGACGGAGTTTCCGCCGTCGTGGCGTGCGGTTGCACGCGGAGTCGCTCTTTCGAAGCACGACGGAGCCGACAGAGCTCGTAATTTCAGCGAGAATAGAACGAGGTCGTGAACCAGACGTCGGACGGTCGGAAAGCAAGCGAGCGAACGAGATAGCGAGATTGACAGAGAGAAAGAAAGATGAAGAGATCGAGCAAATACAGGGAAGTGAGCGAGCGAAAGAGAAAGCGAGAGAGAGAGAGAGAGAGCAGACTAAAGGGATGAGAGAAAATGAGAAACGAATAGGTGGACGAATAGAACAGAAAGGAGGGAGAGAGAGAGAGAGAGAGAGCCTCGTTACGAAATCATTTCGTCGGCGTTGCGATGGATCGATCACAGCCATTTTGCATGCGAACCTCGAAGTACCGCACTCAATGATTAATCCCTCAGCCACAGCGAGATCCATCCTGTCGGAGGAGTATTAGCGGATAGAACGAGTACCAACTCGAAGCCTAGAAGATCCTTCGATTCTAGCCCTATGTTAGACTTCGACGACAGAAACTTCCTATCAAACACCTCAACTGTATAAAAGCTGATGATATTGTCTTAAGTTTAACCAATTAAAAAGCAGTTGTTGATTGATATAAGATGTATATATAATATTTACAAAAAATGTCTTCCATACAGCACATTGCTGTAACGTTTGCAATGTTACTACAATATTACTAGAATATTGCTGGAATTGTATGTATTATATCAATTTGCCACAAATTCTTTATCCTGAAATTCAATAAGTTTTTCAATAATTTTAGATAAAATTTGTTAAGAATACTTTGTTAAGAAAGCAATTTAACATAGCAATGTAGGATAAAATTGTCGAAATCGTACTGGCTCCTAAATCGCACTACCTCGCTTAAAAATTCAATTATTGTACTCACATACTTTCTTATGAGTTATTTAAGAACACTACATGTACTGCAACGTTGCTACGTTTCACTCATGATATGAAGCGCAATAGGAGTGTTGTTATTTACGTAAATAAAAAAATCATGACAACATTGCTATTTTTTAACATATTTCATAACAGAATTACAGAAATTATAAATTAAATAGTCTAAGTCTTGATTACTTGTTGTAATTAGAATATTATTAAAATTAAATTAATAAGGCTGAAGTTTGCTTTACATTTGTATTTACAAGTTAAACAAACAAAAGTTTACAAAATACTCTATTTTCCCAAATCGCACCACAGTCTAACCTTCCATAAATCGCACGTTGCTTAATATTTTTAAATTTCTTACATTTTTATTCCATTTATTATTATGTAAAAATGTATATTGTAAATCTATACAGTTTATTTCATTTCACATAGAAACTTTTCAAATTACTTCCTGAAATGATTATTATATATTACATGTATATTGTGTTTCAGAAATTATGAAAAATATATTTTAAAAAATATATTTAAAAAAATATATTTTCAAGTTTTTAACGGCATAATAAAATATAATTTTTTCTTTTTTTCATATAATTTTTGAACTTTTTTTGCATTATTATGTTTTAAATGAGGAATTTAGTGTGGTGCGATTTAGCCAACGGATTTCCTCGTTGTCAAAATCCATACTGAAAAATTCTCATTTAAAACGTTACAATAATGCAAAAAAATTATGAAAAAATTACATAAAAAAAAAATCAAGTGTAATTTATTATACTTTGAAAAATTTAAGAATATTCTTCATAATTTTTGTGTTATAAACCTTTATGTGAAAAGTGATGTGATTTCGGCAACCTTACCCTACATTACTGTTAATGTTGTTACTGACATTTAATTGTTTAATTGAATAATATTCCAAAATTGCATAATGTACGTATATAGTGAAAAAAATATTAAATTTTAATAAATATTTGTTTGAATACTAAGTTAATACTTACTTTATGTTTGATTACTAAATTAATACTTATTAAATATGAACACGTATTTATATATTTATTTGACATAAAAGCATTAATTTAACTAACATTTTTTTTATTAAGTACTTATTTACTATAAGTTTATGTTTACTTAGTATTCAAAGAAATATGCATTAAGATTTAGTAACTTTGTTTTCATTAAACTTCTTTCTCTAAAGTCAAGAATTTTAATTTTCCAGAAAATTTTGCAAAATTTCCTGACTTTTCTCTGACATTTTCAACTCTGACAGTTCTCTGATTCCCAGTTTTGTGGTAATCGTGTATATTTCCTTTTTCACATGACATTGTATAGTAATATCAAGGATTTCTATCCTTTGTAATTTCGAAACTTTAGAACAATATTTTAAAACTTACGTTTAGACAGGCTGAATTAATTATTACTTTTTAATTCAGAGTATCTGCAAACTGTATGAATCCATGTATCGCTTGATTTCAATTGCTGATATCAGATGACACTCAGGATCGCTGATCATCATACTGTACCGCAAATAAATGAAGAGGGAGAGAAAGAGAGAGAGAGAGAGAGAGAGAGAGAGAGAGAGAGAGAGAGAGAGAGACAGAGAGGTTTTGTTTTGCGGCCGTTATCAACGCGCGGTATTTCCGACTGCGCCGCAAAGTTCGAATTTCACCTGGGTTAATATCAAATCGGTTTTCAGTTTACAAAACTCGGGCAGCAACTCGGGGATCGGCCATGTTATTTCGCCGATCGGTCGGCCGGATCAAACAACGTAATCATGTATTTTACAAAATGAGCGTTGTAATACGAATATCGTACTTCCGGCTAATTTCGGCGCATTACCGTTCCCTAAAAAATGGATCAATACAATCCACGTAATTATCGGCCGACGCAAGAGATAATGACTACAGATGTTGATAGACGCACGGTAATGTTTTACTAGATTTTATCCTAATAATAATAATACCAACAATGTTACATACATTAAGTTATTCTATGTATATCATATCTCTCTCTCTCTCTCTCTCTCTCTCTCTCTCTCTCTCTCTCTCTCTGTCGTTAAAAATTGAAATATACACTTTAAAGAAAAGAAAAAAGTAAAAAAAATATATTCGTTACGTACGCAATGTTATCCGGAGTAACTATTAATTCGCGCGGAAGCCATCTTAAACAAAATAAAAAACGGAACGACAGAGTCGGACAAAACGCTATCACAGCCGAGCATTGTAACCTGTGCTGATCCATTGTAACCGGAACGACATGTAAAAGGCGAAAAACGAAACATCATGGAAGCCGGATGCCAAAATTTCGGCTGCGCTGCGTTAAACTCCGGATAACGTTGGCGCGCACACGCGCGTATATATATATATATACACCAGCCGTATGCGAAAAATATACATCGCAAACCGCGACGGCAGTGGTTAAACTGGCGTCGAGCTATTTCCAACCTCGAATAATTCAGAAACGATCGATATCCCGACATTGAGGCGACCGTCATTCTTCTTTCCGATAACAGCGAGGTAGGTATCTTCGGCCCAGAGGAGAAAAGGCGACAGCATCGAGACAGCCGGTGTAATGCAATTTACATCATCTAATTTCGGTGTCGCGCATTTCCGACCCCGTCGCGAGCAGCCGAGAATATTTATGCCGAAGATCGCTTGCTTTGCGCTTGTCTGCGATCCTCTTTCCACCCCCCCAATCATCCCTCCAGAGTGTAGAATCAAACAATGTTTACTTTATTATTATCGGGATTAATTTACGCGCGATATGATCGCTGCGGCAACTCGAGACTTCAAAAAATGTTTCTAAACATTCCTCAATCCGCTTGTGTCCATTGTTATATTTTTTATTCAATTTTCAGGAACGGTAAAGTTTACAGTCCGCTTGCAGTTAGTTGTCGCCAATCGGTTGCGTAATTTTGTCACGTCGATAGCTTGCGCGCGCACGATACGCAAATAATACCGATGACCTCCAACAGCGCGTACAGCTCGCAACATTTTTTTCCATAAAAATACAGCTTTCGCGTGCCGTTTTTCTCTCTCTCTTTCTCTCTCTCTCTCTCTCTCTCTCTCTCTCTCTCTCTTCCCGTCATCGAGATATTTTTTTTATATGTCCGCGGCAAAGTAAAAGCTCGCGGTGTGCGATATCGATACATATCCCGAAGAATTTACAGGAGCCACCGACGAGGTCGTACTCGTTCCGGTCACTCCCGCAGATTTTTTTCAACCCCGACCACTCCGTCACAACGCGCGATCGCGAGGTAAAATATAAATCCTCGGGGAAGGGAGCAAAAAAAAAATCGTTCGTGACGATGGATAAGCGATCGTCCGCTCGCTCTGTCGCGCTCTCGGTGTATCGATACTATCGAACGATCCGGGTCAGATATATACGCGGTCGCCTGTATATTTCCGTTGACACAAATATTCGTCAGAGTATCGTCAGCGGTGGAACGCGGTGGTTGTATTTGTCGATAAGCGGTCTAAGTGATCGCCGAAAAAAAAAAAATAAAACAAAAGATCTAACATTCAAAATTAGTTCGATCTGTAAAAAGGAAGACATCAAACAAATTGAAAATCTAAGTACTCAAAGAGATTTGAGATCCAGAATAAAACGGGAGAGCTAAAATCGAAGATTCTAGGACATCTACACAGTAAAAATTTGTGTATTTATATTAAAACCGGTTTATTAAAAATCTTTGAATTTTTAATATATTCGAGTATTAATTAAATATAATATAATTATGTTATTTGAATATTTTATATTAAATTGATATTCAATTTTTTTTAGTGTCAAAATAACACAATTTATAAATGAACAAATAAAATACATCTTAATTTAACATATCAAAAATGTTAATTCTATTGAAAAAAAAAGCTTCCATAGTTCGCTCACAAGCTGTATCAGTGTTATAATTTTTGTTATTTTTCTACATAATGTTTGTATTATTTTGTAATATATTCGTCTCGTGTTGAAATAAAACAACAAAAATTTAAGTAGACTGTTTAGAACGCATAAAACAGTAAATTTAACACAAATCTTATATAACACATTAACACAAATGTAATACTGACACAAACTATAACCAAATTGTGAAAGAATATTTCTTTAGTAAAATTAACATTTCTAATAATATTATTCTAATAATATAATTATAATAAAATTAATATTTTATAATATTAGATATATATAAATGTTAATTTTTTTAAGTGTGTTAATTTAACGTATTATAATATGTTAAATTTATGTATTTTATTAATTTATTTTACACTTTACGTTTAAAAAATACATTATTATATTAATTGTTTATTTACAAATTGTGTTATTTAAATTAAAAAATATTAAACATTAATTTAATACAAAATATTTAAGTAACACAATCACATTATATTAAATTAACCTACGAATATGTTAAAAATTCAATACAAAAATTTTAACAAAGACGATTTTAACACAAATATAACCTTTTTTTACTGCATATTATTTAATTAAATTGCTTGTCACTGCCTGCATTATTTCAAGTATCATGAATTAGAAAGAAATGGCGAAGTTAAATTACGATAGCGATTAAAGGACGTTGGTAGAATCGGCGTTTGGCGATCCAAGGGGTAGCATCGCGATTACGAAGGAGACGGCGATTCATCTGACTTCGGATAGGATTCTTTATGGATGCTGACAGACGTTCGGTGAACTTGTCCAGATAATTCTTCGGTTCTTGCAATGGCTTCGTTTTCTGTGCACCTCCATAATCCGCCTGCATTCGTCGTCATGCTATATCCTACCCTCTTAATGACCCTCTTTTCCTCCTTTTATCTTCAACCGAGTCGTTACGGATTATCGTTCTTGCCGACCCATTTTCCGGTCGTTCGGACAGAATCGAGACGCTTGAATGATAAGAGCAACAGAATCCGATTGTGATAAATGTATTCCTCATTAATACGTGCGCGACTTACAAAGAAAAGAATATCTATCTCATAAGATCATAAATAGCAACGATGTATCTAATTCGTTATAAACATGTGTACGATTAACTTAAAATTTTCCAATGTACACAATGACAACGGCAAGAATGATTTTGTTGAAGTTTAAACTAATCGTTAAAATGTCAAAGACTTTTTATAACTCATATCATGCTTGAAATTTTTTCATAATTATTCTTTATAATTATTTTTATGATTCAATAAAACATTTTTTCCATATATAGTCATATAAAGAGTTTATATATATATACTTAGAGCAATATTCTGTCTGCCCAAAATTTTCAAAACAAGCAAAACGTAATCCTTTCGAAAGAAAAATATTTGATATTTTTATGATTATATTGTTAAAATAATTATAATTAGGAGGTCCATTTTTATAATTATTATTATTACAATGTCAGTAATAATAATTATATTTATAATTCTACAAAAAATATAGCTGCCCCATCGATTATAAATTATTGTTAAATTATTAATTGCGACCATTTCTTTCTCAAAATTATGAATTCTGAAAATGTTAGTAAAATTAAACTATCGAATTATCATGAATCATTCTGCTCTTTCGTTATCGCGCGCACACATATGCACACAATGTCGATCGCACGTGCCAAGTATACCGGAAAAGCGTTCGATAACTCCTTACGAAGAACCACGACGAACTCACGTCGTCGACAAGAGTGATCCTGCGGGATGGATTCGCCGAGCGAGCGCGTTGGATATTTGCAATTCCAAATCCCTTCCATCGTATCGAGGGATAGGCAATGGTAAGGGACGTGTGTAATTCGATCAGCCTCCGTCGTTCTGGATATCGGTCTCTGTCGCAAAGCGACTTTCTCCGTTCTTCTTCCTGTGGCAGCTCCGTTTCCGATTCCAGAAGACTCAAGGACGTACTTTGAGGGAAGTCTAGAACGACTCGGTTGTTCGAGATAAAAGAAGGCGGGGGTCATTAGAAAAAAAAAAGGCGGTGGACCGTGAATGACGGAAGAGAATCCAGAGAGATTTCAAGAGACAGCGAAAAAACGGATATGCAACGAGAAGATAGAAAAGTCATGCCAGCGCGGTGCCGAAAAATATAGATAATTATAGTTTCACACGAAAAAATATATAGCTGCCGTCGAAAATGACGGAACTATAAATTATCGTTAAATTATGCAACCAATTATTTGGAAATCTGAATCCAGCTAAATTTTTAAATAAATTAAATAATATTTCAGCAAAATCATTCTTTTCGTGTAAAATTAGACAGATACGATTAACACAAATAATGTGTCAATTAATTAATCAAACAAGGTAAACTATAATTTCATTTAATACTTTTGCTGGTTCAGCATCTATACAACGCATAATACATGTCAAGTTGCAGCACTATCGGACTTTAGAAAACCCTAACGTTTTTTTATCTCACACCGAAAAATACGAAATTCTTTATTTGCGAGATTTTTACACAAAACCAATCTGATCGCGAGATTCGAAAAGCGCTTCTATTTTATACCTTTCGTGATAGCGCAATAAAGCCTGTTGATCGGTCTGTCTCTCTTGTTTTTCTTCGTTCTGCTTGCACAGCTAAATCCATAACGTTCCCAAGCAAGAAATCAAATAACCTGACAATGCGAACCTATGTAATTTAAAAGTTGTAACTTATCTTTAGATTCGATTCTTCGTCATATTTAACAGTGTTAAATGCCTTTTTTTCTCGAACACCCGTTACAGACGCGTGGCTTATGCAATGCGCTTTAAAGAAGACATACGCTTAAGGGTGAGCGAATGAAACTGAACAGTCGTCAGTAATCATCAAAAAAACATTTTTTTTTTCCAGATATCCTACATAGAGTCTCTATTTTACCATTATATCTCTAAAATAATTTTATGAATGATTTTAATTATATAAAGAAAATTATATAAAAATAAGATAAAGTATATTCTTTAAATTGAGTTTCGTAGTTCGAGATAATAACTCTACTAGAAAAAATATTAATCGAAAAATGCGAACATTTTATTCTTCTTAAATGTTGCAAAAGAGACACTCGCGATTTTTTCAATTTTTCAATTTTTAATGAAAACTATGTTTCGCTAACAAACATAGGCTGAAATTTAATAAAGATATAAAATAACATTACACCTTGGGGTCAAATAGCGCGCTCGACCGTCACCGGGGTTGTAAAAAAAAAAATATTTCTCTCACCGCGTTATCGACTTTTCTTCATCAGCCGCGCAATTTTCCGCGAACGACACGGTACGACGCGATATCTGTGAGATTGGCAATTCGCAACTGCCAAAGAGAACTAGTCGTAACATTCAGAAAACGGCGGTCAGCGTGATCAGACACTTGATATGCGGACAGGTGCAGGATATTCACCGAATACTTCGAGTGAAGCTCCATTATTCGACAAACACTTCTGGGTCTGTTTTCTACAGCTGATCTACACACTTTTACAATTTAAAAAAAAATAGGTACACGTTTGAAATTTGGTTAAAGCGAGAAAAAAGTTCTAGTGCAGTCTAGTGCAGCAATAAAAAACAGGATGTAAAAACATCATTAATTATCTGCAATTATCTGCATCACAAGATAACGCGCTGTTTTTAGGCCGAGTTCCACCAATATAAGATCAAGTTTAATTTCGATTTAACTTATTGTTCATCTCTTTCTAATTCTTGGAATAGAAAAAAGATAAAGAGTAAATTGAACTCGATTAAAGTTAATCTTATATTGATGAAACTAAGTCTAAAAGTAATATAATTTAGTTAACTCTCTCTGTCTGAAATTTTTTTGACACAAGCGAAATTTCATTCCCAAATTTTATTCTCATTTTTGCTGAAATTTTAACTTTTAAGTAAAGATTAAATAAAGATTCTGATATTTGAATTTAAAAATTATTTGATATAAATGTAATAGAAATGCTGAAAAATAACTCTGAATTTTTCCATATTTTTTGAAAACCTAGAATGTAAAAAAATTTGGGTTGAACAAAAGAATCCAGATTGCAGACGGAGGGAGTCAAAATGTGATTGCAGATGAACGGTTAATGTTAAATAAAATTCGCGCGTTTCATGTATTATACATTCTGACTTAATTTATGTAAAATTCTGCTTTGCTAAAACAACGCAAGTTGGGACATTAGACGACGAATTAAAGAAAGCGAAGATAAATCTTGAAAACACAGTGCGAGAAATATTTTTCGCTAAATAGATAATACTTGTGATAATAAAATAAAGACAGTAAGGCATTATCATAAGACTAAGTTTTTTTTTGAAATCCAAAGTAACGTTTGTTCGAAATATCGGATCGCGATTTTTCAAATCGATATAATATTTGCAAAATCGAGCAGCCGAACAATTGCACTTTGGTAGAATCATAAAATCGGACGATTCGCTATCGCGTCGAAACGTGATCGTCGAAAGGGAGAAAAAGAAAATCACGTAGCATCAATTCCTATTCTCTATTCCCTGCGCTCTTTGTTCTTCGTGTGTGCGCGCAACGTTACAATGGAGACGGAGAATTTTTCATGAAAAAAAAAGGGCTTCTCCTGATCGTCGATCGTAATATATTCGTGCGCTCTCATCACGTGGTTCACCCCTAATCCACCTCCCAAGTACCAACTTGGATGGAACGGTCGTAGTAGAAAGAGGGTGGGATGGTCGGGAATCGACAAAGTGCAGCGGTGATCAGTGAGTGGACGAAGGCATGGGGATGAAACTACGATCAGGAGAAGAGAGGGTGAGAGACAAGCACACTAACCCGCCGGACTCGAGCTGCTCCATTTCCGCCTCCGAGTCATCGCCACCCCCGACCTGGCGTCTGGATATTAGCGGTGAAAGCGAAGAAAGAGAGTAAAAGGAAGAAAAAAGAGAGAGAGGGGCGAGAAGAGTATAGATAATGAAGAAAGAAGAAAAAAGATAACGACACTGCAGTTTCGTGTTCATCGATCGTTTTATTTTCTACCCGATAATAGGCGCTAGAAATAGTTAGGTCTGCCAGAATTCGAAAAATGCGCACCTATTCTTCAATCATGCATTTATATTAACAATAAGAAAACCGGTCCTGGTTGTGCTAACAAAAAGTACAAACAAAACGGATTCTGATCATGAACTGAAATTTTGATTATCGTAACTGAATTTATGATTATTTTGAATGTTTGATAAATTTAATTGTATAATATCTGATTTGGATTTTTCTGGTTTAACCTACTTGAATTCCTAATTAATCATTTTATAACAGAAACTTCCTAATAAGGAAACTTAAAGAAAAAAAACCTTGTTTTTTAAAGATTTTTGAAATTTGATTCTGGTTTCTCAGAATATAAAAATTCAAATTTCAGAAAATAATCTGATTATTATATAAAACTCGATTTTAAAAGATTATTGGTACTGCTGGGATTCAATATAGCCTGAAAATGTCGAATTTCAAAAGGATAGTAACCTCCAATGAAGGACCATCTAATGTTACAAAGCTCATGATCACAGTTTGAAAATCAGTTTGAAAATTAGTTCTGTTTGTGCAATATTAATGAGCTTGAAATAAATCGAAAATAGAAACTTGATATTACTACGCAATTAAAAATTTCCTAAATATAGTAAACACTATGACAGTGTCAAATTTAATCCAATTTGAACTGTTTAATTACATTGTTTTAATATAAAATATATCGATGAATAGGAACAATGGCGACTCAAATTAGATTAAATTTAATACTATAGATTTAACAGTGTTTTATAATAATCAAGTTATATTTTTAAAATACCATCAGCCATGTTGAATCTATCACTTCGAACTTTTATTTTTGATCTCATCCCCTCCCAAAAAAAGAAAATCAAATTAATGTTATGTTAAGTGAATAAAAATTATATTTTTCAAGACTTTTCGTCCAGTAATATCGAAAATTCTCCATATTTCTTTCCATAGAATTTGCAATATAATCATGCTTATCAATGTCAAAAAGTTTCCTTGACAGTGTGTGATAAAGTTAATAATTCATGCGGATAATCACGTATTATTCCATTGTATTTGTTAAATTTATATATTACCTAATTAATTATTTTCAAAAATTACTCTCAATTATTTCATTTGTAATCTGCTATTAATATCAATAACGACGAGTAGCTGACCATAAATAAATACAAAAAAAAGGAATTTTTATCAATCAATTGAATGTATTTCTCTCTATTGCTTACTGCTATATCTTATAATATTATTTAAATTAATATTATTACATTATACAGGGTGCATCAGAATGAATGGATTTATTCTACGACGATGCCTAATGCGATCTACAGATGTCAGCTGGCGGCGATATGAAGCATTTATTAATATTCCGCAGCGTCGAAAGACCGTAAAGCGATTTCATTCCGTATTCGTCTGGAGGAGCAGACGTCAGAGAATTATATCAGACGGACGAAGGTTAAAGCGGGGAACGGAGGAGACGTGTCACCATCTTTCGCGAATTTTTTTTCTAAAAACCGCACAAACTTTCGTATCTTTTTTACAACTTTGTAGTTCATCGAATCGTGCATTGTATAATGATAAATACAGTTCACTAATCTATATATCAAGTTATTATTACGTAACTAAGCGTTATAAAAGTTAGAGAATACAATTCTGAAATTATAGCAATAAGAACTGTTTGATTGTGAGAGATACTGTCGATTTCAAGAGCCTCTGTCTGCGAAATCACCCTCGGGATTGCAGAAACCGAAATCAACGTCTGTCACTTCGATAACCCTCGGGCGAAACTCGAGACGCAAGTAAGGCTCGATTTCCATTATATCGATGATCGCGTTTCAATCACGGTTCAGTGGACTATTATTTAATAAATTCGGACACGTAGAAATATGCGCGATTCAATTTCCGTAAAATCCATTGGACATTTATTGAAAAATAAAATTCTACATGTGCATTTTCGAACTTTAATCTTAGAATGCCATTAATATGTAAATTTTACGTACAAGCGAGAATCTTGAGAAATGATCTTTGAGCTTCTCTCTCTCTCTCTCTCTCTGGAGTGAAATCTTACTCTAAGAGAGTGAAGATACAGCCATTTTTGAAGAAAAGTGAAAATATTTCACTTCTTGAAAAAGAGTGACAGTGAGTGATTTCACTCCAAGAAAAAACTAGAACTAGCTTTCAAAAATTCTATCCGTTATACAATTCAGAGCTTCTAATGGTTAGTATTATAACAAAAAGCAATTTCAATTTTTGTTAGCAGTTTTGTGTTAGTATATATATTTTATTTAAGTGTAGGACTTATACATACATATACATACAGCCTCACACAATTGAGATTGAGTTGCACACTCCATTATCATTTCAAGATTGAATTTGACAGTGTGCTTATACTTTTCTTTCTTTTAAGTTAATAATTAAGCTATTTGTATTTACAAAAGTATATATTATACACATTTTATCATTACAAATGCGCACACAGAAAAATATTATTCTATTGCTAAGAAAATTAATTACTCAATTTACTTTCTTTTTTTTTTAAGTAACGATCTTTAACAGAATATTTTCTTGTAGTAACTTTCAATTTTCAATTATATGAGTAAGAGATTATCTCTTCGGTATTAATACTTATCATTAATCCATATTTTAAAACCTTCTTATTAATCCATAGATATATCGCGTAAACTATTATAAATAAAACACAACAAACAATTATCCGCGTTCCTAGTTCATAAAAATAAGCTAAGAGAGTTAAATTTACAGGACGATTACAACGAGCGTAACGTCGGGGACCCGATCGGCTATACGCAATAATAATGTTCATTATCAACAAATATTATTTGAGGCGTGGTATAATTAGGATACGGCCGCCGATGAAGTTAATTATGTGCGGGGGATAACCGGGGGTTCCCCCTGTATTAACCTATTATCATCGTTATTATTATTATGTTTATTATGTAAATTCCATTGCGTGCCGCGAAACGTGCATCGGTATACCGCGCTCTTCCTTCCTCTCTTCGCTCTCTTTTCTATTCGGATCACGTTCGTTAATTAATTCGATGCCTCGATATTAATCACACGCTTTTCGACCGTTACATTATCTCGAAGATTACGTACAAAGTACGTACTTGGAAGTAGAATTCGCGACGATTCTTGCGGTCTTGTAGATCTAAGATTGAATTAACTACGCACTTATCGTAATAAATTTCCTTTCGTTACATGAAAATGCGCAGAATTTTTTAAATAAACTCTGGATATAACATTTTCCCATTCTTTTATCTGGCAATAAATGTTAAGAAATTCAACATTATAAAAATTTCCTGTCAATCTAGGAAACTGTAGATTAAAATCAGACAATTATAAAATAATTAATTCATCAAGAGATTATTGTGAAGATGCGTTTGAGATTTGGAACTTCGAAACTGATAAATGAAATCAAGGATAAAGGCTGATAGGAGTGAGGTTGGAATGGAAGCGAGGATGTGGAACCGCGTAGTCGCAATTTCCTGACTCCACGAAACAGACGTCGTCTTCGTCTCCCAGAATTGGAGAGAGAAGGGTGGAGCAAAGGGACAAAAACACTGTAGAGGAACGAAGCTCTATTTGCCCCGCAGAGATACGCCTCTCCCTTGTTGATTATAATTATAAAAATCGGAAATGTCCAAATTTAATAGTTTTTCTATATAAAGTAGTCTTAAGTATAAAGAGTTCGCGTGATTAATAATATTTTGCAAGACTAAATAGAAATTAACATATATTATTAAAAAACTTTACTTCTTTAAAATTTCCAATAAACAGAAACAGAATTTCCACTTAATTCTTTTGAACAAACAAACATCTCTGATATTACAAATTTTAAAACACTAAATTTCGGTAGAAAAAGAAATTATCTATGAGCCTAGAAAAATCTACTTTTAAAGAAAAGATCGCGCATTTCAATCAAGTGTAGCTCAGCGCGTAATTACTAATTTTTAAGTTTATCCTGCGTACTTTCGCAAACTTTGCAAATATTATATATCGTCATGATATCGCTGAAGTATCTTTGATAACGAGAAGAAGTCAACATGTCTCGTCGCCGCCGCGTCACATACGTAAAGCGAAATGCGATTCACCTTCGGGATGGCGTCGGCAACGGTTCGTGCTATCGCCCAGCAAAACCACGCGTCCCTCTCTTCGCCATCCCCTGGCAGTGCAGCCACGAAGGCGAAGGTCCACGAACCGCCTCGTTTCAGGCAGTCGGGTCGAGTATCGTCGCAGGTTGCCGTGTAATTAGAGAGGTAGCAACGTAATCAGGTACAGCCGAGGTATCTGCAGATTGCCCCGAAGCCCGGCTCGGCCCCCCGTCAACAACCCTCGGGCTTCTTGTCCCTCTCATCCCTCCACGCCCCTATCTTCCCCTAGGTGTATCTCGTGCGCCACAAAATGTACGTACGTGGAGGTAATTTCTGGCCTGACCGCGTAACCAGACACAAAAAAGCGCCACGTGCATCTCCGCGCGAGTATTGCGGTCGCTGCCGATCGATTTTTTTTTTATGTTTCGATAGCTACCGATTCGTATTATTCCTTTATAACCCTTTTTTTAGCGAGATCGAACGATGTCTTGCAATTTACAGTTGTAATTGTGACAGAAACGTATGTTGCTTTGTAATAATAATGTAATGTAATCATTAATGTTAAACAAAATTTTTAACAGTTGCTAATCGAAAAAAATTGATGTAATTTTATTTATAAGATGTTCCACGTAGGTACTTTAATTTATTTAGGGATTTATATGATTAATATATATATAGAGTATATAAATAATATGTTTGTAGCATAAATTCGAATATAAATCTCTAAACGCAAATTGTTAGGGCAAATATTGAGACACTAGTTTCAATTACGTTGTGTCAAACATTTAAATTATTGATTAAATGATATCGCACATGCTTTATTAGGATTTATATCGTGAGAATAAATTTGGAAATCGATTACGTTCGATATCGTCGCGAAATGAATCGCATAAATTTAGACAGTGCTGGCGTAGAAGTGCTCGTGAAGGGTTCAGTTTTAATCATGACACTCTTCAAGCATCGCCGACGATTATGGCGCAAAATCTCTGAACGAGTCACCCTTTTCTACCGCTTTCTTTGTGGGGCGAAAGAAGACCAAGGGAGTACGATTCTTCCATTCAATATGACATTAGGTCGCTAAGCCGAACTACGAATGAAAAATCCCACATCTCCACCGCAATAATAAATTATTCTCCGCAAGAATTATCGCAACACAGATCAACAAAGCTCGCACCTAATAGTTGAATTTTGTATTGTGTATGATACATAAAAATAAAACTCCACACTCTCTTGATACACGGATACTTGATAGTCGCTTTTACTAGAGATTGACTGATAGTGAGACGATTAAAGGAACGAAACGATTACTCACATTCAGTTTGAACAATTAAAAATAAAAATGAATTGGGATTGTTGTGGCATCCTCAATATTATATATATATATATAGAGAGAGACAAAATATTTATGAAAATTAAATTGATCGACTTGATCGATCAAATTATTAATAAGCATGGATAGGCTATGAAAAATTAGAATATTGACGCGTGGTAAAAAAAAATAAATACTATCAATATTATTAACAATCTACAGTCAAATTTTATTAAATAAGTTGATTGAAATATAATTGTAATTGTATAATTTTGTGTTTCTCTTTTATTTACTTTATTTATTTGTTAAACGCATATTAAAGTCTTTAAATATTGCTTTCTTATATTAGCTTATATAATATTTAAAATACATATAAAGAGATCAAAAGTAGATGTCAAAGTTTATTTTAAAAATATTTAAAAAATAGAAGATAAAAGTAACATGACAAAATTATTAATTTTTCCTATTGTTTTATAAAGATAATTTATTTTTATTTCACATACATAATAAAAAGATTGAGAAAGTAAATAAAAAATATTATTCCAATCTTTCTTCATTATTCATGAGATCACAATAAAATTAAATAGAAACTTTATATTTTTAAAAAATATCACTATTCAATGATTACTATTCAATGATATATTTGATAATATAAAAGTACTGAAACAATATTATTAAGATTTATCTTGATAATATTCTCTCGTGATTCCTGAAACTCTACAAGTTTTGTATATTCTTATACATACAATAAATTGTACATATTTCGAGATTAAATATTTACTTAAATATTTCTATATATTATTAAAAATCTTATAACAAAGTCTGACGATGAGCGATTTTATCAAAATCCTACGAAAGAGAAAATATATACATTTCTTCCCAGTATACTATCACATTCTAATACTGTCTAACTTTAATTAAGATTTTAGAGGCAGTACAAGTTGAAGTAAGATAGTACGAATGAAATATTTTATATATATATATAAGAAAAAGCACATATATGCCTACTTTTCTTTTGTAGCATTCTGATGAAGTGACTCATGATCAGGTATTGTTATAGGGTCTCTAATCTCATTATTCTAATTTATCTGGCCCATCCACATTTACAATAAATAAATCTTATATGTATGTACATCTATCTTATTCCGATATATGCTATTAATTTGATACGTATATCATTTCTACGTATACACGTGTATTTTATAAATTCCATATTACAAATTAAAAGATAATCTGTTACTCACCGGCGATGCGCAGCAACGGAGTTGTAGCTACAAGTTGCGTTGAACTGTAACATACAAATATACCGAAATTATAAGTAACGTTCAAAATAATTAATATTTACGAATTAAGCGCATTAATCTTCCGAGAATCGGAGCTTTTTAAGAATGAAATTTAAAGAAAATCTTATTTTTTAAAGATTTTTGAGATCAATGAATTCGATTCTGGATCTCAGAATATTAAAATGCAAATTTCAAAAATTAATATGATTATCATGAAACTCGATTTTTAGTAAATTGTTGATATTGCTGAATTTGAAAGTAGTTTGAAAATGTCGAATTGAAATAAAATAACTTCCAATAAAAAATATTTTGGCTTCGAAACTAAAATTCATCAAGAATTTCAAAATCGGTACTAATTTGCCTAATTGAAACAGTTTCAAAAATAAAACGAAGACTGGAAACTAGATGTTACTTTGCAATAAAAAATTTCTTAAAACTAAGTTAACAATAATTAGATTATTTGTTTAATTCTGTCCACCATATTGTATCGACTATTTCAATTTTTTTTCTTTTTGACCTCAGATTTGAATTAAAACCCTATCAAATTACTTTATATACCAAATTTCATGAAAATCGGGCGAGCAATTTCTCAAATAAAAAAAGGTGTGACCTCAAGTAAGATTACCGGTCCATAAAGAGTTAAATCCGTTAAATAATCATTAAATAATTTTTACAATTAATAAGTGAAAAAATAACGTTTACTCACCACATCGTTGCTCCGCCGTCGCACGATGCCTTCCCGGGCCTCCTCCTCCTCTAAGGCTTCTTGACACTGGTCACACTCACTAACAAAAATATAGTTAATTAGAATCGCGCACAAAATAATAAAAACCGATTTGTCAAAAACCGATGATCGTATGATATTTTAAACAGTTCTCTCGACATATATTTTACTACGCCGTTTAAAATAGCACGAAAGAAATATGATTGCATAAAGCTACGATTTCTTTTACAGTTGGTTTCTAAATCCAATTTCAAATATAAAAAAACCTATTAGAGTCTATATCTATTCGGATGCACAGAAAACTCTTTATTCTCGTGTGAATGTAACAAAACGAATCAAATAAACCTTTCGATCTTTCAATTTGGATCCTATCAATATAAAATATGAATCTAAATTACATAAGTAACATAATTGTATAAGTTAATATTTTTGATAATCATTTGGCTATTCATTACATAGCTAATTTGGCAATTGAATAAAGAAGAACAAGCTAAATTATTGAAAATCACCATCTTAGAATTTGCATTACTTATGTAATTTATATTTTATATTGATAAGGATCCAAATTGAAGGATCAAAACGTTTATTTGATTCGTGTTGTTACATTCATACGAGAATAAAGAGTTTTCTGTGCATCCGAACAACTGACTCTGATGGACTTTTTTTATATTTTTTACTGATAGATTCTTTCAAGCCTCATTTTATACATTTGTAAATTCAATTTCTTAAAATTAGTTTCCTAGACTAACAATTAATCCGCGTTCTCTATCTAAAAAAAATGAGCGGATTACATCCAAATCAACGAAAAGTTTGGAGCACAAAATTAGAATTAAAAAAATTATGAATACCGATAAAAATCATCAAATGAAAACATTTATATAATTCTCTTTTTTATGTCTCTACTTTCTATTTCGATAGATTATAAATAATTTTTGCATGCTACTTTCTATCTCAAATAAATAACGAATCATGCTTCAGTGATTACTCATCCCTTCGACACGAAGTTTATATAAAGCCATTTGTACGAATTAATCGATCGTGCGCATTAACGACTGCTAATTGTTCGTGGGAAGGGGGAGGGGGGATGATCTCGTTTTCTCGTGGCACTTGTTATGGTCGCGTTTCGAAAGGTAATGACGACCTAAAGCGAAGTACGTTATCTATCGGCTCAAGTCTCACTACGCGAATGTAAACAAAATAACTACACAATAGCGCGTTACATACGTCACTAGTATACCGAGTGTACGAATTTTATAGCCAATGCGTTCAGCAGAGAAAGTATCTCTGCAACCGTTATAAAATTCTTTAATATGATTAGTCTTGTTCTTAGTTCTTCATTGGACCTAAATGTATAAACTAATTATATTAAAGAATTTTACAACAGTTGCAAAGCTAGCTTTCTCTGCTGAACGCAATTTTCCACGGAAATATTCAACGAATTGCAAATATACCAAATATACTACTATCTTTACATCTATAAAAATAATTATAAAGTAGATATGCCACGTAGATTTTTTCTTATATAAAAATCATTCGATTCGTTACTATTCCCCGTCCAGAAATAATAGGCATTTTTTAACCCTTTGAGAAGCTTTTTAACGAAAAAACTTAAAGAAAACCTTATTTAATTTTGAGTCACTAAATTCGGTTTTGGAATCAGAAAACTAAAATTCAAATTTAAAAAAATAATCTGATTGTCGTGAAATTCGGTTTTAGGAGATTCTTGGTTCGTTGAATTTAAATGCCTGAAAAGATCAAATTTCAAAAAGGTAATCTCCAACGAAGGAGGATTTAGTGTTACAAAACTCATAATTTAAAGTTTAAAAATCAATGTGGAGATCATTTGCGTAACACTAACGTTACAAATAAATAAAAACTGCAAACTTAATATTATCTTTGCAATTAAAAATTATTTAAAATTGAGTTTTTTGACAATAAAATTATTTTTTTAAATTCTGTTTGTTATATTGGATCTATTATTTGGAATTTTTTATTTTTTTTTATTTCAGATTCGAATAAAACGTTATCAAAAGTATCTCGTAGACCAAATTTCATAAAAATCGAAAAACGCGCAGTCTATAAAATTAAATTTAAGCAGCATTAAAAAAATTGTCATCCCTGAAACTACGTGTTAAATAATGTATTAGCTCTTATCCTCCCTATCGATTTCTATTTCAGTCGCCGTATAAATTACGCGAAATGTCAGCTACAGCAAAAAAAAAGTTCGATACATTGCGCACCTTTAATAGTGAAAGCCAACGAATCACGTTGATAACCGCACAACACGGTTTAGAAATGATCGCGCTATCTTTTTATCGCGGTCGTACACGTATGTAATAATAATGCCACGACACATGGAGCGATACTGCCTACAGGCTCGAATCTCGGCGTACGAATGATAACGCGGCGACCTTCTGTAAACAGTGTGTCGTACGCCGCAAAAAAAACAACAAACGCCAAGGCCGCGCCAACGTAACCATTATCGCTTTGAATTTAAACGTTTATAATGCCTTACGAAATAAATCAAACATTTTATTCTTTGCATTTCGGTAAATGAACTATTATTAGTTTGTTATATATTTTGCGTCTTGTTTTACCAATTATAGATTGTTGGTTCAATTTATACTGCTTAAGATTTTTTTTGCTTTAGCTTTTCATATAAATACTCATTCTCTTTTCTCGACAAATGTAACAAAGAATATTAATTATATAAAGTCCCAAAATCTATATTTATATTCCATTATATTTTGAAATTTATTTCTGACTTGTTAACTGAGTTCTTTAGCAGAAATATAATTATATACAAGTCTAAATTAATGAAAATATTTAAGAACAGTCTTTTTTATATCATCTGTGAACATTCGAAATATAATTTTTAATGAATTAAGATTTAATATGAGATATGTGAAAACTATTAATGTATGCATTCAAATACATATATTAATACATATATTTAAAAATTTAGTCTCCTTAAAACATTATTTATATAAAATATTATATACAAAATTAAGATAATTTAATTAAGAATATATTTTATATATATATATATATATATATATATATATATATATATACATACATTTTTTTAATAAAATGATAAAATTATGAAGATTCTATAATATTTGAAAGTATACAAAAGGTCGGCGATAATTTAGAACCTGGATCAAAAATTTCCTAAAACAAACATGTTTTTAAAAAATAATTAAGATAAAATAAGAAAATTGTTACTTAAATTAAAATTGTATTGTTTCGTATAAATATTGATCTTACTGGACTTTATACATATTTAACATTTTTATTTTTACGGAAAGTGTAAATTTCCAAATCACTTTTGGCAGAGATATCTGACTATATCTGATATATCTTTAATAAACACATAATTAATTCTCCAGAACTGACAGTGAATATCGGATCTACTCAATTATAAATCTCTTTGTTAAAAATGTCAGAGAATTTAATTTTTCTTATATTACATGTTCAAAAATTTGGGTTATTCTTATTAAAATATACTTAGTATTCACTCTTGTTTTTATACGAATTATATCAGTTTGATTCCTTAAAATTAATTAACGGTTTTAAATTAAATTCTTCCAGATTCAGTAATCATGTTACAAATTTTGGCATCAACTCTGGAGGGTTAATTATTAACAACACAATTCTTTCCATTTTCTATATCAATTACAATAAATTCTTAAGGTCTAATTTTTATTTATTTATACATACATATAGCTTCTTCTTATCTTTTGTAAATGTTCACTTCCATACCGGCTAATTACACAATTTAAACTTAATAACATAAATAAATCATATATTTAAAAGCACGCAGTGCATAGTAATTGCAAATGAACGAATTTTCGATAATCGTCCCCGATTTCGCGGTTCGCAAATCTCAGCCGACTGTTCAGGGACGCGAATTTGCAATTATCCTCGTTACATCCCTCTTCTGACCCGTGCGCTGAATAAATAGATCTTGTTACCCCTCGAAAATCGCGGCGAACGACGCAGGTGACATGAACGTACGAGGACCCTTTTTTTTAACTCCCCTTTGTCGTCGACAGCGGGCGGGAGGACCGTCATCCTCATGGGGAACGCGAAAATGGAATTCACTGTGCACCCTTCCGAACAGCCTGTCCTCCTCTTCCCCCTGGCTTTCGCAAGAGCGGCAAGAAAATACGCTCGGTATAATTAAATTCTTTCGCGGTCCACGTAAGCAAACATTGATTGCACCGTCCGCTATTTTTTCTCCCTCCTCCATTTTCGCTTTATCACAATGTTGTTTCTCAGACGTTCGGGTGAGGGAAAAAATTTCTGTCATTTTAATAATGCACCGTTCACGTATATACTCGCGTCCGATAATTAATTCTCCTAAAATTAATTTCAATTGGAAAATTGCGCGGACATGGTTTGAACGAGCGTGCATATCGAATTTTTTTCCACCTAAACAATTCATGAATCGAACCGTTTCAAATTCTAATGCGTCGGTCAATTTTGCAACGTATAGTTAAATATATAGTTAAATAGATAACAATTTGCAGCTTCCGTTCAAGCAATACATTGTTATCTCTTTCATGTAAATGTGAAGTCGCAGAGCAAAATGCAAATAATTTACAACGTAAAATAATTGTATTTTACTTATCGACTGTTTGAAAAGCAACGCTAAATTTGATTGCAAGTAAAGGACAGTTTTGCTGAAGTATCTAAAAATTTAGCTAGATACAGAAGATCTGAAAATAATTCTGTTAAATCATCAAAATAATTAAATGGAAATCTGGAGCATGATAAGTGACAAAAAATTCTAGTTTTATATGAATCGTACGTAATTATAATAATTTTATAATCCAACAAAATTATTTTTAGATGCAACTAAATTTGTAGATACTTGAACAAAATCATGCTTTTCCGTGTCAACAAGTAATAAATAGTAAGCTTAGTAAATAAGCCATTAATTATTAAATAAGCTCAGTAATTCTTTAATATTCTTTAATATGCCTTCCATTTGACATAAGTCGACACAAATATTATTCTGCCTTTGCACTTCATAAATAACAAAGACATGAGGATACTTGTATTACTAAATGGAAGGCATCGCATCCATGTGGTTATTAAGTCAAACATGGCGCTACTCGAGCACATCTAGAATTCTAGATCAGACATTTTCTGAAACCCCCGTGCATCATAAGGTGTACCAAAACCCCAGGGTAAAGATCCGCGCGGGAGAGAGGAAAGCGAACGAGCAAGTGGAAGTTAGCCGGAAATGAACGATGGCACGAGTAGATATCTTTCCGGGTTTACTTTCAGCAAACTCTCGGTCTCGCTCGGAGTCCTCAGATCCCATGATTTATGGCGTCGGCACTGACATCTTGGGGCTAACGGAGCAAAAAAGCTCGTAATTGCGCGCTGATTTTTACAAACTATTCGCAAATGTCAGCCGAGGCGGTTACTTATCACGATTTAGGAAATATAGTCATTAATGTAATCGGAGTCCTAGTTCGTGAAATTCGATTGATGAGATTTGATGTCTTAAGCCGGATCCAGACAAAGCAAAGCAACAATCGACGGTGTCGTTTGCACTTGTTGGTGAATTATTCATTCGTGTTTATTCACTCGCTTACTTGGATCAGGTTTTACGCAGTGAACAAAAAGAGTAATCAGAGTCTTTTACTAAACAAAAACGCTGTTATTTTTAAAATTAGCACTGATATTTCCACATTAATTCCTCAAATCGACAAATATATAAGAAATAAATTAATATTTATTTATTTATTATACAATATTTATTAGCATATCAATCATTTATTAATCAATAATTAATATAAAACATATTATACTTGTAAAGAAACGGCTTTTATTGTCTACCTTCTCAATTATTTTTATCATTACTTTGATACTCATTCGAAAAAAAAATAAATAAATAAATAAAATAGTCCCAATATTTAGAATGATTAAAAACAAATAGCCTTTGCATTAAAAATGGTGTCGACATGTATCGAAAAACGTTTTCCATTCGAAAACAATTTCTCTGACACTCGCCTTGACACGTGTAACATTCAGAGATTTCAAAGTAATGAACCGTAGACGACCGCAGGACGACGCCCGACAGTTCTGAGGATCACGACGATGCTGTTGCAAGACTCACTTCGAGGAAGGTCGTCGAACTCTCAGAGGTGTATTTCATTCTCGTAACGAGATTTTCGAGGGACTACCTGGAACTCGGTAACGAGCGATTTTCACGGTTGGCTCAGACTGCTACTCCGTGTCGTGGCAAAAAGTTATCGTTTTGTCATTCCAATAGGAAAAAAAAAACAAGTACGTCGCATATACTTTCTTGAGAGAAAAATTGTTCGACACGCGATGCCAATTACATTGTAAAGCATTCAGTATATGAACAACGCATCGAGAAATCTAACGATCAAAGTATAACGATTAAAACTTCAAAGATCATCGAGCAAAGATATGTCTTCAGTCTTATAATTAGAATGAGATCTTATCTACGCATTTTTTTCTATCTTATCCATCTATCTCATTCTATCAGATCTTGAAAAATATGACAGACCAATCAGAAGTTGGCTAAACAATGTCCAATGGCTAAACAATGTCTCTTACTTGAGAAACTCTATCCATGCCAAAAGATAGTTTTTTTTTAATACAGGAACAAGTGTTTACCGTTTTCCAATATCTTCGTTTTTACAAAAATTATTACTACAAAGAACTGAAAGAACAATTTTGCTGAAGAATCTAAGAATTTGGCTAGATACAGATCTGAAAATAACTTTGTTAGACTATCAAAATAATTTTGCTGGAATCTTAAGCAATGTTGCAAAACATTTTGATATTCTAGCAACCAATTTTTGTCATCCTAAACATAATTGTTTCTACATAGTCCAACAAAATTATTTTTTAGATCTGTATCTACAACTAAATTTTTAGAATCTTTAGCAAAATTGTCCTTTCCAGTGGGAGTTTCCACTCTTCTAAGAAACGCAGGAAACCCTGTACATACAGAAGACAATATATATACCTTCCCACACAGAATTGTGACAAAATCATTCGTGCCTAGATTCTATAATAGAGTCTCCAAGACGAAGTTCCACAAACGTCACTCATAAACTGATTCGTTGACATTTGCGCGTTTCACGCGATCCTTCTAATGAACGAGAAAATGTTTTCTCCAATATACTCTAAATGTTCATTCAAACAACCACGGAAATCATACGATATACCTAACTCCCGCGTACATTTCACCAGAGCCGTAACGCTTCCCGACCACGCTCTCTCCGCGTGCGTGCGTGCATACGTGTGTGTTTATCAAAACGCGCAACGCGCGGCCGGGAAAAGTAGGATGCAATTACCGTCAGCGAGCGAGCGAGCGGGCGAACGGCAACGGGCATTTCGGTCACGGCTGTTGCCACTCCCACGTAAAACATAATGCGCCCGGCTATCATTACCGCTGCGTGACGCCCCCCCGAAAAACGGGGGATGGCGTCCGTCGACGAGGGGGCGCAAAAAGGGCGGGGGCGGGGGGAGAGGGGGGGGGGGGACGGAGGGAGCGAATGCGCTGCGCGTTCCCAGGAGCCCCCGGGGCGCCGCTGCCGGTGCCATTGCCCTCGTCTGCAACGGACGTGATTCGTTATCACGCTTTTGTGCGCGTCCGATTTAGAGCGGTCCGTGATATTAAACTGCGAATAGAAAGGAAGAGAGAGGGAGAGAGGGAGAGAGTGAAAAAACGAAAGAGAGCGGCTGCAAAAATCGGCGGTCTGAATGATTTGCGCGAGGCGATTATACCTGTGCGCAAAGTATTAGCGCGGGAATAGAATTTAGAAAGAGATCATTGCAAAAAGATAGAAGAAGCGCCTCTTTTTTTTTTTTAATATAATCTTGTAATCAACACGGGATGTATAAATTATATCGACTGCTGTTAAAATATAATGAGAGAAAAATACGGAGTGCGATAGAAAAATTAAATGCTTTGAAAATTTAAGAAACACAAATATTTTTTTTAAAGTTAAATATAGTAATAATATATATCAAATATATTTTGTTTAGCATAGTAATTTAATATTTAGTAAATATTATCAAACATAATAGCAATCAACCGTTTGGAAATAATTAAAAAAATAAGATACTATTAAAAATAATATATATTAGATTTTGGTTATATTAATCAAACATTTTTGAAAATATTTCAAAGTTTACTGCCGACTAGTGTTATTATTACTAGACTTTTTTCAGTGTTATGTACTTTATTCTCAAGCATACAGCAATAAAATATAAAGAATAAAAAAACATTTTGTTGTAGAAACGGTCATTCAAGTCTTTCTTCAAATTTTGTGTTAAATTTTTAATATACGAGTATTAATTTAACATAAATGTGATTTTATTATTTGAGTATTTTATGTTAAGTAGATTCAACATTTCTTAATGTTAAAATAACATAATGTACAAGTAAGTAAGCAAATAACATAATGTTTTTTAAAACCTAAATTCCAAATAAATGAATAAAATGTGTTAATTTAATACATTACCTATAAATGTAAATTTTTATGAAGAAATATAATTGTTTATACTTAAATTGTCTCATTGTTACGTTTTTGTATTCATTTTTTTTACATAATATTTGTGTTTCTAATGTATTCATCTTGTGTTAAATTGAAACAAAAATTTGAATGGACCGTTTGAAACAAGTAAAATATATCGAATTTAACACAAATTTTCCAACTGTGTATATATCTGTATAGCGGAGTACACTTTGGTTTGATTCTTTGATTGAATAAATTTTCTCATTTGATTAAAAAAAATAATGTTTAAATCAAAGAAATGACGTCAAACCAAAGAAATTTTTTTTTTTAACTGTATAGCAAAGAAACATTTCTTTAAATCAAAGAAACCTTTCTCTGGGCTTAATAAGTACAGGAATACGATCATTGAACAAATTATCAGCCGAATATCAACATATGTTGAGTTTAAAATGTATTTAAAAAAATTTCAGTTTTCGAAATAAATTTCACTATGTTCCCGCAATATTTTACGTATTTCGAGTCCATTCTCACAAATCAAATACTTTCTAAGAATATATACGATATCGGGAAGATTCGACGGTGACGAATGTAGTGGAAAGAGCAGAAGGCAACGCCTTCGCTCGACGACCGCGTCCGCGATCTCCCTTGACCATTTTCCATCTACACAGGACATAGGAGGAGAAAGAAGAGGAAAGGGGAAAGAGTGCTTTCCACGTCCCCGCGCGATTCACTTCCGCGCGAAGCTCTCTCGAGGCGGCATCGCCATCAAGCGGAGCGTATCTCTAGCCGCATCGTCGTCCCCGAGTCCTCGTTACTTCCACAACCACTCTCCCGTACAACCTCCCCTCCCGACACGATCTTCATTCTCCGTCCCTCCCTCAACTCCCCTCGGTGCCACTGGTTCGCGCTACGGCGCCGAGTCCGCCGTGCCGCATTCAGATGAGCCTATTTTCCGGCCCGTTGCGATCGCCCTTTACACAACCGGTGCGCGGTTACGAGGAGAGGCAGAGGGCGAGAAAAAGATTACGGGGTTGGTTGGGGAGGTGGGAGGATCGTGGGTAGCGTAAGCGGGCTCGATAAGAGCCCCGCCGACAGATACGCTTGCCCGAATGAGCGCGTTGGTGCTCTCTCGAGCTGGTGCTCTCTCTACTCCAAGAACTGTCTGCGACAAGATAGCTTGACGAGATTCAACTGACTTTGACTCGTCGCGTTGCAAACTAGTCTTGAGAAACGGTTGAATACTGAATGTATCCCATATATTTTTCTCTTTCCCATTTCCATTTTCCTTTTACTGGCCTCGCTTAAGACACGATGATCAATTTTGATGGTATTTTTTTTTATTAAAAAGATGTTAAACATCGCTGTGATGATATGATAAAATTGTAAAATAAATTATGATAAGCTTAGATATTAATATAGTAAAAAAATGGTAAAATAAACATTTTAGTAAATAAAATCACAATTATAATAAATATAACTTTTCTTAAATTCCCTTACTATTTTATACCTACTTATGTGGTAATAATAATTAGAAACTAAACATTTTCAAGCAGTATGTGTAACTATTATTAACTGCATAACTGATTATATTTACATAAAACAATTACAAATTATAGTTAAATTGTAGTAATTGTAATCATTTTTGTTTTCAATGTGTCGTTTTTGCATAAAAAATATGTTAGGATTATTTTAGAATCGAATTTCTTTCATTATTTTGAAAGTTAGCACTATATTAGTTTATTGCAATTTTGAATTTCGAAAATTCATAACATAATTTTAAAGAATATATTACAATTGAAAATATAAAATGGAAAGAAAATAAAATTATAGGAATATTCACTGTTCTAATTAATATCTAAAAGTACCAACGTTTTTTACTCACTAAAAAGATCAAGCAAATAAATTTTTATGAAAAAAAGAAAGTGATGAAAAAACCAAATATTTCATCAGTATAAAAGACGTAATTACTGAAAAAGTCAAAAAATTTCAAGCAATCCTATTTTTATGCAAAAAAATATATCAAAAAATAGAGACGGTCTCAATAATGACTACTCGGTACTTCTGATGTTAAAACGTTGTCCCAATTTAAAATATGATCTACTGGAAAGTTGCTAATTTTAAGATGTGTCATTTTTCTATCAACGCAACGGTATTGAAATTTTATTCTACAAAAAAGATCTTTTTCACGTTCAAAACTTCAAGTTCCGTTCTTGTTGAATGAAAGATTCTAGTTATTTATAATGCTGCAAAACTATTTATAATGCTGCAGCATTTACTGATTTATACAAGTTAGACATAACTGCGCTCTCGTTCGTTTATCAAAAAAAAAAAAAGGGGGGGAAACGACTGCTCTTTTTACACGACGTGCGATCGGCGTGTGTCAAACGAACGCGCGGTATACCAGCGCGAGGCCACGAGCGAACATCGTTCATTTCCGGTCTCGAAGAGAGCGTCGCGCGTTTTGCCGAAAAAAATGCGGAAAAAAGCGATGGCCGGGGCACGCAAAAAAGCGAATCGAGCAGAAGCGCGACCGATACGGCCGCAGATTACGAATGCATAGTTCGCCGAATAAATAATGGACGGACAACGGGGGATATAGCCAAACCGATCGTTCCCTCAACTTCCGTTTTTTTTTCCCCATTTTGTTTTTGACCGAAAGCGAAACACGCGTTTGCCCTCTCACCATTTTTAGACGACGAAATCGAATAATACGCACGCTCCTATATGGAAGCATTAAATAAAAAATTATTACGGCAGAGGCAATATCCAATTTCACTCGCGTGTCATCGCGAAACTTACCGTCTCTCTTTCCTGGAAGAAGAAAGAAGAGGAAAAATAAAAGAAAAACGACGATGAGAGGAAACTAGGAAGAATGCATCATCGTAGCGAGTACAACCGCAACGAGCTGCATTACTCAAAAAAGAAAAGGGAGAGGAACGATCTACGAGAATAATTTCGTTGGTGACATTCAGGGACACCATCTCCCTGCTCATGTATAGCTCGGAGAATTTTCTCTCGTGATCCACAGGATTGTTCGGCGCCGGCTATTAGCGACTTCATCAATGGCCTTTGATTGAAAGGTCAGCCGTGGAAGGAGAAGGGTCAGAAGGGCAACCAGTCGGCGGAAGGAGGTGGCGGACGAGGATGACGACGAAGAGGAATCGTCGCAGCGAACGCTCGTTGTGACGTCGACTGCGTGTGACAGCAACGAAGCTCAACCTCGTAGACCTCTCGAGTATAAAGATCACCCTGTTCACTTCCCTCCCACCGTGGTTTCCAATGAAACTTCACAAACCAACTTCACAGGCACCAACTTCACATTGACAAGATCAATTTCTTCTTTCGACGTGACCCAGTAAAAATATAACAGTCGAAATATTTAATTTTACACGAAAATAGTCGAGGAATATTTAATTTTATTAAGAAAGAAGTTTTGCTGAATCTAAAAATTTAATTAGATACAGATCTAAGTGTAATTTTCTTAAACCATTATTTCTATGCACAAGTTATTTCTAGATGTGTAATTAATGTAAACAATATAAATGTGTACCAAACAGATTTAGATCAAAATAAGCTTCCAAAGTTGATTGTTTAAATAGGGAGAGAGGGAAACTAAGAAAAATATTAAATATTAAAATACTTTACAATACAATATTTTATACATAAGAATAGCTTGCTATTTTAACGTATTGTATTTACACGGAAAAAACGAAATTTTCAAGTATCTAAAAATTTAACTAAATATAAATCTGTAAATTTTGTTGATCAAAATAATTATGTATAGAAATCTTAAGCATGATGAATATACGTCGCAAAAAGTTTTGATATTCTAGCAATCAATTTACGCGTCTTACAAAATATAATATATTTTCTAATTTTGTGAAAAAAATACTTCTAACACTCCTTAAAAAAAAAATCAATAAAACAAGCTAAATTCCATAAATATCCAAACTACTGCTAGTCGGTTCTGCTGAAAGATTCGTCGAATTCATCGAATTGCCTCCGCCCAAAGATTCGCGTCCGAATTTCTCTTTACTCCTACACACGTGACACGAGAAATTGTCGCCACTATCCCACTCTTGGAAATTTCGACGGACAAATAATACCGTTTCGCAGTTGTTTTAAAGCGAACGATGTTCAGTGGTGTGTCACGCCGCTGTGGAAGTGCGTTCAATCGAACAAAAAAATCTCGACGTGTGCAAGCGCGGGTTTTTTTATATTTTTTTTCGTCCTTTTTGGACGGCCACCCCACCAATTCGAGCCTGACAATTTTTCAATTTATCCCGTGTTCTTTCCCCACGAAATTGATCAATGATCGCCGACGAACGCGGTCGCCACGTACACGGCGTTATAGGACGAAAATTACAAGCCTGCCCGGAAATGACGGAGTAACGGAAGAGCTCGTGACACTCGACTTCCGGTAGTTTCGACCACCGTCGAAAAATCCATTCCGCGATCGCAACGAGAAAAAGTGAGTTAGCCCCGCAATTTATTTATAGCTAAAATTTATTTTTTTTCTCTCTTGATTAACAATCGATTCATATAAAAAATTATCCAATAAAAATTCCACTATATATTTACACGCATTATTTTTCACAAATTTTTCAACATAAATAGATTTAGATAAAACGAAAAAATGTTAAACGCTTTATTAGCAGAGAATACTATTACTTTTAATGCAAAGGAAAGAGAAAATTATAAATAAAAAATCAAACAATACAAAAATAACAAATATTAAATTGGAGAATCCTTCATATATTATATATATATATCAGTGTATATATATATATATATAGATCGATATTTGCGACTCTTTGGAAAAATCAGAAAAATGGCTCGGCCATTGTGAACGCTCTTTAACGGTTTCTCTCATGCGGTGACGTCATTGACTCGCGTGGGTGATAGCGAACGCGACCCGAACGCCGGCTCGTTAGGGCGGGTTGAGTTTCCAGCCCTCTAACCATCTCGCCTCCACCCACCTCTGTCTGTGCAACGAGAGAGCGGAGGTGGAGGAACTGGCGGCAGCGATGGAACTCTTGTGCAGGCGGTGGTCGGAGAGAGGGTAGGAAGGATCGCGAGAGAGAGTCGCCTCCGTGAGTGCTTGCGCTTGCGGCCGTTGAAGGTGGAGGTGCTGTTGGAGAGGCTTCGAGGGTATGAGAGAGTTGGAACGAGCGTGAGCTCGAAAGAACGAGATAGAATGAATGAGGTATGAAGCGAGAAAGACAGAGAGAGAGAGAGAGAGAGAGAGAGAGAGAGAGAGAGAGAGAAAAGGCACATACATAGTGACGCAAGAGAAAGAAGGAGCGACGCAGAGAGAAAGGAGCGAAATAGCGGAGACGACAAGAGAGAAAAGGAGAGATGAAATGTGGTGGAATGAGGTTGGGGATGAAGGAAAAAATAGTACGAGGACGAACGAGCGCGGTGAATGGGAGAGGGTGAGAGGAGTGAAGAAAAGTGAGAGAGAGAGAGAGAGAGAGAGGAGAACGGAAGAGAGGTGCTGAGAGAGCGGATCGCTGCTTATTACGGACGACGGTTAAACCGTCGATGTCATTAGCATTCGATAATTACTCTCGTTCGATTCTCAGCAACGTGCAAAAAATGAGCGTCTTTGTTCTCGTATGAACACGCATATCCTAGTTCGGTGTGACACATTTTTACAAATTTCCATAAATGTTTCTTAGATAAGTTTGCAAATGTGACGTCACTAGAATTATTAATTTTTTATCATTTCATTTTTGGCTTTAGTCCTATCAATAATGTAAGCGTAATTTGCAACATTTACTTTAAATACTGCTTGTATTTATAACACTTCAGTGCCAATCTCAATATGACACATTGTGTTTTTAGACCAAAAAATGTCTTGAAATTTCTATTTATTTTACTGTTTACTGTTAACATTTTACTAATTAAGAAACATATACATTTACTTTATATACCCCTTTATGTGTGTCTGATGTTTCGATTGAAAAAAAATTTGTGACAGTATATTCATTTTTATGAAAGCTGCAACAAAGTTGGATTAAATACGCTATACTTTGAACAATATTATATTTATAATAATATTTCAAATAAACAGAGGAATATGTAATACAATTCGTCTATTTTAAAGCTATTATAATTCACGTATAGGTATATAAAATTTCAACTTCTATTTAAAAGTCTTGCGTAGGGAAATTTATTAAAATATAAGCATTTATTTACGGACGAAAGCATCGTGTCGCTAGACAGACAACAGAAAGTTTCCGGAGAGACGTGTGCCATTAACGAGAGGCTGGTCCGCCACTTATTCCGAACCTGCGGACGTCCCTCGTGTCGGACCGTTTGGAGTCGGCGAGCGGTTGCCTGGTTCGTCTCTGGGGACGATGAGGGTCACTTGAAAGTTTCGCAACGACTACGGCGCGGCACGCTACCGGTTCAACCGTGTGCAACGACGAGGGTCGCCGTCACTTCAGAATCACTTCTCGACGGCGTTCGCGAAAATTATACAAGTTCGTTCTCGTAACCGCTTCACAACCGGATCGTTACACCGTCGCTGGAATTGTTCGATCCAGGAAAGTGAACAAGCAAACCATAATACACTTTCGTAGCTTACGGCTGATGATGTCTAAGTACGTCTTTTCTGTTGGTTAAAAATGCTTTCTTCACTTACATTCAGGAAAGTACAATACTTTGATTAAACCGATGAAACGTACAAACAAGAATGTTATTTTGGTAAGATTAAGTAGAATTGTTGGTTAATCAAAGTATAACCAGAGATTCTGTTTGATTTTACCAAAATGTCATTCTTGTTGGTGTGTTTTGTCGTATTTAATGAAAATATTTCTTTCAGTGTAGGCAAAGAAATTTTTAACTGACAGAAGAGACGTATTCAAACAACGAAATGTACAAGAATGGTACTTTGGTCATAATAACCAGAAATTCTGTTTGATTTCATCAAAATGGCATTCTTGTTTAATCAAAATATTTTTCAGGTAAAGAAATTATTTTTAACAAACAAGAGAAACTCAAAAATGTACCAACAAAAATGACACTTTGATCAGATCAAACAGAATTTCTGGAAATATATTCAGAATTATAATAACCAGAAAGTCTATTTTATTTCACGAAAATGGCGTTCTTGTTGGTATATTTTGTCGGTTCATTAATCAAAAACTTTGTTGTCTCACCAAAATATCTATTAAACACGAATGAAGAGTTTAAGGTTCACCATTGATTAAAACGAGTATAATTTTAGTGTCTAAAAATTTTGAAACCGGAAAATCGATGGAAACGTAAAAATTCAAAAAAAACCTTCCACCCTTCGCTATTCTATCGGTTCATCTAAATATTTTCATTGTTCTAGTATTTCGAACGATCCGTTTGCTTCATCTCTCGTTTCCTTCACCGTTTCTACTTTTCCTTGGTCCTTTCTGTTAGCCGGTGGTCCACTTGGGTGGCTGCCGACGAATATTTGCCGCACGCGGCAACACCGATATTGCACTACAGGCTGTTTCAAAGATTTCTTTCATATGAAAAGTATCGTTTGTCGTACAATCGAGATTTATATAGCGAAAATTCCAACTAACAGCTTCACAAAGTTGATGTATTTCAATATTTTATAAATTCATAGAATGCTCAAATCTTTTTTCTAACTACAGACTTCAAACTTAAAATCTCACAGAGCATATTTCATCGAATTAATTCAAGAGTCACGCAATTTGGAAGGCAGATACTATGCGAATGTTTAAAATAAATAATATTCATTTAACAATTTTATTCTTTTGGAACGATTCTCCTTGATGAAAATATTTAATGGATATCTAAGTGAAGAATAAATCTTGATGAAATATTCTTTGGTAAAATCTCCTTTATGACAATGAAATCTCCTCCACAATATGACTATCAATCGATGTAACTGACTCATGTAGCGGAGAATAAATCACATGATCCATCGTAAAGCGCATACGACATTTTACGAGCCACAAACTGATGAAACCACCACGAGCGAGGCGAAAAAAAGGTCGATGGGATCGCTTTGTTTTGCCTAAACTAGTCGAATTGTGGAAGTTGCGTGTCGCGTCCGTTTCCGGCGTAATGCACGTGAAACACGAGAGCGGGCGAGCGAGCGTTTCGAAATTTAAACGTCGGCTTACCACAAACCAATTACAAGTTTTCCCCGCTTGTGAATGTCGCGTCGGCGATTTCCCGGAAAATCTCGCGACAAGCGTGTACGCACCTCTCGTCGCGTATCTCTCTCTTTCCCTCGACCATTTCACCGTCTCTTTCTCTTGACATACATCCCAGTTACGCGCATCTCTCTGGTTTTTTAACCCATTTAGTCTTTCCGCGGAAAACGCGCATCGATCGTAACGCGTACGAGACGCAACGAATTGCCGTGCTCGCATAATTGCACCGATGCAAAGGAAAATGCGTTGGGAAAGTGCTCCGGGCACATTCGCAATAGTTATGAGCGCGAAGTTACGAGCGCATTGCACGAGATTGCGAGATTTCAATTGCAAAATGGGAGCGAAAAAATAAAACTATGCCTTTATCGATTTTTTTATCATTAACAAAGCCGTTGTAAACAGTATTGTAAAAAAATTATAATTTATATATATACATATATACAGGGTGACAAAAAAGTTTGTGTTGATCAAATTATTTTGCCGCTTCAACTTGAAGAGAATTTTACATACGCATAGAGGAAGGAATGATAAAGAGGAGCAGAAAGGAAAAAAAATGTGAAAAAACAGAAAGAAAGGGAGGAGATCAAATGATCGCGGACGCGAAAGAATGTCAAATAATGCACAGAAGAAAGACACCGGTGGTAGAAAAGTCCGCGACCTATTCGCATATAAAAGCTCCCACCCGAAAGCATCCAAGTTTTATGGCACATGAGTTCACACGAAATGCGACGCGAGAAAAAAAAAGAAAAAGCCGGAAGTTCGCCGCTACATGAGATTAGCACGTGCATAATGTATACGCAATTAACGCTCGTATTTATAGCCGCGTTTCTACCGAAGGATTTAGCTAAAAATAGTCGAGAGACATAATACATCTTGAAAATTAATTTAATTCGTTCGTTGATTATGTTATATATATATGATTATGTTACTTAAATATTTTATGTTAAATTGATAATCAATATTTTTTATTTACTTAAATAACACAATTTATAAGTGAACAATTAATATAAAAATAATGTTAAAATGTTATATTTAATTAATTATGTTATTTGAGTAATAATTCGAAAATCAATTTTTTAGTTGTGTTATCTTTTTTTCAAGTAAGAGAGCGATATGTTAACATTTTTCCGATAGCTTGAAAAGAGAACAATTATGTGAAAAATTTATATATACTATTCTTAGAATTCTATTAAAGGAAATAAGAAAAAGAAAATGATAATTTTGATTCATAAAATCGCTTCATTTTAATCGTTTCGAGTCGTAAAAATTTGGTATTAATTAAAAGTAATAACAAATTAAGTTACGTAAATTTTACGACATATTACATCGTGCTTTTTAAATGAATATCAGATTGATTGCTACGTTACAACTGTCCGTATACATCAAAATTAATCTAAAATGTGAAGAACGAAATATATGAAATTTATCATAAACCATAAAATATATGTCGAGTATGTTCCGAAGAAACAAGTCGGTTGACATGCGGCCTTGGCGTTTGTTTTACAAGGCCACCACATACCACGCTTGTATTGTCATTCATATAACGAGACTTGAACGAGTAGATTACAGCCGTTCCGCATATCGCCGTATTATATTAATTGACGAAAATGCGATCGTGTCAAATACCAGAAGATACTAAATGAGATTATTTTTTACGAACAATTAGCTGCTATCAGCCCGATTAATTAACTCCCGCGATTAACAATTGTAAATGCACCGACTCGGGTATATTTCGCGCAATTTATTCATCTCACGGAATTGAGGGGGATGGGAATTGCAAATTATTGTTTTATCACGATATTTATGCGGTCGATAATAATTTCTTTAACAATTAGATTCAAACGTATCGCATTTTGAATTTTTCACTGATTTCAACGTAATTTCCTCATCACTTTTGGATTGTGAGCGTGAAATAATATACAAATCGTCGGATCGAGTTTATTCAAGTAATGGAAAACCATGATATATCGATCATTTATTAGTACATAATACACGTATTTCATTGAATTTGCGCGTTCAAAATATATTGTGTATACAATGCTGAATTTCGAATCATTGCATATTTTCGAATCTGTTTCTAAATTAGTCATTGATTTAATTTCATTAATCACGCCGAGATTCATGAGTGTTTAGCGAGTCACACATACAATAGGAAAGTGCGTGTCGCGACTGCAATGTACGAATTTGAAAATGTATTACACGTATTTTTTAACAAAAATGATAAAGAAAAGATTATAGATTTTTCTATTGTATTTGTGAAAATAAAAAATTAGACGGTAATTTAAAACCTAGATAAAAAATTATTTCAATACGAGGGAGAGAGAGAGAGAGAGAGAGAGAGGGGCAGACTTGCTTTTAAGAATTAAAATAAAACGAGAAAATTTTCCTTTAAGCTATGAAATTATGTTGTTAAATATAAATGTTGATCTTAAATTATTTCATGTGTATAACAATCATTTTTGAAGAGATTATACTCCTGATACATCCTTAAAAGATGACTTGGGAGAAGACTCGAATGATGATAGCTCACATAGAAAATGAGAATTGAGTGTTCATTTTATTATTTAATCCGTTGCTCGAGAACTTATTTCGATATGAATTTGCATTGCGAATACTTATTCATTCATGTTTATACGATCTGTGAAGCTAACAAGCCAACATTAAAAAATATAACAATTCTAGTAGCAGTCTCTTCTTAGTTCTACAGTTCATAAAAATAAAAAATAAAAAAAGTTCCGCATTTAAAAAAAAATCAAATATAAAAATACGGCATGCTAACTTCGCGAATCTAACACGACAATTTTCCTCTAAACCTAAAGTATAAAAAATATAATATATTATAAATATATTATACATATATTATAAATATTAGCATATTTAGCAATAGTTCCCGATAGTTTCTACTAAAAATCTACTAATATACGCATTCTGAAAACAAAATTCCAACAATTAAGAATATTTGAATTATGTAGGATATTTGTTTCAATTTAATAATTTATTCGTTTATGTACATACTTTAATAATTCAAAAGTAGAAATATGTGATACGATAGATTCTTTTTAAATGTATTCATATATTATTTTTGTATAATTCTTTACCAAGTTCTGCCAAGTTCAAAATTTATATATCTACTATGTCTCATAAATGTTTTCTACTCGATAGCTTTTCTTCTCATAAAGAGAATAGAATCGTGCGGTTCTAACCAGACTCAAAGAAAACCTCGCTCCTCATCGTTGAAACTCACGATATTTTCCTCACATTCAGCGACGGATTCAGATCGAGCATGTTGGCACATCTCGGCATTCGCAAATCTTAATTCCACGATGTTTCCTCGCTTACCGCTGTTGCGCGAATAAAGACGCGTCGTAAAAGAGAGTCGGAGCTTTTCCATCGTTCAACCATTGGTACTCGGAAATTTCGCTTTGGAGGTCAGTGGAGTGCTCGCTCGTTGTGAAAGAGCAGCGAGGAAGAAAGAGAGTAAGAGAGACAGAGAAAGGCAAAAAGAGACGTACCATCCGTGGCTTTTGCCGCTAAAGACGCATAGTTCGAATTTCCTCTCGACTCCCTCTCGTCTCTTTTACCATTCGTACTCTTTCGTCTTTCATCTCGTCTTCTTTTCCTCTCCTCTCTCTTTCTCTTCCTTTCTCTTCTCCTCCCGTCCAGAAAAGACGGCATCTTCTTTTCCTCTCTCTTTCTGAGAACATCTCCTTTCTTCTTCTCCGTCCTTTTCTTTTTCGTCTTTCCTGTACAGCATCCATCGCTTCTTCCTTCGCACTCAGGCACTTCCGCCATCCCCACAATCTGCTCCACTCGTCTTTTTTCTTCTTTCCAACCGCGAGAGAAGAAATCGGGAAAAAGGAAGGCGGGAGTGAGAGGTGGGTGGCTCCTCTTCTTCTCGCCACGACGTTCCTTTTTATCCGGCATGGTGGACGCGGAATAAAAGGCGAAAGCTGCTCGACTCTTTTGATGCTACGTCTGGCTCAACAGCGCGCTTCTTACGTGTGTACGAACGTTGCTATATATCGGGTAGACGAAAGCGATTTGCCTTTTCTACCACACGAGATTTTTTACGTAAAAGAAAATATATATGTCTAGATTCTTCTGAAGGATTGTACGAAGTTCTACAAAAGAATTTTGCGCGTTTTTTTTTTATAAATTTTATATTGTTTAAAAATTTTTTTCCCTTTTTATCATAAATATATATGTATACAGGAAACAGACAAAATAATATGAGAACACGAAATACATTATTTATATTTCGCTACTTGTTTTATTAATTCTAGAATACACATCTTCCGAAAAATTTTAAAAACGTATTTTTTGCAGCGTAAAGTTAGCCCCCCTCCCTCCCTCCCCTCCCCTCCCCCCAACATTTACTTATTCATGTTCAACTGTTGAGGTCTGTTTTCTGTGGTTAAATTAGTATACATTTCTGGAATTTAGAACGAAATAAGTATATGTTTGATATTTGATGAAAAGGAGTTCTAGTACAGTCTAATGCAAAAATAAAAAACAAACCTCTGAATGTGTGCAAATGAAAATCTATCGATTGGTATTAGTTGAAACTTGTTTCTTTTAAATTCGCGCTAAATACTTTATGTGGTGTGAAGTTAGCCTTTTAAGATTTATTTGTTAATAACTTTTTAGTTAAATATATATAACAAAAATCTATCGTTGAGATTAGATAAATTTAATTTGCTGGTGGTTGAGGGATTTTTATGAAATTAGCCCCCCTAAAATTGTTTTTTAATAACTTTTTTACCAAAAGTGTGTGCAAACGAAAATTCGAAATAAAATTTGAAGATGACTCAAAAATGAGTTGAAACGTTTAATTATAATACATCGTTACTTTATGTATAATATACAATCGCAATATATAATCGCACTGTTAATTGCGCTGACTCGCCCACCAATTTTACAATTTTAGTTTCAATATTGAGGAGTCCTTATTACTTATTATTGTTTAAAATTTAATATAAAAATCTTGATAACACAATTATAATACACAAATTATGTATGTCAACCATAATTAAATTATTTTTATTCTAACATCTCTTTTTGCTCGTTTATTGGTCGTTATTAAGATTTTGATATTGCTTTACAAATCATCGAGCGTTATAATTGTAAACTTGTTAGTTTAAAATTTAAGTTATCGCATCGTCGATTATATTTGCATTAACATTTCTCGATATTCCTCTCCTTACTTTTTCTACAAAGAGACGCTTAGCTCAGCCACAATCGCGGTAGTCGTTTTTCGCAGCGACGATCGCTGTGATATACAAGGACCGAAATTCCCCTTTTTCCGTCTCTCGGGGCGCTTTAACCCTTTTCCTGGAAACTGCCGGTCGACGACGTTATCTTCCGCAACGTGCACGATTAATAAAACCGGGATTCGCCGCCGGTGCGGGCGACCGGCGAAGGTTTTAATCTTTTTTCCCCTTCCGCGCTAATGGCCGCTGTAGAACCCGACGCGGTATTGTGCCGGGGTTTAGGAGGATTACCACGGTCCACCTCGACAACCCGCCGGGTATATCAGGGACTCGGTGATCCTGCAAGCCACCCTCTACCCGCACCCGCCGTCCCCACGGTAGCCTGCCACGGCTGTCGCAATTGTCGAGAATCTCCCGGTTTTGTATGCAGTTTCTTGCACGCCCGAAAATTTTGCGTGAATGCGGAAGCGTGCTCTTCCTCTCTCTCTTTCTCGCGAAAATGACATATCGCTTTGGAATTTTACATTACGTTATTGCGTTTCTTCGGATATATTTGGACATGCGTTTTCAAATTTTAAATCATATTTCATAATACCTCACTACGATTCCAAAAATATTACAATAAAAAAATGTAATTGATAGTAGTCCTCCGCAATTTTTTAGCTATTGGATTTCATGAATAAATAACGAAATTTATCGTAATAATTTTTTTTTATAATAAACATTTTTTTCTTTAAACGCTTTTTCAGTATGGCATTTTTTTCTAATATTTTTTTCATTGTTTATAAATTTTTTATTAATAAAAGTATAGCATTTGCTTGATACCGTTATGTACTGGTGATTAAAAAAAAATTTTACTTTTTAATATAATCATTTTCATGAAAGTTATAAGCAATCAAATTGAACTGTATGGTATGCACTGTTACATTCATAATGTTTAATTATACTCAATTCAAGTTATTTCAATCATTTCAATAAGTCGGCAGTGCTCTACTCAATATGTCATTCATTTAACTAATTAAAACAATGGATATTAAACAATTTTTACTTAAGAGAATATATTAAATTGACTCAAATTTAGTTTATTATTTACTAAGTGTATTTATTAATATGGACGTTGTTTACTTAAAAATTAACCACACAAATGGAATTGATTGTGGAAGTTGAAAATAACAAATTACTTTAACTTAAAAAAATTGAGTTACCATTGTTCCTTTAATATCTGACAAATATGGAAAAAAAATGTATTCTGTCTACGAAAAAAATACAATATTACTTGCATCATCTCGCTTCGTAAGTTTTCTTATGTAATCGTCCGCGAAAATATTCGTTGTACGACCGAATCGATATGAAACAACCCCGGTGGAAATCGCGACTCGCTAAAAATTGCCCGCTAACGTTTCATACGTCAGCGGGCAATTTTTTCCGCATTCGTAGCACAATAATTTTTCGTGGTGCGCACTGTCGCTCGAGAGTGACATGGCGATTTTTCCCTTCGCGCCTGTCATAGCTCCCATAATACGCCCAGGCCGTTATCCGCAAGTTTAAACTTTCATCGAGCGATCTCCTGACCCAACTCAGCATCTGTCGACGGTCGCACCGATATCTCGCTTTCAGCGTTAATAGAGTGTCGCGTTTAAAAGGCACGCGTCATATTATTAACGTTAAAAGCGAGACGAAGATACGAGAGAGAACCAGCGACGCCCACCCTCGAGCGTTTTACTCAATTATTCGATGTCCATCGCGCTATACCATGGCCGAGCCTGTTTGGTTAATTCTGAATTAACGTTGTGAAATTGGAAATGCGAATAGCAGCGATGCAACGCGATTTGCTCGGATTTCGCAGCGGTTTGTCGGTACTTTTTTTTTTTACTACTCTAACTATGTCAGAATTCTCAATAATTTACGTTTAAAGTACAGAGAAATTTAAAGTTATTTATAAATTCAACATGACTTTTTATTTCAACGCGATGATATCGTTCATCACTGATGAGACTGACCTAAATGTAGCAATTATCATAGAATTTGCTACACCTTTGTTTCAGAGGCAAAATTTTTCGTAGTAAGAATTTAATTTAATAGCAAATGATGCATGGAACGAACGGTTTTGATAAAGTATCTAAAACTTTAATTAAATACAGATCTGAAAATGTTGGACCATAAAAATTATGTAGGACGCTCAGATAATTGATCAATAAAATTATTTCGAATTATATTTATAGATATTTCAACAAAAATCGTTCTTTCTGTGTACCAAAAATATATACATATAATTATTATCTGTATGCCGGGTAACGGCAGATTTACGAACATTTCAGAACATTTGAAAAATGTACAACAAAATTTAAAACAAAATTTTTAAATCATTCTAACAGTTAACATTAGAAATTTCTTATTCATTAAAAAGACCAACTAAATAAATTATTTTGAAAATACAGAAAGTGATGACAAATCAAATATTTCATCAATATATAAGGAACCATAATTATTGAAAAATCAAATAATTTCAGAATCCTATTTTTTACATAATAAATATGATATTGATCTAAAAATAGAAAAGTAGAGGTCAATAATGACCGTTTGATACTTATTTTAGTGTTAAAATACGCAAGTTATTGCAACGTGCTAAGAACACCATAAATATATTAAAATTTAATCCCCGTTGGATTGAAATTTTTCTTTCTAGATAATAATCTTCGTATCTATATAGTGTTTAGCGTTGCACGCAGTATTCGAGGAGAAAGATTAGACCTATTTTATGATTCTCGCTTCCTTAATAGCTGTAAGCTATGAGTGCCGTAATTCTGATGCCTGGACGTAGATAAAAAAGCACGATACGTTACTAATTACACGTTATACATACGCTCGCTAAGTACGTGTGCGTGCAACGTAAAATGCCGACACACGATGCTGCTAGAAAATCCGTCGTATATATCACCGCTATATCGACGAAATCGGCGATCCAGTGGCATTTCAGTGAAACCGAATCGCTATCGCTTTAGCGTTAGTGAAACACGATGCTTTTGCGCACAATCCTCGTAATTCAGAGATGTTAATCCGTAAGCATTTCAGCTCGTGATCAGCGAAAGTCCGACGGCCAGTATAATCGCGAATGCGTAAGCAAACGTGCTTGCAAAACCTTAAATCGTTGCAAATATACGGCCATTCTACAATTGCGTAAATGTAGTTGTAAAAATTGTTGACTGTAATTGTAAGAATTGATCAATTATAGTCGAATACTGTGCTCTTCGATTGTGATATTGATCATTTACAATTATTACGCAATCGTAGAATAGGCTTAAATTATGTAAAAAAATTGATATATATATATATTGTTTAACTATATAATTACAAACTGAAAGAAAAGATTGGCTGCTGTAGCAAATGAGATAGGTAAAATATGGCATAGCATTTTTAATTGGCTGCAGCAACCAATTAAAAATGCTATGCCATATTCAGCTAATATTTTCTTTCAATGCACGATACATTTACATTACAATCTTGTTACATTGCAATTACATAAATGTAATCACAATTTGATTATTCTAGCTGCTTCCTCTAACGATTATGTCATTAAGCATGCCACACCCCTTTATGTTCAACGTTTATATTTAACTGTTATTGTGGACGAATTTTCCTCCATGTGCTTTTTGAATTCAATACAGTTTTTATTATTAAAATTTTGATAACTTAAAAAAAATAATATTTAATAAGTTCATATAATATTAAAGTTTCTATTTTTTTCTACATAAAAAAATAGTGTTAGGTTACTTCAGTTATTCTAATATTTATAAAGTAGATACAAAGAAATATAAAGAAAATGCTTAATTATGTGGGTGAATTTTCATCCAGAGAAGTATTAATGTAAGAAAAATATAAATAATATTCTATCGTTAATGATCTCTTATGTCGATTTTCATTTTTCGCGAAGATATCGGTTTTTGATGAAGGAAGAGGGAACGTATGCGAATTTACAGCACAATCATCGACTCTTCGGGGAAGATTACATCGTTGCCGAGAAGATACTGAGCCGTCCCCTTTAAGTTCTCCACGTTAACGAACCGAATGGTCTCTGGAGGACTTCTACGCGGTGATTACTGTATCGAGATGGCCCCGGCGACCCTCTGAAAACTACAATTACTTAAACGAAGGCTCACACTGGCAACGACAGCAATTACTACGCATAATTTTGCATGACTCTATTTTCGCATCTATAAAAAGTCATCACTGAAAAACTAAGAAAGAGTAAAAACAATCCAGAAGCGTGAATGATTCATCAGATAATATTATACTAAAAATAAAAAAATACAAATGTCTCTTCTCTTAACTTTTCAAAATTATAAAACAAGAACTACATAAATTTTTATTTTATTACTCTCTAAATCAGAATCAGTGGATAATCACTGATATGCCAAGTATGCCATTGGTAATCAGTGAATGAAATGTGAAGAATTCTCTAACCTATCTGATCTTTATTATGTGATCTAACTAATTTCGTTTTACAGTGCATAAATTCAATGAATATAATATTCTAAAATTGAAATTAACATACAAACATCAGTATTATAGTTATATAATGCTCAAACATTTTTCCTTTTTTAACTTTTAAACTTCATTAATTATCAGTGCCAAATATGCCACTGAATAATTAATGACTATCCACTGATTCAGATTTAGAGAGTACTTGTTGTATTTATATGGAAAAAATGATTTTGTTGAAGTATCTAAGAATTTAGTTAAATAGAGATCTGAAAATAATTATGTTTGGACCATCAAAATAATTATGTAGGATGCTCAAATTGATAGAATGTCAAAACTTTTTACAACAACACGACAACGCTTATCATGCTTGAGAATTTTGAGATTTCAATGTAATTATGAAAAATAGGAAGTAAATAACGCCGTTATTTTTATAATTATTTTTTATAATAACTTTTATTTTTTTTATTTAAGTTACTGTTAAGACTTACACTTTTTCAATAAGCAACGCGTATTGCGGTGACAAGTTATTTCTCAAAAATGACTTTCTTGCAATTTTAGTTTTTAATTAGTTACCATTATCATCATGAAAAATTGCAACGTTCATTGCCAAATTATTATAAAAATTAATGGTAAAAATAATTCCCACCTAGAGAAAGATGCCTAAAGTTTTATTTGTGTGAGAAATATATTTATTTCACTGAAATAAATATTTATTTAAATACAGGTGAAATAAAATTTTATTCCTAGCAAATAAGGCATATCTATTTTATTTTTTTTTTTTTTACAATTAATGAGATACATCACAAAAATGAAATATATTTCACAGAAATGTATATTTCGTCATCACAAATTTCGTAAGTAACAATTGCTTCTCAATACTTCGACATTTTTTTCTCAGTACATCCCTGGTAACTATTTCGATGGTCTAACAGAATTATTTTCAGATCTGTGTCTAACTATAAATTTTAGATATTTCAGCAAAATTCTTTCCGTACTTAATACCCATCTCTCTCTACGGATTGCAGAACGACGCGTCACGAAAAATCGCGAAATAGACCACACGGCCCCGATCATGTCTGCGTGTTGGAACGATTAAATTCCATCAACTCGCCGAAGTAATTAGCTCACGCGTCGCTCCGCATCTCGTCGTGTTGTCAGAAACGAGAAGTGCACTCGCATGCGACGTATATTCCGTCGCCCACTCGTGCGATCTCGCGGAGATTTATAGGACGGTTATCGCTTGCGGCACGTTGCGTTGCGTCGTCGTATCGTATCAAAATGACGGAGGTACGGTTTTTGCCGTGTGTTATCCAATTATCGGCACCGACGGGGAACGACGACGACGACGCGGACGATTAAAAGGCAGCGAAGCGAATAAATTAGCGGCGCTGCGGGCCGCCTCTTCACGCACGACGGCGCCGAGCGCGATTTATCGCGCTCGCTCGGCGTTCCCGCTTCCGTTTAATTGCCCGCGCGCCGCCAACGTTCATCTGATAAATGCGAAATCGCTGCGCGAGATTACAATTAGCCGGGCGGGCGAACAGCTTAAACGTCTTAACAGCCCCCGTCGCTTTATCGCACCAGTCTTCGCGCCACAAAGCACTAATGTACGAATTAGCGCCAGGCTTGTCTTCAAGATACGAAATAGAAAAAGTGCACGAGATACGTGAGAAGAAAAACGAAGAATTTGCATGTGGCACTTAATTGAACACGTCCGTTCCCGTATTTAACTTTTTATTACATGCGTGGGACATGGTTTTACTAAAGTACCTGAAAATTTAGAACAACATGCGAAATAAGGGGGGGGGGTGTTTTTTTTTCAACAAAAAAATAATTATATAAATTCACAAAAATAAAATCTATAAAAACCTCCGACAAGATAATAGAGTGTAGAAATATCTAAAGTAAAAATTAAAAACTAAATATTTAGGTATAGATACAGATCTGAAATTATATAATTTTATTGGACCATCAAAATAATTACGTAAAAGTCTCAAGCATGACACGCAATGCTGAAAAAAATTTCGACATACAATAACTAGCTTGAGCGTCCTACATAATTATTTTGATGGTTCATTAAAAGTATTCTCAGATTTGTATTTAGCTACATTTTGGATACTTTAGCCAAACCATTTTTTTCGTTAAGCAAAAAAGTCTTTACGTGTATATATTATTATATTTAACCCTTAGTACCCACAAAGGGTTAGCGTATAACCCTCCCCCCGATTTTCATAGTTCACGTTTTTTTCCGATCGATGATTTACTTATTGCAAAATATCTTTTGTGCTACGACATTTTAGACTTTCTAATTAAAAAATTCTTTTTTTTTCAGTCTTCAAAAATAGATTTAAAAACATTAGTTAAAATCGATACACTATAAACTGAGATACAAGCAAAAGAAAACGCTGGATTACAAATACCCGGATGTGGGTAGATAGGGACTTTTTTTTAGATGTGCTGAGGGTTAACACAAATTATCCCACAATAAAAAAAAATTGCATTGATTTTTATTTTAAGAATATACAGAATATTATCAATCAATTTTATCTTTAATTATAATTTATAATTTATCTTTAATTATAAATTGTCAAAAAGAACAATTGAGATATAATGTTCTGGTATCAGAAACACATACCTCATGCGAGAAATTCGTTAAAAAAACCACGCGAGAATGTTGGATTAGAAGAAAGATATACGTAATGATAATTAGAATGTACGTAGTCATGCTTTTGAGAAATTTGTCATTACTCCTCGATTCATCTCTTAAAAATTCTTATCTCTCGTTATTTTTATAATAGAAATTTTAAAAGTCAATGATTTCGAACGGTTTCTCACGTAATTCCTTTTAACGTGAAAAAAAAAGAATATGAGGTTAAATCCTCGCTGGCTAAAACGGCTAATTAACATACATGCAGGACGATACGTGCATACTATTTCGACACGTTCGCACGCCAACGCATGATTCGGATTTCAATTACGTGCAACCGGTTGACCAAGGTACCAATAAACCATATCGCCATATCGAATTCGACTAGATGAACATATGTGGGCTCACACACAGGACGCGAATGTTAGGGAAAACGCAAAGTGTTTCCGTTTGGAAAATTAGAGAGCGGCCAGTCCAAAATTACAAAATTTACATAAACAACCAGGCACACCGGTCGAATTACAGTCAGCCATTCTAAATTACACGTTCAAGCTGTTCATTATTTTTAATATGATAAACATGATAAAGATAAAATATGAAAAATTATTTTGCAATTTAATTCAATATATACTTTTCGTAAAAATAGATGCTACTTTTATTATTGACTATCATATTGTCTAAGTCTGAAATGATTAATTTCATAGAATATTATTTAGATTTCACTCGAAATCGAAGAATAAGATTTCGAGTCCGTTATCCGTGTGAAGTTAGCTCCCAACTTTTAAAATATTAACTTTCTATAGCTCATTCGATTGTTTATTATTTGCATATGTATGCACATTTCGAATTTTCGTTTGCACACTTTTGGTAAAAAAAATGATTAAAAAACAATTTTAGAGAGGCTAATTCCACACTAATCCCTTAACCACAAGTAAATTAGATTTACTGAACCAATTTCTGAAGAAGGTATCAAGTATATCGAAGATATTGTTCTATTAGTGTTTCAGTATATATGAAACCAAACATTGATATAGACATTGATATAGGATACGTACAATTTAACGCCTGATCTTCGTTTGCACATTCGGAAATAAATTGATTTTGCGTTTGCAGACCTTCAATTAAAACGTTATTAACAATTAAAGACGGTCGATTCAAGTAGATTTGAACATAACTTTTCAAGTGTGCAAACGAAGAATCGACTAGTTTCGTAATGCAAACAAAAACTTATCATTCATGCCATTTTGAGTATAGTAACTGCGATGTAAATCTATCTATCTGAGTCGACCATCCTCGAAACTTTAATTGTTAATAATTTTAACTAAAGGTATGCAAACGAAAAATCGATTTATTTCAGAATGTGCAAGTGAAAAGCTATTGATTGAGACTAGTTAAATCTAGTGTACTCGTTGGGAGCTAGTGTGAAATTAGTAAATAAAATTGTTTTTTAGTAACTTTTTTACCAAAAGTGTGCAAACAAAAATTTGAAATGTGCATACATGTGCAAGAAATGAGCAATCGAATGAGCTATAAACAGTTAATTTTTTCAAAAGTTAAGTGGGAGGGGGAGGAATCAACTTCACAAGGTTAATTTCATTCTCTACACGGAAAGAAAATTTTGCTTGAGTATCTAAAAATTTAGATAAATATAAATCTGAAATAATATTATAATTTTGTTGAACCTTCAAAATATGTAAAACTCTCAAGTATGATAAAAGGTTTTTTTCTAGCAACGAAACATGACACATCACATAATTCTTTTAATAAAAAATCAACAAAATTATTTTCATCTATGTATATGTAGTATACAATTTTTAGACCCTAAGAAAACATTCTTTCCACGTGTCAATACTTTGAAATTTTTCCGAACATTTGTCTAAACCTAAAATACTATGTTCATTCTCATATTTTTCAAGTTCATTCAAGGACTTTCAATTAATTAATCTTTCTCGCATTCAGTCTTATCCCTCGTCTTCCTTCACTGGGAAGACGTTCGAGCTTTCCATCCAAGTTACGCGTCAGTATTACGGAAACACGAGTACACGTGTCCACCTACGCACAGAGCTCGGTTACACGAAAATCGCAAGGGTGCGAACACGCCACCCTATCCCTCCAACCTGTCCGTCGACGAGGAACTGAAATCGAATCGGGCGCGCCGCAATGAGTCACTGGCTCCCATTAATTATACTGATTGAGCAAACACGAACCGGCAAGCAAATCAACGGGGGTGTAAGAGAATGAGAGAGGATCGGAGGAAGGCTGAGAAGAGGTGGATACAGTGACTCGATATCCAAGGACGGATTTCACGGCTACATGTAAACTACTCTAACAACGTGATAATGGGGAAATGCAGGCGCGTTTCGTTATCACATCGATTCGCTTCTTCACGTTGTCCATATATATATATATATTTTTTTTTTTACTTAGGTCTTTGCAATTAAAAGCCATTTTATTTTATTAATTAATAATAAGAGAGAAAGAGAAAGAGAGAGAGAGAATGAATGAATGAATCGTTATTTATTATATACCCTGAGGATACTATGGATGTATCATAATTCGTTCTTATTTTAAGATCGTCTTAAGTAACGTCTTAAGATGACCTGATAGAAATTTCATGCATTTTTTGAGCAGTTATTAAATACCAACTTCTGTTTATAAGTAACTGAGAAGGAAAACTACTTAGAATCCCAAGATGTAACGCTTTGTTTGCAATTACTGCGTACAAAAGTTGTGTAAAATCTGAATCCATTTATTGAATAGAAACACAACTAATAATGGATATTAAATTGATTAATAAGCAAGCCAATTTCTCATGAAATGGACAGAATAAAACTTTATCAAGTTCTTGTCCATTTCCTACTCAGTATTGGCACAACTAATGAGAATACAGTAATATTAGATAACTGGGACATAGTAAGTGTCTAGGAAAACTGCATACATTTCTACCAGGATGCTCAAATATAAGAATCGATTATAAATACCAGCTTATATCTCCTCAAGTACTAGACATAATACATAATGAAGTTATAACAGCTTAATGATAAAATATAGTAAAAGCAATTTAGAGCAAACAAAATAAAAAAATAAATAAAAGTAAATGAATAAGACGTGAGTACTAGAGATTAAAATACATGATATATACATAGAAACGTTGCAACAAGAGCAGAGATAAAATAAAAAAATTTTAAACAATAAGTAATCATAAAAATCTACGTTTGAATATAGAAAGAGAGATATGTCTAATTTATAAAAGTATTCTTTATTTGCTGCATTTATCATAATTATATTTTCTTCTAGATAGATGAATAAGAAAATGAAGTGAGAGAGAGAGAGAGAGAGAGAGAGAGACTGAAGTACCGAAGTCTATTAGCATTTTTCCCATCGGCGAATTAAAAATTTTAGTTCCCTCAAATTTTTCCCTCGAATCACATCGCGGCGTTAATGGAAATACGCCGTAATTGCCGCTTGGGCGCGCTACACTTGAAACGGCGATAAAAAATCAGCAGCGTTTTTCGCACAGCTCGTGCGCGCGCTCGGCCGAAAATATAAAATGAAAGCCGATATGGAATGAACGGATTCGTCCATCGTCGATGCGAATTAAGGCAGCATACGGACGCGTTCGCACGCAAAATGCCTTATCTCGCTTCGTGCCGCAACGCTTCGTCGCGTTTATCAGTGTGTTGACTATACATATACTATAATATCGCCCACCCAAGCATCGACGTCAACGCGGTAGCTTCCACTCTCGCGCCCGTTTTTCGCCCACTTTTTCCATGGAATCCGCGATCAGAAGTGGTGAACGTATTGGAAATACATCGCCACGCTAATGACTCGCCGCCGCATCAAATGATCTATCTCTGAAGATATTTCGCTTCCACACAAATTTATCTACTCGTATTTTCATTATTATCGTATCATTATTGTTATTATTGTAACTATTATTGTCTCTACACGGAAAAGATGATTTTGTTGAAAGTATCTAAAAATTTAACTATAGCTACAAATCTGGGAGTTGACGTTCTGAATGCAAAGTTTTACAAAATTAAATCTGTTCGTGTTACTTCACATCCCCAAAAATTTTTGCATTTAAAATGAGATAAATATATATTCCGGCGATAAAGAGAAAGAAAACAAATGTAAAAAATGCTAGCAATATAAATATTATTGATATGACATTTGGTTGTCTATAATTTGTTCATAAAAACAAATCTGGAAGTAACTTTGTTTGACCATCGAAATAATTATGTGAAATACTCGAAGTAGCTGCTAGAATATCAAAACTTTTTACAATACTGCTCATCATGCTTGAGTAACTTTTTTGATGATCCAGCAAAATTATTTTCAAATCAGTATCTTGCTAAATTTTTTTAAATACTTCAGCAAAATTGTTCTTTCTTGTGTATAAATCGATACTTTATAACTAACAAACTTTACCTATGGATTTAGACCAAAACTTCTTTGTACAAAATGTTCATAACTATATAGTTCCTCAAAATATGAACAATTAAAGATAAATTTTAATTTTAATAATTTTCGTTAGTTTCTCCGACATACTTAGAAGTTCTTTTTTATCGCAGTAATTATTGCAAGTGCTAATTAATTTTATTCGTCACAAAATTCATGGTAGAGGCATCTCGACGAAGAGAGATGCAGGTTCGTCGTCGTGCATAATTTCACAAATCCGCCAATTATCGTCTAACCCACCGACTCTCTCGGCAAAGCGAAGAGGGTCACCAGGTGGCGAGGCGGCGATTTTTCCCTTTCCCTGATTACAGGACGAAGCTGCAGGCGGTTGGTATTAATCCCGCGCACTGTTCTGTACCATCGTCATGGAAACGCAAAGCCCCGAAAAATCATTTCGACGTCGAGCGTTGGCCGATAATAAAAAAAAAGGTAGGGAGGAATAGGAGCCGTGCAGGGATCCCAGAAGAGGATGAAGAGGGCGGCGAGGGAATGAGAGAGGACGGAAGAGGACGACGCTTTTCGAGAGTGTTCGCTCGAAGCACGAACGTCGAGTAGAGCGATAATATCCGACCTTTCGAAAAAGCGTGCGCGCAATTCCGACCCGGAGAGAAGGGAAAAGAACTTTTTTCCGGATACAGAAACGCGGGAATGGACCAGAAGGATAGAACGATTAGGAAACGCCGATTGCGTCTCCACGCCTTCTCCTTTCTTTTTATATCTCGCGAAATCGCGCCTGCAATAAATATGCTACGATTCGATTTCAGATTAAGTTTCAAGGTTTTAAGCCTTAAATTGTTCAACGAATTTGTGCGATTGTGCTTTCTCCCGTTTGTGTTTTATCATGCCACGAATACACAATTGTCCATTGCAATAAATCCTGCTGATAATGTGTTTTTGGAAATTAGTATTCCCACCCAGTACAAAGCAAAACGTCGAATCTTAATTTCCAGCTTGACTGCTGAAACTGCTAAAACATTTAACGCTACAGGCCTTGACAAAAGCAAATCGCGTAATTGTCTAATTAATATGATTTAAATAGTACAATTTCTATAAACCTACATTAAAACAATTATTTAGGTTGGACGAATAGTTCGCAATAAAGCCAAATGAAAAATGTATAAGGTAGGAAACAAGATATTGAAAAAAGAGACAGCGATAAGATGGAAAAGGATAACGACAGCAAAGAGGAAAGCTCCGATTACTCTTGTTCACCAGTAACGAAGAATGAACTCCTGACCACGACGAAATATCGCGCCATAAAATTCGCTATCTTCCTTGTTCTAACTATCTTGATCTCTCTGTTCCTTTTCATTTGTTCAAAATCCTTAAGCAGACTCCTTCGTGTTCTCCAATGGAAAACCAAGAACGAAAAGAAAATTCCATCTCTCCCTCCCTCCATTTTCCATTCTAGAAAATCTCAATTCTTTAGAGACTTCGTCTTTTCCATTTCTTTTTCCGTCCATCTCCTTACGTTTTATTTATTATTTTCCTGTCACTCGTAATTCTTGTCCTTTTTTCATATATCAATCCAAAACTTGTTCTTTATCGAACAGAAATAATTATTGTATTCTTAAATAGCGTCTTCATCTTCATTATAATCATTATTGTTGATAATTCTCCTTGTACTTAACAATGTCTCGATAATGTTATTAACTTTTTTATACTAATAATTATTACATTTCATAATTTGAGTTTACAAACATTTTATACAATATAATTATAAGAGTTGCAATGTATACAAAATACACGATGTAAGAATTAATACTCCAGATAAATTAAATTAACAATTTCACTAAAAATAAATTAAAATAAGATAAATACTTTTAAGATCTAAACACGATTCTAATTTCAAAAACCTCAAGGTCACAAGAATGAAGAAAGGAAACGAAATGAAAGTTTACAAAGAATTCTTCATTTTTCTTCTTCATTTTCCCTTACTTCAAGAGTTCAGTTTCTCTCTTGAGTCTATCTCGCGAGAGATCCGCGCGAATCGAACTCCGGAAGGAACGGAAGAAGAGCCGAAGGATGCGCGATTTTTCTTTTTCTCGTCGTTCCTCGTGCTCGAGTTACTTGCTTCCGTGCGAGCGCGCGTCTATCTGTCGCAGAAAGGATCAAGACAAGCCGAGGGTGAAAGGGCGAAAAAGAGAGGAAAAAGGCGAGGACACCGCGTCTGCCACGAAATGCGATGCGACACTCTCGGGTGCTCTAGTCGTGGCTCTCTCGTCTACCGGGTGAGCCAAAACAGACGATAACCATCTCGACTAATCAGCAAAATTGAAAAATTGCAATCGTTAAAAAATTTCCACGCTACAAAAATAGGATCTACATAAAAGTTCACAAAAAGTGCGTTTTTTTCAATTAATAAATGCTGTAAAGGATCATCATGTTCAGAACTTATCAGCTTCAGAATTTAGAATTCAGAAATTATCATCTACTTTTGAAATAATAATTTCTAAGACACCTGAGAGAAATGTTTAGTATGTTTAATCATTTATTTTGTTGATATATGACTAACAAAAATTTTCTTATTTTTTCATTAAAAAATTGTTCTAATTCAGAATTTGATTAGAATATAACAATTTTTAAATAACAAAATAAATAAGTTTTTGTTAGTCACATATCAAAAAAATAAATGGATTTATACGTATGTACCAAAATATTTTTCTTAATGCAAAAGTTATAGAAAAACAGAGAATTTATAAATTCTTTTAACCTTTTCTGATTATATGTACATTTTTTTAATCTTTTCTAAAGATCTCATATGTTATTTTACATTTATTATCTTCCAATCCTAAAGAAAGGATTATTATCGTTTCCATGAAACTTCGATACTTTGTAGCGTGAAAACTTGATGGAGAGTGCAGTTTTTAGCAATTTTTTCCAAGAAATCAATCTTGATCGTAGCGTATCGTCTAGCATAATCCATAATGCTTTCTCGGGAATTGCGTGGAGCCACCCGATAGTGTCGTCGTTATGCTCACCCTCTCGAGAAGTACGAGAGGGTTCCAAAGCTTAAATGAGCCGCGCGCTGTCGTGGCATCCGCGGCATTTTCCTCTCTCATCCTTGCCGCGTCTCGTCCTGCACAGCTTGCGGCAGGCCTCTTCAGGGACGACAACCCCTACACGAGAACGACGATGACAACGACGACAATACCTCATCGGGATCCTTCTACGAAGAACGGCTTTCGCGCGCTGGCGAATTTCATCGATATCGTACAGACATTATACGAGTATACCGAGTGGCCGCGAAATGTTGCTGTAAAAGTTATACGACGCATTAGTTGCACACACGAATCCTCACGTGAAGCTAAATTTATTGGATACATAAAATACGATATTTCAGAGATTACTCAATCAAACTCAAATGATTTCGCTTATCACGAAAATGTAGCAAACGAAATTCTACTGTCCACAGATCACTTTTAAGTCTTAACTTTAATGAATCTTTAAGATCGATATTTATAAACTTTATTTGAAACTTCATTGTCTCAAATCATTTTTAAAATTAATTTCTATAACTTATATACTTTTCAAAATAAAAGTAAATTTTATTTCTGAAATTAGGTTTAATATTGACAATACAATATATTGTTAATTGAGATTGGATATCGAATTTAAAAATTTAATTCAAAATAAAATATCTATTATAAAATATGCTGTTTTATTAATTAATTTAGAACATTATTATATTTCGTCATCAATTAAAAATTGTAACAGAATCGACACACAAAAGGAACAATTATGTCCAAATATCTAAAAATTTAGCTACAGATCTAAAAATAATTTTGATGGACCATCAAAATAATTACGTAGGAAGCTCAAGCAGGATAACAGCATTGTAAGAAGTCTCGATATTCTAACAATTTGAGCGTCCTATAAATTTATTTTGATGGTATAATAAAATTATTTCCAAATCTGTATTTAGTTAAATTTTTAGACACTTCAGTAGAAGTCTTTTCGTGCATTAATGTATAATATCTATCGTACTATTTTGAGAATCTTGAAGTTTAAGTCAACTTCTTTACATTGTTATTGTTTTGCTTTTCGTTTGAATAGTTAAATTTAAAAAAATATAATCGAATGCTTGATATGCAACTTTAACTGATACTTTGACTTTTACTGTTTTAAAAATTTTTACAAGCTATTAATATATATATTTATATATATATATATATATATATATATATATATATATATATATATATATATTAATAGCTTGACAGCTCAATAGTTTAATCCGCTCTACCCCTATGCGAGAACTTTAACGTTACTTATCAAACACTCTGTATATAAAATTCTCTTAAACTTATATATAAAATAAAGCTCGTAATTTAATAAACCCGATTATATACTTCTCTGAACTTGACACATATGAAAAACATCATTTCATTTACAATCGCTCGTGTAACTCAATACAAATAATTAATTTCACCCTACATGTTACATGAAACCGTCAAGGATGGCGAATATTTTACGTCCGCGTCCCCGCGGTTTCTATTTGCAAAACATGCTCGGCAGTATCAATTAATATCATTAACAATTCTGCGCGATCGTCACGATATCAAAGTTGGGTATCCGCTCGCGATCGATCAAAACCGATATGATAATTAAACTCTGCGGCTTCATATTTGACCGCGTCTCACTTCATCTGCCGTAACATAGCGTAAAATACGATCAGAATCGGATTTAAATAAAAATACATCCTAGATCTGCTTGCAGCTCTATCAATTTTATAAAAAAAAAGTGGATGTAAGATATCATTATTTAATATATTAATGTAATGTTGTTTATTATATTATATCATTTTCTTATTTTATCTTATCTATTATACATATATCAGATAAATTTGATTAAAAAACTGTTTGAAGTATTTAAAAATTTAGTAGATACAAATTTGAAAATAATTTTGTTAGATCATTAAAATAATTATATAATTATAAAAATTCAAGTATAAAGAACAAAGTTGCAAAATATTTTGACATTTTTCTAGCAACCAACTTGAGCACCCTACCATTTTGATGATCCAACAAAATCATTTTTAGATCTATATAGCTAAATTTTTAAATACTTCATGAAAACCGTTCTTTACGAAAATCTATAGCTAAAAAAGTGCCAATGTCTATCAAATCATATACTGCTAGATATCGAAGGAGCAATGGTAACGTAATCCCTTGAATTAAATAACATTTACTTCTGTGTTAAAATGTAAATCAATCCATTTCTGTACTTAGTTTCAAAAACATCGTCCATAATGTATGCATTGTAAATAATTAACTAAATTTGAGTAGAAATAGAACACTTTCTTGAGTTAAGTTATTCAACCCTACTGTTTTAATAAAATTAACGACATATATTAAGCAATGATCTATAGATACAATTAAAAATAACTCAGATTAAGTATGATTTGACATTATGAATTTAACAGCGAACGTGATACTCGTTATGGTTAGCAATTAAAATGATCCCGACGTTTCCCTGATCTCTCGTTGATAGCTACCCTCCGGGGATAACTGGTCGCAACCCTCTCGCGCGTGCGAGCACTCGTTTCTACTGATATATATCGGGTGTGAAGAGTCTCGGAATACTCGAGCGACGTCTTCGTGCTAACCCCTCGGTGCTCGGCGAACCGAGACGACCCCTCTTGTACGACCTTCTATCCCTCCGGCAGCGCGCTCTTTTCCTCACACCCCCGTTCTCGCACCCTGAAATTTATTACACTTTGCTTCTCGCTGCGCTCGACTCTTCGTGGCACATTTATTCCAAGTGCATTATCATACGTGCGCACGCACGTACGGGTGTGCGTGAATGCTTTAATAAATATAAATGTGTGACGCGATATAAATGATGGAGAGTGCCGTCAAACGATTGGGAAAAAGGATATTTTCGCCCCGCTGTTGTTGATGTAATACTGTCGTGTGTTATCGTCTTTAAGAGAGAATTGCCTTGCAAATCAATCGCGATAATTTCATGCGAGTGACGTTGTAATCTGATCCTACATATAAGTTAATAAAGATGTTACCTTCTCGCTTGTTGGCTTATTACTGAAATCTTGTTCTAGCAATCGTGAAAGATAAAAAAATATATTTACTATAATTAAATGTAGTATGAAATATCTCGAGTCTTAAATTTACTAATCTTGGCGTAGATATCTTTTAACAAATTGCTATGCAAGAGTTACTTATGACACCGGTTTCATTACTTTTTCATTTAATTTTTTAAAAATAAGTATATATTAAAAAATAAAAAATATTAATATAAAGAATTGTCGAAGATTTATTAGATATAAGTTCAATATGAAGAAAAGCTTGCTATATAGATTAGCTTAGATAGATTACATAGATTAGTTTAGAATTTTTTAATTTTAATACTAATTTCACAATATGAATTATTAAATAATTTTTAAATTCAATATCTTACTTTAATGTTACAAAAGAGTAACAAAAAAGTAACAAATCGTTAGTTTCTAATTGTAAGTAATGGTAACGGCAACGCGTTACTTTTATGAAGTAACGTTTCCAATCCTGCAAATATGATAATATACTTTCCCTTTAGCGGACAGATCTGATCAGACGTTGCGTATTAAATTTCAACGCGATCTATTATTTGCGGGTGAATTCTACCTGTTCCTCCTCGGTGCAATAAATTGTCTGTATCCGGAGGCGAAAGGGGAGAATGGCAAGATTCTGACTGTCTCCCAAAGTGTTTTGGAACGGCTAAGCCACTTTACGAAGATTCAGAAATCTAAGATCCAGAATACTCCATACTTATAATTACATCGTTCGACAAAAATTTCTAATACATTAGAAACTTTTAACTATTCTATTCTATTTTACAACTCAAATTTTTAAAATACAATCGAAAACTAAAGATAGGTTTGTAAGAATCAAAATGCAATTAGTAATATGCAAATAATTAATTATCTCTAGTCTTTAATTGTTATTTTATATATTCAAAAGTCTTTATATTTTAATTCACATGATTTATAAATATAAGCTAGAAGGTAACATCTTTTAAAGTACTTTCAAGATACAAATTGGGAAATATATATAAATTGGGAATATATATAAAAAAAATCTGCTAAATTTTATTCAAACTAATTTTTTATACAATTCTAATTTTTGATATAGAAATTTCTTTTATCCCCAAAGATTTTATTTCCCACAAATAAAGACAATTTTGTAAGATAACGGAAATATTTATCGAAGAAATGCTTTAAATTAATAAAATTTAAAAATTAAAATATCTATAGTTTACATTTGACTATAATATGTCTAAGACGAAACGGTTTCAGAAGTTTTGTGCTTATCAAAAATATCAAGAAATATCTCTAGCGTTTTTCACGTGAAAATACGTGAAAAGCGAAAAAACTTGAGTGAAGATTCACGGAAGTTTTCGACAATTTCGATATAACGATCGTTTAATGGAACTCGAAGCTTAACGCAAGAAGGTGGAATACTAACTACTGTTAAATTGGCAGTTTAGTCAGATGCTGGGTAGAGCTCTATATATCGACTACAGACTAACTCGAAGTAATGTTCCCTGACCGAACACAATTGCAGCTTGCCAGTATGACTGCTGGCAATGCGACTTGAAACCACGTGGACCAATATATATTCTCGTTTACCCAAAAGTATAATTTGCAAGATCGTGTTAACAATAAAAAGAAGATGACATGAAAAGTTATGCATCCAATATTAAATCTGCAACGTTAAATCTTAAAATCGAACTATTTTTTCAAATTAAAAAGAAACCAAAATTTTCGCTATTTATTTGTATCTTTAGAACTTAGTTCTTAGCAAATAGTTAGCTGTTAAATTATCTTGAAAATTAGCTAAAATACATGTCAACAATTTTGTTAATATGTTTCGTCCGTCATTAATAGTTAATGCTTTAAGTATTTATTTATATTGAAATTATTAATATTGGAAAAGCATTATATTTCTATGAGAATTATTTTTTAAAAGATATGGGAAATCGTTAGAAAGTACGTCACAGGCAACGACACCGCTTTAACTCGTTTCGTAATCAAAAATGTCACTCGCTGTATATCGAGGACTAAGAGGATCAGCGATACATACGATCGCTTTTGATCCTCCGACCAGACGTGTGCACGCGTCATCTCTCGAATGCAGGGGAGGATGCCGGAATGGTACACATCGTTAGCATGCTGATCTCAAGCACACCCACCCTCGACTGTCCGTCGCTCGCTTTTGCCCCCTCGCAAATCTCCAATAGCCTCTAGACCACACGTGCGTGAATTAGGCCTTGACTCTGTATCTTCGAAATAATGAATTTTTGTTGCTACTGAAAACCATAATATAAAGTACTTTTTCGCAAATTCATAAAATTAGTTTAATATAAAAATATGTAAGCCTCAATATTATAGAATTATACAGAAAATTAAAAAAAAGTGTAAAGAATATCTTACACTTTTTATATAAATAAATATTACATATGTAAGATATTGTATATTTAATAATTTATGAAATTGACAAAGTTAAGTAATATTAATTGAAAATGCAGTTTCTTTGTAACACCTTATTCTATGGTACACATACAGTTCTTTTATATTTGTCACAGTCTTTTACTTTAAATTATATAAATAGATTTATAAGAGTTTCATCAAATTTATTTTAAAAAATTTGCTATTAGCAAAATAGACCCATTTTGCGCTTAAAAAATGCGGAAGCTAACTCGAGTAATGCAGAAATGATTAAAAAAAGGAGAAAGAAAAAACCTCAACGTATTCGTATCGAGCTGTACCTGCCCGCCGTAGGGATATGCAACCAACCGAACCCCGCGAGAATCGACATGTGCGGAGGATGACGACGAGGAAGAGCAGCAGCGCGCGTGCCACCGCGTAACAAACATCGGATGCACGAGAGGGGGTCCGACAGCACCGTCAGTCGGTGGCGGTGGTCGTTCACAGGGATCTCGGGGGGTTGGGGCAAGCAGCAGGGGATACGAAAGAGCAGGGGATGGATGGATGGGCGAGTTGTGAGTTATCAGGGGCGGGCAGGCTCGTGCGGCTCTACTACCCCCGCGAAAGGGAGTGCGAGCGGTGAGGAGGGCGCGACGGAAGCGTGGTAGTTCTGGCCTGGTGCTACCCGTATCCACCGGGGAGGGGGAGGTGGTGGTGATGGGATGGGGTGATCGATATGCCGTGCCGTCGCCAGTGCCACACACCACGCCACGCGCACGTATATTCCGCTTCAGCGACAACGCAAGGAGGAGATGGTTATCAGGGATGCGATTGTTTCGGATGGGGAACGTGATCAGTAGGGGTGTTGTGTGACTTGAGTGTTTTCACCCCGCATAAAGTATTCTAAAGTATTCGCACCAAGTTATAATCACTTTAATCGCGGACTGGAAAAGCCATAGGGGATTTATCAAAATCTCGTTAGTTTGAGCAAATAACCCAAATTACGCGATAATTAAAGATACGTTATATTGCTCACATATTCTGGATATAACATGGCTAAATTTATAAAATTCTTTTTCTCTATATATAAATATTAATGTGTATAATTTAATAATGCTGTTCAAGTTTTATACACTGAAAGAAAAGTGTTTAGTATTTATGATTATTTCATGATAAAATAATTATGATTAGAAGCTCCATTATTATACTTATTACTGATATAATATCAGTAATAACAATTTACATATTTATAGTTTTATATACAACGAATCTATATAATATATTGATTCAAAAACGACTGTAAATTATAATAATTTTCAAGACCAATCATATTACATATATAATATATATAAATGTTTTATAGAACTATAAATATAATGATTATTACTAACACTGTAAGAGTAATAAAAATGAAGCTCCTAACAATAATTATTTACCATGCAATTATAGTCATAAATACTAAATCTTTTTCAGTGTAGCTGATGCAATATGCTAAGACAATATTCTTTAAACATGCATTCCTTTTTACAATTCTTTTTACGATACACAAAAAAAAATATAAACATACCCTCTGCTGTTTGTACTAGACTACGCAGAAATACTCAGAATTCCTTCATCTATGGACTTACCTGAAAAGTAAAGAAATGAAAATTAATTTTCGTCGACATATTCATATTTTGATAAACATTTATAATTTAATCGCACAGGTTGCTATTGGCATTGTCGACGTGCGTTTATCTCGGATACTGTACATCGCACGGCTGTACAGGGTGAAAAGCATCGGGATAGTGGCGAGAGGGTCGGGGGTGGTTTCGAAGCGATCAGAACTACGGGGCCGCTCCATCCATCCCTCGGCATCGATGCCACCCTGCCAGCACCCCGGATCGCTCTAGTTCGACACGTAGAGTTGCGCACATATACACATACACATATATATATATATATATATACATATATATATATATACATATATATATATACGCGCACAGATACGCACGCGAGAGCGGACACCTCGCTTCCATTCCGCCGTTTTCTGGGTTAAGTAGAACATCCTGCGGGACGTCACCGTCGACGTCAACGTCGTCGAGCGACGTGTCCGTACCGTTGCACGATCGTAGGTATATAAGAGTACATATGTACACGGGCTATCTCGAAAGTTGCGCGTTCTCCGTCCACTGCGAGGCCCGGAGCCAATTTTTCACGACTTTCTTCAGCAAAATCGGATCGAGAGAAATCATTGGTTCTGATTGCAATCTATTCGTTTTTACATTTATATCCTTGTTACGAACACTCGAAATATTCCGAGATTACAATTAAAAATATTCGTCAAAGTGACGTCTGCTTGAAATTGGGCGTGAGTATTGACGAGTACGAATGATTATCCAAAAATAAAAAAAAGGATCGTGTCTGATAAAAATTGATACAATAATAATAAATTATCAGTCAATAATTTCATGAGGCGAATTGATCGGATTTTTTATGATGCGCATAAATTCACACGTTGCTATCGGTGCATCGAAGCTCTTCGTGTATTTCAGAGAAAAAGATAGAAAATTTTATATACATTTAAATTATACTATATATATTTTTTATACTATATGTTTATTATACTATATACTATTTTATTTTATACTATATGTATTTAAATTAGCTCCCTCCTTTTCTCTTTCTCCATGTCTCATCTCCCTTCTTTCTCACACATTCTGTATTTCTTTTTTTATAAGTAATGCTAAAATACTGTTTAAAAAATGCACGCATTTTTAGCAATATTTTTGCGTTACTTATTAAAAGAAGAAATATAAAATTTATTACTTTGTATTTCTTCTTTTAATAGTGATATACTCACATAAACGGTCTTGTCTTCAATCTTACTATGTACATTGCTTTTTATGAGTCTATTGAAATTAATAATTAACAACAATTCGAACGAGACAACATAAAAGACAACAAAAAAATGATAAGTAGGTATACCGTTTGTTCTTTTCATTGAATACGCAGGAATACGTCTCTGTATCTAAGTACGGACTTATTTGAAAGCAAGGAAATAAAAATCATTAGTTTCGTCAATATATTCGTATACTTTAATTAGTAATTTTTAATCGTGCAGATTGCTATCGACATTGCGAGTAATATATTATTCGAGCGATGAAAAATTTGCATATAATTTAGGGTGCAGTCAAAGGATATGGTCCATTTGCAAATGCTTTGAAGCATTCTTTGATTAAGAAATTCATAAAATTTTTTCTTTTGATTCGTCAACGAAGCATTTGCAGCATTAAGTGGATCGCACCCAAAGTCTCACTATAAATGCTTTAAAGCATTTGATTGGCCAATCAGAAGAAAAAATTTTACTAAATGACTAATCAAAGAATACTTTAGAGCATTTATAGCATTACATTATCCGAACTTTTACAGGAAATGTTTACTGAAATCTTGTAAAAAAAATCTTTGAAAATTTATGGATTTTTTAATATTATAATTTAAAATTCCAAGTACCTAAGATGAGATAATGTTTTAAAGTAACAATATTAAAATATAAATTAAAAACAATCTTCAACGCTCGTATAACTTTCAAACAAATTAATAAATAATAACCCAGGTCAATAATTAAACAAGTTATAATTAGATGTGACAATGTAAAATTTATTATTTCACAATATAATTTTCCAACGATACATTTCGATTATACTTAGTCCTCATCAGTTGCAGAAATATAATTATTCCATATAACAAAAATTAAATTAACATATTTAAAGGATCATCTCAACCTCGATTCTCAATAGTCAGTATAAACGCAACCATATTATATTTAGTCAATTTGTCAAACAATAAAACATAGTATAATAATGAGTCATAATCCAACGTATTGTTGGAAAATTATATTGTGAAATAATAAATTTTGCATTGTCACACACACACGCACGTACACACACACACACACACACACACACACACACACACACACACACACACACACACACACACACACACACACATATATCTAATTATAGCTTGTTTAATTGTTGACCTGAGTTACTATTTATTCATTTGTTTTAAACTAATGTTGTAACTTTGAAATAAATTGGAGTGCAAGTAATGCAACTAACTATATGTTGTAAACTTGTAAATTAATATATGATAGGAATTCCACAAAACTATATCTATTATTTTCTACAATTAGAGCTATGAAATCTAGCAGAATAGTACTAAAAAAATTTATTACAAAATAGTATCAATAAGCTATTTCTTCTGCTTGCTGAATATTATATTGTATTATCATCCTGATTTTTGATAAAAATTCATGAGACACTCAAGAATGTACGTGAATATACACGGATGTATATCACACTTATTGCTAACCGATTGTCAACATGTTGCATTAGCAAGACAAAAATAATCAAAGAAAAACATGTTTTTGGAAAGAAATAGAATAAGTAGAATTTCATGATAAAATTCCATGAACATTCTTGATTTTCAAGGATAAAAAAATTCTTAAAAATTTCAGATCTTTCATGTTTTTCAAGTGGTAAATTTCTTGTCCTATAATCATATTATCATAAACACTAATAATAACATTTACCTTGTAAACATTTAACAGTCTATTTGCTGTTCGCTTCATTCGACTCCATGCTTGATTTTCATCTAAATTCCGAATGAGATTCATCTGGAGCATGAATTCTTCGAGGTCAAATCACCACCGACGTGTTCATACACTACAAATATCACATAATTAATCAGTTACTTAAACCTCAGATATAAACATCTATTTTAGAATCATATATCTATAACATTGCATTAATAATAAAATATACCTTAATTAATATCCTGCGAACGCCCAACGAGCCTGTTTGCTGTTCACTTGACTCGATTTCTTGCTCGATTGTCTAGATTCTGAATAGAGCTTCGGGAGCATCTTGAATTTTTCAGGATCGAATCACCACTGACGAATTTATTCGCTTCGACATCGCACGAATCGTTAAGATCAAAAAACGGTTTCTTAAATGAGCATAACTTGATTAATCGTACACGTTAATTAGCGTTCCGCGATCGCGTAGAACTATTTTCGGCACTCTCAACAACGTAGATTATTCACGGTGATCATCACGATGAAGCTTTTTATGTCGCGAAGATCTTCGTGCGGAAAGTTACTCCGATTTCAGGAAGACGCGCATAAAGAAACATGGCGGCGAAATTGGCGCACGATCTCTCCATCCCGAACGCCACGATTGAAACTTGACGAAACTCGGTTCATCGCGATCTCGATTAGCTCTCCGCGATCGTACGAAACTTCATTTGGCGCTCCTAATAACGCCGCCGTCGTCGTCGTGACGAGTCTTTCTCACGTCCGCGTCGCGAAGTCATTCCGAGAAAATTGCGAATCGTAAGGAACATGGCGGCGTAACTGACGCCGAGCGCCGCGATTACTTTGTCTCGAACTTCGCGAGGTGAGAAAACCGGCTAATCGCGATTATAAATATCGATTAGCATTCCGCGATGACGACCGAAACTTTTGACATGTCACACATCACGCGACGCGTTCGCATTTCGCCACTATGATGAGCTTCTCGTGGAAGAAGACGCTTCCAAGATCACACGGGAGACGAAGTAACGGAGAAAGATCGAGAAGCGATATGAACGTAGCCGCGAGTCGCGAGACTCGCGTAATGGCGAGTTCAATTGATCGCGCTGCGTATAAAGCCTAATCTACAATGCACTTTTTACTTCTTGCATTTTTGCCTCTGACTCGTCATTTTACATGCAACAAATAACATTTATGAATAAATTATTAAAAGATATACATTTTCTGGTTTTTAATAAGAATATGTCTTACACTTTTTTGTATCTTTATATATAATTATTATATAAAAATTTCTGTAATGTTAATATAAAAAAATATGAATTAATTTAGGATTAATGTTCATTAATTCTACCTGTAGATTAACTTTCGATTAATATCGATTTAATTTATTCTTTGTCTCTTTATAATTCTTAAAATTACAAAGAGATGAAAAATAAATTAAACCACAAATAAAGTAGATCTACATTGATAGAAACGGATATTAAGACATCAATTATTGTCCTCGTTATTAATGACAGGGTCGAATTCTCTCGCGACGACATCGATCACGCGGAACGATCCGGAAAAAGGAAAGGTATAAAATGAGCGTACATATCCCCCTCCTTCCCCTGCCCCGCTCCTTAGTTTCTCTCACTTGCGGTCGACCGTACGCAATCAAAACCTAATCAGCCCTCGACTCCCTTCCACTCCCTCGAAGGGACGGCTTTCGAAGATTTCGCTTCGCCACGCGCGCTGCAGGGGGATGAATTTCGGGCTCGTATCCGCGCGAGCCGACAGTAAAGGAGGGGTGGCGGTGACTGGGGACCGAAGGGACGGCGACTGGAACGGGGTAGAGCGTATGGTAATGGCGCGTAATACGATCTGATTGCATTTATGATGAATGGGGGTCGCGCGGCGCGACGGCGGAATTGGCGGGAAGAGGGACGGACGGAGCGACGCGTGTCGAGTCGAGCGAGCAGTCGGAAATTCTGCTTGCGGTTTAATGACAGCGCCAGCTCGCTCGCTCGCTCGCTCGCTTCGTTCTCGTTCGATTTTCGACCCCTCGCGCTTCGTTCGCCCTGCCGCCGTCTCGTCGAGATCCGCACCACCCCCGAGAGACCTCTCTCCCTCTCCCCCCTCTCTCATCTCTCTCTCTCTCTCTCTCTCTCTCTCTCTCTCTCTCTCTCTCTCTCTCTCTCTGTCGCTCGAGCGACAGAAGCCTGCACGCGAAAGCATTCACGCACGCACGACCGCACTCGATTAGCTCAGGATGTTTATCCTAATTTGTGCCAAGTTGGAAGAAATTTTTGTTCTTGCATAAGGGTTGATTTGTTATCACAAGAAGTACCGAACGATCATTATTACATAACATTTTATATTTATTCTATTTTTTATTTTTATTTAATATTTATTCTATTAATTTTTATTAACATTTTATATTCATTAATTTTATTTTTTATTCTATTATTTATTTTATTTTTATTCTATTTTTTAGATTAATATTATTATATTTCTTGTGTAAAAGATATAAAGATGCTGAATTTGTTTGATTTTTCAATAATTATATCCTTTATACTGATGAAATATTTGGTTTTTTATCACTTTCTTTATTGTAGTTTCAATTTATTCGTTTGATTCTTTTAACAAGTAAAAAACGTTGAACTTCTAATGTCAAAAACTTTCTATAATGATAGCAGCAAGCAGAAAAATTCAAATGGTCAAAATGATGCCAAGATGATTATTAAAATTCACTTTTCGATCATGTCGCTATTTTAACGTTATTTGAATGTATTGTAACCTGTTGTTCTGCTTGGAATAATACACTTCTTGTATTGGTAATCAATTACAAAATTTGATTCATTATATTAATTTAATTTCCTGTTATTCCGTAATATATAATATGTTTTACAGAGTCAAGCGTTAAAATTTTTGCAACATTTCTTCTCATAAAGAAACACAAGAGAGGTGCTCTCTTCAGATTTTGATAAGCTTTTAATATGTTGTAATCTAGATCTAAATGAAGGACGAATTTTTGTGTGTCCATTTTTAGGTGAAACATCCCCTTTAAACAAAATCAATTATTTTCTTTAAAAATGATTAAAGATAAGAAAATTTTAATTAAACGAGTTTAAGTCTTTATAGTAATGAGAAAAAAATTAAAGAAAAATTATTTTATTAGCGTTAAAAGAATTGTTTTATTGTTATAAAATACTCTTGAAGTTATTTAATTTTTATTAAAAAATCCTTCCTTTTCTAACAAGGAAGGAATCGTCTAACAAATAAATGAAAGTAAAGATTATGAAAGATTTTAATATACGAGACGTTCGCCATTGAAAGAATTGTTTTTCACCGCGGATCCCTCGGTAAGTCCCAAGCCTCGGACACTCCGAATCCGGATCAGGAATTCTTTCATGCGCGTTTAATCCCGAATATTTTTCAGGCTTCCCCGTCTGAGAGCTACCTTCAGGAGCGACGATGCGTGGTCTCCGATAACGATTTTACGAACCGCACGTGCCCGAGGACATACGATCGTGGCATCGTCGTAAGCATCGTATCGCGCGTTTGGATCTCGTTTCCCATCGTTCGACCGCGGACGTGCGATGTCATAGACGGATATCGGGATATCGTGACGAATCACCAGCATTCGCCGGGGAAATTTCTCACCCCCGGCTGACCTCCGATATGAATGACGATCCCCTGAACTGGTTATCACGGATTTGTGGGTGCTAAGAAAAGTAGGCACGCATAAAGGTGATAATTCCGCTGCCACGTGCGTCGTAATTTCAAGTAAAATTGTATACGTAAATCGTTATTTTGTTATATCACTATGCATGATATATTAAAAATTACATATAAATGCAAACATACAGAAAGAACGACACTTTGTTAAATTAAAAATTTAGCTACAGTGAAAAAATTTACTAAATTTTAATAAATATTTATTTTAATAGTACTAATTAAACATTTGCTTAAAGTAAATGTGCTTAAGTATTTCCTCAATAAAAAAAATGATACTTAAATTGATGATTCTTGTACTAAATAAATATCTGTACCAAGTAAATATTTAATTAGTACTATTAAAGCAAAAATTTAGTAAATTTTTTTCAATGTAGATACAGATCTGAAAAGAATTTTATAAGATCATCGAAATAATTATTAGGTGTTGGAATTAATTCGTAGCGTTTTTTAATGAAAGAATGTTATTTATTTCACATGAGCATTAAAAAATACATTAATGAAAGTACTTCCCATCACTTGTAAAACGCTACGAATTAATTCCAACACCTAATATATAAAACGATTAGTGTTGATAATAACGTTACAAAAGGTTTTAACATTCTAATGACCCGTTTGCGCATCCCACATAATCATTTTGGTCCAACAAAATTATTTTAGATCCATAGATCTAGCTAAATTTTATACGCTTCAGTAAAATCGTTCTTTCCATAATGCTGATGCAAATAGAACAATATAAAATAGTCCAAGCAGAACACAAATCATCATGACACCAAAATGATTCCACAAAATGATCACTAAAAGCTAATCAATTACAATTAATTTTAACATCATTTTGATGTTATCGTGATTTGTTCTGCTTGGGATGCTTTACAGGGGCAATTTGGCGTCTGATATCAGAATTACTATCGCAGTCACGTCGGATCACTGGAAGCCAATTGGGGAACACCTCAGCGTGATTCACGGGATGGATATGTAACAGGTTCAATTGACGACATGCTACTGATGCTACACAACATGCGTCCGCGACATCGGACACCTGCGTATAACTCCCGCATGTGTCCGCGAGAATTTTCACACTCATGTTCTATTTTTCTCTTTAGAGAATATCGAAACTCTGATTGAAATTCATTTTCATAACGTACACGATCAATTTTATAACAGTAATAAATTTATGATTACTACCAAATGATTACTTGTAAACAGCACCTCAGAAGACTGATTTATTAACAAAATAATTTTACCGAATAATATGTAATCTTTAGTAATCAAAAAGAACGATGTCCACTGCGATATCGAAACTGATTTATCAGTGTTTTAATATTCTATAATAATATGTTTCGATATCTAGCAATAAAAATAATTAGTTCATTGAAAATTATATTTTTACTTAAAAACAGTTCATTTCTTCAGAGGCAAATAGCATTAAATTGATTTGTTAACAACTTTTTACAATAATAACAATACTCTCCTTGTATCTAGTATCTAGCAACAAGTTACAAAATTTAATTTATCATTGATTTAACTTCCTGTTATATATATTCAGAAAACAACGTCTGCTTTTACAAAGTTAAACGGTTTTTCCAACATTATTCCATCGGATCGGGGGGTATGTGGACACGCCATATATTGTACTTCACGTACATGTATATGGATATGCAGTGAACCAGGATTTCTCAGTGTCCCCAGAGAGTGATCGAGTGGATTGCCTTGACGCGCGCGCAACTCTCCACGCCTGAAAGTCACCTCCAAACTTCCCTCCACTGATTTTCCCTCTCTCTCTCTCTCCCCCCCCCCCCTTCCTCTTCTATTCCCTCAAAGCAGTTGTTCTTTGTTTCTTCATCACATCTCCCTCACTCTCTCTTCTTCTCACTCCCAACCTTCATCTCTCCCGACAACAAGGAACAAACGCTCTCTTGGACAAGAAGATAAGTGATCGTCGAAATTGCTCGGCTTAGCAAGAAGCTACTACGTGGTCTCAAAAAGAAGTGTCCACGTTCAACATTGTTATGTCGGCACACTTTCAGCTACCTGAAAGAGTGCAGAATACTATAGAAATCCAACGGTATCTATAAATATCCAATGGTATTTATCTGGTTTTCTGGATGCATTATTTAATTAATTATTAACAGTAATAGTATATCAATAATCGTAATAATGATGTAGAATTATTATTTACACAAATGAATCATTAAAAAGTAAACTATATTATAGTATTTACACGAATTATTAAAAATTGTTAAACTATAAAATCTAGCTTAAAATCTAAATTAAAATTGAGAAAGAACTTCCTTTTTTATTCAAGCAGACTTTATTTTGGCAGATTTCGATGTTGTCATAAAATATTAAATAATCCTATTAAAATCAGAGAGAAAGAGAAAGAGAGGGGAGAGAGAGAGAGAGAGAAAGAGAATGGGTGTATGACTAATTCTTTCATTTCATAAAAAAAAGATCTAAGAAAATAAAAATTCCAAATCTGTAAAATGGAACCTACAAATAATAGCAAATTTAAATATTTATTATAATGATTATATTATGAGATGAGGAAATTTTTATTTTTTATCACATACCATACATAATACATATACAAGTACACGATGCAAATGATCAAGATTGAAAACGAATATTAATTTCAAAACCTTACCCCTTTTTACCATTGATGTTTACATCGCCGCTAATAATTTATATACTTGTAGAAAATTTTTTAGAATGAATATATTGAATTTATAAAACAATATATTCTTAAAACTTTTACATTTGGAAACGATGTAAGCGTGTTTATCATTGTAGAATACTATATGGAATTTTTATTATAGCTTATAGTTTTCATCAATTACTTTGAGACCGTCTCATATAAAAACAGAAATAGATCTAACAGAAGTACAGTATACTTATGGAGCAATATTTCATTAATTCTACATCAACTTATACTCTGTTGCAATTAGCGAAATTATATAGTAAACCCTCGATTTTACGAACTTTTAAAAGCGATTCCACAATGACTAATATCAAAATAAATAAAAGAATAAAGATCTAATCTCTTTCAATAATTAATATAATATCTACAACGCGATAACAGACAGCTTAAAATTTCAAAAAATAAAGTAGACTTCTTAGTAAAAGAATGCTTCATCTATTAATCTAATGAACATTTGCTTATCTATTCACAAAGGTTTCGTCAGGTACGAGTGTGTCTCAAATCTCGAAATTGCGTGTTGTACGACGTTAACCTTAATGTTTTTTTCACTTAATCAATTCATTAAATCGAAGATCTACCGTATCATGATATATATTAGAATTATGTTATATATACAAGTTTCCCATATAGCACAGAATTTGCAGCAATATCGCTGCGAAATCTCTGCAATATTGCTGCAATGGTACAGTAGTGTTGCTGCAACTTTTGTGATGTAGGGATTATGTCGTATTTAAATAAATATGTGTGTTAATCGCGCGCTCAGATAAATACCTATATTTATCAATTTCAAAATTACGAAATGCAAATGATACTATGATGCATCGTGAGCTTAAGTATTCGAATAATTCGATGCAGTATTTACTAAAAACAGACGAATATCATACCATCGAATTCCATATACAGTTGGATACATTGTATCATATTTTTTAAAATATCGTTAACCTGGAAACTGGAACTGAAAAGCACTACTGGGGAAACCTCCATCTTGAAATTGGAATTGGAAGCCTCCATCTTGACCACAGAAGAAGTGGAACATTTGATTTGGATCCATATCTGGAAAAACAGATAAAAGAATATATGTACAATTTAATAGTAATAAAATGGATGTAATATATTAATTAAAATAATACACACAGAAAAAGGTTGATACCAACCTTGGAAACCACCCTCGTTATCATCTAAATCATGACCGCGATCATAGCGAGATCGTTTCTTGGGGTCCGAGAGAATTCCATAAGCTTCTCCGACTTCCTTAAACTTTTTTTCTTGTTCTCTTTTCTCCCCTTCACTGGCGTTAACATGACGATCTGTAAAATATAAGGTATAATAATATAAAGCCACATTTATAATTACATTTTTCAACAAACAAAATATCTATTCCTTACCTGGATGGTGATCCAGAGCCCGTTTCCTATAAGCTTTCTTAATATCTTCGGTAGATGCATTTTTGTCAATACCTAAAATCTTATAATAATCTTTTCTTTTAGATTTCCTCAATAGCAATTTAGCTTTTCCGAGTAATCGTTTCGTTTCTGAGAAAATTATAAAAAATATACATAACACGTTAAGATATAAACTATTATTAATATTCCATCCTATTATATATTAGAATTGACAAACAATGATTCATACCGCGATTAGTTTTATCCATTTTACACGCTTTTTCAAGATCATAAACTGCCTCTTCATATTCTTCAAGTTCCATATAAATATTCGCTCTTTTCGAAAGAGCTTTTAGATAATTTTCATTGAGATTTAAAGCTTTTGTGTATTCTGCTACAGATTCATTTAACTTTCCTAACTACAAAAAACAACAAAATAAATATATTTATGCAAACATTTTTTTTAAGTATAATACCTTAGCTGCAGCTGTCGCCTTATTAAAATGCAACTTAGCATTAGTCATAATGTTGTGTGGATCAATAGTTAAGGCTTCATTATAAAGATTATAAGCCTCTTGATACTGTTCTCTTTTAAATGCTGCATTTCCTTCTTCTTTTTTCTTCTTCAAACATTTTGCTCTCTATAATAGAAAAAGAAGAGTGTATAGAATTAATGCAGCATATTACTAATTATATAGTTGGAAAATTAATATGAATTAGAGAAAAATTATTTTTATTTTATCTTCTTACTTTGTATATTTCCAATGCTTTATCATGATCTGGTGCAAGACGCAGTACTTGTTGGAAATGTGTAAAAGCTCTATCAACATCGTCTTGAAAGTACAAACACATTCCACGAATGTATAACGCTTCAGCGTTCTGTTTATCGATGTGTAAAGCATTACTAAGATAAGATAAAAAATAATACGACTTTAATTAAAAAATAATAAGATTTATATAAATAATAATTATTATACTATTGATTTAGCATGATAATTTACTTTGCAATATCTTGAGCTTCCTGATATCTTCCTAAAAGCGCCAGACATTCTGCTTTGATCAATTTAAACCGTGTTCCAGATGTACTTATATCACAACAACGATCCATACAATATACAACCTATGGAACATGATTCCAATAATTATATATACACATATACACACACACACACACACACACACACAAATATATAAGAATATTATATACAAATCGATTATTAATAGATGTTATCGGAAACATGTTATCAGAACAAATTCTGTTACCATGCGATAATCCTTGGCATTGTAAGCAGCATCAGCATCCTTAAGGAATTTTTTTACATATGCTATGTCTTTTTGTTCTGCAGCTATTGACTCGTTATTAGAATCAAAGTCCATCAATTTCTTTAATGATGTCTCAGCTTCTAAAATGTCTCCCAAAATCAAGCAACACTTGATCATTCTTATATATGCCTGGAATGTAAACAAAAAGTAAATTTATTGATTCATTATAATATAATTAATTAGTTAAAAAATCATCAAACGTACTTTAGAAAATGTTGGTTCCAGTTCAATACATTTTTTAGCATCTGCTAGTGCATCTCGGTATTGCCCAAGCATCATGTAACATGCTGCTCTATTACTGTAGTAATGCGATATATCAGGACACAATGCTGAAAAATATTTTGGGTTCATTATAGTTATTTACAAAAATTTATAATTAGTAAAATTTAAAAAAAGATTTAATATTATTAGGAAATTAATTTTTCCTTATTTATTCCTCCTTTATTTTCCTTATTTTCCTTATTTTGCCAAATAAGTCAACTAATAGTTAGAGATCTCAGCTATTCAATATTTTTGAGGAGAGAAATAAATTTTATTGAATGATATAAAAATTAAATGAGGTATCATTAAAATAACATGCTGATATAAAAATAGTATCGGGGATAAAATCATGGGTGTGTTCTGTTGCACATATAATACGCATGAAGTATTATTTTATCCTTGTTTTAAACTCTGAGAACAAGGATAAAATGATACCTCATGCATAAGTCTGGATTTACAATAGGTATTTTAAGCCTTAAGCCATAAAAAATTGACCATAGTTGAATGCGACAAGAAATGAACCTGTAATTCGTCCATTTCTTAGAGGTTAAGGCTTAAAAATCTATTGTAGATCCAGACTTATGCGTGCAACAGACCATAGGCATGTTAAAACAGTAAATATTTACATAATACTGTTAGAACACTTACCAATAACTTCATTGTAACCAACCAATGCTTTCTTGTACTGTTTTTGTGAATAATGTTGATTAGCAACTTTCTTTTTTGATTCTGCCAATCTGTAAATATAATATATAAATAATAATATTAATAAATGTTACTAATAGAAGACAATAATAATAACATAGTCTCATATAACAATAAATATAGTCTCTTAAAAAAAATATACATAAATCTAAATAAGAAGACCATTATCTCGGAAATAATGGCAGATAAAATTTCACAGGACTATTCCAATTTCTGTTGGTAAGACGAAAAACCTTTCAAAACCATATCATCATTATAGAAAAAACCGATCTCAACATCTAGACCTATACATAATTCTTTTTGTCAAACTGTTTAACTACATTACAAAACTGATATGTCTCTATACATACAGCATTCCAACATATTTCCAGCAATATTACAGTAATACATGAATAAGTGTTTTATTTATTCCATAGATTAAAGATGCGTTATTTACTGTTGTCCATTTCTATGTGTTAACTTTAATATTGGTTTAACTTGCTTTTTATTTTCTTCTAGTTTTAAGAATTAGAAAAAGATGAAGACTATATTTTTGTAAATTATTTCGAAATTAAAGTCAATCTACATTGACAAAAATATATCTATAAATACTGAAAATCTATCAAAAAAAAGTAACATGAAAAACAAATAATTCAAAGGTTTTAATGTGAATAAATGATAATTTACCTTTGTTCTCACTGAATATTAAACAAAAATAAAATACATCATGCCCAATTGTGCTTTACAGAATTAAAGGCAAAATATAAGATAAGATTCCTAATTAAAAAAAAGAAAGAATTGTCTTTTAACATTTTGACATATAAATACTTATATGCACGCTACAGCATTGCTACAATGTGCTTGCTAAAATATTCCATGTTACTTGGGTCCAAAAGACTGCATATACATTTATATTCAATAATTGTATGAACGTAGATGATTCTTTTTTCAAAATAAGAATTTCAAGCATCTCTATTTCTGTAAGTAAAACTGTTGCGTTAACCTTGTCATTCTCCCGAATCATAATATTATTCACAAAATAAACAGAATACTTGTAACGATTGGACGCATTAAGTGCGGTTGGCGCACTAGTACATATTAAAGCTGTTATACACTGATCTAATCTGTGTAAAAGTAAGATGCAAATATTTGGAATTATAAAATACAAATTTTACTTAATAACACAATAAAATATTGAGAATTTCATGGTATAACCCATTCTTATATTTATATTAAACACACATTTTTACATCAATTTGTACATGATGGCTTTAATGTGCACTGAGTGCAATCGAAGTTGTTATCGGTTATCATTTATATAAAAGGACAAAGCATGGTATATATTCGACGTACTCAAAGCTAATTAGTTACAGAGAGTCCAAGTGTCGCAAGAGCGATATATAAATAGAAAATGCTCGTAAGGGAGCTTCCTGGTTTTATCCGTCCATATGACGCAATTACAAATCAGATTACAGGAAAACGCGTCCATGGCGTTTTTCTTGTAAAAGTGACAACTCACTCTTTTGTGCTCTCCGGTGTTTCTGTAACGTTAGTCGCCAAGTCTGGAACAACGTTGATCGGTTGATCAGACGACGCCATGGCCGTATTCCTTAATAAACGAGACAGGCAGACCGACGTTGGTATGCACCGTGAAAACAGGTGAGATTTTCCCTGCTCTGGATTTTGCTGTCGAGAAATAGAAAAGATTCACGAATGATTATGACCAGCGATACGCATTAACATACCGCGTTGGCGTAACCCAAAGACGCGGATCAACGTGTTCCTCCTTGCTCCTCCTTTCTTTAGGTCTGTTCTTTTTCCATCCCAAATTTTGAATTGGCGTACACTGGTACAATAAGGGTGAAATCACACAAGTTCGGACAGAGAGAAACCTGAGAGAGGATATGACAGCCCAAAACCTGTAACCACAAAATGCTACCGCGCACTACTGCTCTCTGACAAAATGGATATAAACTACATAGCAACGTCCACTTTTCTTAGGGTACATCGTCCATTTTCAGCCTTGAAAAATGGACGTTACTATGTAGTTTACATCCACTTTGTCAGAGAGCAGTACGTGCGCGGCAGTATTTTGCGGTTACAGGTTGAGTCGTCTTGTCCTCCTTCAGGTTTCTCTCTGATGATAGCATCAAATTATTAAAATTGCTTGTCAATTTATTTCGCGATTACTAAAGTAGTTTCATCGCGTTTATAAGAGGTGCGTTCGGCATTGCAAATAAGAGGCGTCCGTTTGTTCTTTTACCTTGAAAATCATTAGGCAACTCGCATCTTTCTGCTACATATCATCTCATGACTCATCTACGATCGGTATTAACATTTTTAGAGCCAATCGAGCTGCTCGATTCACTCCGGATTCAAATATCGAGCTCGCAGAGCTAATGCAGATTTTCATGCCTAAATTAAATTCATAACCTGTATATTTATGATAAAGTATCCAACTGATTCATTAACATAACGTACATTCATCTCTTTTAATACTTTCTATTTTACAAATAATATATTTGAATTGTTATAATGTCTGGGTCTACAAACGCTCAAACAAATGCTATCAAATAGAAATTAATGGAGTACATTATGTACAATATTTAATGATGAGTAAGTTTTTAATTCTTTTTCTCTTTATGAATTTGAAGTTAAGTTATTTGAAAACAAAGAATTTATGTTAATTTTAGTTAATTTTTAAATCAAAGCTTATGTTGCATATATAGAAATGAAATAAAATCAAACTGCATTAATATATTAAAGACTCTAACAAATATAAATCAAGTGATATAACTTATAAATTGCAGAAATTTATTTTCTTTTAAGAAAACATCTTGCATATGAGACTACTACATTCATGTAACGATCTATTTTTAGTATATATAAGACTATTATCAGTTTCTAGTAAAACGAAAGAAATTTTCGATTAATAGAGTATATTTTTTATTTATCCATAAAAACAATTTCATTTTATAATCTAACTTTAAAGGATAGTTTACAGGTCTAACATTCGGAATTAATTCTTGGCACTCGAATTGCTCGAAAATCACGTCATCAAGCTCGCCATCTGCTAGCTCGTATCTCAGATTTACATTGCCGAACGTATCTAAATCCGGAAAAACAATTTGACACGCAGTTTGAAAAGACTACAATATGGTATATATTGTATTTAAAGCAATGAAGATCCAGCTTCGACCGTAATATTAAATTTCTAGCATTTTAAATTTCTAGTATTGATTGTGATCGATTTTAATTATTGCCATTCTTTCTCTCCTAGTACTCGCCGGAGCAATTACCATATTACTAACAGATCGAAATTTAAATATCATTCTTTGATTCATCTGGAGATGAAGATCTATTCTATTTTATATCAACACTTATTTTGATTTTTCGGACACTGAAGTTTATATATCGGAGTATATAAGGGTAGCGAAACTATCCTTCTTCTTCTTCTTCTTCTTGTCGATGGATTTCTAATTTCTTATAGAAATCACAGCACCTCACTTCCAAATAAAGATTACTGGGCTGAAAGGGGCTAGTCAAATCAATGTATCATTTTAATAAAACTACCATTCACAATGCGTTTGTGAATGCCACGATGAGATATGAGAGTGGGAGCGAGAGAAGGAGAAGATGTGAAAGACGATAACCGAAATGTAAGTATTTATTTGCCATTTACTTGTGAAATTAATCATTCTCGGATCAGTCATATACGAGACACAAATGGTACCTTCCGCGCTATTTTATAGCGATCTATACAAAAGATGTATTTTTTTTTATTGTATTCTTTTCGTTTCAAGCAGTGATGGATACATAATTCGTTATTTAGCGTTATTTTATTATACATTTAGTGAAAAATGAAAATAAGTAATACATGCATATCGTGTATGAAACGGAATATATCCTTTAACAAAAAATTTTGCACTTAGGTTTTTTTGTTAAAAAATGTATATATTTTGATAATTTAACATTTTTTTAAAATTAATTGTATTTATATAATATATATTTATATATTTATATAATTTTTGTACTAGGATGTGAGAAAATATTTTTTTTTAAGTCTTTTTTAATCTTTGAAATGTGTTATATTTTGAAATACATAATACCGAAATAAAACTTACGAAATTTTTAAATAATTGGCAATTAACAAATTTGACAGTAGAATAAATTTGATTTATTTAAAATGTCCATTTAAATATACTTCTGACTATTTTGTACTAAAACAATAGTCAAAGTTACCAAGAGAGAATTTATTATTATTGTTTGTACAAAAATACATTTTTTTTAATTGCAAAATTTTAAGAATTTTAGAACTTATTATTTTTTTCAAAGTATACAGTAATTAAAGATAAAATTTTTACTTTTTTATTAAACTTACTTAAGAACTTACAATTATAATATTTATATAAAAAATATTTTAAAAATTACATAATTCTAACTAATTACTCTGATCTTTTATTTCTGCATGAATATGATTAAACTCTTGTTTATTCTCTTGCTTAATTAATAGTTTATGAAAATATTTGCGTAAGAAAATACCAAATATCTTTCCAATTTTTATATAAAGATGCAGTATTAAAACTCACAAAATTTAAAAAGAATATCATTTTTACATAAAAATAAATTACAATCTTCTGTTTTGATGTAAAAAGAAACATACACGATTAAAAATTAAAAGAAGATATTTAAGGATGCCGAAAATAGGCCCACAGACCGCCTTTTGGTGTTGGTAATATGGTGCCAGGAATCAATTTTAAAGGCATTTGCGTCTTCAGGGATAGTTCCAGCTTGTATTTTCTCACAATCATAGCCAAACCTGCCTTTATCTGCAGCTGGGCCATTCTCATGCCCACACAGATTCGCGGGCCTTCGCCGAATGGAAGAAAGGTGAATCTATCAATGTTGTGTTTTCTGTCCGAGTTGAATCTTTCAGGATCGTATTCTTCCGGATTTTCCCAATATTGAGGATCTTTGTGGAGAGCTTGAACTGATATCAAAATCTTCATTCCAGGTGGCACGCGACAGACAACTCCATCGGATCCTTTCAGTTCGAACTCTTCTGTGCATCGTTTCTTCATCAATAATGCTGCGGGTACCAACCTCATCGTTTCGTTGATGACCTGATCCATGTACGTCATCTCCCTCAAGCCTTCATACGTGATTTCGCTATCGTATTTGTTGAACACGGATACCACTTCCTCGTGTAATTTCTCTTGTATTTTTGGATAACGGGCCAAATAAAATCCAACGAAGCTCATAACAGTGCTGGACGTTTCGTAGCCATCGAGAACGAATGACATTGCCTGACCTGTGAGCATTTCATTGTCGAATTTATCCCCTTCTGCTCGCTCCAGTTCAGCCATCAAATGGAGGAAATCGTTTTTAGGTATTCTGTCCTTTCTCCTTTGCTCCATGAGTTCTGCAACCAATGTTCTGAAGAAATTGTCGACGTGCTTCGGGATTAGGCCTAGTTTGAAGATTTTATTTAACGACGGAATGAGAAATATGAGAACGAACATAATCCTACTTCGTTTGGACGGTTTGAAGATGGCTTGTCCGAGTTTTCTGAAAGATACATCTTTTTTGTCATCATCAAAGCAATATCCATCTACACCGAAGCCAGCAGCAGCTACCACCTGCGCGGAGTATTTGGAAAATAAGCTCTTCAGTTCGAACTCTGTCTCTCTGTTACTTAATTTTCTGTCCATGTAATTCTCCATCATCGCACACACCTTTTTAACGCTTTCAAGCAGAATCTTCAGTCGCATGCTGGAAAATGCGTATGTTAATCGCTTTCTGCTGTTCAACCACTTCTCACCGGAAAGGCCGAAGGGATTATATGATAGGAGGCTGTCTGATTCTTCATCAATATGAATAGCATTTTCAGCAAAACTTGAAAAATGGGTTTGCAGCACCACTTTCACTAGTGCTGGTTCGATGATCATTAACGCCGGTGATGTAAAGTCATAGATCCCGACCATGCTGTGACCTTTATTGTCCTTATAGATCTTGCAATAGAAATCGGCGATGTGCGTCTTCATGCAGATCACCGATAACATGTTACCGAATCCCGGCAAGGCTCCATCCACATATGGAACTTCACGTTTTTGCCAGTACTTGTAATTTCGCGTCAGATAAAAGTAAAAGACTATAAATGCCCCGAGAATCAGAGACACTAGCACGACAGTCATGTTGCTCTCTCGTATGACAAGTAACGTTTGATGGGATAAATTGATGTGACCCTGACTACGTATCTGCGACTGGTCGTGATATAATAAAATTGTTGACGATAAAGTACAATAATAGCGTTGATAAAACGAGCGAAACTGATCATGCTTGTGTGTGTGTAGCTACTGATTTCGCCACATTCCGCCAGAAGTGTTATTCTGTAACTGTTTTACACATCTATCAACAGTTGTCGGTCTCGTTGCGTAGTTTTTTCACCATATAAAATATCTACGCAACGACATCGACAACTGTAGGTAGACATGTAAAGGTATAAGTTACGGAATCGCGCCTCAGGCCGCCATCTGATTCTGTGTCACTCTGGTCTAGTATTCAGGTTTAAAATTGAAATATTTGTTGTAGATACTGCAAAGAATTGCAAGAAATGGATTTTTTAAAAATATATAATTAACGATCTGCAGCATAAAAAAAGTTCAAGATCATGTTTCAAACGTAGAAGAAGATTACAAAAACAAGTATAGTAACTAGACGAACATCAATGTAGTTAGTACTAATAATATAGAAATACCCACATTATTTAATTATTTGTCAGTTTAATTTTTGATACTATTATCCCAATTTCAATTAGGGATTATTTTTCGAGAATCGATCGAATTGATCGAAAATTGAATCAGCGCGCAGTTTATAGAACTATATAGATATGTATATAAATTCACACTAAAATATTATCAAATACTATAAAGATCCTTTTAATCCGAATAAGGCATTTTTCTATCTATTTCTATTTATACTTAATATTTTTGAAAAAAAATTTTACGCCATTTTTCGTTTATTTAATTTTGAAATGTAATTCTTTCTATATATTATTATTTTCCAGTTGTCATTTGAACTGCAGTGACAACTGTACCTCCTGTCTCTGTAGAGAATATGATAGTACTTGCTTCCGAATTATCTGCGGAAGAAGAAAGAATGTTAGTTCCTTAGCATACAGAATCGGACGTTGAATTGGAATCATTACATTTGTAAGAGCTCATGATTTTTTAATGTTAATTTTTTTCTCAATTTTTTTAATATCCCTTCATTTTATTTTCTTTTTTCTTAATATTAAATGATATTATTTCAGCCCTGTTGAACATAAGTAAGATAAAAAAAGAACACCAAGTAACATGATGAAAACTTCGAAGATTCAGAAATTCCATTAAAAAGACAGCGATTACTTCAAAAACGACATACATTTCAAAATCTTCTGACATATATTTTGAATTTTTTTTTATTCATCAAGTAGAAAAGCTAGACATAATAATATTTTTAATTTGACAGTTTTCGTAAATGGATATTTAAATATGAAAATCACATTAATCAAAATTTTAAAGGAAGGATAGAATTTATATTATTTTGTCGTATCCTAATAATCGCATAATTCTCTCTATGAAACCTAGCATATTATTATTTCAAAAAATTTGATTGTTATTAATAATATAAAATTATTTTTACTATCAGTTCTATCGAAACTTTGCAATTTGTATTGACAAGTCATGAGATTTGGAATTTATCAGAAGTTTTGTGGCGTAACGAGTTGCGCATCCAGTTCAGTCAACTTATTCCAGAGAACACATACATGAAGAGCGCTATTATTGCTTTCAAAATACTTCTTGTAAGCATTGCAACGTATTTTCCATTATTAAAAAAAAAAAAATACTGGCAATTTTATGTATCTTACTATATCACTACATTTTTTCTTATTGCATCAAAATCTAACATTACACAATTCATATTTATAGAATTTCATGCACAGAAGAAGATCATGTTGCAGCAGATTGACAATGAGCGCTTTAAAACTCTATGGATTTCGAAGTACAAGGAAAATTAAACTGAGATATAATATAAGTGATCAGATATACATATATATTAACTAATTATTAATATAAATATTGATATTAATTGTAATAATTTGCATCATGGAATTTATTTTTATTATTTCTAAAAAATGCTTCTATTTTTTTGTGTTTGATTTATGCGTAAAGTATTTATCTTTTGATTTTGTAAGATTATATTTTTGCCTTCCACTTTTATTGCTTTATACTAAATCGTTAAAATAATACAAAAATATCAATGTGAAAAATCATCAAAATTAAAAAAAATTAATTTTCATATATACTGCAGAGGAAGCGCGGCACTTTATTTTGGAATGTATAATCGATAATAAGCAGCTTAAGAACATCATATTACGAACCTAAAAATTAAAAGAAGAAATTGACATCTATTTAAATAAGATGAAGAAATCAATCTTTTTAGAGTGCTAAATAAATGATATTTTAACAATAATATTAAAGTGATAATAAAATAATTAGTCTTACTGCTGTATGATATTATATAAAATTCTTTTTTATTTTTTGTTTATATACTTAAATTTAATATTAATCTTCACATAACAAAACTATAATAAAGCATTATATATATATATATATATATTATTTCAAATTTACTAGGTTATTTATAATTTCATTAGTCAACATCTAGCGAATTTTGTTCATTTTTTGTAATTTTCAAGATACGGAATTGACCTTTTTGAGCTTACACGTGAAGTTTCATTCGTATTGGGAACATACTCGAAAAGCATGTTTGCGATCTATAACATTTGCGCATCAAGACTGTTGATTATTGGGTTTATATTTATATTGTATTTATTTATATCCGTATTCATAGTCAGACCTTGTACTTAAGGCTTCCTTAAATTTATCTTTAGATGTTCAGCAGCCAATGAAATAATTCGTAGAGTATCTAAAGATAAATTTAAGAAAGCTTTAAATATAAGGCCTGATTATGAATATGAGTATTAGACCTGGTTGCACCAACGTTACTTTAATTAACCGAGCGAGGCTTAAAATTCTCCTTGTCCCTGTCTCTTTTCGGTCTTAAAACGAGATAGAGAGAGTTTTAAGTTTCGCTTAAAATCGAAGTAACGTTGGTACAACTGAACCTAAGGAACCAAAAGCAAGGACCAATCGTATTCAAGAATTTAACAACAGTTGCAAAGCTGCTTTTTCTACTGAACGTAGCTAATAGTAATCGATAACAGGCGCCATGAATCGACGCCTCTCCTGCCTTACCGATTAGGCAAACGACAGGTGTGACGTCACGCGTCGACCGTCCCGCGATGCGTATCGGGAAACACGGGAGATCTGCCATCTTGAATGGCATGGCTCGTCTACACAGTGCGTGATGAAGGAGAAATGCGAGCTTTAGTGCGGACGTTTCGCTGGTATTACGCTACGTTGAGATCCGCGTGAAACTTAACGACGACCGTGACGCGAGGAGGCTCTCTCCCTGCCCCACGCGATGGAGGCGGTGAAGGCGTTTAATGGGGAGGTAAGTAACACCCCGAGGTCCCTCCGCTTGTACGCGCACGTCTTAGAGGTCACCGTCGTAGGGGCAGCTCTCCCTCTCTACGCTGCTCGCATTCAACTTTGCTCTTTCTGCCTCGTATCTCATTCTGAATCTCGTGAGAAAATCGCAAGAACCTTTGCGATAAAAGAAAAAAAATGATGCGTTGTCCCCCCCGAATCTTCCCCTTGGCTATAGTCAGTGTTGCTCCCGTTCGATTTTGACGAAAGGGTATCCTCGCTGGAGACGCAACTCCGTTGAGACTCTTCGGAAAATCACGATCACGATGAAGGTTGAATGGTTCCTGATCGCTGGGACTTGGTGCGACTTGTTTATGAAGGCCACTTGCCGATTTCGATTGAATCAGTGATCGCGGTTTTGTTGAGCGAATAGCTAGTTGTATTTCTGAATTATGGGATGATAAAGCAAGCAAGCACGTGTGATATTGTGATCTGTACGTAATTAATCTTTCCAGACAACACGCATCGTCCAGAAGATCTCTTCTTGTCTTAGATATCTTGTAGATATATATGCTCTAAAAGTTGTTTTTCTGTCTTGTCTTGTCTTGTTTTTACAACGTCTTTGGACATGCATGTTGTCTGGGTTTCGCGATGCTAAAAATTACTTCGAGATCTCGGTTAGAAATAAAATTAACAAGTCACATTTGAATTATTTACAATCTTGACCAGCAGTTGACCAGTTGATTGTGTATCTTGAAATAAGGTGAAAATTACAAAAGTGAACAAATTCATTAGATATTGATCAATTAAATTATGAATATTTTGGTAAATTTACATACTTTTGTAATTTTCACCTCATTTCGAGATACACAATTGCTTCTCGTGGATGTAATGATTCACTAGCTGCATTCGGAAAGAGACACTACTAACGCTGCTTGTGTCATTCTATCCTTGTTTTATGTAATAATAATTAACAAAGATAGAATGACACAAATAACGCTAATAATGTCTCTCCGAACGCATCCACTGTGTTACACCATGTCCTCTGTGTCTCTTATTGGAAGCCCTCTTTGGTCGATATTTGTAGTTGATTCTTGTATTTAAGACTGTCTTAAGTACAATCTTAAGATATCATGAACTAATAGAGCCATATTAGCATTACTTAAAATATTACTTGAGGTCTTGAAATAAAAATTATGATTGCCAGCCTTATGATATACTTATACTATTGAGGGTCAATCGTTGTAAAAATATGAAGAGCAAAAATATGAAGAGTACAATTTTTTATGTATGTACACACACACACACACACACACACACACACACACACACACACACAAAAGCAACAAATTTTTATCATTTCACATTTCGTTTTACATTTCCACTCTAGGAACAAAATTACATGATTAATTGTATTTAAAATGCTGCAGCTTTTGGCAGCATATGAATAGAGATATGTTGATATTTACCTTTTATTGAAATATACATTAATTCATATTCACACTTTTATCAATAAATACATGCATATAATTTATATTACATATACTATAAAACTTTAGAAATAAATACACATAAAAGATAAATTACATAAATGATACATTTTAATTCTTACTAATGGGACTCCGTTTATCCGAACATATTAAGGCCCGATTTTACAATATATGGTTACCTAAAGATTAAAGGAAACTAAGAAATTCATTGAATGAATTTCATTGATAAATGTTGGTAACCTTTAATCTTTAGGTAACCATATATTGTGAAAACAGGCCTAAGAAATAATACATTGTAGGGGACAATAGTTTTGTGAATTATTCATATATTAGAATTTCATGGACTTTTTATCAATACTTATCAGTTCTGACAATAGGAGTTAATCTCGACATGCTCCTTCTTTTATTTAGTTTTGTGAAGGTTATGCAAGCAGTGTTACAATTCAAATAACAGATGCTCAGATATAGATTTGATTTTTTTTTTTTTTTTTTTTTTAATAAACTGAATTAATGTATATTTTTGGAACTTAAAATGATATTTGATATTTGACAAAAACAAGGAGAAAAGTTCTAGTGCAGGAATAAAAAAAAGTAGGTCTTATAAGTTCGGATATTTGAAACTAAGCACAAACTTATTGTATATAAATGTGTGCAGATGAAGAAATTCTACTATATATTGCTTCTTTAGAAGATATAATTAATCAAGATTTAATTTTGCAGCTCTCTGCTCTTTACGATGTCAAACCCCCAATCTCGAAAGCCAAAATGAATTCGCTTACACGGGGAGCCATCAAAGCAATAAAATTCTACAAGCACGTTGTACAAAGCGTAGAAAAATTTATTCAAAAAGTAAATATCTATTCAAATTTTCTCTTGGCCATATACATGTACGTGTATTTTATAATTTATTTTATTTTGTTTTAGTGCAAGCCGGAGTACAAAGTACCAGGATTGTATGTAATAGATTCAATTGTTCGACAGTCCCGACATCAGTTTGGGATGGAGAAAGATGTGTTCGCTCCACGATTTGCAAAAAATATGCAGACTACCTTTCTTAATCTTTTAAAGTGCCCACAAGAAGACAAGAGCAAAGTTATACGTGTATTAAATCTTTGGCAAAAGAATGCAGTTTTTCCACCAGAAGTTATTCAACCACTTTTTGATTTGGCAGATCCGAATCATCCTATACATAAAGAACAGCCAGTAAATAGCAATGGTAAATATAAAAAATACAATTAAAAATGTATGTGAAATTAATAAATAATATAAATATAGGCATTATGTCTAATTCAGACTGGATGCAGTTAAGCAACGGAGCAGCAACCAATCAGTGAGATATTTACAGTGGCGTAAAAAATTCGCTTCACTGGTTGGTTGCTGCTCCGCTGTTTAACACTTGCTGCGTTCAATCGGCACTAGGTATAAAACTTAGAATACAATATGCGTATATATATATATATATATATATATATATTATGTGTGTGTGTGTGTGTGTGTGTGTGTGTGTGCGTGTGCGCGCGCGCGCGCGTGCGTGTGTACATGAAAAATAACATTTTAATACTGATAGGTACATTAAATGCATCATCTGGAAGTAATCTGAGTAATGTAAGTGCAGTCACAAAAACTCCGCCATCTACAATTAAAAACGCTGCGAAGGATCCCAAACTATTTCCATCTGGAAAAACAATTGATCCAGTATGGCTTGCACAAACAAAAATGGAAGCAGCAGTCAACGCAAACAAACTTTTGGTAATATTGTCACATATGTTTATACATTGTGCACATATGTCTTAAAATTTTATTCAATTTTGTTGTTTTCCATATAGAATCAGTCCAACTCCGGTCAGGTGGATTCCTCTTTTTTCGATCAATTGCAACATTTACAGCAATTACTTATGAAAAAGGATGTTACAAATGAACCAAAGAGTTCTGTCAAGTTTGATAAAAAGTTGTTAGAGTTTGATTACGGAGAAGAAGAAGATGACGATATCGTTGTTACTAATTCTCCAAGCACAGCTGCCTCAGCCAATACACAACACAATACAGTTTCAGCAAACAGCAGTTTAGAAAGTCTTGGATTATTGCTTGCAAATCCAGAGGTACTCGTCGAATACCAAAAGTTAATAGCAATACTAAGGTACAATATACTCACTCTATATATCGTTCTGTTCCATTTAAAGGTTATGAGGCAATTACAAACTTTACAACAAACCATGCAAAGCAATGCAACCTCTTCACTCGAAATGGAAGAAAAGATGCGCAAGCTGCAACAAATGAAACAACAAGAAGAAGAATTTGATAAGCATTTAGCACAAACTGTTCCTGTAAGTTGATCAGATCATTTTTTAATTTTTTTTTATGGCATGATTCTTGTAAATTTTTTTTTCTCTTTCAGAATCTTCCATTTGCAGCTGAATGCGATTTAAAACCTTCTGATATTTTGAAACCAAGCACACAAAATTATGCATCAAATATGAACAGCAATGTGATGCAGGATATGAGTCAGCCACCACCTGGTTATCCACCAGCTATGTCGTATTCTTCCCAGTCTTTATCGAACATTCGACAAATAAATCAGTCTACGCATCAAAATCAAAAGAGTCCATTACTTGATGAACGTCAAGAAACGCAAGATTATTCTGGGTAAATATATCATAATTTAACAATACCATAATTAACTAATTTAACTCTCTTATATAATGGTCGCTTTTTTATAGAAACAGTGTCAGACGTGATAGCAGCAGTGTAGAAATTGTAAACTGCGAAAATGCGAGTTCTCAAAGTAGATCGCCAGACCGATATCGACATCACAGTCGATCCCGATCTCCACGACTCAGAGATAGAGATAGAGATCGAGATAGAGATAGAAAATCTCGATCTAGAAGCAGATCGAGACGAAGAAGGTAATTAAGTTTACTTGACATTAAATCGAATTAATTACTGACAAATATGTTAAATATAGAAAAATAAAGATCGTCAAATGATTAACTTACATTTTTGTGTTATTAATTTTATATTAGGCACATATTTTATATATACGTTTCCTTTTTCTTAGATCTCGTTCAAGAGTTCGAAAACGTGATGATAGCCGAGAAAAGATGACAGAAGAAGAGCGGGAAAAGGATAGGGAACGACGCAAACGCGGTTTGCCGTCAATAATTAGAGACAAATTAAGTGGTATGTATTTTAAAGATAAAGAGGATTTTCCTCATTTTATTTTATGAATCAGAATAGTAGGAAAAATTAAACACACGTTTTTACAGTTTGCAGTACAACACTTTGGGTAGGACATTTGTCAAAACTCGTTCATCAAGAAGAATTATCTGATACATTTGGAGAGCTTGGTGATATTGTTAGCATTGATTTAATCTCGCCAAGAGGTTGTGCATTTATATGTATGAATAGAAGACAGGACGCATATCGAGCACTAACAAAATTAAAAAATCAAAAGATGCAAGGCAAAGCTATTACGGTAATTAATTATTTATAATATAACTGAAAAAATTTGAAATGCTTTAGTATATGCAATATATTTCTATTTTAATTATATAGTTGGCATGGGCACCTGGTAAAGGAGTAAAAGGCAAGGAGTGGAAAGATTACTGGGAAGTAGAGCTAGGCGTCAGTTATATTCCCTGGAATAAATTAACCAACATTACCGATCAAGAATTGGAGTTACTAGAAGAAGGAGGGATGATAGACGAAGACACACTACCTCCTCATTTGAAAGGTAAATTTCTTCAATTTATACATACACATAGAGAATACATTGATATATTGCATGTGAAAAGTGAGTAATTGGAAGAGTAGTTTAATTAATTATATATCAGTCTTATTGTTCCTGAAACATGGATTACAATTACATCTCATAAGTCTTTCATTCATAATCTTCAATTCCTTCACGAATCAATGTTTTATAAACCGAAGCAAATGCGGCATGAAAGTCAGACAGAAAAGAGATTGCTACTTACGAATCGATTGCCCTTGCATAAGAAGATACATAATAAGCTCTAGTTTCATAAATTGAAGATCTTGCATTTATGAAATTTAGTTACCTTTCGCTTACCATTTATTACAATTGTTATGCAATTTGTTTCTTTTAATTGGATGGCATTAGAAAAGAGTTTTTTAAAAGGCAAGTTTCAATTTAGTTACATAAATTAAAGTGATATGTAACTTGAACCAACTTGCGAGATTAAAATCAGAGTAATATCTTTAAACTGAGATCCGACTGTGAATCAGTCTTGTTGAAATAGAACTCTGAATAGTTTTATATTGATCAAAAATATTAATTCTATTATTGAAATAATTGACGATATGCTGTAAAAAGTATATTCGTATCATACATATTATTATATGTCATAATTAGTTATCAATTCTAAAATATATAGATTTATTCTTTGTAACTGAACTAAACACCTTTACTTAAAATCAAATAGATATATATATATATTTGAAGTTTGATGAAAGGGAGATAGAAAATGCAATTAGTGTAGTCACAAAGAACAAGCCTTATATTTTTTTTGTACCACAGGGAAATTGAAACACACTGGCACAAGTGCAGATGTTTTGCAACAACAGTTACATCTACAACAGCAAGCAATAGTTGCTACTGGAGCAATAGGTGCTCCTATTCCCACTTTGACAGATGGTATCGTTAATGTCATACAGCCGCCGACTAGTTCACAGCAACAACAGCAGCAGCCGCCGCAGCAACAGCAATTAGTCGACACTAGTCAACCGCCACCAATCAGACCACCAACATCGGCTGCGCTACTGCCTCCACCGAATACTCAATTGCAAATGATGCCGCCAGCATTTACAATGCCACCTGGAGTGCCACGTAAGATTATAACGTTTATTAATTCTTAAATTCAATTCGTTTTTCTGATGAATATTTAGATGATATAATATTATACGATTTTGCAAGTGCGACATATCAATGTAGTATATATAATATTCAATATAGTTATTCTCAGTATTATACAATAATTTTAATTATAATTTGAATCATATATTATATTCTTATTTTTTTCTGTATACAAGTCATAATATTAAAGATTATGCGTTTTGCGGATTTCCTCCGTGTCCATTTCCATTCTTGGAATGCCAATTTCGTGAATCTTGCAGTCCATCAGGAGAAACGTTGGCATTCCAAGAATGGATCTGGAGGAAACCCGCGAAACGCATAATCTTCATATAGAAAGCACCCGTGGAAGCCTCAAGAATATTATCAAGCCATAATATTTTTTCTTTTCTTTTCTTTTCTTTTTTTTTCTTTTTTCTTTTTTTTCTTTTCTTTTTCTTTTTTTTTAAGTTGTACGTGATTCATAAGGAAAAATATTTTTTTTACATCACAGCAGATGTCTATAATGATACGATTTGATGGGGCTTCTAGTAAAGTATCTTACAGTTCTTAGATATTACAAATCTGATACAGGAATGATTAGCCACATGGGCCTACAAATGCCGCATGGACTAATGCCGAATGTTCCAATCGGAGTACCACCACCTAACATGCAGAGTCTGCTGGGACCACCCGGCATGATGCAAACCATGTTGACACCACCAGTAAACCCGCCATTTGGAGCAGGTGTTGGCGTAAGTTTATTGACACAAATTCCACTGCCCGCACCTGCAGCGCCTTCGGATAAGCCAAATTCCACTGGTATGTACAATTCTTTAATAAATATAATTAATAAAATAATATCTTGAGATATTTGTAATAGCTACCTAATTTTCTATAACTACAAAGTATTTGTCATATTGCGGTGTATTAGTAATAAAAAACTAAATTTTTATTTGTCTTTTTATGAAAGGATCCCATATTAATTATATGAAAAATTATTAAAATGATTTAGTTTTCACATATCTAGCTTATAATGCCGTGAACAACAAATATTGACACAAGGCTGAATAATGGATAGTTTTTGAACTATGGTATATTAAAGATGCTTTGTGGGTAAAAATTTTACGTCTTTGATACATTATAATACAAAAACCATTATTAACCCGTGTGTCTAATATTTTTTTGTTCTCTATATTACAAACTACATTATATATCAGTATTAATATGGTAGAGATTTATATATATATTTATATCGTTATATATATTTTAAATTTAGTCTCATATTCTTGTACTTTTTCTGATCTATTACTTTAAGAATGAAATGATGGGATATTTTCCTGTCTTGCTGACAATGACATTTAAACGAAAATAACTTGTATACATAGAAACAGAATAAAAATAATTAAAATTATCAGCGCTAATATAGTATGTGAATTCTCAGATCTAATTTTAATTGAATCCGCAATAATACTTAATATGCTTATCGCCCAATAAAGTTGGCTAATTAGAGCCAAACAGGATACGAGATCCTGAACATTACAGGTATGCCGCACAATGTTCCACCGATTGGAGTACCACCGCCTACGACAGAGACGAATATGCCGAACTTGCCGATGTTACGACAACCGTACGGAGTTGGTCCGGCGCCACCAATGCAGATGCAACTACCTCAACAACAGCATCACTCGGATGATATGGACGTAGAGATGGAGGACGCGATGCCGCAAAGTTTGAACAGCAATTTGCCCAAGGACAAGCCGAATCTCAGTGATCAGTTGATCGCGGCGATGAACATAAGCAGCAATGTAAACGACTGTCGTATGGAGAACGATCAATCTCGCGAGTACAAGGAACGAGAACGTGATCGAGAAAACAGGGAAAGGAGAGACCGGAGTGATCGAGATCGCGGAGATCGCATGGATATCAACGAATGCAGAATAGATCGTGGTAGGGATAGAGGAAGAGGACGAGATCGCGGTCGAGATAATAGACGGAGAGATAATCGTGACAGAGAGAGGGATGATAGACGCGACAGAGACAACCGTGAGACCCGGGAAAGTCGGGAGAGCAGCAGCAGACACTCGGAAGGACCGAGTGGACCAAATCAAAACATTCAAGAAGGCGAGGGCATGAAGAAGGAAAACAAACCCAGTCTAGCCGAACGACTACGGCAGTTGGCGGACGGTACGTTACCGTTGGATGACCGGATGGACAGGAACATGCGTGGCAATCGAGCTGAGCGTAACAACGAACGGAACGACAGGAACTTCGAAGAAAGTCCCGGAGGTAGTGTACGACGGCCACCCGGTGACATGCCGATCTCATTGATGGACCTACCTAAGTTCCCTGGAGTAATGCCTCCAGATCGAGCCGACTTTCCGCGAGGACCAGATTTCCGGAGCGGACCGCCAGACACACGCGAGTTTCCGCAACGCGGCCTGCCCGACCGGCCTGATCGACAGAATTTCCCACCGCGCAGTGGACCGAGAGCTTCACAGATGGACGACTTCCACGATCCTAGAATGCAGCCTGGCATGTTCCCGGAGGAACACTATGAGAATAGGTTAGGTCACAATGGACCTCGGCCTGACGATTTTCCGCCGGGTAGGCTAGGCCCGGCTAGAGACGAGTTCGAACGACCAGAACGTGGTCCTCGCAGACCGCCCGTGGACGAGTACGAACGTGAGCGTTTTGAATACGAGATGAGACGTGATGGATTTGATCCGCGAATGCAGGACGGGTTCGATCATAGGGGTCACAATGAGCGCTCCGATTTTGATCTCCGCAGAAGGGAATTTTTTGGTGGACCGATGGAGCCAGTATTTGGAATGCCGCCTTTAATGGGGCCAAAAGGACCGAGAGGGCCGGTTGGTCCTGATGGATTTGGACCACGCGGAGCTAGAGGACCCGGTAAGACATGAATTTTCTATTCTTTTTTGTAATTGTGTTTGGTAGTTTATGTTAGAAATTAGTTATTGTATAAGATATTAGCATTTAATATAAGGCCATGTTTCTTGTTGCAAATTGAAATAATTCTTATTAATTACTATCAATCGATCAATCGATTTGCTCCATAATTCTGAGTGAATCTTGATCTGTTCTAAAGATTCTTTATGAACAATAGCTGTTTTACGTGATGTATAGTTGCTAGCCATGTGCATATACCCCAACGTGGTCTAGGGAGACGTTTCATGCAGATTAGGAATTTAAAATCCATACGTATGATGGCGGATAAAACCCGAGACGCGCCAATTATGAAACCGCCATTTCCATTTGGAGTCCCCCTGCGACATCCCAAAAAATTCTTTTAAAAAGTATTAAAATTTTGATATCTCTATTTCGATAGCAGATAGTCAATATTAGGTTTTAATATTATATATTAAATATTTAATATATTTAATGTTAGATTGGCAATCAGTCACCTAGACTTTTACAAATTAGTAAAAAATTACAAATAGATAATTTATTAAAGAAATAATATAACTCGTAATAATTAAATGTTTTAAATTTGATTTTAATTAAGAAAAAAAGGAAGAGAAAAGAAATGAATAATAAGTAAATATTGTTCCAGAAGCTCTATATTTTTTATTGTATAAAATACTCAATATTGGTTCCTGTGCTCACATACGCATGTATTGCATGACACAGCAGCACACAGTTATAAACTTTTGATAAACTTATATCGCATTTTTATACATAATAATTATACCTGTGACTATACGTATGAATTTCTTAATGTTAATTTGCTCATTTAATTTCTTTACTCCGCGATTTACATGTTAAAAAATATGTAATATGATAGCAAACGAAGTGACCTGTTTTATTTACAGCAAATGTAATTATGTTGCTTCGTGCGTGTCACTTTGCTGTGTCTTTTGTAGGTCCTCTCATGTTCCATCTACGTGGCATGGGTCCGAGAGGTATGAGGCCCGGGATGAGGCCGCCGTTCGCACCTCGAGGTCCACCATTCGATCCCAGAGAATCGGACTCTTTCTTCCGACCGCCGTTCGATGAAATGCGCGGTCGTCCAGGACCGCACATCCGACCACCGTTTGGCCCGATGGGTCCGCCGGCAATGCATGGACCAGATGGACCATGGAGAAATCAGGAAGGCGGTGGACCCGCATCATGGTCTGGACAGGAACCCGATGGGCACGGACAACGCGAGAATCATCTTCCACGAGACAAGCAAAAATTAGCAAAGCATCAAGATTATAAAAACATGTCTGAGCGGGAGAACCGTAACCGAAATCGAAAATCTAGATGGGGCAATATTAGCCCACAAATGACAGATGACGTGGACGAGATGCCGTCGGAAGAAGCTGAAAATAAAATGGGGATATCGGATGGCAGCAAATTAGAGACGAAGGATAACTTTGATGCTTCAGCCTTGGCTATCACTCAACAGAACCTTCTGATGCAAAAGAATCAAGATGAGTCGGTAATCCACGAGCAGAATATAATGCATGGTGACAGAGAAAACGAATTTGCAAGTGTATCGAACGATAACAATGTTGATGAGATGAGTTATAAAAATGATGAGACCAACACCTTCGAAATTGGTGTGGATCATTTCTCCAGCAACGATGTAGCGCAGGGTGAAGAGGAACAGTGTGAATATGAAGCACCCATTCCAGCTGAAGATTCAGCGCAGCAAAATGTGGTACAATCGATCGAACAAATAGAGCACGTCAGTGAGAATTATAGTGAGCAATCAGTGGAACAGCAAGCGGATTTGTTATAAACAGAAAGGAAAGAAAGACAGAAAAAGATCGATATTTGGAAAATTACCAAAGTGAAGTATAGAGAATCTTCAGGCAGATTCGTGTAAAATATCGTTTAAATCGATACAATGTACATAGAGTCGTGCTAGTGAGAAAGAGCGAAAGAAAGCGAGCGAGAGAGAGAGAGAGAGAGAGAGAGAGAGAGAGAGAGAGAGAGAGTGAGCGAGCGAGCGAGAAAAAGAGAGGGAAAGAAAAAAAGTGAAAAAAATTCGATTTTACAGACTCAGAATTATCACGCTCTGGAGTGGTGGGGGAGCCATTGGGTCCAGTGAGTTGTTTTGAGTATCTTTCAATCGTCAGAATATTCAATTGTTAACTCTCGTGTAAGTCTTAATCAAGATTTCTTCCCAACTGAAATCTGCTTAGATAATTGCTGTGATAGAGTGAACACAGGACCTGTTTATTCGTGTAGAGGTATATACAGAGATTCAATTCTTAATTGAAATTCTTTTATCATAATCTTTACTACTTTTTTCCTCTTCTTTTACGTTGAATGATAGTTGCAATTATATATATATACATAACAAAGAATTTTATATATATATATATATATATATATATATGTATATGTATATATGTATGTATACATATAAACGTATATATAGACACATTCGAAAGAATTCCATCATTGCCATCTATACGAAATCAATCTCCAGTCAATTTGTTTGTAGTTTTATTACGAACTTTCCTGTAGTTCATTTCGAATCATCTATCGGGTATTGTACAGCGATAGTATCATACCTCATGTCCCTTTGAGGATTAATTTATTGAATTGTACATACTTTTATATTTTCGTAGCAGAACAAATGAATGAATATAATGTGCTGATTGTCATTGCTCAATCAAAGAAAGAAAAAGAATAAATATTTTATATATAACGTCTTTGATAACAAAAGAAACATGGCCTTGTTATTCCGATACGCGCGTAGCTCCTTATTACGACAAAATGAAAATGACAAACTAAGAAGTCTGCACGTGTATAATATACGAATTATATTTCTAGGCATCTACAGAGACATGTACATAACACAGTTTAGAATATATATTTGTTTCTCTTTTTCTTCCTGATTTTTTTTATCGGTTCTGTGCTTATTTTTCTTGAATTTTTTATATAAGCGAATAATTGAAATGACCTGTTCTACGCTAATTCACGGCACAGATTCATTTCATTCTGCATGAGAATTTAAATTAATCTGTTTGAGTATAAGAGAATAGTTACAAAGGTACGACGTGTCCCACGCGTACACGCGCTTCCATTTAACTTACACACATCACACACACGTACAGACAACGTGGTTCCTGTGTTCACATACGCATGTATTGCACGACGCAGCGATGGAAGACACGTGCTTGCGCTCAAACTGAGTGACAAGTGCAAGGTATTGTTATTCCCAATTACTTTCACATACCGTTAGTCAAGAAATGTGACTAAGATGATATTAAGAGAGCCATTGCTTGGCCGCCACCACTCCAGGATGAAACTCGTCGATACATATATTACCCATTTAATTATGTATCTTTAACGATTAGAATAATTACTTACGGCTAAGAGATGGTATTGAGAGAGAACGACTTCCAAAGTTGAATTGTCCGATCATGTCCAATTGTTGGACTCATCAACTGAACCGAACTCTTTGATTTTGAAACGTTACTATTAGACGTTCACTTCGCGCCTTTAATAATAAATAAAAACTGGATTGTTAAGAAATAATGGTAGACTTTTTAACGAGTCGTTAAAATAGGATATGATAGCATTATTTCAACGCGTATAATAACAATGTTTGATATTTTCACGTTAGAAAATGCATGTATGCCTATTTCGTTGCTTTGAGCTTACTTTACTATATAAGTTACGTTTTACAATCATATATTCATATATGTGAATCCATGAACAAACAGCAATTGTATTTAAGAGCGTATACTTAATATGAACATAAAATAAATTGACAAAATATTCTTTCTTTTCACTAGTAGCATGCTGGTACTTATCGTAATTTTCAACACGTAATTTCCACATTTCATTGACAAATTTTATAATACATATATTATAACGCATATAAAAAAACTAGAAGTTCTGTAAAATATATTGTACAGATAACAATGTGACATTTGTTTATATCCATATCACTTATATATATATTCGTTTTTTCTTGATCAATTTCTTCATAAACTGTAATTCAAATATCATAAAGAATTTTCGAAATGAGTATACAAGTGAAAAAGTATTAGGACAAATTGAATTGTTATTATTTATTTAATGTATAGTTGCATTTGCTTCCAATTCATGTAACACATTAAAGATACATTGTAATCATAAGTTTCATAAATGTAAATTTAAAAAAATTTTTTAAACGAGAACAAACCTGGAGTGGTGCGCGGCACTACATTCTAGGATTTTATACATATATTAGAATGGGATTGTATATAAATTTTTAATCTAATTATATAATGTGGAACCTTCTTGAGGCATGTTATGTTTCCTCGTGTACAATATTACTTTCAAAATTTCAGCATTTGTGAGGGATAGTATTTTAATTTTTTAAAGTCTTTTTATATATGTACTTTTTTAAAATTTTATATATACATATATAATACATGTATATATATATATATATATATATATATATATATATGTGTGTGTGTGTATATATATATATATATATATATATACATGTGTGTGTGTGTGTGTGTGTGTGTGTGTATGTACATGTTTGTACATATACAATTATGTATATATACATACTTGTGCATACACGCGCGTGCATAAAATATATTAATAGATATTATTATATAGTTTAATTGAAAATAAAATTTAATAAGAATATTAATAAAAACCAATAACATTTTATAAAAACAAAAAATGGCGCATTTGTCTTATTAATATTTGAATTAACAAGATTATTAAACTATTATTAATTATCATTTCGTTTTTCCATGTATATTATATACATATATAGCTCTAATTTAAAAAAATATATATATAAAAAGAAAGAAAAAATGTATATATGAAGAATGCCTTTACAATATTAGATACTATTACTTTTTTAATTTGGCTCTAGTTGATCTCTTTATTTTTACTTATATCTATTTAACATAACAAAAAATTGTTACGCATAATAGTTTATTAATATATTTATATATATTTGTATATATAAGTTATACATTAATTCTTCAATTTTAAACTTATTTTTCTCAGAAACGAGATGTATGAAAATATTTGTATTTTATTTTCATCCTGCTTGTGCACGAGGAATCATCTCTTTCTAGTTGCATTACAGTTTCACATATGTCCTATATATAAAGTATTTTCTTTTAGATCATTTTATGAAGTATTTTAATTACTTTTCATTTCAGTGAAAATATATAATTACCTTTAAATATTAATTGCGGCTATTACAATACGAGCATGTTAAATAATATGGTTTCAGAAAAGTTGTGCACTATTCAAATATGTTTAAAAATGATTCGTTAAATTTAAATACGTGAAATATAGAATAAACCAAATTAATTTTGCTACTATCTAAAAATCATATTTCATAAAAAGATAATTTTCTATTTTTCTTTTAATTTTTACGCTCTGATAATTGTTTAATTCAATAATATTAACTAATTAATTATAAACATTGGTTAATCGCTTGATTTAATAATTTAACAATTAATGATTAAACAATTTTTTATTTATGCACAATTCTTTTTAATGAAATTATTATATATATGGATAATTATATTTTATATATTGGATAATCAATTGTAAAATCGTAAGATCGTATTTTATCACATATAGAATCATTTTTATTAATATCTTACATTAACGTTTTTATTGATATTCAGATATCTGAAATATTAATATTATTTGATTAAATATAATAGCACGCACACACATTCACTGTTAGGGGATATTAAACGAGATAGAAATCACAGAGTAATTTATAAAATACCAAAAAAACTCTTTGATAAATTAACACGTTTGTTAAAATGAGTTCGAGTAGAAAGACCTGATATTTAAAATTACAATATTACATATTCATTTGTATTCTTTTTGCGGAATCGTCTTGTATAATATAACGTTACTGCATTTGTAATATAGGTAAGTATTAGTATAGATTGCAATAACTTTTGTAATGAAAATTGCACAGAAAATTAATAGGAGTGATCGATACATATGCGCAAATATTTCCAAACTTATATTTGATATCGCTGAGTTTGACGAAATTATGAAGCATACAGACTCCAACCATAGGCAAGACAGCACAATATAATGTATGAGAAATGCATCAAGTCATGTAAAGGAAATACATTCAGTTATTTCAGTGCATTCTTATTTTCCTTCACAAGTAGATACTATAACAGATTTTTTTATGACTAATTAAAAATTTGTCATTTATTTATTTTAATCTATTGCAATAGAGTAATAAAATAAATTCAATCACGATTAAATGAATGTTTTTGATTTAAAAAAAAAAACGTTTTTACAAAAAAATTAATAACTTATACTCAATATAAATTATTTTTTAGGTACATCCGCAAATTGGACATATATAATGAAATAAAAATCTTGAATAAGTGTGTGTGTACACACACACACACACACACACACACACACACACACAAAAGCTAGCTACGAGATTCATACTGCAAATATTTAAAAAAAATTAATTAAATTTTTATTTTTATACTTAAACTTACAAAAATGAATGCATACATGTATCTTTTTTTATTTTTATCTTTCTTTATTTTTATCTTTCTTTATTTTTATCTTTAGCCATTTAAGACTAAAAAAATAAAAAAATGCAGCCTTCATCATGTTCATTAACGAGTACATAATTAGATTGGACACTTATACATATATATAATATGCATATATAATTGGATATATTGGATATACTTATATACGCATATATAAGTTGTACATATAATCGAACAGCAAGAGTACTCACTGGAAGTGATAGATATCTTATCTTCCTTGACATTGTCATACTGTAGAAATCGGAGAATTTTTAAGTATATTTTATCCAAATTTTTTTTAGCAGTCATGACAAAGACTTATATCTATTAACACTAGAATAAATATGTGGATCATTCATAAATGTGATATATTTTTACAAATTCCCAGTATTGTAAAAACAATGCTAAATGGAGTATGAACCTACATTTTGCGTTTATCATATCCTAAAGTTAATTTAAACTTTTACTTAATGGCATTTAGGTTCTACGAATGATAAATAACGATATATTGAAAGTAAAGCATAAATTCTGATAGATATATATAATATATACAATATTGATTTAATACACGAGATACAACCGTACTTCCTGATATAAAAGTCACGTCTTCGAAAAATATAATATATTCTAAATACCCAAGTATGAGATAAATTCCTAAAAATAGAAAGAAAATACTTTACAAAATATCGTCATTTTTCAGGAGATTAATAATACTGGAAAAGTGTTTACACATTGTAAGTATTAAATGCTGGAATATATTTATATATATATATATATATATTTATATATATATATATATATATAAAATATAAAAATGTTGTACGATAGAAAGTAAAGCTCTATTAAAAATTTTATTCCAACTGGAACGGAGTGTAACAGATATTATAATAAAAACAGAATCGTATTGACATTATGACAATAAACAGGAAGCATAATTATCTCGGACTTAGGTCCGTTCAACTCTAGATATTAGAATTAAAATAAAAAGGAAAATGATATTTAAAATAACGTAAACAAAAATTATGCTTTTGTATCGATAAATTTCAGGCTTCATTTTTCATGCCCTCAAAGTTATGAAAACCGCGTAGAATAAAAAAATTCGCCCCTTATTTGGTTTTATCTATCGCTTCCAATCGTTCGATGGTAGGCGGATGTGAATGATTCCAAGAAGAATACAATTTATCATATAAAGGATATCCTAAATTATCCTTCTGTAATTTTAAAAGAGCTGCTTTTAGAGCCTCGCCATGGCCTAATTTTGTGGCAAAATGATCTGCTTGAAATTCATATCTTCGGCTGATCACCACGATAATAAAATTAAAGATCTGAAAATAATAAAAAGAATTTGCGTGAATAATTTTCTGTTTATGTGCAATAGAAAAATTTAATGAATACTTACTGTATTTAGTGGTATTAAAATATACATTGTTACAATAAATAGACCGATAATAATGGGCTGACTATCGACGAAGCCAAAAGCGCTATACATTGGTGTGTATCGCAAGAGTTTGGCAAACATAATAAAATTGGCTAGAAGTATTATCTGAAAAAATATATATATTATTAAATACAAAAACGAATCTAAAAGAATTCTCAGGTTATGTACAACATATTTTATTAAATTTTATTAAGTGATTCTTTAATAAATGCAGAGTCAATTCTTAGCAAATATTAAGATATTATTATTGATATTGTAAGGCCAATTCGAAATAATATATATAAATGACAATATAAATCAACTTTAAAGTTATACCTGACTCAGTAGAAATCCTAGCAAAGCATGATTATGTTTCCAATGACCCAATTCATGCGCGAGTACCGCCAGTATTTCATTTGTCTCACAACCAATTTCTTTGTCGTCATCATTGCTGTCTTTCTTGCAATAATCCTTGATGAGTGTATCAAAGAGAACTATTCTTTTGTATTTATAAAAACCATACAGATAGGCATTGCTGTGTGACGATCTTTTGGAGCCTTCAACTACAAACAGCTTGTACAAAGGAAATTTCAAGGAAGCTGCCAATTCTTCGATCTTTTGCTTTAATTCACCTTCAGGCAATGGTGTATATTTGTCAAATAATGGTGCAATTATTTCTGGATACAAAATTATCATGAATAACGATACTACCACAGTTAATAACCACAAGTACCAGAAGAAATAATCGCCACCATTTTGCACAACCCATATTATACCACATAAAAGAGGTAAAGTGATAATTTGAGTCACGAGGAATCTCTTAATTTCGTCCTTAATAAAAAACATAGCTGTCTGCAAATAAATAGTAATAATAATTAGCAAAGATCTTTTGCAATCAAATCTGATGCTCAATAATTAAATGTATAAATAAAGCTATTAGGTGTTGGAATTAATTCGTAGCGTTTTTTAATGAAAGAATGTTATTTATTTCACATGAGCATTAAAAAATACATTAATGAAAGTACTTCCCATCACTTGTAAAACGCTACGAATTAATTCCAACACCTAATATATAAAAATCTCTTTTTAAGTTGAAGTATGTAGAGAATCTTACTTGTTTATTAAAGCCATGTTTCTGTTCCAAAACAAAAGTATCGTATATCTCTATTGGCACATTGGATATGTGAGAAAATACACCTATGATAAGCATACATATTGCGCTTATCAGTATTTCATTCTTGTGGTCGAAATTATAATACTTTGCTATTTTAATGCTCCATTGCCAGAAATAGTAATAGGCATAACATACCAGAATTAACTGTAAAAATACAAAATAATGCAAATCTATGAATAATATCTAAAAGATTTCTGTTTTAACGCTTTTGTCAATGCATAATTTATCTTTTTACTGCCGTTTTTTACAAGGTTCCCACTAAAATATAGAAGCGAAAACGAGATAGCAAAACTTCGAATGGTAGAATTTTTGACATAAAAAATGTGCACAAAAATACAAAACAAATGTTTGTTTAAAATTCAATGAGCATCCAGGTATCCACACATTGACAAAAAAAATTAATCAATAGTATACAGAATTCGTAGACACGTTTTATGATACTCACGGTATTATAAATCTTAGAATATACATCTTGTATTGTACCAAAAGTATTTCTGTGCAATGCATACGCACGAGCCTTATCATATATCTCCTTACTCATTAAACCCTCAATCGATTTGGGTAAATCAACCAGACGTCGCAGCAATGCTCTCTGTAAATATACATATATCAAAAACATTGCCTGTAATTACATCAATTCATACATTTACATTTCTAAAATCTTTTCTGAATATAAAAATTAAAATAAAAATTGAAATAAATGTGACATAAATAAAATACAAATATGTAAATATGTGGAAGTTTAATCGACAAATAATATAAAATCTTGCTAATTTTAGAATTACACAGTGTTCTAAGCATTATTCTAAAACAGGGCACCTATCATGCAACAAGTCGGAATGAATTCCGATCGGAATTATTCAATTATTAGATTTCTATTGTTTTCTAAGGAAAGTGGAATAATTCCGATCGGAATTCATTCCAATATGTTCCATGATAAATATCGAAAGTTGAGATTTAGTTGCACATTTCATGCCGGATCGGCATTTAGATGTGCGCGGGCGAAGTAAGGGGCAGGAATGAACCAAGCTGAAAATCGATCGAAATGTGCAACTAAATCCTAGCTGTTTTAAAAAGTGAAAAAAAAAAGATTACAGATTAGAAAGACAGATTTTTACCTGACGAAAATTTAAATAATAATGCCAAAAGTTCAATAACCATATCATCCATAAAATTGTTTCAAGAATATGTTTCTCCCAAAAATCCACAAGTGCTTCCATTTTGTTAAAATATTAACAGGATATTCTTGATCTTCTTTAATTTCTTTGTATGGATTCCGATCCAGTTATAGTCACAGTACCATGCGTTGCCTTATTCTTGTGATTGCTTACGATCCAGCATTAAACCTTTTCAGGATAGTGTGTTGGACGAGTCACTTTTTGACGCATGCGCATTGCGCGTCCGGCTGCGGCATCAGTGCTGTATTAATGTGAAATTTACAAAGGCTCTGTAAGGCCCTATTTTGATGTAACTATATAAATTATATCACTTTTTTGGTAAATCAATAAGGATTATAAAGCGACAGAAATTTGGTGAAAAACCAAAGATATGAGCAAAAGGAGATTAAGGATAAGTTTATTTCCTTCTTAATATGAATAATGATGGAATAAATTTCAATTTCAAGTAGATCGTTTCTTCAATCGTAAGAAAACAATAATAATATACTTAAAGTATAAATTAATATTAGATTGAATACATATAAAAATAAATTAGACAAGATATAACAGTTTAAACAAAAATAAAATAAATATTTTAACCTTTTAATAAGAGAGAGTTATTAAAATAAAAATTTTCAACATTAATTTTTTATTTAATAATGTAACATTATTAATTCATATTTTAAAATATAATTATTATATCTTTACGACTGAAGAAGACTTAAAGGAAATTTATTTCGTTTCAAGAAAACTTATTCCATTATTATTTATATAAATACAAATAAATGCATTTATTGAGAAATTATCATCTTTACTTTCTTTGGCTAATTAAAAATTTTTTATATTGCTTTGCAATAACAAGCCAATTCAAAATAGATTTTTCAAAGATTATAAAGTTTCATAAGAATAGGTGAACATTTATAATATTATATATTAATTTATAAATAGTACTACTTAATCTTCTTCAATTATTAATTGTTATTAAAACCATAATCAAGACAAGGAAAGGAGTCAATTGGTAATAAAAATGACGAGATTATACATTATAATATATTATATATACATAGGTCAAAGACGTCAACTAATTGACAACAATAATAAATAAAACTATCCATCTAACTTCATATTACAGTATAAAAATATGTTAAAGAGATGAGATTAAATGAATAAACACACAAAAAATGGATATAATGCACAATAATTTATTTGACAGAAATTATATGGAATATCATTTGTTGCTAAGGATAAGAAAAATTGCCCAAAACCTTATCAGTATTCAGAAAAGAAATTTATATTTTTTTCAAATAAATAAAAATAAATATTTGATTAAGTATAAAAAATATTAAAAGTAAAAAATAAATTAACGTTTTATACTGTGCAATATTTAATTCTAAGGTTTTATTTAAATATTAACATTTATAAAATTATAAATATTATGATATAAACATGCATAACATAAATAATTATTAATATTAGGCCTGTTCTTTTTGACTGAACTTTTGCACCAGTTCATTTTTCATTCTTTTCTCTCCAGGAGAAAAGGAGAAGAAGAAAGATAAACTGGTGCAAAAGTTTAGCCAAAAAGAATCAGGCCTATTTATTGCACATCACTGGTACGAGATATTTGGAGGCACTTAACTGGAATAAATAAGCTCAGCAAAAGAAAATAATTAGTATTTGATTTAATATATAAAGAAATTTAATTAAATATTTATTAAATGTGCTCACAGAATGACAATAAAAAAATGAATGAACATAATACATTAAATTAAATTAATAATCCAATGAACAGAAATAATTAACTAATTATTTATGTTTTAGATATAAATTGTGTGCATTATGGAATTCGAAATGTCTTAAATCAGAAATTGAAAATTGATATAATTAATATCTCCTGATTGAAAATGAGTTCGAATTTTACAAATGACTAAAATGTGTCGTTAGCTAATCGATAACGTTTTTAAAATTTTAATTGGATAATTTTTCTGTTTCTCGTTTAATTAAAATATCTTTAACAATATTGCTGCGCTTGAGTCGACTCATAGTGACAAATCTTGTAGATATTAGGTTCCAAACAAATACCTTTTATTAAAGGTATTAAATAATCAGCCATATAAAAAATGCAATATTATGCTCAATAAAAAATGTTACTAATTTCATCTCCGCTCTTTTTTTTCTACTACTATATGAAATATTATCAATATTTTTGAGGCTTAGATTTCGATCTTTCATTTCATATATATGTTTAACCATTTGTGAATGTCCTAATAAATTTGTTTTACGATACGCAATGCTGACATTACACGTGGTACAAAAAGCTTTATTCAAAATGGGGAGATAATCACTTTTTAAAAAAGTTTTCATCTAACCAAGAATTTTAAAAAGTTCTATTAATTGTTTTTTTAATAGCTCTTTTAACGACATTGGATTTCATATTGTATGTACAAATATATATTATAATAAATACTATTTTACGTACCTCATTAACTTTCTTACTGCCAGATCTGATCGGATCCCGCCAAAATTATAGAACCTTTCTTTCACACTATGTATATACGTTACTGGATTTCAGCGCTGCAATGCGCATGCGCTAAAAGGTGGCTCGCCTAATAACGCTGTTTCGGGGGTAGTGATTCTGCTTAAATTCTTAACAGGATGTTCAGAATCTCGCGCTAAAGTAATAGCCGTGACGATTTATGCGGAATGAGAGAGATAAAATCCATGGCAATGGTCCACTGAGAAGAATTAAGCAATAAGACACGAGCACTATGCGAATGGGCCAATCAGAGTGAAGACCGTAACGCAATAATGTAAGCAGTAGCCAATCCAACATGTTGATTTTCTTACTGCTTTCTTCTTCTTCTTTACACCCCTATATTATTTTCCGATCCATTCATAAGAGTCATAGTATTATACGATAAATCTACTGATCCAGTGTATGCCTCTTCGAGGTCACACGTAGTTAATTCACAGTTTTGTCGTATCGAGTCAATGTAAAATTCACAATAGGCCTTTTAAGGTTATATAACTTTAAATGCCATTGACTGAATCAGGATATTACGTAACTCGTATTTGCTTGTATTGGAGCAATAGTGCTCCGGTGCTTCGCGTCCTCCGCGAAAACACAATTTTAGTATTTGATCGCGAGGTGGAGCGGGGTGTTCTCTTAAACGCGAAAGAATCGCGTACATAGGGCGCATCCTGCGCCGCGCAGGTGGAATCGATGGAGTCGAACTCGGATTTACGGATCGCGAGTTAAAGACCTGGGGCATGCAACTCGTGCCATCGTCTCGCTTTCTGCAATAATGGCGGGAACACAGAGTCTTGCATAACGCATAAGGGCCTGCGCACAATAGAACAAAAATTGGGAACAGGAGTAAATATTAAAGATTTCAACCTATCAGATATCAGTTACACCGAAATACATGATTTTTTTATAGGTTGAAATCTTAATATTTATTCCTATTCCTAATATTTTCTCCATTGTGCACAGGACCTAATGCGTTGAAAAATTAACCGATCAAGGCTCTTTATTTCCTTCCTTTCTATGAAATAAAAGATTCTGATTGGTTTATTTTCTTATGCTTTAAACGGGAAATATTTTCTTATACATTCACTTTAGCTTGGATTTACGATAGGTGTTTTAAGACTTAAACTGTAAGAAATGGATGAATCATATTTAATCGATTATTCTTCTCGCATTCAATTGTAATTAGCCACTCTAACAGCACAAAGTCGATTTATAGTCGACATATCGACGTTTGAACTATTAGAACAATTTCAAAGACAGAATCAGATTACGCATTGAGATTGAAGATTGAAAAATTGAAATTTGACCAATAAAAAAAAATAGAAGCTAAAATTTCTTTGTTGTCATTTCTTTATTGTCTTTCAATCTTCAATGCATAGGTTGATTCCGGCCTAAAGCTCGATGATACTAGAAATTGGTCCGAGATCTCGTACAGAGAAAAAATTAACAAATTATTTGAACAATTGATCACATGACCATTGCGATTGGTCGATTCTTTCTTCATCCGAGCATTGTGGACACAAAGCTTTATGCCTGAGTCACACTACGCATTGGAGATCGAGGATTGCGAATTAAGGATTAGAATTCGACCAATCGCAGGTAGTTTTAATTTTAATCCATTTCGTTCTAATTGGCTGAATTCTAATCCTCAATTCGCAATCAGTCTTTAATGCGTAATGTGATATTACAGGATATTTAATGATTGCGTTCAGCAGACTCAACAGTTTTGCAACCATTTTATAATTCTTCACTGAGATAAGATTATTCCTTTAAATCTAAAAATATAATCCAATCAGCGCGACATTGTTGAGTTTGCTGAACGCAGTCATTGTAAGTCTGGGTATCAATCATGAAATTTTATCCCTAAGATAAAAGTGAAAAGTGAAAATTTTAACCATTGAAGTTGATGGAGAAATTTTTCACTTTTTATCCTTGGAAAAAAATTTCTTGATTGATACGCAGTTTTTTATTGCTGCACTTTCTGAACTAGTACACTTAGTGCAAATATGGGTCATCTAAAAAATATCCACGGTTTTTTGTCACTAGATGTGTGTTGATGGTCATATATCTAATGACAAAGTACCGCGGATACTTTTTAGATGACCCATACAATATATTTGTACATTTGTTTACTTTAACTTATTGCACATCCCTTCAGGGGAACTAGAAAAAGAAGAACTTATTGCACCGGTTCAGAGTGCATCAATAAAATAACAAATCTATAAATTTGTATAACCATATAAAAAAAATTATTCAATCGCATTTCGTCACTTTTTAAAACTATAATTTTTGTCTGAAACATATGTTTTTCAAAAATATTTTTTTTTCAAGATAATCACTTAAAAGGATGAAAACGCTTTATAGTCTATACGTATTCATTTATCTACATTTATACATGTATATTATAAATTAAATATGCAAATATAATGTAAATATTAATATATTTGTATAATTTTTTTTTTCGAATAAAATTATGATATATGAATATATTTAGATAGAAGCGACGGAGCGAGTTTTAATATTTGATCATAATTTGTGGCCAACTTCATATGTTGAATTATAGAAAAAAGAAATCATAACCTCGCACGTCTAAATACAAAAAAGAAATTCCCTAGCCAATTTGACAGCCTTCTGCTTTCAATTTTTGCCGATTTCCCCGTACTTGTCTCATCGTGTACGTGTGAAGTTGCAAATGATGAAGTAAATTTTATCCACGATCTAACGAAATATGTAATACAAGAAAAGAAAACTCAGAAGAGTCAGAAATTCAGAGGGAAGATAAAATAGTTGATCAAAAGTAACATGTAATTTTCAATTTAAGGAAAGTGGAAAGACAAGGTAAACGTCAAGAGGTTGACAGGCAATCACGTTGACAAGCAAAGATCAATGTTTCTCTCGACCTGGCGATGATCGTGCAATAAAACCGGGCCATGGAAGACAGTAGCAAGGAACGCCGGGTCCTGCAGCACTATGTTGCCAAGCAAGACACGGTATTGATACGGATATTCGGTGCGTGCGACGTAAACGTTAACAAGTTACGTCTGGGAATGCTTGTAGAAGCACTGGAGGATTTGAGGGAGAGCGTGTTGAGGATACGCGTGACCGACACCGTTGGCGGATCTAAGACCTGGTGTGGCACGGAATGGCGTTGCCACAAGTACGACCTGATCCCTGTGTCGCCAAAAGTCTGGCAGTACCTATTCGCTGTTCAGTTTCCACAGGAGAGAATCCGACTGGCGAACGATGAAGCTCTATGCGAGCAGATAAAAACTATATCTGTGAACGACGTGGCCTGGTACTGCTCCGATCCCGTTAATAGACGTGCTAAAGAATTGGCGTTTGTCAGATACATCGGACCTGTACCTCAGCTTGGATTGGGACATTACTTTGGCCTTGAACTAGTGGTGAATTGATTAAAGCCGCTTTTAGTTGCTGCTGCTCTTGCTTAAATTCTCAGTTTTATAATGTAAAATAGAATATGTACATATATCATGTACAAGGAATAGACAATTAACTGTGAACATCTGAGGAATGTATACATTACTTATTTTATTGATAAAGAGTTGGTCATTTGTTTTTAATACAGATTCTGTTATTGTTAGAGTCATACTTGAAGGATATCGCCACAGTTGGTACAATGTTATGTCATTCTTATATAGCAGAATCTCTTCTAATTGCTTAAAAGATATTGGAAAAGAAAATCTGTTTTTGATTCTGTTCTTTAAAACTATAAAAAATTCAATTATATTTAAATCAGGCGATTGTATTGGTCAGAAAAAATGTTGGAGTTTTGGAGAACAGAGGATAATTTTGGAAAATTTGGAAATTTTGGCAAATTTCTTTCTCTAATATTATTTATATAAATAATTAAAAGATTTTTTATTAAAAGATAATATATTATATTGATAACTATTTGAGAATTGTATGGTTCTATTCCGATAAGATAGAATGTCTATAAAAAGTAAATAATAGATAACTCTCTTATTAATAATAAAATAAATAATGTATTTCTCAGACATTCATATTATTTTGTTTATCTCCTGTATATAAAGTCATAGCTCTTCCTTATACCTATAGTTATTACATAAAAAGGAATAAATAGAATTTTAATGAATTAAATTCCAAAATGAGTCAGCAAATAACATAGTTTTACTTTTGGATTAATTTCAAATAAATCTAATCTCCGGATATATTAGATTTTATTATAAAAATATTTCATTTGAAAAATGAAAAGTATGCATAAAATATAAAATTATATCTTTTAATCTTTATCAAAAGACTAATTATAGGATATAACCTGATAAAGAGCAAGTGTTTAACTCTTAAAATAAATTTACAATATAATAAACAATAAGTGAACACATGTGCATCTTTATGAAATGGAATTAACGATAATTATGTATATATGTATATTACAGGAAAGTCAGGAATTGTCCAAAACATCCTTATTGACTAAAGAATATTTTATTCCCACACATTGGAATGCTGCTACAATATTTGCTACTATAAATAATATATTACCTTACAAAGAAACTGACTCAATCTCTGGCAGCATTGAAAAAAGTATCCACATTAATCACGATTCATTAATTAATCATTTATTTATTAATTAATTTAATGTTTTTTCGTTATTTTTAATATGATATTTTATATTATATTATTTTTAATATAATCATATAATTTGAATATTTTTATATTTCAGTATTGCTCTCGAAAAATAATACAGGAACTGATTATAATAATGATAAGAAAAGATCTGTACTTGACAGTACACCAGCTATTTTATTAGAACAATTTACTCTATTTGATGACAACAAGAATAACAACCAAGAATCTGTCAACATACTAAAAGAAGGCCATCAAACCGGGAAATCAGATCTTGAAAATGATATTAATAACTATACTCAAATCATCGAGCATACTCTTTTTAAATGTGGTAATTTTACAATCATAAAAGCAACAAATATTTATTAAATATACTTATTCTATCGATATTTTTCCCTAAGAACTCTAAAACTAAATTAGCCCCAGTGCTGGACTTTAGTTTCCTCCGTGCGATAGAGGGAGTTAATAATAGCTCAGGTATTTTAAAAATAGATGCACAAAACCTAGCCCGACTTCCTAGAGGGCTGCTGCCAGGCCAGGTTATAAAGCGCTTTAAAACTATTGTATTTTTGTTTAACAATGGCAGCAGAACTGCAGAACATTCCTATTTTTGTATTGGAGCACAAATGGAGTAGTGATATAGAATCAAATGTATACAGTGATGTGGAAGATACGCGTGGCATAATGTTGGATTACAGTAAGATACAGTTGACATGCTACCTCTACTGCACTTTTAACTTAAACACGTTTATTCTTCCGCGATAATATTTATACTTTTACATCAGAAAAGTGATTATTCCTTACATATTGCCTTTTAAATATTACATAGAAATATTTGAATAACACGGACAATCAATTACAATTAGTTGTTAATTGCAATAGGTAATGATGAGAAAAACGAAACCAAGAAATTCAACAGAGTAGAGAATAAAGGAGATCTGATAGTGGGCTCTAATGTGAAAATACTTCTGGATTCAGATATTCATTACGGAATTATTCGATGGATTGGCTCACCACCTGGTACAAGTCCTGGCAAATTGATGGCAGCTGTCGAGCTGGTAAGTGAAATGAATGTTAAATAGACTGTTTTACATTTTATAAAAGAATAATAGAACAGATTAGAGAGTTGTGTTTCATTCATAGGATAATGGACATCCTTTAGGTACTGATGGAACTTACAAAGACGTCAGATATTTTCATTGTAGGCCTTACAGAGCTATATTCACAAACATTGAACATTGTTCTCATTACGAAAATGTTAGTAGAGATTTATTACTTTCTCAATATTAATTTATGTCATGTTAATTATGAAAATAAGTAAATTATGAAAACATTTGTCATAAATAGACGAAGCTTAACGAACGGCCTGCACTTATAAATAACGATAATTTCGGTAATATGGAGAGTTCTGTAATAACGGGTATAGTACGGCCTATCTCCGTCAAAGGAGACTTGGAAAGTATATGTGGGAAATATCGTGGCATTCAAGGCCATCACAATTCGTGTTATTTGGACGCTACTCTTTTCAGCATGTTCACATTTACTAGCGTATTTGACAATCTTCTGTTTCGGTAATTAATTTTGTATTTTCGATGTAATTAAATATATATTTGCTGATTAAAAAGATTATTTCTTTTCGAAAGGAAACATGGATTTTGTTACATAAATATAATATAGTAAGTGTGATGTTTTTATAAAAGTTTGTAATGATAAATGTTTTTATAATGACTTTTTAGTCCACCGAATGAAAAAGATTGTCCACAATATGAAGAAGTGCAAAGAGTTTTGAGAGAGGAGATTGTAAATCCTTTGAGAAAAAATATGTTTGTCAGAGCGGATCGTGTAATGAAACTTAGGACGTTGCTTGAAAAACTATCGTCAGTATCCGGCCTCACTAGCGAAGAAAAAGGTCTGCTTTTATATTTCAAAATGTTATGGGTTTTAATCGCTTTACTAATGACTCTTAATATATTTTTTATATTTAGATCCGGAGGAGTTCTTAACGTCACTAGTCGCCCAGATTTTAAATGCTGAACCATTCCTCAAATTAAGTTCCGGACAGGACGCCTACCATTACCAATTGTTTGTCGAAAAGGACGACCATTTAAATCTACCGACTGTGCAACAATTATTGGAGCAGAGTTTTCTAACTAGTAACATCAGATTGAAGGAAGTTCCTTCCTGTCTCATCATACAAATGCCACGCTTTGGAAAGTCATTTAAAATGTATCAGAAAATACAACCTACGTTACTACTCGACGTGACAGATATTATCGAAGACTGTTAAGTATCGTTATATCGTTACATCAAGTTGCAGAAATCGCTTTTATTTTAAACAACTCGCAATAACATTTATATGTGTTGCTTTGCAGCACCCAGACAATGCACAGTGTGTGGCAAATTGGCGGAATTCGAATGCAAGGAGTGTTATGGACAATGTGGCGTCGGCCTCGAAAGTATAGCTTTCTGTTTACAGTGCCTTGAAAAAGTTCGTAAAGCATAAGATTGATGTATATATAAACATAAGACATCAAAAAATAAATTATTTTGTGTATTTTTTTTTAGGTACACCGTCATGAACGAAGAACAAATCACGAACCAAAGAAGTTGAACGTACCTATGGAGTTTACAATTCTGCAAGAACATTGTCCCGTACCGCGTCTATATTTGGAGCTATCTGCGGTGGTCTGCATCGAAACTTCGCACTATGTTTCATTTGTAAAATGCGGTCCGGGCTCGGAGGCTCCGTGGTGCTTTTTCGATTCCATGGCCGACAGAAAAGGTATTTCTCACTCATATTTATATAAATACGGATATAAAATATAATTCCCTTTGTATATTTTTTATATCTTTTATCGATCGAATCATTTTATTGTTGAGAAGCTTTTAAATATTAAATTATTAAAAGACAATACAAAGATATAGGCACATAAGAGTCAACATTAAGTATAAATGTAAGAATTATAATATGATATAAATTATAAAAATAATAACATATTAAATATATAAAAAACAATTCTATAAATAACACATTGTAAAACACATTACATTATATGTTTCGGCTTTTTTAAAAAATTTTTTTATGAAGATTCGATTCGTATTATCAAGTTTTAATATAGTATGTATTACATTGTATTATTACTGACTGGTATACTATTGCTTATATTTTACATGATTTTATGATGAATTTGACGAAGTATTTCTTCTTAAGAAATGATAACTGCGATGTTTTTGCTTGGTTTTTACAGAATTTAAAAGTAGATAACATTTTAAAAGATTTTTATTTTATTCAGATTTTAATTTTATTTTTTATTTTTATTTATTGGTTAACAAATATGTTTTTTTAGAATATCATAAAATTCCGAACAATCGATCAGTAAATCACTTGCAAGTAATTTATGGTCTTCGTTGAGGCATTCATCAATATAAATTGGAAAACTTTCATCACGATTTTTCTATGACGATGGAAATGAATTCTAAGGTTGTGGATTTTATATTATTTAAGAACAGCTCAATCCAAAAGCCGAAACATTTAATGTAATGTGTTTTACAATGTATTATTTATAGAATTTTTTTTTACAATTAATATATCATATTATAGTTCTTACATTTATACTTAATTACGTGATTCTTATGTGTTCTATACATTTTTATATTGTCTTTTAAAAAATTAAGAGTCCTGTATTATTTGTTATATTATTTAATTAAATTATTAAAATTGTGTTTTTATTTAAGTGATTTTTATTTAAATGTAAAATCTTTTATTGTTATTAGGAGAGCAAAATGGATATAATATACCGGAGATGGTGCCATGTCCAGATTTTCCTTATTGGTTGAGTGAAGAAGGAGGGACTTACCTGACTGAATTAAAAGACGACCGTCATTTGCCAGAACACGCGAAACGTCTACTTTGTGATGCATACATGTGCATGTATCAATCCCCAGATGTTATGATGTACAAATAACTCGAAAAACAACTCATATAAATATAAAAGTCGACAGGAGGGACTATGAAGTTCTCTATCGAATTTTTATTCAATTATATCATAGTTAAAATAAAAAAAAGAAAGAATCGTAAAGAATTGTAATTGCGATATTTGTAATCAGAAGAATCATCTGCAATCTGTTACAAAGCGATTTTTGAAAAAAAAAGAGTAAAATAAAAAGTCATTTTGATATCTGACTCGATTTGACGAGAAGATCAGTCCAATCTTTCTCATAGAGAAACAGAACATTAACTCTTGAAATTAGAAATCCACAAGGCCACAAGAAGAAGACTCAATGTGCAGTTGAGATTCAGATAACTTTATTATAATAATTAATTAAGAAAATAGATCAATAGCGAGCATAAAAATATAAACACAGACAAGTAATTTATTAAAACATAAATATATTAACGAAAAGTTTTTATTATAATGTTTTGAGGCTCAAGTTGCAAAATTCGACTCAATTCGTAATGGAAATTTTGCAGTTTCGTAAAACATAAGCCAAAAAATCTCGTGACAAAATGTTGCTTCTATAAGACAAAATATGATTGAACATTTATGTCTATATTGCAATAAGAAGCAGATAATCTCATTTAATATAATATTTTTAAGAACATAATTGTGAAATATTTCTTCTTAGAGGCAAAATATGATGATATGTAAATAAAATGCAACGAATAAATTCGGAGTTGACTCTGTCACTCCTGTCGATTCTTAAGTAATGTTGATTCTAACATTACTGTAAAAGTGCAATCTCTTGCTTTTAGCTTTCTGCAACGATGTAATAAAACATAAATCTATTTAGATTGTAGACTGAGATTCCCAAAGTCTCAAAATTTATGTACAAAATAGGAATATACGTTTGTATACAAACAGATAATATACAGTTATAAAAAATAAAATTGACATTATTTATTTGAAGATGCATTTATCAGATTTGCATTATAACTCTGATAAAAATTTTTCTAATTTTTATACGAATTGAAAAAACACTTCAGAACTAGTGAGAAAATTTATATTTTTTTTGCACCTTTCCTTTTTTTATTTATTATTTATATTTTTATTAATAGAATTTTATTATTAATGGAATTTTTTATTTATGTAAATTCAGAAATATTCGAAGATTTTTCGTTCTATAATTTCTGAAAAAATATTTTTAATTCTTTCAGAATATAAGATTCCACCATAAAAATTATAAAATAAACAATCTTGAAAATTTTATAATGTTTCAAAATTGAAATATATGAAGAATTCTAGAAAAAACCTTTTTCAACACTTCTGCAAAATATTCCAATTTATGAATTTGTAACTGAAAAATTTTCTATAAAGTTATAAAATTATTCAGAAATTCTAAAAAATTTCGAAATGTACAAAAATTCTGAAAAATTACATTAAAAATTCTGAGAAAAATGTTCACTAGGAAAAAACTTTTTAATGTAATCTTTAACATATCCTAAGTATCCGAAAATTCTGTCATATATCAACTATAGATGAACCAATTTGAAATCAGCTGCTTGATCAATCACAACTGGATTAAGTCAGAATAGGTTAGGTCAAAATACAGCACGGCATGCATTGTTTTCAGACCGAAAGCTTTCTCTGAATTAATTCACACTTTAACGGATAATGCTAGCGAGGCGACTGGCACTCACACGCGGTAAACAACTGTGCAAGCATTTATCCTTCCGGGATGACGCACTCGTTCAGATAGCACGTAGTTACAGCGTAGAGCATGAGAAACGACAGCATGAGTGGCGAAACAATGAGTTGAATTCGGTGATATCCAAACCCGGAGATGACCCGGAGAAGCCCAAGAAGTTCGTCTGGTTTCCTACGGCCGCTCCTAAAGAGACTGACTTAGCCTTTGGTAATATCTTAAAGTGGTTCAAGCACAATAAGGATGAATATATCAAATTAACTCAGTCATTCAATCCGATGAGGCACGAGATATTAGGCGCCGATCTGGCCACCGCTCATTTTATCATTCATCGTGGCGGCCGGGTCAGATTCAGGGGCAATACTTACTGGACAGAACAGAACAAGAAGGGCTCATACGAGTTACCAAACAATTACAATCCACGCTACATCCTTGAGGCGGTAGATGTCAATAGATTTGATCTGCATTACGAAGGTCTAAGTAACTTATGTGGCCTCATAAAACTCAAGTGGCTCAGTCTCAAGGACTGTAAGAACATCGACGACTGGGGCTTGGACAAGATCTCGGCCGAGTTCCCTGAACTGGAATATCTGGACCTCTCCGGCTGCGAGAAGATCACTGAAAGAGGCCTGGAATCTCTGTACAGAATGATAAATTTGAAGAAACTGATTGTAACGAATTATAATAAGTCTGTCGCTTTTGAGCTAAGTTGCTTTATGTTAGAGGATTGTATACCAGGATTGACTTGTGAAATTCTTATGCCTGGAGAAAAATCGAAAGACTAATACCGAATAAAAGAATCATAATGTAGCTTGTAACTAAAAGGAAAAATATTTATTTTTATTTACACAGTATTTAATTATTTTTTGCACAATCTTAAAGAACTATAAATTATAACGAATTTATTTGGATTATACTAAATTGTTGTATACTAAAAGCTGCTGTAACATGAAATTAGCAAAGTTAAATAAATAAAAGTTAAATAAAGGTTTATAAATATTTTGAACAATTAAATATTGTCATGTTATTTGGTGAAATTTACATGTATCATTTCATTGTTAAAATTGATTAGATTATGCTGTATTTAGATTACTTACTATTACACTATCACTCAAAAATATTTATTCACTTTGTCTTTTTTAATTAAATAAAGAAGAGTGAATACATTTCAATCTTTTTTTCCAATTCTCTAGATGTTAGACTTAATAATAATAATATTTGGTTCCAAATTTTGTACTATAAATAGATATCTGTATGAAGAGAAAATAGTAAAATTAGAATTTAGATGTATAAGAAAAGATTAGAATTTAGACGTATAAAAAAAGATACATAAAAATCAAGAGTAAATACTTTTAAGTGGTGTAATGCATATTATTTATATTACTTTAAAGCAGTCTTTGTATACTGATCCAGTGTAATGCAATGGCCTAATTCACCATTACAAATGTCAAGTGAAATTCTATAGTATAAATAATAATTTATACAGAAACATTGCTAATTTTTTATCAATTTATTCTTTTCCCTACGTCTCTTTATAAAATGTAATTCTATCTTATTAGTAATACCATAAGCTTTAATATTTTCATTATCATTAGAAAGTCTAATGTCTCCAAAGCAAAGATGATATTTCTTCCAGACGTGCTTCCAACTTATCTTCTTCTTGACATTCTCTCTCTTCAAAGACAAATTTGTATGTCTCTTAATGGCCTTTTTCAAATCAAGCACTGTTGTGTTATGTGGAGGTACCTGAAATAAAGCGAAGAGAGTGTTATTGAAACGATAAATACAATTAATTTAAGTTTGCATTATGAAACGTGTAAGAATAACAAATTATTACCACTACTGCGAGCTTTGGCAATTCTCCGCGATTTAAGAATAAAGTTATGGCTTGTCCTTGCGCAACTGCGATCTGCGATTTAAGTTCTTCTATCGTGACATCGGAAGGCAATCCAGAGAGCAACGGTTCATGCTCAACAAGGTTGTCTATAGTTGCTTTGGTTAGTTTCACTAATTCCTGATGACTGAGTCGTGTGGTGTCAGACTTTAATTCAACTTTGATGCACGATTCTTCATCTTTCATCGCATGTTTGAATTTTGAATCTTTGACACTGTCCATGTTGTCATTTCTATTTGGAATATTAACCTAAGCAGATTTGTAATTTATAACGTAAGAACTATATAGATATTTATAAAATCCTTGCATTATTGAAATTACATGCAAATATTAATCTTTGAAGTTCTTCTTTTTTTATTTCTCTACATGTTTTCATATAAATATTTTTAAATTTTTTTTCGGATTCTCAATTATAAGCATAATCCCAGTTGACTCCCATTGAGAAAAATATTGAGAACCAATTGGAGACTCTACTTTTTAGGGACAAATTATTATTGACTAACTTGTTAAAAATAAGTTTTTAATTAGTTTTGGAGTATATTTTACTTTTTTAATTAGTTTTGGAGTATATTTTTGTCCTTAGCGAATTTTAGGGCAAATTTTCATTAATTATATTATCGATGTGCTTCAAAACTATTTTAAAAAGGTGCTGTTTTTAGTAAATTAGCCAATAATAATAATAACCTAATCAACAAAAACGTACAAATGTAGCACCTGAAGATTGCTATCCTTTCATAAAAGAGGCAAGCAACCTAAATTTAAATGGCAGTTTTCCGAAATTCCCTAGAAACGTCCCAAAGACGAGGGACAAGACAGGTGGATTTAGCGAAGGAAGATTTCCGTAAATAAGTTGGATTTTAGATTAGAATGCAAAACATTTCGCATCGTCAATGTCGTGCGCACAGATACGGTGTCGCTACGCCATTCCGCGATCTCATCCTGGTTTAATGATTTGAACAAATTTAAATTAATTTAAGCACTTTTACGCTCAGAGCTGATTTTACTGTTAACCTTTATCGCGTAAACTGCGGTTGGATTTCTTGGACGAGGAACGGACGAACGAAAAGTCAGTCAGGATTCTCCACTGATCTCCGCAATGGATGAGAACGCGGATCGACTGAGTAAATACACGAAGCATTCGCTAAAAACTGCGCCTAAGTCAAATGTGAGACAAATTTGGAAACGATAATGCATCAAGAGTGACTTGGACCAGACTCCGATTGATGAGTGATACCCATAGTTTATTAAGATAGATATAGAATATTATCAATTTTTATATTAATTGGATGATTACGAAAATTCAAAATGAACTATATTATTAGAAATTTTGCTGTGACCATTTTTATGATTTAATTAATCCATTGAATTAATCGGAATTTGATCACAGTCATTTAGAATCACACTGTGATTTATAAATATTTATATGTATTGTAGGGATTTAGTTAAATATTTCATTCGAATAAGTTTACTAAACTGAACATATTTAATTATGAATATTTGATTTGATTATAAAAGTTTACAAGATTATATTTTAAATATTGATAGGTTCTGGAATGTCGAGTTTGCGAGGAAGTTTTCACAGTGGACGGTGTGAAGGTGCCACGTTTGTTGCATTGTGGACACACAGTGTGCCACTCGTGCTTACTGCGGTTGAGGACTTGCATGTCGGAACAGCAGTTTTTGCTGTGTCCCTTTGATCGACAACCTACCGCCATTCACGAAAATAGCATTTACAGTCTGAAGAAGAACTTTGCTCTTATCGAGCTGCTTGAACGACTGGAGCAATCCAACAGCCAGAAAACGCTGGTATTGGAGCGTGAGAGGCTTCAGTCGAATCTGTCGTGCGACGAGGACGAAGCACATACTGCAGTTCTTTACTGTACTGTCTGTGCCACACACCTGTGTGAGGCTTGCGACACTATCACACATTCGTCCAAAACCTTGGGGAAACACAGACGTGTGCCGCTGTCGGAGAAGCCACGCGAGAAGCCTCGCTGTCCAATACACACGGCGGATGTGGCCGAATTCACTTGTACTCAAGAAGGCTGTCACAATTCCTTGATGTGCTACCTGTGCAAAGAATATGGCAAACATAGTACGCACAAGGTAATATCATCTGTAAATATACAGAAGCTGATTATCTCTGTGTTCAGATTCATTATTAGAATGCCAATTATTAGAATGTTTCATGAATATTATAGTCCACTTCATCATGAGAAGCAGCCTCTGTATATATCTTAGCATTCTAATAACGCATCTGGACACTGAGATAATTCATAAAAGTTCTATATAGAAAAAAATTCATGGAAACCTTAAAAGCATCATCTGTAATTTTCTTCTTTATATACCATATATCTTATATATCTTACCTATGTTTTAAATTTAAATTATAGCCGGTATTGGTTGAGGAAGAAGCCGAAAACATCAGGAAGTCCATTATCGCGGCATTGCAGAAGATGACGCAGTTTATGGAAAGTATGAGAGATACCGCACATAAAATAGGTATTTATCTTATTTTTTTCTTCTAAAATTGCACCTAATATTAGCAATTTAGAAAAAAGAACATAACAAAAATAATTTTTGTAATAAAAATTATTTAAGAAGTCTCAATATTTTTAAACGTTTCTCTAATTTGTATTTCATCGTTTCATTTATTCTCAATTTATGTTTTTATATTTTCAGAAATAGTAATTGAAGAATTGGAAGGCTGGGCGATCGAAGACGCGAGGAGGAGAGTGCGATATCATTTCGAGGAATTACGAGCTGTTTTGACCGAACAAGAGAAAACAGCGATGGCTTACATTGAGACGGAGACTCGCGGTAGACTTTGCGCATTGAGGCAACAACAGAAAGATCTCACGTCTACGAGATCGCAAGTGGCTGGTGTATGCATTCAATGCGAAAGCATACTCGATTCCGAGGACTGGAAGTTGCTGAGCAGCTCGGAAAAAGTCAAGGAAGTGCTAGCGACATTGGAGCAACAGCAGCAACATTATGCGCAATTAGGACCGGATTTTCTCAGTCCTGAATCCTCCATTCCCATTATATTTAGCAGGGTTCGTAGATAATTTTCATTATGAATATAGGATTAATTATATAATATCTTAATTGTTGTTTTTCAATTGTAGAATTAATTTTGAATAATTAGTTTAGAGCGATATTATAAAACAATTATAATAAACTTATATATTAATTTTTGTTTTTCTAAGCATTTTAAGTACTTTAATTTTTTGTAATGGAATTAATCAGTAATATTAAATTAGATGATTTTTTAAAATGTTTATCTTTTTAATATAGTTAATACATTTTTTTTTAATGCTTCATTTTATAACAGGATAACAGAATACATATTGGAACAAAGATCGATATGCGAGTAGTAATCCTAGGACTGGATGGGGCGGGAAAGACAAGTATTTTATCTGCTATGCGAGGCGTCACGCTACCAAATCCACCGATTCCCACTATCGGCTTCAACGTTGAAAGTTTGGAGTACATGAATCTCGTATTTACTCTTTGGGATGTTAGCGGTCATCAGAAGTTTCGACCACTGTGGAAGCATTACTATCATAACACGCAAGCTGTTATTTTCGTGGTTGACGCTAGCGATAGATCTCGCTTTGAAGAGGCACGAAAAGAATTATCAAAAATACTTTATGAACGAGAACTGAAGGATGCTCTACTTTTAATATATGCTAATAAACAGGTAAATGTAACGTTCCCATCTTTAAAATGTTTATATAAGATAAATATAATTATATTGGACAAAAATAACAAAAGTTTTAAATATTGAGCTTCTAATGATACGTACCACTCTAAATAAATTCGTCCTACTAAATTTTTATAAACAACGAATGTATTTACATATCATTAAAAGTTTAATATTTTTATTATTTTGTCTAATAATTGTCCACTAACTTCATTTACTTTACAAGATATTGCATAAGTTCCAAGCAAATTCATATTTGTACAGGACGTTCCTGGCTGTGCGAGTGTGGAGGAATTAGTCGATATACTTGGCTTGCATAAACTTTGTTGTGCGAGAATATGGCATATTCAAGGCTCATCGTTAGTTACCAATGCCAGTGGTACGTTACAAGGTCTTGATTGGCTTTCGACGCAATGTGTATAAATTTTTTTCTTTATAAAATTATTTATGTATGGAAAAAGCCGAAGACACAAGTGTAACGCTAATTAATTGTGATTTCCACATTAAGATGGTATGAAGCAGACTGAAGTTAGATAGATAGATAGATATCATGCAAGATAAATATTTGTACGTACAGTCGACGTTGAAAATGATTTGTTTTCTAGCTGTTCCCATAAAATAAACTCGAATATTGCACGTATTCAGAGAATTATATTAAAAAATAATATCTCAGCCACACAACACATTTCGACGTCGATCACACTTTATATAATCATTTTTTTTATTTATGATATAAATCTTTTTTTTATTCGCTCAATAAGTATGGATGTCAACGTGTGTGAATGATGAATCTACTATATCGCAGATCTCCCTTTATTAGCTCGTCAATCCACGAGAAATAAATCTATTCTGTTAAGTCACGCTATACCAAAAAAGAAAAAAGTAATTCGTAAGTCATGACATAGTCACTTTGAAGAAAAATGATCAGTTTATTTTCCGATATAAAAATGAAATTACAAGATTAATTATACTCGAACATGATACAATAAAATAGCGTGTATATGCATATATGTACATATACAATGGTAATTGGAAGCAATTTGCATAATCGATTCACACATTACTACAAATGATGAAAATGAATCAGCAATAGGATTGGATTTAGCGTTCGATCGAGATGCGCTTGAGACTTCACGAAAATAAACGCCTGAGCACATCTAGAAAAGTCTTATTTATTTTATTACATGATTATTGGATTGCCTCTGATACATAATCATACCAATTGTAATCACTCAGTCACATTTGCACACATCTATCATTCTTACGTTTTGCTTTTTTTTTAATAATTGCAGCGATTTTTTTTTCTTTTGAATTACGCGTACATTGTACGGAAATTGAAATAATGTATATATTATATATAATATAGCATCATGTTATTTAAATTACATCTCAATTACCTTTTAATGTATATAAAAACACTTGACAAACAAAAACGGAACAACTTAGAGTCTTTTGTGGAGCTGCGCCGATGGTGGACACGGGCTAGACGACTCTCTTGTTTCTTCTCTACACTTTTCCTTTTGTATCTTCTATTTTCTAATATCTGTTCTTTCCGTATTCCAGCACACACTTTGCAGAAATGTAGATCACTTGAGTTAAGCGTGTAATATTTTAAGATAATAAATTCACTCGAATACAAAGTTTTTTGGGTGGCTAAGAATGTTTTAGGCGCTGTGATACCAAGGCCAAAAACACTAGCAAAACCGGGTAAGATTTTTGGTTCAAAAGCTTAAAATGGAATTCAATATGATGTTCTTGTGAACAATACGACGGGCGACATAATCAACAAGGGTATTATTCTGTTCTTTTGCTATTGTGTTTTTAGATTACAATTTTTTGCCTGTGGGAGAATTTAGTGCGTGTCGCGACCACGTAGCTCCTGGAATACAGTCTGTGTTTGTGTTCACACGCGACACATTTATTTACAATTCGTCATGCGCCTGCAAACAAAAAACAAAGCAGTTAATCATCGTTAATCATACAAAATCGAAAGAATCTATTAAAATGTTTAAACTCAGAAACGAGGAATTCCAATTTTTTCTCGTCACTAGAAATCAGAGAAAATATGAACATCATGCGCAAGTTTAATCGTAAAATTTGAAAATAGAACGTAAATTCAGATGCATAGAATCGTTATACTTACATCATTATCTGAGTGAGTGTGCTCTTCCTCATCTGCGTCTTCATCGTCCTCATCATCCTTGTTATCTTCGTTTTCCTTGGCTTCTAAATCTCGCCGTTTCCTTTCCTCCTCATCCTGTGATTCTTTCATCTTCTTCTCACCTTCCTACGATTTACAGGATAAAATATTTTCTAATTCATTTATTGTTAAAAATTTAGAGATCTATGATGAGTTGATCACATATCAATAATTAAACAAATGAATAAAAGGCAACAGCAATAATGAATAAGTACTTACCAAAGTGGGTTTCCAGACATCTTCTCCAAATTTGCGCGCGACTTCCGGATCATCGGTGATCAAAACGTTATCGAAAATGGTACCAGATTTAACTTGCCACAAATCAAAACCAATAGCGCAGATTTCATCACGATTGTACAATTCGGGATCGGGCGTGTATTCGGGATTATCAATCTCGGGATGGATCCACGGTCCCTTGTAATTGGGATTGTCGATTTGTTTTGGTTTCCATTCACCCTGAAAAATTATATAAATTTTAAGAATAATGACAGATGAGGAAAATACCCGATAAACCTCTAAATGCATATCAATTTCAGCATACAAACCTTATAATCGGGATTGTCGATCATGGGCGCTTCCCATTCGCCGTCCATCTCATCATCCCAATCTTCGGGTTTAGTTGCTTCAGGATCAGGAATGTGCTCGGGCTTGTCCCAATCTTCAGGCTTCTTATCATTGGGATCGTCGATGCTGGGTTTGTCGTCCCAGTCAGCGGGCTTGGTTTGAGATGGATCCTTAATCTTTTTCGGAGGGAGGAAGCTCCAATCTGCCTCTAATTCGCCAGATTCAACTTCCTCGTTATCAATAAGTACCTGAAAAATAATTTTATTGAAGAGTCATCAAATCAGATAAACTTTCATTTAGTTGTATTAATGTGTTGATCTTTGCTTGATGCGTATAGAGCGGTATCCCCTCTATACGGTTAACAAGCAAGATAATCTTCGTTCTACGAGATCCTGTAGCACCTATCCTCCACGGCAATCAGTGAGAACATGTGACTCTAGGCTCGATAATGTTTAAGGCCATGATATAAAAAGAATTTAAATAGTAAAACGTAAGCAGGAGGCGAAGTGACTAATCAGCAGAGACCATTATAATGTAAGCAATAGCAAATTCAACATGTTGATTTCCTTACTGCTTACATCTTAAATTTTTCTGTATGCCATGGCTTGTGTGTAACAAAGATTATAATTTTACACGAACGTAGCGCATATTTACCTGGTAGGTATTATCAGGTTTGACAATCAGAGTATACAAATGTGTATAAATGTCATCTTTGCAACGGATATCTTTGTTAATTAGAAGATTCTTTCCTTTGTAGCTAAAGATAACATGAACTTTTTTGGTTCCAGGTCCACAGATATCTGGTCCTGTATAGAAATAAGCATATCATTGAGTTGAAATCGATTAAATAATAAAAAAATAAATATACATTATATATATATATATATATATATATATATATATAAATTTTATGTAATCATTTTGCATGTAATAATTTCTAAATTGATGATATAAAATCACTTTTATACAAAACAAGCAAGATAATTTAATGAACTTTATCTAAGCTAATTAGCTTCTTTAATGAATGTATCTTTTCTGGTACCTGTAATATATATAGATATTTATTACAGGGCATAATGAAAGAATATTTCTCTTCGAGTTCCTGTAGCACTTATCATACACTGGTATGACCAGTGACTCTTAGGCTCGAGCTAACTGATTATTCGCTATCAATAATATATTCTGAGATAAGGAAACTTACCAAACATAATCTGATAAGGGCTTTCACCATGCATATCTTTCTGATCGAGAGAACAGTCAAATACTTTAACATATCCACCTCCGCAGTCAATGTTCTGTTCATGCTTTACAGTAAATTGAATAACAAGGGTTTTATCCTTATTACTAAATGGAGTAAATTTCTTACTGAGAGCGTAAAACCTTGCGTCTTGCGATGTCTGGATACCTGAGAAAAATTTCACAAAATGGACTCGTTATACAAGTTGTATAAGTGAATTTTATATTTTATAACAAATTATCTGTATTCCTTTTAAATACCTTTATCATTTTCTTGATCGTTCCAGAACTTTCCATAACTTAAAACAAACTTTCCGAATTCCTTACCAGGATGCTCGGAATAAATCCAATTCTTTTCCCAGGAATCTGAAATATTGACAATCTCTTTGTAAATTTATATAACAATTTTTAATGTATTTTTTATTAATTATAAACATCCAATTTATTTAATAAAATATATATTTTATGTACATTTTGTTGAAACTTATTTATTTTAATTTACTTTGTTTTATAAATTTACTTAACTGAATCATGTATTAAATTTTAAATTTGAAAATCATTAATGAGGGAAATAAAAACCCATTTAAAAAAATTTATTGAAAAAATTGTAATATATTTACAAGCTATAATATTTTTCGACTTCCACCTAAAAACAAAAAAATTATGTATTTCCTAGAATCTCAATTTATCAGAAAAACAATAAATATTAAACAACAACATGGTTACAGACAACTTCTATTCGCGTTCCCGAGCAGGAAGATGAATAAGGAGGGGGGAAGAGAACCGGTTAAAAATTAAAAAGGCAACGACCGTCGAGAGGTGAAAAGATAATACAATACTTCCTCGCCAGCATACTTAATTTCAATGATAATTCAATATGCAAGAGACAAGAAGGAACGAAGTCTAATTATCGCGCTTCCATTGTCATCGGCAAACATAAGAGATCTGTTTCCCTTGCAATTCTTTTCTTCCATCCAGTCCCGACTACCTCCACGTCCGCTCGACACGCAAAAAAAAGAAATCGAGCTACAAAAAAAGAGACCGAAGGTCCGTATCTTATTATACTTTGCATACTTTAAAAATGATACGAGCTCGAAGGACGAAGTGTGATGCTCGCTCAAAATTCTGTATTTAACGGGATAACATCCGACGACAAGATCCGTTCGTTGAGTACACTCTGTACTCGAAGCGAGACAGCCACAGGCGCGATGGATTTCGCACGAGAGAGATAAAGAAGAAAACGAAATGGAGACGCACAGGAAAGAAGAGCGCCGAGAGATATACGTGGTAACGCAAACAGACCTGTGAAGGCCGTTTACTCCGGCCACGTCGGAGTTCTCGCCTCGGATCATCGCGCGGAGCACCGTCGGAGTCTCGAGCTTACATTACAGATCGACGGATCGATCTGTGCGGCGTCATGTCGGCGGTGCGGCGGCGGCGGCGGGCAAGTCGCAAGATGCCGCGCGGCGGCGACTGCCATGAGAAGCGACTTCCGACGTTCCGTCTGCGTGTCGGTCACTCGATCTTTCGCGATGCTCCTCTCTCGTCCTTCCACTCTTTCTTTCTCCATTTCTCTCCCTCTCTTATCCCTGCCGAGAGTGCCGAGAGGCACATATGGTCGATACGGCTTGAAATGCGGAAACACGATGTGTCACGATACGGTTCTTAACAATTTCCCGTCGTGTTAACTGACGATCTCCCGCGGAAGATACGCGACGTCAGCCGGCGAGATGGAACGGGCCACCGGAGCGCAGCAGGGCGTGCGGTTACCAAGGAGAGATCGCCGTACTCGTATTCATGTCATTTCGCCCATGAAGACGACGTTTCCGTCATTGTTTCTTCGCGGTGTTATCCTCCCGTTGGGAGACACGCATGACGGCGAATAATCGAGGGTGTGGTTCGCCGTGAGACTGGCGATGGTCTTCGTGGCAAAGGGAGAAGCCCACCACCACCCAAACGATTGTTCGCCGCCGGGCCGAGCCGGGTAGTCTTTGTAATCGACAAATTTAAATGACTTTTTACTCACCATCATTGAATTTCTCGTCGAGATACACCTCCGCCGTGGCCACGGCAATTGCCAAGAGTACGACGAACGCGCAGGAGGCTCGCATTTTCGGACGCCGACAGGACGACGTGAGTCCGAGATGATCGACGACGAAAAAAGCACCTGCCACCACGACGAACTGGCCGATAATGCTCGCTCCGTGGACGTGGTTGGCGAGTTTACGGTCGTCGAGGTAGACAGATGGAGGACGCCGATTGGCGGACGACGCGACGACCAATCAGCGCTGACCACGCTTAACCAGCGGTGCGCCGCGCCGTGGCAGTCAGCGGCGCCGTTCATCACGCCGCGCCACGCACAACTTTTACGTCACGCCGATTTTCCGCGGCCGCTTATCTATTGTCGATATGGCAGTACGCGAAAAACGGGAATAGCCGAATTTAGACGGAATCGCCCGATGCAACGAAAGCCCCCGATTGGCGGTCAAATGCGCGCGGTTTTTGAAAAAACTTTGTAATTTCTTTTGGAAAAAAATGAATCTTACAGGTTTTTTCTTTCTTAATTCTCGATAATTTTTTTGCTTTCGAGTTTCATACAAGTGATACTCTGAGTCAAAGTTAATGTAAGTATTTTATACTCGGAGATAATGATTTATTTATAAATTATTAATTAAGAAGAATAATTGATAATAAATTATTGATTTAATTAATTATAATTAATTTAATGTATTTTATTATTCTCAGCTTGTGCAAAAGTCAATTGAATTTCGTATTTGTCAGAATGAAAACTCAAACAGAACAAGTCACGATAACGTCAAAATGATATTAAAATGAATCGGAAATAATTGAAAAATGATTTTTAACAATTATTTTGGAGTCATTTTAACATTATTTTGATATCATAATTGTACTTGTTCTACTTGGGAAGGAACTTGCATTCAATTACTGAGTTGTGATCACAAATTGTGTCCAAAATTAGAATTATCTAAGTGTAAACAATGTAATACGCGCGAGTTATATTACTTATATTGATAAAAGAATAAATTAAAGTTATATAGTATTATAAAGCTATATTATAGTTATATTAATAAAAGTTATATTAACAAAAGAATCAACAGAATATTTTAAACTGTTATGTCATGTTCTTATCAATAAATATTTAAATCATAAAAATATAATTAAATAATCGTTATCAAAATTTCACTCATATTTCCAAAGCACGATAAAGTTGCCTGTAAATACCATACATTTTATATTCAATAGGTCTAATGACTCTCGATATATCATGACCATCGATATTTCTTGTGATGTCCCACACCGTTTCCATGGCAACGAGAAAGCAAACTTATCATGGCGAAAACGAATAGAATAAGTTATCGTGACTCACTTCAAAATTAAGATATTCGTCTTTCGTTACTTTGTGGATAATTGAAATTTACAAGTGATGCACATACATAAAGTCGAGCACAGAATTTTTAAATAAATTTAGATTCGGATCTAAAAAAAAAAGACAAAGAAATGCTTTCCTTAAAAGCAAACGCCGCGCTGGCGCGTCTGAAAGAGATCGAGGAGAAATACAAGATGAAGAGCAAAGAGCAGAAATGGAAAGAGGTAAATATTCAGAACAGAAGAGAAAGACCCGATAGAAATCCATAAAAAGAAATTTTCGAATGTTAAGAATTAATATTAAAATTATAATTTCCAAGCAGAACAAGTCATAACATTAAAACGATATTAAAATGAATCGGAAATGACTTTTAATGATCATTTTGGAGTCATTTTGACATCATTTTAATATCATAATGACTTGATCTGCTTGGGTTTGTCCTCAAATTTGAAATTTAAATTAAAATTATTAATAATACTGGGATTCTTTTGATTACTTTATTTTTATATAATATATGTTATTTATTATATGATATACGAGGATCGTTTGAAAAATTTTAAGCCTCAACATGAAGATGATATTACTCGTCAAAATCCTTCTGGTACTATAATCATACATGTTTCACAAGATATCTGTGAAAATTGTAGCCATTTTGAACGTTCAGTTGTTGTTTGAAAATTATCTATGTCAGTCGATGTCAGTGTTTTCATTTGATGAAAATCTGTGTCCTCTGAGCCTAACTTTGAACCTAGGAAACAGGGAAAAGTCGTTGGGGATCAGATCTGGTGAATACGATGGGTAGTTAATTAATTCGAATCGCAATTCATAAATTTTTGTTATGGCGATCATCGATATTCCATTTTATCCGATTTTTCCATTTTTACAGAACACTGACATCGACTGGCACAAATGACTCTCAAACAACAACTGAGCGTCCAAAATGGTTATAATTTTCATAGATATCTTGCAAAACATATACATTGTAGTACCAGAATGGTTTTGACGAATAATGCCATCTTCATGTTAAAACTCAAAACTTTTCAAATGACCCTCGTATTTTTATTTTTGTGTGTATAATACATTCGTTATTTAATTTTAATATTTTAGATATTAGGCCTGTTCTTTTGGCTGAACTTTTGCACTAGTTCATTTTTCTTTCTTTTCTCTCCAGGAGGAAAGAAAGAAAAATAAACTGGTGCAAAAGTTCAGCCAAAAAGAACAGGCCTATTGTGACAGCCTGCAACACACAAATTAACTAACAGTATAGCGGGAAGCATAGACTCTTGCATAACGCATAAAACATGAAGAAATCAATCAATCAGAGTTCTTTATTTCATGGAAAGGAAGGAAATAAAGAACTTTGGTTCATTTTCTTATGTGTTACGCATTGTGCAAGAGTTTATGCTCTCCATTTAAAGCGGAGATCACAGACTCTTGCATAACGCATAACGCATGAGGCGTAAAAAATTGAACCAGAGTTTTTTATTTCATTGAAAGGAGGGAAATGGAGAACTTCGATTGGTACATTTTCTTATGCATTATGTGTTATGCGTTATGCAAGAGTTTGTGCTCCCTGCTTAACATTGGATGTATTCAAGTGTCGGGATGAAGCGGTTAAACTGCTCGCCAAGCGATTGAATGTGATTGGTTGGATCTATAAGTAACAACTAATTATGTTTATTTGTTTGGCAAGTAGGTTAGCCACTTTGTTGACTTGAACGCGTTCATTAATGTCCATTTCCACCAATGTTGATTGACTTTAATCTCGGTTTACTCTTTGTCTTTTTCTAGTTTTAAAAATTAAAAATTGTTAAATTCTTTTTGAGAAATTGACAACATTATTTATATAATATTTAATTTATTTTGTAATTCCAGGATACAGACAGCTCGATAAGCAGCGTCTCAATTCCTTTGGACAGTTCGAAGGAATCATCAAAGAAAATTACAAAGCTCAAACTCGATATAAAAATGCCGGATACTCGATTTGAAGGACACGCGGAGGAAGCGAAACTTTCGTCGAGAAATGAAATATCGACGCCAGACAAAGTGAGCGCGAAACTTCCCGAAGAAGCCGCTGAGATCGATCTTGAGGATGCGTCATCATTAGATGATAAATTGTCGCGTTCCGCAGGAAAACAAGAAAGTCTTATCTCGGATCCAATGACGATTCAGGAGAGCAGTTCGATCGAAAGCGTGCTCGATGACTCAGTAATTCCATCAAAATCACTCTCGCACTCGAAAACATCGCGGCGAAACTCTTTCTCGGCCAGCGGACGATCTTCCGGACGTTTGGAGAGAACAAAAATCACTGCGAAGTCCGAGGGAGGAAAGGAGTTTAGTAAATCATCCGAAATCTCGAGGGGGAAAGCACCGTCTGATAATTCAATTTCGAAGCGACTAAGATTGTCTGGAAAATCAAACGAGACTTCCAGGATCGACCAAAAAAAGTGTTTTATTGATGTCAAAGCGACAGAAACGTCGAAAAAGGTAGATTCTAAAAGAATTCAAGATAATTTTAAGGATTCGGAATTTTTACGTGATGATAGCGTTGTCGAGGAGTCGATTGGTATGATGGAGAACGGCAGTGAAATTATTTCGGAACTTTCCCACGTCGAAGAAAGCTTTGTGACTAAAATTGAAGACATTATCGACGTTTCCGACAATTCTAAACATGTAACAGACAAAAACGCTTCCGTGACAGTTTCCAACAGTTCGAAAAGTCTAGCTGAAAACGGATATGCGAACGATACCTTCGAGGACATTTCCAGCTCGAGCATTCGATCGCAGCGCGAGGAAATGATTAATGGAAAGAAAGAGGTGCAAATTAATGGAGTGGGATCTGGGAAAAAAATGGACATTGCGGAATACAGATTTTATCAGGACAGTACTGAGGAGTACAGGTAGTTCAATACATTATATTATAAATTATTTTATATTATTATAAAAAAATATATATATATTATATATATATTTTTTATAAAAAAAAAGCATTTCCCATTACATTGAAAGGAATTTTAATAAATATTTATTAAATAGTTCTAAGTAAATATTTATTAAATGTAAGCATATATTTATTTGATATAAACATTAATTTGATGAACATTAATTAATTTTTTTATTAAATAAATATTTATTTACTGCAAGTTTTAACGACTTTCAAATGGCAGTAGAATAAATTGCCCATTTTATATATTTTACCTAAGAATATTTTTGATTTGTACATGATTTCTACAAAATATCACAATTTCAGCCAATTCGATTGAAACTTTTTTTATATTATTAGTGCAGAGTCCTATAATTAAATTAGGAGATAGTTCCTACATAAATAAATTTTATTATTTGTATAATAAATATAAAGAAGAACATTTAATGTTTATTACTGATTCTAATAATGTAATTTTATTTCTATGAAAATGAAGATAAAAATGTAATTAATGCGTGTAAGTGTGTAAATATAATTGATGGTCGAAACGCATTGTATAAGAGTGTTGAGAGATAATGTTTTAACTTACAATTAATGATAGAAAAAATCGAATGGCTCATGACGAACGCCGTGATCGTAATCAATGATTTATTATCACAAGCACGAATGTAAAGTGGCAAAGTGTCGATATTCTCGAAATGATCAAATCTTTATGAATGTGAAAATGATTTTGCAAAATATTTTATTCGGCTGCAGTGACGGATTCGATCTGATGCCGAAAAGTGCAACCAAGATTGATCCGAGACCATCAGACCACGTCAGCGATCTCGAGAGCATCATCAGGAATCCAGATAACATGAGTGTACGTTCATTGAAATTGCCACGATCCGTCAATTCGCGTTCGAAAAATCAGAGAAGTTATCAGTGTCGAAAGGAGTCATTTCGAGAAGAAAATGTTTCAAGTGGTAAAATAAATAAAATGTTATAAATAATTAACGACGGCGTTAGAATTGGAGTTGCTCCAATGAAATGTCTAACAATAAGTATTAGGAGATCTATTTTGAAATAGAATTCCGCGAGAAAATTGCTTTAAACAAAGGAATATATTTGAGGATATTTTTAATTGTAATTGATGCGAACAGACTTCATGGAAAGTCCAAATAGATCTGAAGAAATTAAAGTCTGTAAAAATATAGGAAAAGTGGCCATTTTATCATCACATTCAGATAACCTCAACATATTTCCTTTTGTTTAAACAATTTTTCCCAATTTATCGAGTTGTCCCGATTATTTCAAGTGTTTTTATTAAACTTAGGTCAATAAATTATTGTTTGCGATCAATGACTTGAATATAACTAAAAGATAAAAAATTAGAAAAATATAAAATGGAATCTTTTTCTCTTTATTAATTATTTTGTTGAATTAATAAAATATTTCTATAATATTTATAAATAGCAATTAAATTTCGAAACAATATGTTATACAATCGTCCTACCTAAAATATAATTTTTTTTTATGTTAGAGGTAATCTTTAATAGTCATTAAATATATAATACATAAATTTTTTATTTTAAGATTTTTTAATCGGAAAGTTCTATCATTGTAACGATAATTTTAAGGTGATAATGCAATCGGTCTGACGAATCTTTCAACCGTAAGTTCCAATAAGAACTCATTGGATTCCTCGGATTCGTTGACCGGCGACGTGACGAAGACAGATGAGAAGAAAAACTCCTCGAGGATGACTGTCCGACAAGAAAGCAACCGGAAAGAGCGTGAGGAAGCGAACAGAGCGAGGGAACGCGCGGTGATAGATGTCATCGGATTGCCGGTGGCGAACGACGACGACTGGCTCGAGTCGGCTAAATCTAATTTGTCGTTAGAGAAGAATAAAGAGAGAAGAGAAGATATTTTAGAAGAAAACTTAGATCAACGGATTCCGAAAAAACAGAACGCCGAATATGTACTGAAAAAAAGATCACACAAAGATGCATCGGCTAAAAAACACACGAATTCGAAAACTGCGACAAAAGCATCGAAAAGCCCCTTTGATAAGAAAAGCGCGTCTCAAATCCAGAATATATTGAAGACGAGAAAAGTGAAAGAAGAGAACGAAAATTGCCACTCTTCGGAGAAACATAAAATTGTAAGTATTACTGCTGGGATATTTTTTATTCTAATATAGCCTTTATCTTTTTGATCAAATTTTTCTCTTTATTTAAATATTTTTTTTAATTTATGATATTATAGATTAAAAAAATTTTTTTCCAAAATTGTTTTCCTATTAACATCAGATTATTAATATTCTTATAAAGATATTTATCAGCATCTTTATAGCATAAAAAAATTATTAAATTGCTTGTCGAGAGTTTAATAAATTATATTAATACTCTGATTTATTTCTGTTCATGATTGCATTTCCAGACCGAAAATGATTTTGGCGCGCAGTTTGCAGATTTTAAATATATATATATATAAATTCGCACAAAAATATTTAAGCATCAAGATCTGCTTTGATTGAATATAGAATTCTTGTTTAATTGTCTTTGTTTTAAAATCACATACATTTTGCGATTAACTTTTACAAGACAGAAAAGCCACTATGTCATTTTAAGGCAAGAAATACAATAAAATGATGAATTATACAAATTTTATTTAAAAAAAAAATTGTAACATTTTAAAAATATGATCTTATTTTCAAATAGGCGCTAAAGATTAAATACTATTGATTCAATTTGGGAATAATAATACATAAATAACTCGTTGAAGGTCCAAGTTGAAATCGATATATTTGCAATGCCAAATCGATATATTTGCAATGCCAAAAAATCATTATGTAATGATTACATAATGTATTTTGGCAAGAAAAGTCATTTCGTCATCTCTAATAATGTTTTCAGTCTAATCATAATAGTCATGAACATAACTTCAAGAGAAGAAAGAAAGGAACGAGAACAACGAATTCGAAGTCAGCCGTCAATCGTAATAGCACAGGAAGTCATAAGGAAGACAAAGCTTTGAGATTTGACGGGAAACAAATGCGCGGACTTCGGAAGCGGATTGTCGAACTACGACTGCAGCAAGAACGAGAAGATCTCCAGAAATATCTACACAAATTGAAGAACTTAAGACTAGAATTGGGTTCTACTGGAAGTTATTTTAAGCCTCTGAAATTTCCGAAGATTGCAGAATTTACGCAGCTTGGTAATTTATAAATTTAAACAAAGAAGTTAATAATTTAATAAAGAGCTTTAATGAATATATTCAAATATATACAAGAAAAAATGGACAATTCGATCCAATTTATTTGTCATTCATTATTATTAACCAAAGTCATAGGATAAAATAATTTCAAATATTTTCAAACGTTTTAATCTTTAATGGTTCTCTTCAGTGAATTTTACATAATCATACATTGCACATTACAATAAAAATAATTGTATAATTATTACAATTATACTATGCTTTATTCTATAATTATTAATTTCTTCTTTATAGTTATGTCCTTCAATATTAACAATCAGAAAACCTATAAATTTTTTGTCATTTATATCATTTAAATATTCATTAGCGCTTAGAATAGACTGTCCTTCGTATCTTTTATAATGTCAGTAATCATCCGTTATCAGATAGAATCAGCAAACATGAAGAATCATAGTTTCAATATCAATTGTCTATCATTTTACAAAATGTATCTATGACGTAACTAATGTAATGCAATTGTAATTATTTTTTAATATGTCTTTCTTCATATCAACTTTTTATAAAATTATGTAATAAATTAATTAAATGATTTAAAGAAATCTTTTATAAATCTATTTTTATAGATATTTCTTGATATTTACGATATCAATTATTAACAACCGCTTTCTAGTTTGAATAAAAAGACTTTCATTTCTCAACAATAAATAAATTATTATATTGTCTGTGTGTTTATCTTTAATTAAAGATCTTACATTTACATTTCGTACGTTTTTCCTTTTCGATTTATTTCGCGATTTATGTCATTTTAATGAACGCGCCCGAAGTGGCGAGTCGTGTCGCGGCGAATGCGCCGACAATTGCGACTCTAGCAATGAATAGAAGGAATCCGCATTGTATCGAAACAATGAGAACGTACAAACCGATAGCGGTGTAAAGTCGTATGACGAATGCATTAAATTCATTTTGCATTTAAATGAAGGCATTATGCACAAACGCATTCAGATGTATTCAAAATATATTCTTAAATATATTCCGCGTGTAGATATATTCTTGATTTTATATTCACGCACGTTGAAAATATGGAACTTTTTTTCAGATGTAGATGACTTGGAATCGAAGCCGAACGATCAGTTTCGGGAGAGAGTTTTCGCGATTAGGTATTGGTTGAAGGATCAATACATTTTGTATCGCGACTACTGTACTATGGCGCAAGCGATCAATGCTCACTATGTTCCCACAACGTTGGACGATACCAAAAAGGTATGTCTTTCTTTTCGATGTTATTTATCGTTTGTGTCATATTGGTATATTACTAAGCTTTATAGGCTTTTCTAATTGCGTAACGCAATAAAATAAACCGCACAATGGCAAATACAATACTCAAGAATAGAGAATAATTATTGCATACTAAGAAAATTTATATAATCGAAGATCAGATACAGTGAGTAAAAGTATATTTTTTTATAAAACAACCTTATTTGTAGAAAATAAATATTAATTAGCAATTTTATGAATATGTTTATCCTAATATAAACAAAAGGATTCCTTGGATGATAAATTTCTCGACTGTACTTTTTGTGCGTCTAATAACACAATTTATATAAATAATACAATTTAATATTTTTATTATTATACATAATATTTTTATTTATTATACTTTTTAGGTAAAATAATTTTGAAAAATATACAGTCTATTTTATTCTTTATCAATAAATTGTCAATTAATGTACTTTTTAAAAATGTTTTTTAAAAAATCTGTACGAATACTTTTGCATTCATTGTATCGGTATATTGTATTGAAAGGATGTTGCGCATTCTTCTATAAATTGGAATTGGAAATCGTTATTTTTCTTATAATCTTATACAATAACGATTCTTTTTTTATATGTCCAATTATGTAATAAAAAAAAAACGTTATTGAGTTTTAAAGCATTAAGGGTCCTCTGCATAGAAGTCGTAGACGTTCGTGGAGTCTTAAGTCGTAGGAAACAATCAAATATAAGGAGAATTTTCGATTAAAATTGGTCAGTTTCCTACGACTTAGGGTTCTACGACCGTCTACAACTTCTATGTAGAAGATCCTTTATTGTGTTACATGAAGCATCGTAGGAGATTTCATTAAAAATCTCTCCTGAATGGGATAAACTTGGAACGTTCATTACGTCGCCTTACGTCTACGTCATAAATCGTTAATGTGTAAAATAGCCGGTGTAATCAGCGTAATGAAAGTATTGCATCTTCTTTGACGTAATGACGTCTAAAATAGCGAGTGTGTGATGACGTTATAAAGAAGCTGCGTCACGATATTCAGGCCTTCTTGCACATCGATTTTGTGTAATACGGTCAAAGGAAGAAGGGTCGGGAGAATTCTTTATAACTAATTCAGGAAGCGCTTAGACCGTGCATGTGTATGCAAAACCCACAGATAGGTAGGCGAGAGAGAGCATGTTACGACGAGGACAATAGGGATGCAATAAGGAACCGAATAAGGAAACGAATGCTTAAACACGCGACTGAATAACCGCGAAATTACCGAGCAAGCTTTTTGTCCACCGCTTGGACAAACTGTTAGACAAAAGTCTTTCAAATAAGATAAACTTTTTTTGTTTACAGACGATACGCGAGCTGCGGAAAACGACGATTAAAACCAGGTGACGTTGATGCACCCATTTGAACCACCATATTATATGCGACTCGTTGAAACTGTTTATGATCTAGTGCTGAATTTGGATGCTTCGAAATAGTGAGTAATTGATATTTATTTATTTTTTATCAAGTTATTGAAATCTTGAATAAAAGTATCAAGTTTTTTTGATAAAAAAGGACTGAAGAATCATACGATTCTTCGTTATTTTTTTATTTTGTTTTAAAATTAACTTAAAATTTGCTTTAAAATTCTTATATTTTTAAATCCTGAATATTTAAACCTGATTATTTTATATATTATGATACTTTTAATATTACGAGTAGAAAGAACAATACTAAATCCGTTCATAATTATTTCGCATAACATAATGTGGAAATTTCGTGTAACTTGAATTATATAATTAGCTTTTTCTATATTAGCGCTAATTTTTCCATGTTATATCAATCGCGAAAGAAATGTGCATATTTAAGGAACGCGTACCATAACTAATAATGTAATTTTACTTAAAACTGAAAAATTTTTTCCTTTTTTTTTAATTAGTCTTTTTGCGCGTTAGAATCCGTATCAGATAACGGTTTTCTTAATGAAATCAAAACCGAGATTTCTCCTTTATGCAATTATATTATACTGGCTGTGCAATATATTTGCGCTTCCGGCGTGTTGTAGGAGGGTGTTGTGAAACTTTGTGAAAATTATTCGCACATCGTCCGTTCCTACGCAAATCACAGTATAAAATGAAATTGAGGCGCGAAGAGACAGGGAAAGATTATTAAAAGATAATTCAAACAATCTATTTAAAGTATGAATAAATTGTGATTTTAGAACATCTAAAAATTTCAAATCAATTTTAGGAGGCCTGATTAGGAAATCCAGGAAAATACAAAATATTAACATATTTTAATATATTTTAGTTTATTTTAACTTAAAATAAATTTTAAAATTAAAGTTGATCTACATTGATAGAAATGGATATAAGATAGTTATATTGAAAAACAAATAATGATGTTACGTCAACAGCATTATTTTAACAAAATTAAGTGAAAATCAATTGATGAGAAACGCAATGAGTGAAAAATATCATATTTGATCAAAGCGAGATTTCATCTAATAATATTATTACCTAATTATTTCTAATATTATTACCTTATAATTTCATTAATAATATTTCTTGCAATTTTATGTTTAACAATTTTCTGTTTAAGCAAACTGTGCGTAAATTATTTGTCGATTTTGAAACACAATAATCCCAAACCGAAACTGGAATAATAATATCACAATTAAAATTACAAAGTAGTAATATCACAAATGCCTTGATCGAATATACGATATTTTTCACTCATGAATATTATTTTAATTAAAAATAACTTTGTTTATTTTTTTTTCAATAACAGTATAAGGTTAATCTGTTTTACCTTTTATAAATTTCTTGTCATTCTCTTACTCTTACTTTTTTACTCTTCTGTTTATTCAGTAGATAAATTATATAGTTATATATTATATAGCTATATATTATATAGTTTATCCGAAGATGGAACAACCGGCCATTAATGAAACAAATAAAATTTTATTTAAACAAGATCATGACGTATTTGTTTCATTAATAATGTTATTAAATTAATAAAATTTTTTTTAATTAAAATAATACTGTTGATACATCACATCATTTTTTTCAATATACATTAGAATAAAACGTGCAATATATATATATATATATATATAATTAAAAAAAAAGAGTTGCTTTCGTTACATGTAACGATCAAAATAAATTTCAAGCAGATACATTAAAAATATTTAATGTTATCAATAAAAATGAAGTTACATACAAGTAATTTAAATAAAGTTCATATGTATTAAATTTCGTACATAAAATTTAATAGAAAATACACTAAATTTCATAAAATTTTATGAAAAGTACTACATTTTATGTTACTACAAATACCCGGGAAAAAAATGTTTCATATATAATTATATATAACTATGTAAAATTATATAAAATTGTATAATATATATATATATATATATATATATATACAATTATACATAATTACAATTATATATAAAAATTGACATATTTTATATATAATTGTATATAATTATATATAAAATAATATAAAAATTTTTCCCGAATATACCTTTCAATTATGGATAAATTAAATTTAATGTTTCATTGAAATTGAATTAAACTTGTGTAAGTTGAAAGTATTAATTCATGACATTTTTAACAATACAACCGAGTAGAGAAGATACTTTTGTCTCCACTTTGTTACACTGTTATTGGGCAAACGTCACGCTGCGCGTGTCGGCAGTGCGAAGGTGCGCGACAGCCCAGCGTCGGCTGCGCGGGGCGGCGCGACGCGACGCGCTTTCATTGACGCGGCGTTTCTCCGGTACAGTCTCGTAGCAGCCTCGCGACCGTCAGGACATAATCGGCCGCCGTCTGACTGCGGTTCTCGAAGTCACGAACGTTCGCCACCACGTTTTGCGTCCGGCCAGGTACGGTCTTCCGCGTTCGCGTGATACGGTCGTAATTTCTCTGCGTCGGAGAGCAGCAGGAGCGATTGGACGCCAGGGAGCGCCGGTTCTTCCGGTAAGTTGCTCGATTTGCAATAATTTGATGGTGGGCGAAGTTGGGCGTGCGAAGGGTGAATCTAGGGAGAATACGGAGAGTTTGTGATAATAGATCGATAAACGCTCGGCGCAATATTGCGTGAACGATAAACGTGATTCTTTATACCTTTGTTTGAAATTCATTAATTTTTCTCCGCGAAATCTCGAAATTTTAGCGAATACTACGTTTGAAATTTTTACAGCAAATTTACATTTCGCTTGAAGTTCGCTGAATAATAAAGCATGCGATTTAAAATTCTATTAGTCTCATCTGAAGTTGGTCGAGGAATAAGATGAATATTAGTAGAAAAATCTGATAATGTCTACACGGAAAGAACGATTTTGTTGAAGTGAATTAAAAATTTAACTAGATCTGAAAATGATTTTGTTGAATCAAAATAATTGTGTAGAAAACTCAATTATGATGAGCAACGTTGCAAGAAATGACATTCTAACAACTAGTTTGAGTGTTCTACACAATTACTTTGATAATTCAACAAAATTATTTTCAAATCTGCATTTAGCTAAATGTTTGGATACTACAAAATCGTTCTTTCTGTGCATTTGTTGATCGATGCAAATTCATTATTATATCATAATTCTATTCTTTTAATTATTTGAAATACTAAAAAAACCTATTCACGTATTTATAGATTTGTTTTATTAAAAAAATGTTTTATTAAATTATTTTGTTTAAAAAGTTATTATATTTTTTTAACGCACCAAGCGTTATTACTGAAATTCTATAATGATTGGAAGTAAGAGTAATTAGACGAGGGTGGGAATTTCCGATTTATAATTAAATTCGCTCACGCCTTCCCGCTTCGCCATAATATGTATATTAAAACGCATTAAATAACGAACCCCATTATAACTTTCTTTGTATAAGTCTCGTAAGGCTTTTACTGAGATTACAATGTCGACTGAAGTATAATGAAATGAAAAACAGCGTGAATTTATACGCTGATTTTATGGAAATTCGCACGACTGCTTGAATGTTAAAGAGCGAACTTCAATTAGCGCGATGTTACTCGCCGGCCGATGAGATTTTCTATCGATTGAAGTCAAAGAACGTAATTGTGATCGAAGGGGAAAGAATAAGGTTTGTTATTATCGACGAAAGTTGCAAGTATAGTGGTGAATAGTCAGGATGTGCGAAAACATCATGTTAGACTTGATCGAGGAAAGCGTTTCCGACTTGTGTGCTGAACTTTACTTTCATAAGCGACACCATTTCATAATTTTTACGTCTCTTTGAATATAGACGAAGAAGAAAGTGACCAATATTCTATAACATTTAAAAATTAAATGACATTTTTTAATATAAATACTATGCAGAGAGAACGATTTTGCTGAAGTGTAATTAGATTTAGGTCTGGAAATAATTTTGTTGAATCATCAAATGATTATATAGAATCTTCAAGCATTATGAATAATGTTGCAAAAAGTTTTGACATTCTAATAACTAGCTTGAGTGTCCTATATAATCATTTTGATGGTCTAACAAAGTTATCTTAGATCTAAATCTTGCTACACTTAGACACTTCAGCAATATCATTCTCTTTCTCTGTAATATTAAAAAACATACATACACGAAAAGAATTTTCTGAAAATTTACCCTAAATATATGATAGTTATGGTACAATATTTTAAAGATTTTTACTATACACTTCAATAAAATTAATCAAATTTATTTTATATTTTATTGTAGCTTTATTAATGAATGAGAGAGATTTACATAAAATTCTTCGAAATATTATGTTATCCCACAAATACTATATTTTTCAGGATAAACTCTAAGACAAAAATTCTTTCCATGTAGTTACATTTTTAGATATTTTAACAAAATCATTTTTTCCGTGTATTATATTGCAAAGAGAACTCAAAGTCACATTGCCGAATTCTTATAATTATTTTATAATTTAAATGAAATTTGTATTTATAAAAATCTTTTAAATTAAATGATAATGTCATTTTATCATTATTATGAAACTTTCTCGATTACCAGACTGATGTTATTATAAATACTCAACTGACTATATATATCTATTCAATTGTGAATGGATAAGTATTTTAATTTTAAATAATGAAACCATAAAGATTACTCTCGCGTTTATAGCATTTAAATGAGCATGTAGAAATTTTAATATCAGTTTGCTAGTTTTTGTTTTTACGTGGGTGTAAATTTTAAGCGAAAGCGTGACTCGCGGTGGGCGTAGGTTCACAAAATCGGAGCACTCTCGCTTAAAGCTGCGACAATCGCACTGTTGGCGATTGTCTCTCGAGGTCTCAGGGATATCTATCCTTGGACGAGAGAATCGAGGCTGATGGTGCTCGCGAGATATACCGCGTTATCGATGCACGTGATTTGTCAGCCGCTCCGAGGTCAACATGACGTCGATCATGCAGAGGTTTCAGATCTTGCCTGTATAGAGCCGTTTTCTAATATCCGTTTCTATAGTGGCGACCCTAATGCGAGGCCTTTCTCCGTGAATCCTGAAGAACGCAGGAATCGCAGTTTGAAATCGAAACTTAATATCCGAGACTGAATTTCGTACACATTCTGCATATATAATTACAGTAGAGAAAAATGTCTGATTGGATTAATTGGACGAATTAGAACTTTCTAGTTAAATTTACTAAAGCTACTAAATTCTAGTTGAGGTATATCCGGATTGATAAAATCGGAATCTTCTGATTTATTCATTTTTAATAATTTTTTTCAGTGAGACAATTACAGAATTTCATATATTTATTTTATTCGAATAATTGACTCGACAAATAACACATCATAAAATTTAACTGAATATTTTAAATATTAAAATATTTTGAAATTTTACGAATTATATAATTTAATTAGTTGATTTATTTTGATTTTATAGATAAAAATATTGCTTTCTATTTCATTTTTTTAAGATATTCAAAATTCACAATTTTTTTTTCTAAAAAGCTATTTTTGAGAAATCTTTAACGGTTATAAGAACGCGGTGTGTAACTCCTGGTTGTCACCGTTAGGTTCACTCGCGTGTGACCTTTGACCTAAAAAAGTACATGCTCGACCGATCTCTACCCTCATTGTTTGCCCGTTGTACATTAATTTGCTCGGAGAAGGCCAAAAAAGGTTGTTTGAATGTTGCCTTTCACTGAAGCATTAATGTTAATCAACGCTAGTTACGCTTAACTCAATTTCTGTTCAACACAATTAGATGATAGTAATGTAACGCCAATTTTAATTGAGGATAATAAGGAATCATATTAATTTAATGTTATCATTAATTGAAAGCTAATATTTTAATTAATTAATCGAACATTATCATCGATTAAAAAATAATGATTGGGGATTAGTCGAATTTATCAAGTCGAATTTAATAACAAATTATTTATTATTAAAACATTTTCTGTTATAGTTTATTATCCTAATCGAACTATATAATGTATACTGGAAAAAGTCTTGTATTGATTGTAATTCTGATAAATTCAACCAGAAAGGTATGAATTGGACACTTATTCGTATAATTAAATTTATCAAATATTCTAATCGACATAATCAGAAATTAAATTATAATAATCAGAAATTTAATTCATTGAACTGAATTCATTTTGTTAGAACAATCAAAGCATTTTTCTCAGTAGATAACATTAAATTAACGTTTATGTGTGCGATAATCGTGAATGAAACTAGTTGCAACAAATTCGTTCCCTGGATTCTGTACATCCAATGCGTTTGCACAGAAAATTAATTGCTCTATATGCGAGATTATTTTTATTTCTTTGAAGTTTCTGAAGCACGTGGCACTTTAAAAAACAAACTGCGACGCAGTTATCATTTTTATCGAGTGTCATAACTAGCTAAATTCATTCACCCCGCAATAATGAATGCCCTTTCGCGAAAGGTTGCGCGGTTGGGTCAGAGATAAAATTCAGTCGCGTATTATTAGCTGCATTATGCCTCGCGATATCGCGTTAATTATCAAGACACCTAGTCTTTGTCCATCGCGACAATCGATCGTTCGGTAATTCCTTGACCTTCAACAACTCACCCTGGAGGGACTTTACACAGGGTTGTCGTATAGAAGAGAAAAAACATTTTTATTTGCGTCGCATCCTCGACCCTTCGCCGCAAGATTCAATCGATCGACGCGTGCGATGTATTTATAAACGTGTTCCTGAATGAAATTGAGGAAATACGCCGCTCGGTTATATTATGTAGGTGCATACATGCGCCCACGTATATTCAAAACTATTTTTTCCTAAAAAGTATGAAATTATGTCACCTTATATCATTCTATATTTTTATCGATATAGTTCTCTCATTTTTAAAACATATATAAATTAATTAAAATAAAAAAACATAGCATAAATCAGTCTCTGAATAAAATACCTGCTTCAGAAAATCTTATTAAAGATGTGATGACATATTTATTTCAAGATAAGAAAATATTGTACATTAATTTTTATAACGTATAATATCATCAAATTAGAAATAATATTCGTGTCTTTGTAATTCTAAGTATTTCTACGAGAAAAATTTATTTAGTAAAGTAAATTTTAAAAGATTTGAAAGATACGATTTAAATCGATATTCCTTTAATAAATGACGCCATCGCGAGCTTGCATAATTTTCTCAGAACATCATCTCGTCCACGTGACTATATCTTCTTCGCAATCAATGAGTTATTACGATATATTGTACCTCTCGTTTTTCCATTGGGAAAAATCCTCGCAGAGAAGAATCGTATCATCACATCGCGTTTCTGTCTCATCGCGAAACAGAACCTTGAATACATTGAAAAAAAATGATGTAGCAACAGCATTATCTTAATTGAAAATAATTTCGTTAATTCAATGACATCATTAATGAAACAAATATTTACGCTCTTGTCTTAATAACAATTTTATTTGTTTCATTAATATTGTTGTTATATAAATCAACAAGATTATTTTCAATTAACAATATATTGTTGAAACAACATTATTTTTTTTCACTGTAGAAACGCCTATCCGATGTCTCGAGGATCCATTGTCTTCCTACGCTCGTCCTTCTACCTTCTTTCTGCTCTCTTTTTTTTCACGCACAGAATCGGTCACGGAAACAAAGAGCGTTGTGTTCTCAGTCGTGCACGAAAGGACGATTTTGCTGCAGTATCTAAAAATTTAGCTAGGTATCTGAAAATAATTTTATTAATTAAAATAACTATGTAAAAAATTCAAACATGATGAGTAAAGCTGAAAAAAGTTTTGATATTCTAATAATTATCTTGTGCGTCCTATATAATATATTTTGATAATCCAATAAAATTATTTTCAGATCTGTACTTAGCTAAATTTTTTTAAATACTTCAGCAGAACCGTTTTTTTTTTAGTATGAAGGAGAAAAAGATATCGCAGGTAAAGATAGAAGTTTTAATTTGAAAACAAGATCTTAAATATGTTCATAAATGTGCAATTTAATTATATGTAAAATATTTGATAATTTTTATCAAAATTAGTTGAAAAAGAATAAAACAGTTAGGAGAGAAATTATAAAATGAAAAATATTTTAACAAATCGATTTACAGAAAGATCTGTATTTTTGTTCATTATCTTTGTCTCTATGAAGTGTCTCTATTAAAAGTAACTATTCGTCACTTTGTGGCCTTGATGCAAACGAGTTTTTCTTGAATCTTTTGCAACTGCGAAGCAATATCGTTTACTATATTATCATAAATGTGGCTTCTCTTCCGGTCAACGAAGCCAGCCGGATATTAGCGCGATCGAAATAGTGAGTCATGGTCGTATTTTGTGTGGGGTGCGTCCATAGGGGTGCGTATAATATCATTGACGAAATTAATGAATCTCCGGAGATTGCAACCATTCGGTGCAAACGATCTCATGCCATTCGAAACTCGATCAATACATTGGTTGATTCACCAATCTTCGTAGTCTCTTCTCTAATTAGCAACATAAAACGTTTATTTGCGACTACAACGACATAACTTAAAAATAGTTATTTTTTGTTCATTGTCAATGGCTTATAGAAAAAAACTGAAATTTAAAGAAAAAAAACCATACTTTAAAAGAATGTACTTTCAATGCTCTACACTGAAAAAAAATTTACTGAATTTTAAATATTTATTTGAATATATATATAAATATAATACTAACGAAATATTTACTAAATGTAAAAATATTTATTTAAGCATAATTTTCTTATTTTAAATAAATGTTTATTTACTGTAAGTAAAAATATTTCGTTAGTATTGTATTATTCAATCAAATATTTAATAAAATTTGGTAAATTTTTTTTAGTGTATAGTTATTACACTTAAATTTCTAAAATTATATTATAAAATTTTAATGATTTCAAACATTGAAGTTTATTTTCTGGAATTTTGTTTTTTGAGTACCGTTGATGTAGCAAATGAGCGATAATGTTTAATTGTCATTGAACCTTATAAAAAAGATGCCAAACAACATGCACGTCTATAGAAGATATTTTTATGATGTTTTTCATATATTTTTTAGACATGTGTGTCTTAAAGACATCTTTATGACACTTTTTAAATGTGCATGTTGACTGATCATTACATTTATTAGAATTATTTCAATTAATTATTTCAATTAATCGTCTTTAATTTTCCGTTTCGTAATTTAATGATGAATACATAATTGAATGATGACTATTAATTTTCTCAGCTATTTAAAAACACAATTTATACAAATAAATCTTAAATAATCTAAATTTTACAATCTATAAGTAACATTAAATAAATATATTCTTTTAACATTTGTTTAAACGGCTCAAATCTTCCACATTTTGTTTTATTTTATATGTGGAAGGCATTATTTTCACTCAAACACATTCTTTTTGTTCTGCGGGATTTTATTGCAATTCCCGACCTAATATCGAACTTTTAATCTGCAATACTCTAAACGCGAATACACTTTGAACACGTTAAGAATGAAAATTGAATTAATGAAAATTGAAATCTATCTCTTTCTTCCTGTCTCTCGAATTGCTAACGCAACGATCAAAATCACGAAAACGCTGTTACTGCTAATGCAGCTCAGACAGAATGTTGCGACTGGAACGGCTTAAATCTTGGTCTGAAATACAAGCAAACGGGACAGCTGAAACGTTCGCTGGAAGCGAACGGCGAAATCGTTTTGTTTTTTCGTCGGACTCGGTACGACCCTTTCTACTTCGATGAAGAGTCCGCCTAAAAATACATGGCTCGTCGACAGACACGGAATTCCCTACGTTCTCTGTTTCCTCCGATTCGCCATTGAAAAACAATCGTCTATTACTGGCATCATTAAGAATTTCCTATTTTCTTTATACCTGACATTGAATTCTAATCATAGGATTGTAAGAAGAAATTCAATAGAATTATAAAATTATTATAAAATTATCATACTTAATTTTAATGCTAGATAATATATTTTTCTTACAATTAATATTATATAGTCAGTCTTCAAATTGCTAAATTCTTAAAATAAGTGATTTATAAGTCTTTTAAAAATAAATTTTTTAAGAAAAATCTGCTTCAGGAATTGGCATTCGAATTTGCGAAAGTGCCATTTATCGAAGCCTCGCGTTTTAGTTGTCGAAAGCGAGCCGCAAGGAAAAAGAGCGTCGAGAAAGAGAAAGAAAGAGAAGGCGCCAACAAATGGCAGAGGGCAAGGAAAAGGAAGAAGGAGCTGGAATAAGCGACAGCCATAACTGAGAGTGACTAAACAGGGATCACGATGGTCGATGACGCCAAGACGAAGCTGCGGCTGTAGCTCGTGGGAGCGTCGTTTGTTCCTTAACCGCTTGTTTCTCCGTTGTGCATCGCGAGCTGCAACATGGAGTGTACACGAAGTGCATCGGAAGTCGCGCACTTTCTCCCGATTATAGATTCCCCGATGAATTTCGATTCTTCATCGCTGAAAATTTTATGGAAGTCCTAATTGCGGATGCGATTAATTAATTGGAAATTCAGAGACAATGCAAATACCTAATTAATCAGGAAGATAATTGAGATAACGAGTTAATTTAATAGAGACAGATGACATTATTTTCGAGATATGAAGATGAGATTTATTCGGAAAATTTTGAATTTTTTTTTATACTACGGTTTAAATCTTCTACAATCGCGAGTATCATTTTAATTAGTTTCTTTCAATAAATCGAAAATAATATAATTTTATAAATTTTACGTTATTGTAGTGTAGATTACTCAAGTGTTTCGAAATTTATTTCAGTAAACTTTTTTTTTATTATTATCAAAATATTTAATGTGTGTTAAAAATTAGAAAAAAGTATAAATCAATGACAATCTAAAATTTCCAAAATTTTCAATAAAAAAGAATTATCTCAGCTTCACAATAAGCTTCTTATTTATTTTTCTTAATGAAATCGGTAATGTTTTCATAAACGGCGTAAACGAAAGTAGATGTCGCACAATGTAAGGATTTTAAAATTATGGACGCATCCCAGCATATGTGATGTCATAACTCCATGTCAAAAGGACATAAATTATTACACGTAATGAGTGCATTCGTTATTTCTACTTCCCGTACGAGAGATGAAAGGAAATGAACATGCTGAATGCGAAAGGCAGAACGAAGTTTCCGGAAGAAATTCGAATTTCGTCGTTCGATAATTTCATTCTAAGTGTAAATTGCATTCCAGCTTTTCTCTAGCTAATTACGCACTATTGCATGGTTTCCATAATTCTTAATTTCGCACAATCGTTATCTTAATCGAATTTTGCACATTTTATCATCACATCGAGATGGTGTTGATATAAAAATTCCAGGAATTTTAAATCCATCAATATTAATACAATGAAAATTACATAGATATAATATCAAGTATGTTGAACTGGTATGTTTACAATTGGTATCTTTTAGAATGCATTATAACCATTATATCTGTCATTCTCAGACTTACTTTTTCAGAGTCAATTCATTCTTATCTTAGATATTTATATCTAGATAATAGGAAATCGTTAATGCATTGTATAAATACATACACGTTATTTTATTCTGTGACTGCGAGAAATACAAAGTCGCAATTTGTACATCACAATACATGCAACTCGAGTTTCTATCCCGTTGAGGTTTCGGTCTCGCGATTGCATTTACCGTCAGTTTTATGCGAGATTCGATCGTGTAGGCAGTAGTTAGGGTAAAGGGGGGAGGGTGGCGTGCTGGCCCATGGACCAAGGTGATCCAGTGCGAAAGCGAGAGGCACACGCATCGAGCGAGGAAAGATTGACAGGAAAAAGAGAGAAAGAGGGACGAAGGAACCGATGTTGGTGCAAAGAAACGGGGGATCACGGATGGATGATTGGACCTCCTCAGGAACGAAGTGGATCGTCTATCGGTGTACAAATGTCACGGCGATCGGTCGGTCGAAGGTAGATCACGTGGGACGGGGAGGAATACCTGGGCAATGAATAGCGATAATTAATGGTAATTAGTGTCGAGAAAAATTCGCGATGAGACTCGACGCAAGAAGTATGCTGCTTGGAATTTATAATGAAGAAAAAAACGGATAAAAGCGACGAAATAGCTAACGAACTATCATTAGTTTAAATAAATATTCGTTTCAATTTATAGACGTTATATCATTACGTTATATCATTAAATTTTGTGAGTTGTTTTTATTTATGATGATCCAACGATATGAATGATTTATATAATAAATTCAGTCTTTTTTTTTATTTTCAATCTTTTTTTCAGTTGTTTGAATTTAATTAAAAAAGAACAAAAACACATTTATCATACAAAATGATTAATTAAAAAAATCTGACAAGTATTATTGTACTTAATATTATACGCTATATGATATTATATATTATAATGTTATATATTATAATATATTATAATTACAATTTACAATTTTTAATCGTTAAGAGTGAAATTTTTCTTCAGAATGACAATTCACTCTGAAAGTTTTAGAGAGCAAGAGGTGCTTTTTTTCACCTGTCGTTTTTTCGAAAAGTTTGGTCGAAAAGTCGAGTGCGAATCCGTAACGAGCGGCCGGTCATCGAAATGGGTGTATATATACCTGTGGGAATGTATTCACGGATACTCTCTTCGGTTGTTCAGCCAGTGGAACTGGGAGAAACTACCGGACACGTCGCGCATCTTGGGTAACCCGGTGTCATGTCGTAATACTCGTGCCGACGTTCGAGTGCAGTCGAATGTATACAGTTGTATCGGGAACGATATACCATATCTAGCATTAAAAGCTCTCTCGTTCTTGGTGAGTTTGGTGTAAACATGTTAAACAAGTTGACGACGGAAAAGCGACTCGCTCGCAATCGTGCTTAAAATAAAAATAAGCTATTAAAAATCCCATGAATTGTTATTTTAAAAAATGATTTAAGGATGTGTCATATCTAAAAACATAAAAATTTCTATATTGTGAATAATCTGAATATTTGTATAAAATTTGAGCACAATTTTCTTATTGATTTAAAAGTTATTTAATTTTATTGTTCGTCTTAGTTCTTATGTGAAATCGCGTATAATATTTTGTATAATATTTATTTGCAAATTTGATGAAGAAGTAACATTAAATCAAATTTTATACATATACTCGTATATTGATCAAACAATAGTAAATATTCAAAAGTTTTTGCACTTACTCGTTTAGAAATTATTGACTTAATACTGCAGAAAAATATGCCATTTTGCATAAAACATTTTAAGCCAAATTATTTGTTGTTTTGTTTTTTGCAGTTGGTTTCAGGGGCTAATATCAAGAATTTTTAATGATACTAACTGATACTAACTTATTTTGACTGATTGTTTGACTGATACTTTTACAGCTGATAATGCATAGCTAAAACATTCTTAAGTTAACTATTGTAGTCATTACGAGTTTTAAAAAGTATATCAATGCATAAATTTTTTAAAACTAGATCGATATTACTTGACGAATGAATTATTTTGCATCTTATTATTAGGAGAAAAAGTATTGTAGTTGAAAATAATTTGAACAAATTATATCAGAAATAAAAATTACAAATTTTTATTCAATTTTTTGTTTTAAATCAATATTCACTACGTAGAATAAGCAAATAAATAAAAATATATAAGCGTGGCTGTTATTTTAAGATGCTATTATAATTTGCATAAATTTATAAATATTTTTTTATATGCGGATACAATAAATCTGACAAATGATATAAAAAGAATTAATATTTATTGCATACGATAACAATAAATTAGTAAAAAAAAATAGTAAAAAAAATTAATTATGAAAATATGTTACTTATCTTGCTTTTTTTCTAGGAAAGAGTTCTAGGAAGAATAATGTAGAAATCTATACAAGCCGTTTTGCTATTCTGCAGTTCAGAAAGTTTAAGGAAAATGATGATTCTCGGTCGTGTCCCAGCGCAGCATTTATTGCAATAACAGTAAACCAATGGGTAGAATCGGTTACTATCCCGTCCCCTTCCCCATTCGTACCGACATCGATGTGCTTTTAACGATTTCGTGATGCCAGCGTGTTTACAAATTTTATAGCTGCTGTATCTCGCGGCGCAACCCGTTATAAGACCTGGGCAGAGAGAAGTACGCTGGACGATAAAGTTATGAAATTTTATTCGTACAACCGGATTGCGATTATCTTCGTTATTATCTTTTGATTATGTTACGCAATCCGCGTCGCGCTAGCAGACGCATTACGTGCAATTATTCCACCGAGATTACATTAAATGTATATTGATGTACTTGAGGTACTTGAATCAAACAGAAATGAAAAGTTCGAGGTCGCGAAAGAATTTATTTTTGCAGATATTATTTTCATCTCAGAAGGTTGAATAAAAGAAAAGAGAAAAGTAAACGAGATTATAAATAATTATGTGTATAATGTCTTAAAACATATTTTTATTTATCTTATTTTCTTAAGAAGCGCAATAATTATTTTTCTCTAACGTCCACTTCTATTAATATAGATTAACTTTAATTTTGCGATTACTTTTTCTTTTCTTGTTCTAGGGATTAAAAAAATAAAAAGTAAATTAAACTGAGATTAAACTTTTTTATTTAATACCTGTTTTATTTATTTATTTTTTTTTGCATAAAGTCAACCAATTTTGACATTGCCATTTATTGTGGAAAAAGATTTCTAAATCTATAAAAGCAATTAGAAAAATACTTATTTGAAAAATAATTGGTAAAAAAAAAAACAAACGACTTTAGGATCCCTTTAACTCGCTTGCATCCGAGATAAAAGCTCGTGTTCTCGCAGCATCCGACACGTGCGTATCCGTGTCGACAGTCGCGGACGGTTCGACTTTGTAGCTTTGCCGCTGTCGTCGTCCCCGGGATGCTCCTACAGCGTGCAAGATGACACGGGGACAGGCCAACGGGAATCTCGGCGCGAGCAAGGACCGACCGACCGCCCGCTCGCTGTTTGCGCGCCGCAGGTTGCATAACGGTCCGCGCAGCATCCAGTATGCAGTATCCAACGCCGGGAGAAAAAGGGACGCGCGGAACCGACACGCGTATACAGGGTGTCCCGCTTCCTCCTGCGTCGAATCATTAATCATCAATGCACGGAATCTTCGATTTCACGATCGCAGTTCTACGTAACAAACATATCGCTTTTCATCATTCGATATTCTTTTTATATTCTTTTGTCTAGGAGTTCTTTTGAGAGATCAAGATTAAATTGGAATTTTGTTTAAGCAAAATTTATTCTCTAAATAACAAATAGTAATGAAAGTTTGTGTTTGTGAATAATTTTAAGCTTTTACTTAATTTTTCTTTCGATACTTTTTATGATACGAAAGCTACTTGGAAATCTTGATTGTATACCGAAAAAAAATGTACTGAATTCTAATAAATCATTCGTTTAAGTAGTACTAACTAAATATTTACCAAATATAAAAATATATTTGTTTGATTCAGGAGCTATTAATTTAATTTAATTATTACTCTTTTTATCGAGTAAATATTTATTTATTACAAGTAAATGTTTAGATGGTATTATTTAAATAAATATTAAAATTTAGTACATTTTTTCTTAGTTTATCGTTCAATTCTTGTCTCATATCAGAGTCTACTGCCCTGCGATTTCCAGCTCTGTGTTTTATGCAGATATTTTATGGAAATGAATTTTTCGGAATTATATTTTTTATTATTTTTCTGTAAGAGATTTTATAGAGATTTAATCATGAACCGCACAAAACTTATCTTCGAAATGTATATTCCGTGTAACGGTGAAAGTTCGCGTGAGGCCTAATAGAAATGTGTCTATAATATTTATACTCGTTATTAATACTCGATTTGACCTAATAATCATGTAATGAATATAGTCACGTGCATAATACTTGTTCGTGCGATAACTAACCAGTTACTAATATACTTCGTTTTGCAGTTTTTGTACATGTTGTTAGGCGCAAAATTACAGTGCCATACGCCGTAAACGGTCATCGCGAACTTGCTTACCTTGATGAGATCAAAATTGTGCTCGCGCGCACATTAATTTAGCAAAGATCGCGATGACAGAGTACTATTACACGCGAATTGTATAAGAACAAGTTATTAATTAACAATACTTATATCCTGGTTGAGTAAATTGTTAATATTATAGCAATATAAAGAGGCAAATGTTAATATTATTCAAAATGAATACATTAAATATTGATGTGGATTTACTAGTACTATACTATATTATATTTATATAAAATAATTCTCATTATTTTAATGTTAATTAACATATGGATTTTAAATGACCATGGATTTTAAATGACGTTGTTATGTAGATTTAAACCAGGAATATATTATAAATCATGTTGGTGTTAATATTAACATCAACATGGTGAAAATGATATATGTAGATACTGCATGATGTTAAATCTGACACTTTTTAGAGTGTACATAAATTTAAGAAATTTGTATTAACTTAAAAAAGATATGTGACATTTGTGAAGAATCTTTTATAATTTATAAAAATATGCGGTTTATATTTGCTCAAGTGATTTGTAATGTTATAGAATTTTCTTAAATTGTCGCGTTGTACTTGCTAATGTGTCGTTTGCTCAAATCAAGGTGAAATTGCATACTATGATGTATGTAGCTCGATGTAGATTCATTATAATTCACTGGCCCAGCCGACCAGAACTTCGCGACAGTTCGTTAACATGGGAAACGGTAGCTTGTGACATGGCGGAAAGCAAATTCACTGAAGGCACCTGTCTTTTTCAGACGAGGAAGACAGTGTTCATATATACACGCGACAATTCTCTAATTAATGAGATCTTGCATGAATCGATGGATTAAAATTAATTAAAACGTCTAAAAATCGTAACTTTGAATCCATATTAATTTTTTCTCGCGAAATAGAACGAGCCTATTCGTAAGAAATTGAGACTTCACAGATGATCGAAATTACACTCTAAAAAATTATCGATATAGTTTTAACACCAGACATGCGTCTATTTAATTTTTACCGTCTTGGTGTTAATATTAATTAAGTCGGTATGAACTTAAAACCCCCGATATTGATATCAACACCTTCATGATGTAATTTAAAACTTACAGTGTTAAATCCACACCAATATTTTTTATAGTGCAGGATATAAGAGGTTGATGATCGTTAAGACGAATTCCATGAAGCGATAGCTGGTTGGCTCATGGTCGGTGGACGATGGTCGAACGGTACCATGTAGAGACGCACGACGACTCACATCTCTCTCTCTCTCTCTCTCTCTCTCTCTTTCTCCTTGTTCTTTTCTCTTCCTCTTCTCTTTTCTGTCCTCTTCGATCTTCCTTTTGACGTTGCATGTTACACTCTTTGAGTCACTTTAAAGCCTCGTCTGCTACTCTCTAAGGTGAGTTCTCTCCAAGGTCCGATTCCTCCGGCCACAAATGACTTCCTTCACGAAAGTAAGCGTCAACTGTTGTTTCCACCACCAGCTTTCCTCGGAACAATATCGTTGTGAAGCGACCGAGGTGTTTGTCTCTACTTTCAATTAATCTCGCCTCGAGTACATTGAACCACCGCGCGGCTGCCTCCACTTGGTCGCCATGCACGTTGCGGCTAATATTCGACGAGATTAACGATACCTCTGTGAAGTGGAAGTCATTTTATGCGCCATTTATTATGTCGTTACGGCTCTGTTAAAATCGAATATCTTATTATTTTTTCGGTATTTATTATTAGCATAAATTGTTATCGATTATTTTCTCTTATTACTCACCTTATATATCTTGATGATACTTTTTTTTATCGAAATATAATAGCTCGTTTTATTATTGCTTATTATTTTACATAAATTGAATAAATCAACCGAATATTTTCGTATAAATTCAGTATCTATAGAATCCGTTTATCTGCATTCCATTTACGAACAAGTTTCATGCTCAATTCCAAATGAAAATCTGAACTCATTATTATCTGAACTATAATTCGGATAATATGAGCTCGACTCCAGTTTTATGAACGTCAGCTCTTATTATTGTTGGAACTAATAAGTACTAGAGGGGAGAGTTAATGAAATTCTATTATCTGAACTATTTGGTTATTAGAACTGTCTTGTAACAGAATCCTGATAAATTCAAATAAATGGAGTTCTACTATATATCGTTTATCGCGCGAAGATAGATGTTTAGATTTCAAATTTATTTTATGGCTTTTATTTACAAGTGGAATAATATAACTATATATATCCAGTCAAGAGCACGTTCTTCACATAAATTGCATGCTTTTCCTTGAGTGCCATCACGGACGAATCCCAAGCCCGTTAAGTATATGGAGAAACGGTACGATAGGAATTTCCAACGGCATTAAATTTTCATTAGACACAATTAAATTCGTATCACCTTGGCGACGAAGAGCTTGCGAAGGGGACAAGAGAAAGGATACGAATAAAGTCGCAGGATTATTATTAAAAGTTATACGCGTCTCGTGGCAGCTCAGCCACGTGTTAATAAATGCCTTCTGGTCGTAATAAAATTCATTAAAGCGTCCGAATTCATCGATTCGCATAATGGCGATCTTGGTTGCTGACTGGCATAAAAGACTACGGTATTCGCGAAATGCAGATGTTACTCGAAGCAGAACTCGAAGAGCATAGAACTTTTTATTGATTTGAGCGTGAAATGTCGGTATTAGATCCTTTTGAAGAGAATCAAATGCATTTCCACTGAATGTGAAATGCAGTTATGTCTTGTAGGTTTATGAGTAGTAGAAGAAAATATAAATTTTGAAAGTAAAAGAAATTGTAAGTTGTAGAAATAAGAAGATTGCATTTAATAATGTTTATTTTTTTATATTAGTATAGCTCTTTCTTTATGTAATAAATTTATATTTATTATTAGTTATTTACATTTACTTTTATACATCATAATACATAATTTATTCCTATAACATTAATCTAGAGAAAGTGAAATGTTATTCGAATTTCTTCCTTTAAGAACTTTCCTTTACGAAATTAATTTTAACTATTACTGGAAAATGTTTTTAAAACAATTATATTTAATTAAAAGTGTATACCTTGGTCAAAAATATTAAATACCTATATTTTTTTATTTATCTGAAATTTTGTTGTACCTGTTATCTATTGATTACTAGCATCGTACATAAATTTGAAGAGTTCTGAAACAAAGAATAATTTATTTTTTACCAAATGCTATAAATCAATTTTTAAGCTAAAACTTTAAATAATAAGTTAACAAGGCTTAATATTTTTGGTGTATATATATATATACTTAATACTTCAAAGACGCTCGCTTTATGAAGATCTACAAAATTCTGACTTTTCAAATTCATTTATATGCAACAATCTAATAATTTGATTCAAAGATTAGTTTAAAGAAGAATGAAAAGATCTCGGCTTAGCCGTATAAGAAGAAAAAAAGACAATGTGACGAATCAAGGATGACTCGTGATCTCGATGATGCTCGTCCTTGACGACTTTGTCCTTGGATAAGTTAATGATCTAACAAGCCACGTATCGCACAATCCACGAAATCTTAATTCACATGATGCTACGTGCGATTACCGGGTTATAGAGTTAGAAGGAAGTCATGTTCTTTCAACATCTTCAATTAGAAAGGATAAAACAGACTCACAAAAGCCGGGCTGATTGCTGAGAAATTATAGTGAATCTATGACTGAAATAGCACAAAGGATGTATAATATAACTACAAAATGAAGTTTCTTAGATACCTTTTGACATCAAACATTTTAATATACAGTTCATGCATATGTATACTAGAAATTATACATTAGCATATTAATAATAGAAAATCTTATTATTAATAATAAGATTTTCTACTATTATGTAAATATAATATTTACATAATTTTACTTTTGTTTAAAAACTTTTAAATTATATTTCTAAAATTCATTGTAACGAATATTATTATTTTGCAAAAGTTAATTCCTCACAAATATTCCGATGTCGATTCCGATGTCCGATTACTAAATGCATTTTCAGTTTCATTTTTTCCAAAAATTGACACGCACTGATAATGAAGATCGATATGCAACTTTGAACGATGTACGAAACATTTATCAGTACCTGAGCGTCACTTATTTTCTAAAATATCTATTCTGCGGGACGAAAGATAATTTATTATGACTCGTTCGCGCCGATATTCTTACCGGAAGCCCGCAGCTGAATTAATACGTGGCTGAGAAATGGCGGACGAGCACTTAGAGAAACGCCATTTGTCATCCGGTTTATCGCGAAGGTTTTCCCGCGGGGGGGAAATTATAAATGCATTTTCATTAGCTCCGTCCCATTGTTGTATCGCAAATCGAGGCCGTATGGAGGCCTATTAAATCGCGACGATTCAGAAAAGAAAGGATGGAAAGTTGTTGTAGTAGAAGGATCGCGCGTTCCTGCAGATTGCAGCAGGCCTTTCGTTTGTCTCGCGGGCGCAATCGTCACGCAATGCGAGAAAAGGATTACACGTTGAATAAAAAAAAGGTGTAGCGAAAACACCTGCGAGGCCAAGTTTACACCTGCGAATATGACAGACATAAAGATTAAATGAATAGAAAAAAATGAACAAGAAATAATATAAGCGTGCATATGTCGAAAGATTTACATGCAATTTTATATATATATATAAAATTAAAATTATAATCTTATAAAATTATAATTATAAGATTATAATTTAAAAAAAACTATTTATATATACTGATTATAATAAAGAAAATTATTTTTTTAATGTAACTTATAGTGAGGAAATCTTTATTAACAAAATTTTAAATATTAATATTTTTATTAAAATATTTATACTTTATTAAAATCAATTTTAGTGACATCTCCATTTAATCGATCTTTATATTTTTCGTTATTATGTGGCTAATCCAAGTTTGATTCGAGAAAGCTATCGAACGCGTTGTCCAGATCCTACAGAATCATAAAAACGTAAATAAATTAGAAAATCGTGCGTAATTACAAGCGATAGGATCTCTTACTGTTCACAGCGCAATTGATTGATAAGCGTGAAATCTAATGAGCGTCAAGCCGGGTTACGCAAAATGCATCACGGAAACGACTCCGAGAAACGATAACGACAAAAAGGAACTTTTATTCGTTTTATTGCAGTTTACATTTTCGCCTTTTATATTGGCTTTTTTACAATATTATTATGAATCACGAATCATGCATTTGTATGTGAAAAACGTATTTTTCAAATTGTGAAAAAAAGATCACGAATGAATGAAATGAATTGAATGGATAGAGCACAACGTGTCCAATAACTTTCCTTAATCACTTGATTGGATTAGTTGCATAATAACAATAAAGACCGATTAATCGACGGAGATGTCACTAAAACTGATTTTAATAAATTTTTACAATAAATATTTTAATACAAAATTTAATTAATACTTAAAATCTTGTTAATAAAGATCCCATTCATTAATTACATGAAAAAAGTTTTAATTATAAATCATCATTTGTGCGCACATTGTCGCGAATACTTTTTTTCAAATTGTGAAGGAAGATCACGAATGAATGAAATGAATTGAATGGAGAGGATTTGATGAGAGAGTATTTAATCGACTCTTGTACACACGAGAGGGAAAACACGAGGATTGAATCCGGGTGAGAGCGATCGCCTGCGCGCGCCTCTTCCTTTTGTTCTCCAGAATATACAGAATAGTCTCATTATATATTGCGATCTCGTGAGGTTATCGAGTAAATCGAATCGCGATTCTTAAATATCGGAGTCGCAGCAATTGGTGATTCGCACTCTGCGAGTATAATATCTATCCATCACGTTTGTAACGGAAAGAAAGGAAAAAGAGTAACAATTGACCAGAAATTATTAACGTCTTCCTGATAAATACAAATAATTCTACCTGTACTTTCGTAAGCTGATGTAAAATTTATGATATCGCGTGCTTGAAAAATATGCTCGTGGCTCTTTTGGGAAAATACTTGATCTATAATTAAATCCGTCTGGCTTGACGCGCGGGTGATTCAGCTTCGCGAGGCGAGAAGGACTTGCAGCGGCATAACGCGCGGTAGGGCCGCTTACACTTTTCTCTTATGTAACGTAGATCGGAGTTTCTGCTCGGTGTAGCGTGCACACACAGCAGACCGCCTCCGGAGAGCAAAACCGACGGACGAGGAGGCGCATTGTCTCTCAGTCGCGTTCGGTAAACTTATTCCCTTTGTTCGCCGGACAGCCAGAAGACCAGAATCCGGGACGATCCCCGAATTTCCTTCTCTAACATACGTGACACTCTACTAACTTCGATAATGACCGTTAACCTTTCGCTGCCGATTGTTGAACGTGATATTCTTGGCATTTACGGAGGATAATTGTGCGCAACGAAACGAATATTTTAGTTATCGACTTCGCAAATTCGTATTATGTTGTATACTTTGTAATTACTTTAAGGTTGCAATAGACTTAAATTCTTACATAATGGATTATATAAAAGTTTCGGAAAATTTATATAATCATATTGTATAAATTTTTTAATTTTGCTATGAATTTTATTAGGTATTTTATTAGTTATTTAATTATCAATAATTTTATTAATATTAGTTATTTAACATTAATATATTAGAATTTTGTTACTTAAAGATTGTTTTAGTGCTTATACACAAAGGATTATGTTTTTATAGAGAAATTTGGACCCCGGATGAACTTTGAGCATGTTTAAAATTTTAAGGTATCAAAAGAGAATTAAAAATTTCATAAGGCCAACTTTATAGGAGAGGTTTCCTGAGTGCTAAAACTATCCAAAGTTCGCTATTATGATCATGTACCATGTAGTCTTATCCAATTTCTCTGTCCAGGGCATCTCCTCGCAGTCAACGGATTGTACTAAAGACATTGAAGTAATATCTAAAATGTATTTGGTATAGTTCATTAATCCGGTTGACAATTATATGGTATCTGGGATATGCCCAACACTTTGACGAAGACATCCATATGCCAGCAAGAACAGTTAATGATGTTTTTTTATTTTTAGAGAGTTCCGATGAGGAAGCTGAAGAAAGATAAGGTCCATATATTGGCATTTCAATTAGGCAATTAAAATCTTTTGTTTCATATTTTGAGTGTCTCTTTCCCCTCTTCATCGATTAATATGTATCACTTATAACTACTCATTTGGAGTCCAAAAAAGATTTTAGTTGTCTTCGTCAAGATTGGACATATTCTAGATACTAGGTGATTCGAGAAATCGAATAAAATCAGTCTTACATGGTATACAATATATGATTATAATAGCGAACTTTGAACAGCTGTAACACTCAAGGGATTCATTTTACAAAGTTGTGCATATGGAATTTTTTAATTCCTTTTTTATGCTTTAGTTAGTCAAACTGGGCATAGTCCTTTGTATATAAACATTTGTAAAAATCATAAAAAGTTCGGAGTTTGAGTTTTATTCACAATGTTAATTGATCAAATATATAATGTGTGAAACGGAAATTTAATGTGGCATTAATTTAATTTCGCTCAGTTTGTGCAAATAGCACAGTCTAATAACTAACGCATCCGTCAAAATTTGTGCAACCGTAATGTCTATGAGGAAATGCGATAACGTAGTATTTAATTCTCTTCCGGACAATTAATTTTCCGAATAAAACGTGAATGTTATCTTTTTTTTTAATATCGTATTACATAAAAGATCTCATACACTAAAAAAATAATAAATTTTAATAAATATTTATTTGAATAATTCCAAGTAAATATTTACTAAATATAAACATATATTTATTTAATACAAAAATTATTAATTTTATTTAATTAATTATCATTTTTATTGTGTAAATATTTACTCTAAATAAATGTTTATTTATAGTACGGTTCAAAGAAATTTAGTAAATTTTTTCCAGTATACATATTTACTTGTACTTACATAACAATGTACTTTTTATTTTTAATTTTTATCTTTAGCAAGTAAATCTTGGAAAAGAAATCTTTAGAGTCTATTTTAGAAATTAATTTCAGTTTAAAAAATCTCTTATGATGTCAATAAATATTCAAATTGCATGAAAAAGTGTCAAGGAAAACTTGAGAAAAATCGGAACAAGTCGATTACCTTGTAACGTCATAATTCTCGCATTTATTATTCTCGCGTATTGTTGTCTGTTTTTTCTTTCTTTTTCTATGTTAACTCGGAGATAGTACAAGCGTATTCGACGAAAGTGACATCATATTCTTCGGGCAAAGAGCCAATTCTCATTGACTCTTATACCGGTTTCCTCCTCGGGCTGACCAGAGAACCTTCGCTGCGATCGTCGGGTTAGGTCGTAACCTTAAAAGAACGAGTTCACACACACGTCTTTTCTGATCTTTTTTTTTTCTGATTTTAATAGACGGTGGATAAGTAGCGGCGATCAATGTGTGTTGCCGTCTTTCTGAGTGACCATGAATATCTTATTAACATCACGTAAAAAAATATTTTGCTGCTTCAGCTAGAATTATTGCTGTTTTTTGTATCTGATAGAAAATTATGTATCAGAGAATTTATGCAGAGAAATATATTTATAGCACAAATCTAAATTCTATCTCTGTCATTTATGTATATGATTAAATATAATACATATCTAATATCGCAGTACTTGCTAAAGTTTGATCTATTTTAGCTAATTTCTCATACATAGATAATTTTCTCTATAACGAGAGGAAGAGAGAGGCCGATATTAAAAAAATTCTTTTGAAAGCTAAAAATCTTAACAATATACTTAATTTTAATTGCAATAAAACTTTCCTTGTATGTCATATATCATAGTAATAACATGATAAAATAATTTTTTTTTACAAATTGAATTGCAAATTTCTTAAAATTATGACATGATGGAATAATCTGAAAAGTGCATTTGTATTCAGGGTTCAGAAAGACTATAAAAAATTGTTTTGCTCCAGTGTTTGAAAAGAAGTTATTTTGTCGAACAGTGTAGTTAGCCTCCATAATTAGTTTAATTATTATGACTTAGTCTCGCAAACGTAAAGTAGATATCACTGAGCAGGGTACACTTGGCGACTCGAAAATGCAGGATTCATTTATTTTACGTTAATTGATTATTTAATTGTTTAGCAGGATAAGAGTATAAAATAGGACGATCAATTTCCTTTTAATAACAATTTTATTAATTAATTTAGAGCGAGCTGTTTCTCAAAATCTTCTTCCTTCATTCATCGCATCTCTTCTTTTTACCATGAGACGCAGGAAGGGCTCTCACCTTTCACCCGAAGTAACTGTACAATGCAGAAAAGTCAGGGAACTGACTACAATACACCGATAGAAGCGAACGGCTGCTACAAATGCCGTAATCAGCCACGACACGGTTACGTGTCGGCAACGGCGAGTCGAGTAACTGATAACGCTAATAACGGTAGTAAATACACGGCATGTAGGAGTAGCGACGCTACTCTCATAATTAATTGGTATCAGAATGAACGAATGGCCTTTCGACCGTTGTAGATATATTGAACATGGATCTTTCATCTGTAGAATTAAGAATGTTATGACCATACAATATCTGCTAAAATCAGTCAAACAGCCAAAATAAACTGATATAGTCAGTATCATTCAAAAACTTTTAATGATATTAGCTCTGCAAAACAATTGTAAAATAAATCAACAAATAATTTTTTTACAATTGTTTTATGCATCGAAATGATTATATTTTTTTGTAATTTTAGATCAATAACTTTTAACTTATAAGTAAGTGGGTCCAAATAAACTTTTGCATGAATCTACTTATTATTGTTTGATTAGTATATGTATAAAATTTGATTTAATTTGTTACTACCTCATCGAGTTTGCAAATAAGGATTACAAAACACGATTTTAGACAAAAATCAATAAAAATAAAAGAATTAAATAACTTTTAAATCGATAAGAGAATTGTGTTGAAATTTTACACAGATTCATGATCTTTTTAAAAAGGAAACAATGTATGCCAAATACATAAAAAAGGTATCGAATATTACATTCTTCTTAATAAAAAACGGATTTGAAATAAATGTAATTAGCCAAATATTTCATAACGCAAGACAGATAGATTTAAAGTGATTAAAATGGTCAACTGGATTATAGCGAAGAAAAAACTTGGCGTGTCCGAATCGCATTAAAACACAATATTCTAAGACCAATATATCTTCATAGTACGGAAATTACATTTGTAATACGAATTAGTAAAAAGATTAAGACATACAATATTCTGCAGATATTGATGTCCGCTCCAAAACTCCAGATAAATTTAATGGTATACTGAAAGAAAAGATTGGCTGAATATGGCATAACATTTTTAATTGGTTGCTGCAACCAATTTTTGATTGTGTTAACCTATATTGACCTATATCGAAATCCTATATTGACATTGCAAATAGGCTAACGCAATCAAAAATTGGCTGCTGCAGCCAATTAAAAAGGCTATGCCATATTTTACCATCTAATTTGCTGCAACAGCCAATCTTTTCTTTCAGTGTAACGTCGCAAACTTGGCAACGGCACAAACATATACGTAATGACGTATATGTAATTCACATGTCAAACAGTTAAGCGGCTCTTTTTGTATCTTTATGCACTTGGCGTCGCGACGTTACCGTGTTGCTTGATAATAGAACAATTTATGAAATTTTTATATTTTTGATATTATTTTTAGAAGTGACACGTACATCCTTAATCTTCTTATGATTATTCTACGAATTTCTAGTAAAATAAATTCTTTCAAATTCTTAATATTTAATATTATTATTTAGCTTATTAACGTTTTTATAAAATAAATAATTAATTTAAATCGCTTTAGATGTTTTCTTATCGTTTTAAGATATTACATTTCTAAATTTTAAATTTTAAGATGTCATGCTATTAGTAAGTAGAAAAGAGATTCATATATAAAAAGAGATATTGTCTCTACTATTAGTTTGAAAATAAGCATGTCGGTTCTGACTTTTCATCGTATAATTAACGCGACAGCGCGTTTTGCTAGCAATATCAGAATTTAACGGTGAGAAAGAAATTGTGGCACAATAAAACACAATGAGAATCCTAATGAACTTGCCGGAGCGAAAATGTAATGAAAAAATGTTATTAACGTTAGCTAAGTGAGCAATTATTTCTACATTTAGTTTACGAATTATAAATTGTTAACTGTTACAATTATCTCTGATCGTACAAAAAATCATAATTCATAATTTATGGAGATTATTTATTCACTTACTATACTAAGATTGATTAATATTGGAAATTATAAAAAAAAACTGTAAAAATTAGAAATAAATTTAACCGAATTTTCGGCAAAATCAATTTTAAATTAGAGAAAGGACAATTTGCAACGTTTGGCAATCTCGCCCTATATATCACAGGAACAAGATTATTATCCTTGATATTTTTTTCTCAACCACAAATTGCGTCTTCTTGCGAAACTTCACCGATCATTAGCTTCGAAATCGATGCGTACAAATCTCGGGCATATCATCCCATGGACGAACGTGCGTGCTGGGAATGACTAAAGCTGCGGAAAGAAAGAATTGACTTACGTAAGAAATCAATTCGATGCTTTCATTTATTCTGAAACGCGCGCGCCTTGGCCATTCACCGCGGAAGCGAATCCACCTGGAAATCCAACTTCGAGCGATCGTCCGGTTGTATCGAAAAATCCGAAATGTGCACAGGCGAGAGATCGTAGAAACGTCGATAAAGATTCAAGCACGCGATCCTCGCGACCGAGACAACGCGAAACGTGTCTGACTTTTTCCTTCGCGCAATACTTAGAGTCAGATAAAACCGAGTCTTCTTTTTTCGCACGGCGATTCATTTCGTTTCACGGCAGGTTTAATCGAATGATTTATTTATCATCGAGGATTTAGTACAGCACTGCATCTGACTCGCCTTTTCGGAAAAATTTAATGTGTTCGATTTCGAGATTGATCTTTTTCTAATTGTTAAAGAGAAATCGATCAAAGGAATCATTACTTTTGTATCCAAACTTGTAAGTCTATAATCTGCAGAGAAAGGACAATTTTGTCGAAGTATTTAAAAATTTAGCAATAAATGCAGATCTGAAAATAAATTGGACCATCAAAATAATTGTATAGGATGCTCACTGATTGCGACACTGGAAAAAATGTTTGATTAGATTAATTGGAAGTCTGATTGAAAATGGACGAATCAGACTTTTCTGATTGAATCTAAAATTCTAGATAATCATTCTTATGATAATCGGAATTTTGATTAATTATATAATCAGAAATTTCTGATTCATCCATTTTTCTCAGTATAGAATGTCAAAACTTTTATAAAAATTTTCCAATGTAGCTCGTCATGCTTGAGAATTCTATGTAATTATACAATAAATGTGAAAATTATTTTGATGGCTCAACAAAATTATTTTATTAGAGCTAAATTTTTAGATACTTCAGCAGAATTGTCTTTATTGTGTGCTGTTTTGCAACGAACGCATTTCCTTCATTCTTCTCTTTTTCAGCCTGATTTATGTCACGAATTTTTGCGGATAACTGTGCGTGAGAAATGCAGTCGCAACCGGTAACAATCGAGCACTTTGTTTTTCCTTTTCGTCTCGGTAACCCAGTGATGCGTGACCTTTCTCACACGAGGAGCCCCATTTAGCTTCAGTTTGCGTTACCGCAGGTCCGATGCACCCCGATCGTGGAAACTGAAACTGTCGGATAAGATCAATGGTTGCGTGCGATTTGCACGTCCGGTGCGCGTTTTACTACTTTAGTGTCTCTCCTGTACGTTTCGCCCCCGCGGCTAATCGTGGCATATCGAACGCGTCAAGATGAAAGCCTGTTAACCTGATTAACATAGAAAGGAAGATTTGCATGCGTACAATGTGAGTTACGAGAAGCAGCTCCAGCGATATCATCTTTTATAATGTCCTGACTCACTGGGTCAAGATTTTCCTTGTTTTTAGCACTTTCCGGCATCGTTAACGAAGAAATAACATGATATTCGCGAACACGTCGAGTTTAACATTGTTTGCACTTTAGATTATTTTATTACATTTAATATAAACACAAATCACGTTTTTAAATCGATAAATCAATTTGTGTATGAAATCAAGCAACATGAATTGCTTTAAAAAAGAAAGAACACGAAAATAACGATTTTTAAAAATAGAGGTATCTAAAAATTTAATTAGATACAAACCTGCAAATAATTTGATGAACCATCAAAATATTTATGTAGAACATTTAAGTGTTAATGATAATGCAAAAAATTAACATTCTAGCAGCCAATTGGAGCGTTCTACATAATTATATTTATGTTTATATTTATATATGTAGCTAAATTTTTAAATACCGCAACAAACTTGTTCTTTCTGTGCAGATATTATAATTTTCTATTATATAAAATTTTTGTATTTTATAGAAAATAGATAAATTGAATTAAAGACATTCTGCAGACAATTTTAAATATTACTATTTATCAGAGATTTAATTCTTTTATTTAATTTAATGATAATCTTGTTGATTAATTTATCATATTTATCAATAATTTATATCATTTTTAATTTGTCAATTATAATAATTTATATTAATAAATATTGTCATTTTTATATCTAGCTTCTTCACTTTTTATTATCGCGTGTAAGTACAGAAAATCGGAGCGTGTGCCGAGGCAATCTCGTCGTATTGCGATTGTGCTTCATTCTTCGCACGAGCATGTCGCGATCGAGACACGAGAGCGTGGGTGCATCGCGAATAAACGGTCGGGAAGGGGCCTCTCGATGATCGAAGTGAAAGTCGCGGATCGACGCGACTCAGCTTGGCACGTCGATGCGTCAGTTTCGCCACGATCTTCGCAGCAAGCGTTTCGCGTTGAGTTCTGATCTCCGGTTATTGATCGAGTCTTGAACGTTATCGACGATGCAACATTTTTGTGGGAAAATGTACGGAACGATGCGATGTGTAACGTGCTTGTGATACTTTTGGATCAAAACGCGCCCCGACTGGATTAGACGGGTTAATTGAAAGGTGCGATGTTGAACTGATATTGTTTGAATTCTTATTAATATCTCAAATTATTTTTTTTAACATAAATTTTAAAAGACGTTTACTAAATTGTAAACTAAATTACTTATTAAATGAAAGGAATAAAAATAAGAAGTATTAAATAAGAAAAATAAAAATTTAAAAATACATGAAAGGTTTGCTAAAATATATACAAAAATTTAGCTAAAGGTCTAAAATAATTTTATTAAAATAGATTATTAAAATAGATTATATAGAACTAAAGCATGATGAGCATTGCTCAAATAATTTTGATATTTTATCAATCAGCTTCATTATTTTAATAATTCTTTTTAAATAATTTTAACAAAATTATTTTTAAATCTAATTAAATTATTAGATATTTTATTAAAATCGTTTTCTTTATGCGAAAATATAATCTTAATTTGATTTAACTTTCAAAATACACAAAATCATAAATTGTAAAACGAAAAAAATCATGCGCAATTAAATTTTTGTTAAGAAGAAATTGATTCTAAAATTTTATTTCTATTATTCTGCAAAAAAATACATATTTTGTGAAGGATTTATTGTATTCTAACATCAATATGTCCAAAAGGTGTTACGCTCGTCTTTTCTTTGTGAAAAATTATTTCATTTTTCTTATGAAAACGTGCATGTATGATTTATTCGATGCTATATAAAACGATCGATTGCACGAACGTGTACTACTTGGCGCTTCATACATCTTTCATGTAGGACGCCTTATATTACACGTATGTACGTAGCCCCGTCATTATTAATTACTACAACATATAATAGTAGCTCTGCGGTAACATTACAACGGTTAGTAGTTGAACATACATCGTCACAGCATTTTTCACTCAAAATTACATCTTTGATTATTTAATCATTTTCGACACATTTTATCTATATATGTATGTTTATATAACTTGTAGGAATTTATTTTATACATTACAACGATTTAAATAACATTTACAAAATAACATTTGTAAATCAAAGAATTAGAATATTTTTGTGAAATTATAATTTTAATACTACAATTAAATAGAGATTCCAAAATTAAGGAGACAGAATATTAAATGTTTCTTTTAAAAAATTTTGCAGAATACAACAGCATTGAATTTTTGTAAAAACAATATTTTATCAGACGGTTAAAAAAGTTGAAGAAGAGGATGAAATCGGGGATTATTCTGGCGACCGAGGTTTCCGCAAATTATAGATCGAGGAGATCACCGCCGATGGCGAAGAAGATAGGAATAACAGTTATCCTGCATTCTCCGGTCATTAATTTCTCGCGTCGGACGGCCGTACGTCGTTATGAATTCATAACGATGCTGTCGATCGCGGCAGTGCAACACGAAAATTCGTAGTTGCCAGTAGTAACGGACGGAGTGGTAGGACCGGTCGCGCCGGCAAGTAGTCATCCTCCGTTGTTGTCAGGCGATTTAATTGACCATGCAAAAAGCTGATCGTGAAGCATCGATGTCTTTTTTGAAAATCGATTGGAGTCTTGACGATAAATGCCGCAATTGATTTCCTAAGTGAAGCTGATGGTGCGTAAATGCTTTATTCAGTGACATTGTTCAAGTTGGCAGGCAAATTGAAGAATTCTCTTGGAGTCAATATAAGTATAATGAACCATTCTTGATAATGAAAACTAATATAATGTTGTTATAATGGAATTTATAATCTTTCTCGATAATGGAATTTAATATTGTTGAAATTGTTCTATCTAACGTAAAACACATATGATTGCGTAAAAAGACAATGAAGAGTGTTAACCTCGATGGATTGAATCGAGTTACGTTTGTAACAACCGTTCCTGAGATATTATTCCCCCGTGAAAGGCTTAACCTCGAGCTCTCGTGTGCACGCGATAACGGAAATATTACTCGACCTCGCTTGAATACGTTTAGTCGTTCGTGCGAATTTATCGAAGATACATTAGAAAAGTTATTATTCAAGTCTTTGAGCGATTTAGCTGATTAAAATAGGGCAAAATATTGATGAAATAGCGTTATAAAATTAAAATATTTTATTTTTAGAATTATGCTTTAATAATTGATAGAGTTATATAGAGATGAAAGTAAATATTGAAGAGAAATGTTGCAATATTAAAATATTGATCTAAAATAAAAACATGGACTTTTTTATTATTATTTAGGAACTTTTAAAAATGTTTGAAAGGGAACTTATTTTTTATCTCTTTCTTTCTCTCTTCTATTAAATAATATTAAATTCAAATTATTAAATGAGAAATAAAAGATAGCTTGAATTGAGGATCAGATATAGTCCCTGCAAAAAATTATTAGAATTGGAAACTTTATTTTTCGTATAAAAATGAATGTTGTATACATATTCAAAAAGATCAATATGTTTAACAAAACAATTTTATCATTAAAATAAAAATACTTTTATTTAATTTTAATTATTTTTTAAAACCATGTCTATTTATTGAATTAATTTTTGGTTCAAATCACTAAATTTTCAAATGCAATATAGAAGAATCTGTAATTTCTTCATTTTGTTAAAAAATATATGTAATACACTCTGTATAGGCACATTGAGTCTTTTTTATTCGAATGAAATTTCATTCTCAAATTTCTCGACATAAATTTCAATTTTTACTAAATCAAGATTTTAATATTTAAATAACTATTTAGCAGAATTGTAAAAAAGTAATCCTGAATTTTCCTAGATTTTTTGAAAGCCTAGAACAGGAAGAAAAAAAAATTAGGCTGGACAAAAAAGGATTATGTGCCTACGAAGGATTAAGAGTAAATTGTTTCGAAGAAATTGCTGCTTGTTCTGCAGAATCGAAAATTCAGATTTCGACGTCACTAGCGCGTTTTCAGGTCAATACGCTCGTAGGATGCGCGATGCGGTAAATATTGATGCACGCGGCGCGTCGCGACGCGTCGCGTTCGATTCGCTCGTAGAGAACGCGAATCGATACGTCCTCGTTCTCCACGTCCTGCCGGCTGTTCGGCTCGCTTCGGTCTACCATGCGTGAAGACACCTTACGGTACATCGTAACCGTCGCTACGTTATGGACACCATGCTTAGCCCCGTGGGCGTGCGGGAGGTTGTTGTACCGAAATCTCTCCCGACGCATCGTTCCCAGAATAATCTCTCTTATACATATATTCTCTTCTATGTGCCTTTAATATCTTTGCTGAAAAAAAAAAAAGAAAATTTGGCAAAGCAAATTTAAAAAGAAAACGGCTTAAAAGGATATACTAGTAATAAATTTTTTATTAATTAGTTTACTTTACTGAATACATAAAGATTAACGTTTTCATTGGTTTCTTCGTCATTTCTATACGAAATTAAAAATATAATTTTACATAACGAGTGAGAGTGAGTCAGCAATAAATTAATAATTAGAATAAAAGATCATGTCAAATTTTAACAACTTGGGATGTACATCAATAAGTAAAATTTGAAACGAAAATAATTAATTCGTCGATTAAGAAACACAGAACTGATAAGCAATTTAATATTATTGCTGCAAATAAGCATCTTAGAAAGTTGTTAATGCAATTAGCAATTAATGTTATTAGTATCAACTCATTAACAGCTTTCTCAGTTTAATTTGTAACATTACTACTTCAATTTCGATTCAGGACTGCATTTCAAACCCGACAATCGACACAAATTATTTTGAACTGAAAATTATATAAATTTAGAAAAAATTATTATCAGGCACGTAAAACCGCCTTAATTGAATTTGAGATTTTTTATTAAAAAAAAAAATCTATTAAATTTTTAGACTATACTTTAACAAAACTATTCTTTCTGTGATTTGTAGTTCAAAGCTACTTGCAGCTATTAATTTTTGTTACCGCTATTTCCTCGGCTGATTTATCTATGAAAGACTGTTTTATGAAAGTCATAGATTAGGACAGCACATATTATTTCTGCAGCTACAAAGTTACAGGAGTTGCGTTCGAATCCTTGAATCGTGTTTACTAGGCGTTGGGTCCGCCGTAGTGGCTGAACGTAACGCTCGAATATACATCATTAGATAACAGAGCCAACGCGAAGGGAACGTGAAAGGTCTCTGGTTCACGGCGTGGCGACCGTATCTTGCCGTATCGTTTCGTCGCGAGTCGGTTCTGGTTGCCAAGCAGCGACGGCGGCTGCTACCCAGGTGAAGCGAAAGAGAGAGAGAGGACCGTATTCCTTGTATCCTTGTTACCCAACCATCTCGATCGTATACGGCGATTACAGTGGCGGAGAATACGCGTTATGAAGGGCACACGCACCCGCATCTCATTGCATGCGGCACCTTTTTGTGATTCTTTCAACAATCAATTCTAACCAATTTGGTTCTTTAGCGTTCTTTTGTAGATCGAGAAGCGCAGAGGAGTACAATACTTCATAAGTTTTTTTCATTTAGGATATTTAATTAAAATTCATTTAATTAAATATATGATATTTAATAATTAAATAATATACACCAAAAAAATGGTTTCGCTGAAATATCTAAAAATTTAGCTATTATTAAGATATAAATTCAAAAATAATTTTGTTTGGGCCATCAAAAAAATATAGAACGTTCAAAAATAAATACTTCAGCGAAACCGTTTCTTTAATACAAATTTGTAACTAAATGAAAATGTACACTGTATTTTTCCAACATTAACGTGATAATGTCGAATAAGAAGCATTTTGTAGTTTGTATGTACGTTATCGAACGAAGTAGCTGATAAAAGCAATTAACCAAACATCGCATAAATATTCAGGAAAATGCCATGAAGAATGCACGACATGTCCACGTGTGTAATTTTCCAAGAGCAGAGTCCGAGAATGACTAAATGACTCATGCAACATGAAAAATTATGGCTGTGACATTGATCTTACTTATGGTACTCTGACACATACATCAAGGGAGAGGCATCATTTATATCACATCAGGGATGAATCACAATGATAGTGAATCAAATTTATCTGCAACCAAATTTAAGTTCTCATTAAGTTCTCTCAAAGTTTTTTATCTGATTTAGTAGCGGCCAGCATCAACAGCCAGAAGTTCAACATTTTGATAACGTCTAACGAAAAGATTATAGTAATAAGATATATCTTGGCCAAAAATATTAAACACCTTATTAACATTATTTTAACTTAAAAATTGATTTGTCACTTTCTGTAAATCATCATTTGTTTGAAGAACTTTTTAAATTTATATATAACAATGCAGGTAAAACAATTTCAGATAGATGAAAAATATATAGGTTCCTAATATTTCTAACCAAGGCTTTCCTGATAGTTTGAGATTCCAATAACACATTTAGGATAATTCTGGTATATACGCCGCACCTATCAAAACTTAATTTATTAAGTATTTATTTATTTACTATGTTTAGTATAGTTATTATGTTTATAGTAAACGAACTACAATATATCAGTAAAAAAAAATCTGAAATATTTATTTTTCACATTAAAAAATAAATTTTTTGAAACCCTTGCATTTTTGTCGTATATCCCATGAGGGTAGGATACCATGTGGTTACTCATAGGGGGAGGGGGGAGGTATGTAATAAATAATAATTACAATCTTCCTATATATATTACAAGTGTTAAGACACTAGATATATATTTCATATAATGCGTTTATTGTATTTAGTGCACTGAATTCAATCTGCACATTTTGTATGCTTTGGGCATAAATCTCGCTCGCTAAAAATATCAAATAAGTGGGATATATAAGACAACAAACTAAACAAAGAATACAAAAGCAAAGCATTTGTATTTTGCTACACAACATGCTTTACTATTCCACTACACGTATGTATCACGAAATAACCACTAAGTCTTTTACACGCCCTACAGTAATGGCGTTACTTGTTACAGTGACAAATCAATTCAACTCACAATAATTTCATTAATATTAACAGTAAGAAGCTGAAATTATAATACAATACTAATATAACATAAAGACAGGTAACAGAGTAGTTGCAGGAAAATTATCCTCACTCCTTCTATTTTTTTCTGACTTCTGCGGCGTAAATTCCAACGCGGCGTATTTGTCGGAGTTACCCTATATATTACATCTACATTCATAGCACGTTATTTCATCAGACTTTCATAGACTGTAGAGATTAAACCTCCTGCCGTCGTTCGATATTTCATCTCGGCTGTTCCATAAAGTTGGAGAGTTTTCGATAGTTCGAAAACAGGGCCCATTTACGGCCCGTAGGTCGCAGGTCGCGGTTGACTGACTCACAATACGCGACCCCTGTTACTGTACGTAGATATCCGGATGGCCTTTTTTTCCCCATAAACGAGTTCCCTGTCTAACCGGAAAACGCAGCACGCGCCGTCGCATTGGTCCATACGTTGCGATGGAAAACTGGAGAACGGTCGATCGAGTGGATAACCAGATAAATCACCGCCAGGCACCAACCGTCTCGTATATATGCGTATATTGTGAAATAATATTTAAAGTATGCAAGCTGCATACGTGCGTCGGTGTTTGCGCAAACAATCGTGACTTTAAATCAGCGCATCGATTAGAATACAGTTCATGTGGTAAAAGCGATCAGATTTTTGCACGCACACATCATGGGCTCAACTCGCATGTTTTGATCCGTTTCAGTTTTGAAGATTTTATCGCGAGAAAAGTCGCAGCTATCTATGGTTTGATTTCATTGGTATTTTGAAATAGCTAATTTTTATTTTTAATTAACTAATTAAAAATAATGTTCCAATGTAAAAAGTAATGTAAAGAAATAAAAATATTGTTTTTTGTACTTTTTTAAATTTTCATTATTATACATATTGAAATATATATATATATATATATATATATATATATATATATATATATAGAAAGAAAAAAATATTTTAAAAAGTAACAAAGAAATTCTAGATTTTGACAATTTATAGGATATAATAAAAATTTTTGTTATACATATATATATTATATCATAGATAAATTTTTATCGTATCTTAAGTGGCAAGATCTACAATTTCTTCTCTACTTTCCCTATATTTTTTTAAATGTTCTATATATATTTTAAGTACGGAAGGATGTAAAGTTGATCCGGAACAAACCCTCGATAACATCACAGATTCACGGCACTTAAGATGTAGTGGCAGCGCAAGGATACGATTATTTCAGTCGAATTCCCGTGGGCCGGTACTACTCTCGAATTGTTATAAATAAAACCGAAAAGACTCCTCGTGGTGGAAGGCACGGTGAAGAAGGAAAACATGGGCGATATCAATCGCAGGGATTGGCTGCCACGGAGGAAACGATCCGAGCGAAACTTTCGATCAGAACTGAACTTTATTATTTCGAGAGGCGATATTTCTTCGTCCGCTTTTCGTAGACGCACTATCACAATGATGTTGCGAAATTTCACTGCGATTCTTTCCGCAATAAATTTTCCGATTTACTCAATCGATTTCACTTAATTTCATGGTAATTTGTTAATCTATCAAAATCCTATAAGAGAAGAAGTAAATCTAATTTCTTCCTATATATGTATATATATATATATATATATATATATATATATATATTGTATATATATACTATTTCACTCTGTTGTCTCACTCTATAATTTTAATTAAAGTTATATACTGAAACAGTATAAAAGTTAAAATGAATGTATTATTAATTAAAGTATCTTAATTAAAGAATTACAGAATGAAACAGTATAAGTAAAGTAAGATAGTATATTGTATAATATAATTATATACACAGGGAGAAATTATATGTGGCCAATTTGATAAGTCAGCTATTTTTTAAAAGATAGTTATTTTGAAAAAATGTGTCGAATTTTGATAAAAATTAGATTAAAAAGAAGAACACGTTAAAAAGAGTCACTAACTTATCAACTTTGTCCTCTTATATATCTTTCTCTCTCATAGGATTTTGTCAAAATCTGATAAAGTGCCTCTAAGTTAATTACACATCCTTCGGATTTTTTTCAGGAAAAGCAATCGAAAGGAAGGACAGCTGATTCTTGCAGTCTACACTATCGAAATCGACATGGCAAGGCAACAGACAGTGGATCGAAACATCCCTCACCTGCGGGATATTTTTGGCTTCGGCAGCAAATGGGACAATGCTCGTGGACAAGCTGAGGAGAAGGCACCCGGCCACGATAGCGCCGTGTCAGTGGGCTCTACATCCGGGGAGGAGGAGAGTCCGAAGAACAGCAAGAAAAAGAAGTCGCGTCGCCGCGATAACAGCAAGACGCTGACGGAGAGCGACGTGAAACACCTGGAACGGCATCTCTCTATGAAGAAGACCATACGCAAAAAGATCATGCGTGACCTGCAGCAGGCCTTCGTCGAAGATCCGAACGAGTTTCGTGTGGACGACATACCGCCAGAGCAACTCAAGGCAGAGATCAATATCCAGAGCCTGAGCTTCGGCACGCCGTCTCAGAAGCAGGGACGCACGCGTGGCAATGCTGAAAGCACGTTCCTCGACATGCTGCGTGGTGGTGGTAAGAAATCGTCTGTTATTTTATTAAAGTTCATTCTTTAACACCTTTTTATTCCTTTTGACGATTATATCTTTAACGATATTCATATTTTGACCATGAAAAGTCAATTATCTAATAATTGTATCAAGATATAACAGTTTTCAAAATATAATAAGATAGAAGATAATTTATTTTAACTCTAATCGGTATTCGCTCCAAAATTTCTTTAACTTTTCGTGGATTTAGTATACTTTAAATTAATTTATTTTTGTTTAAAGCTAATATAATTGAATTTCTTATTTTGGAAGTCAAAATTCAAGTAATGAGATAATAACTTAAAATTATCTAAGATTGTGGAAAATTATAAACAGTTTTTTACAACATAGTTGAAGAAAATGTTCGGGTCCATTGGGCTCGTAAATATCAATTAATTTAATATATCTCCATAAAATTTCAAAACAAATATTTTCGTATTTAAACGTAAAAAATACTCTTTGAAACTTTTAAAATGAATCTCATAAAGAGTTAAATCTCACTCTTAAAGATTGAAAATTCAGCCACTCTTTTTCAAGACTGATTCAATTTTCACTCTTTAGAATGAGATTCCAGAGAATTTAGAGAATATTTATGGATTCCACTTTGGACTTTTGCTTTGAATTTTTATATAAAATTTTTATATAATTTTTATGTATCTTTCAGGTTTGGAGAAAAATGGGACGGATGGTGACAGAGATTCAGGACACGGTGGCTCGCCGACCAGAGAGGCGTCCAGTGCCCAGGATACGGATGATGAGTCCAGCTATGCATACGAGACGCCCACCGCGCCCACGAAAAAGAGCAGCAACTTCTGGAGACGCTTTACCATGAAAAATCGCAATAAACGATAAATCCGCAGCAGGAACCCCAGCGCGAAGAGAGAGAGTACCGATACTTTATATTCTCCGTCATCTCGATAATTTTTACCAGCGTATTTAACGAGGCAGAGCTTGCAACTGTGATATACATAAAACATAAAACCAATCATCTTCACCTCTCCCTCTCCCCCAAGACGATCCATCCGTCGAATTTTAAGAGGTTCCCGAAATTCGATCCGCGTACAAGACCGAGGACCAAGTGATTTAATGTACAAATTTCGGACCAACATTTTTATTTGCTACGACATATCATCGGACATATTAATTACAGGCCTTAAAAGACCAGACAATATATCTTTTTTAAATTAAAAAATAAGGAAAATTCAGGATAAGAATTCGATTCAATAAGAATTCAATAAATGTGAAAAAAACGTACGATTTTTTATTTTGACAAAAACTGTTATTTTATATTCGAAATTTAATTCCTCGTAGCTCAATTTCAGTAAGTATTTAGATTAGCAGATATTGGAACGATGAAATAATTCGCACCCCTACAGTACAAAGTTGCACAAAAATTGCGGCAATACTGCTGCAACATTACATGTTGCAACAATATTGTAGAGATTTTGCAGCGATATTGCTGCAAATTCTGTGCTGTATGGCTTCACTTTATTTGAAATTATTATTTGAAATGATATGGACTCACAAACTTGGAAAAGAAAGAAAAACGAGGGAATAGCTAGGACAAGCTATTTGTTCTCTCTTGTCTGAACAATTTCGCTGTACATATATACTTTTTTTGAAATATCGGAGGAACTTCTTAAAACTTTCCGACCTAAAATGTAACGATCGATGTGCTCGATAATGTAATTCCCATCTTCTGACGCGTACTTAAAGGCAATGTAAAAAATAAAAACGGAGCAAAATATGAATACGTATATAGTGTTAGGGTAGTTAGTTTAATTTCTCTTAATGTAAGAATGCGGCACAGTTATGGGATCTGTAATAAGCGTAAAAGAGGTGCGTATAATGTGCGCACCGGTTAGTATTAGCTAGTCAACGATGCTAAGACCCGGTCGATTTTCTTATTGACAAAATTTGATGTCGCTTCTTTATAATGAACTCAAAAATGAAATAATTTTTTAACTACTTTTACTACCAGTTCACGGAAATTCACAGCCTTAAGGCTTCTCACCTGAGGAACGCATATATATGCATGTAAGGAACTTACTGGATTATGTCGTTTAAGTGTGACACATCGCATTTTTTTTTCACTCTAATTTAAGCTATGTTGATGTTTACCGAAATCCTGTTGTTCCTACCATTTTTCGAGATATCTCACTAGTATTATAAATAACGTCATTCAAACGACGTTGATAACGATTCACGTATTCTCATCTAATCTCTACTTTCTACTATAGTAATAATAATATAATAATTATTATTCCTTTTAATATTAACTGCAACGCTATATATTAGCTTTAAATGTATTATACTCGAGATCCATCTTGTGTAAGAGCAGAAATATACTCGAATAAAAACTCTCATTTGGATGTTGCGCTTGTTCTTGCATTAATTAATTATCATTTTATGCAAAAGTTTATTGCAGCATAAATGTGTATATGTCGTAACAAATATAACAGATAATATCTTATGTCTAATCTCTTAATTAATGAACATTAAATGAATATTTTCTCTTTTTTTTACAAAGTTTCCTCAATTCTTGATAGAAAGATCTATCAATCAGTTAAAAGGCAAAACATGACAGGGGTTACAAAAATGCAATATAAAAATATTTAAAAAAATATTCGATACTTGTGTCCCTTTCCTTTTGTAGATATGGATAACTTAAATCTATTGATTTGTATATCTGGGCGAACGTTTCTCCAGGAAAGCTGCCATTCCTTCTTTTCTGTCCGCCTAAAAGAAAGGAAATTTTAACTTATTAATAAATCTATTTTTTCCTCAAGATAATCACATTATTGATAATCACAAAAGGATTTCTCACCAGAGAGAAAGTGCTGTAAAACAATCTTTGTTCAAACAGAAGTCCCTGTTGCAATGTGGTTTCGTATGCTAAAATTAATAAATCATAATTAGATACGTTACGAACTATTGGATTACATTGAGAATTACTTAAATAATTTTTTATATATTCTTTTTACCAGCATTAACAGCTTCTTTGGCTATCGCGACAATCAACTGTGAGTGAGATGCGATTTTTTCGCCCAGTTTCACTGCTTCTTCGACGACTTTGTCAGCTGGAAGTACTTTGCTGACTAGACCTAAATAAGATTTTTAAAAAATTAAATTTTTTTTAATACACTAAACATTTTATAAAAAATATAAGTAACAGAATATTAAAATTGAAATTAATACAAAATTATTAAAAATAATTTAACATAGAAATTCAAATATATAAAAACAATTTTCAAATAGAATTTATATTTAAATTAATGAAGTAACTTAAATTCCTTCCGGTTGCAGCGTTACTCTGATTTTTGTTAATGCAAACTTACCGCTTTTCTCAGCTTCTTCTGCGGAAATCATATTACCAGTGAGTATCATTTCCATAGCTTTACTTTTGCCGATGACCCTGGTTAATCTCTGAGTGCCGCCTGCTCCGGGAATGGTGCCGATGGCAATTTCTGGTTGGGCGAATTTGGCTTTATCACCGGCGTAAATAATATCGCACATCATTGCTAGTTCATTTCCTCCACCCAACTATGAAAAACGAGAGTACATGTTATTGAATTATTCTTTGTTTTCAGCATCTGTCGAAAACAATTGAAGGTACTACTTACAGCGTAACCATTTACAGCAGCAATTATGGGCTTTCTGCTTTTAGCAACTACATTCCAGTCAGCTATAAAGTTTAACTTCAAATTCGATGCGTACGAATTATCCTTCATTTCCTTGATGTCGGCTCCTATGAGAATACAATTAATATATTTTTTTATATTATAATATATAAAGACAATAAAAGGGGACCAATATCCCGAATTTAATTTTCTGAAGAATATATTTAAAGAGTATGTAAAATAAAGTCCGTGTAATTTTACCAGCAGCGAATGCCTTTTCACTTCCGGTAAGGACGATAGCGGCGATAGACGAATCCAAATTGAAATGTTCCAAAGCTTGACTTATTTCGTTCATTAATTGATCACACAAAGCATTTAAAGCTTTTGGCCTGTTTAAAGTAATAACGCCTACATTTTTCTTTTCACCTGCAGTCTCAAGTTTGAGGAACTCATAATTGCCAGTTTGAGCTGTAAATCACATCAGAGCAGGGTTTATTTAAAAAATAAAAAGATATTTCTTTATTTAAAAAATTAAAAAATGCTTTTTATTAAACAATAAGAAAAATAAAAGAATTTTTTTAAAGAATAATTAGTTCGTAATCAGTTCCTAAAATGATGACATAAAAAGCAAACAAGATTATTTTGCATTGAGATTATAAAAAAAAATCAGAATGTATCATTTCTGTAATGACTGTAAAATATACAATTTATTCAGGTACAGTAAGTAATAACAAAATTTTTGCTAATAAAAAAAACTAATTATTACATTAATGTAAAATTGCAGCCGAAACATATAATTGTTATTGGAGTTATAATACGCTTTTAATGATTCACATATTTGTTGTGTATAATTAATGCCCAACTAAAAAAGGATATTAATAATTATATTCAAATAATAATACACTCTGGAACGAAAAAATAAAATCTTTTTCTAGTATATTATTTGTAACGTACTATATATTTTGATAGAATTAACGTTAATAATGCGCGATGTGTTTGATGTTTTTTTTTTTCAAAAATAATAATTTTTATTTATATATATCAGATATTTTAGTTTTTTATGCTCAACGTTTTAAGTTCACAAATGTAAAATTAATTCGGTTCAACTTCCTATTTATCTTTTTCTAGTTCTTAGTGGAAGCGAGCCTTACTTTAACTTTCTATGTATATTATGTAATCAAGAACGATCATCAACATGAAGATAACCACAAGAATACATTAGACAATGAATAACAAAGTCTGTTTCATGTACAAGGTGTCTCAAAAAGAATGAAGGTTCTTTTAATTTATTAGTTAATTTAAAGATAATCTTGTTTTTAATCAATCAAACATTGTTAATGAATAATTTTATCAGAAAATTTTTTTATTATTTGTCACATCACTTTAACATAAATTGTATTTTATTTCTTCTCGAAATAAATAAATATTATTAAATACATAAATTATAAATTCTGAAAAATATCAAAAATACTTTGCACGCTTGAGTTATATTCATGCGTTCAAAGGAAAACAATGAAACGGCGTGTTTTCTGCTTATTTAATCTCGATGAACTCTTTTATAAACATAAAAATCGCCTTATTACACAAGATATCTAATTTTAAAGTCGTAATTTGAAAATCAAAACAAGATTACAAAAGTATAAATAATACAAAAGTGTTATACATAAGTAAAAAATTTATAAAATTTATATTAAATTATATTAAATTTATCTTTTTTCTTCATATATAAATATGTGCCCCCGAGATAACTCGTGATTTTTTTTAAAAAGCAATATAATAAACATCTTTCATGTATAGTTATATTATCATTACTAATACACATAAATCTGACAAATAATTAAATTTCTTCTTAAAACCGTGATATTGCGAATCGCAAGTCATACGCATATAAATATATGTATAATAATGTTACAAAAAATAATTATGAGGAAATTATTTATTCATGTTACGTATATAATTATAGATTTTTAATACTCGCAGTGAATAACGGCACTCAGGCACTTAATGCGTGATCGAATTTAATATCAGTATATAAATATATTTTTTTCGTAGCCTCAGAAACAAGTTTTGTAACGTAGTTTTGCAACGATTATATCGGGTGTTCCCTACGGAACCGGCGTTCTCGACGTTACGACTAGCTGCCCGGCTGGCGATAACCGATGATCCGACGGAAAAGGGATCTGTGTTCCCAGTATATATGATACTTACAGGAATAATATCTGAAAACAGGCACGGCGAATTGCTGCGATTTTCGGGCTGCGTGTGACACGCGAGAGAATAAAATCTGCGACACACGACTGACAGACATGTTGACAAGTTAAGTATCCGTGAATAAATGTAAATTACGACTCAAGTTCGTAGACCAGCTGATAATATCAATCCTGCCAACTGTCAGCGAAAATATCACTGGGTTCTTGTACTTTCAACTAAGGCTAGAAATATAATGTAACGTTCGAATTACCCGCGTTTTAGTGTCCGAACAGTTAAATTCGAGAATTTGTATTCAAATCGTAGGAAAACTAATGGCAAAACAATATGCTAATTTTTCCTTTTTTATTAAAATTATATGTAACATTTATATCTATCGTGTATATACTTAGGAAATATATTATACCTAATATATATATCAGCGTAATGATATATATTTATTGATAATTGTATATAATTATTGTTAATAATTAAAATATCAGAAGAACATAAACAGCAATGAAACTGCAATAATTAAAATTTCAAAAATTTTCTCAAATTCCAAGAAGTTTCCTGCTTTTTAAGATTTTTTTTTGTATTTCCATATAAGACAATATTCTACAAAAAGTATAGATCTTTTTATATTTAAAATAAATTTTTATTTAAAAAATGAAATATGACAATTTATCACATTTGTAACTATTCTTAAAAATAAAAATCAATAAAAATAATAACTTCTCGAGTAATTTCTAGATTTTATTATATAATTGCAGAAAAAAACCATCTTATTTTCTTGTCAAATCTATGCGATAAATTATTTAATACAAAAATAATTTGCATTAGTAATTAAAATATGAGGATAAGATTCATTCATTAATAATTTCGAAAATTTCTCAAATTCCTCATATTTCAAAGATTTTTTATATTTCCATATAAGAAATATCTACAAAGTACAGAATTAAAAAAAAATATTTTTATAATTAAAATAGATTTTTATAAGGTGAAATATAAGAATTTTACGTCATATGTAATTATTCTTGACGACAGAAGACCTGATAAAAAATAATTCCTGTTGTATAACCGCAGAAAAAAGCGGCGTTTCTTGTAAATCAATATTAAATTAATACATAAATAATTTGCGTGAGATTACAAAAACGAACGGCGCTTGAGCCTGCAGTTCCGAATCAACGAGCCGCGACAATGATCGATGATCCATGCGATGACTATGACAAAGAAAAAAGAAAGAAAAAGTGAAAAAGATGATCATCTCATCACGCGGTGAAAGTATCCGATTCGGATACGAATTAAAGTGGGGAAGAGAGGGAATTAAAGTGGGGAGGAAAGAAAGTCACCCCGACAAGGTAACGGTAGACGACATGTTGGCACCTTGGCATTGAGCGAACTTGAGTTTATCGCCAGTTCACGGTCGTTCGTCCACGCTTACAGTTCCCACAGGACCATGCGTACGATTCTTCTTCTCACATTCTTAGCAAACACTAAGCTGATGAGTAATGCAGGTGAGATAGATTGCGACTTCGCTGTGATCCATTAGTCTGAGATGATAAGGGAGTTTTTATCGAAAAACGAGACATTAAATCATCAAATAAAATTCTGTGTTTTTTAAATAATTTTGATTATAATACACTGAAAACAAATCTTAATTTTAAAGAAATATTTTTTTGTTCATAATAAAAAAAATTATTTCTTTGGATCAATAAAAATAATTTCTTTGAAAGTACAATATCTTATTTTCAAAGAAATTTTCATTGATCCAAAGAAATGACTTTTTTGAATACGAGCAAAGAGATATTTCTTTGTAAGATTTTTTTTCAGTGTAATAAATATTAAAAATTTGTTCTCTCATTAAAAATGTCATTTGAATTTTTATAAACTGATGATTTTTTTTCAAATTAAAAAATGTACGTAATCATGAATCTATTATAATGACATAATAAATAATATCAACACTTTAAAAAATATAGACATATGGATTTAACACTATTATATAATTTTAATATTAACACCAACAGTGAGAATATATAGGCATAGTGTTAAATCCATACCCATATTTTTTTTAGAATAAAATAATAAATACTTATTCAAATATATATTTAAGGAATTGTACTTAAGAACACAGACTGTGTTCTTCATTTTCTTTCCATCTAAAATTATTTCCTTCCCAAGTTTCTTCTTTCCATTTAAAATTATTTCTTTCCCAAGTTTTCAGAAATAGAATAAATCGCTGTTGCACTTTCGTTTCCAACTTTTATTAAACTTTATTTCAATTTACTCCGTTTTAAATTACTTTATAGTGAAATTACTTAGTTTAAAATTATTTTACATTAAACAACTGACAACTTATAAAAGATCGAGAATAAAGTCTAAAACTAGTTATCAATTACAGAAGAGATCTGGCAGCAAGATCTGTCTAAAGACATGCAGATAGGTGCATCCACCGATGGCTACGATCGCGTGGGGTTGCGATGCGGCGCTGAAAGAATGACTGTCGAACTTAAAACTACAGAGGACTTCTCAGGGGTAATCTACACGCAGGGTAACTTTTATTCTCGAGAACCGTCCTGTTTCCTTGATCCAGTTCGCGGTAGAAGCTTCACCATGAGCATCCCTTTGAATAAATGTGACACTGAAAAGGTACGTTATTTAAACTTTTGTTTGTCCTATTAATTTCTTCTTCTCGAAACTATTATTTATTAGCTTTATGAGCAAAACAAATTATTTAAGTAGAAAGAAAACGTGATTCTCTCTTTCTTCCGAAACCTTTCATTTTCTTTTAAATTATATCTTTCTAAAGAGTGACAAGCTACCATACAATTTTTTTACAATTTTCTAAATCGTGACATTTTCTTGATCATCAATCATTATACATTATAAACGACATAATGACGAAATATCATAGCTGGTAAAAGAAAGTATAACTTGTACATCACATTTTCAAATATAAATTATCTTGTGATATTTTTTAATTTCTACAATTTCTCTCATATTTTTACTTGTTAATCTAAATAAATAATAAAACAGGAAATTCAACTTTTATGAAGGATTTTTTAAAATTGTTTCTTTTAATGTTTTATAATTCTTTAACAGTATATATTACAATTACTTTCTATCTCTATTACGAGAAATTATTCGCAAGATAGATTAGAGAGCTTTAATCACCATTTAATGTATTATTTAAAATAACTTACGATTTAAGATCAATTATGGATTATTTATACCATTCAAAATTTTCTGTACATTTTTTTGTTTCGTTGAAAGAATGGTGACAAATACAGCAACATCGTAGTGATTCAGCACGACGACGAGCTATTAACACCAGGTGACGCCGCTTTTACGTTAGAATGTGACTTCTCGAGACCGCGTGATCTTACGGTATCGGCGGATCTTAATGGGAGTAAGAAGAGGTAATTGCTGTTTCGTCATTAATTCAACTTACTTTCGATATAAATGGTGATTGATGCGCTTTTTCAATTATTCATAAGCTTAATGGAGATGCTGCTGAGATTGATTTTCTTTACGTATGCGTGAAACGAAAATTGAAAAGAAAATTGGCAATTATTACGATGCGTGAAACGAAAAGAAAATTGGCAATATCCTTTGTTAAACATTAATTTGTGAAGACACAAATTTTCACGTCTACTAAAGATCTTAAGTAAAGAACTTTGATCCTCTTGAACATAGATACTATTTCTTCTGTAAAATATATAAATTAATTAAAAATAAACTGTTGCCCTCTATTTTCATCACGTAAAATTATTCTTCCAAAATTAAATAATGTTCAGTAATTTCAATATTAAATTTAAATTAAAAAGTTAATGTTTTTATAAAGAAAAATTAATATCAGCTTAGTTATAGAATACTTTCACGAAATATTATAGAATATTTTCACGAAATACAATGCAAATTTTATGTAATATATTTCAGCAATAATACACTTTTATTTATTAGATCGACTAAATCGAGTATAGCTCTCATTGATGCCGATCCGGGAAGTGACAGAAGAAAGAGGTCGGCGTACGTGGAAAGCTATGAGGACGAGGTTGTTTTCGTGCCGAAGCAAGTATATCGTAAGGCAAACGACGAATTGTGAGATACAGTGTGTGCTAGCTTAATAAAGGAACTGAATAAACATTGTGTATTTATTTGCTGGTCGCTTCTCGAAAACATTCACGGAATTCTCAATGAGTAGAATATCTAAAATCACACACAAGACAATTTTAAGGTATCTTAAAGTTGTTTCTTATGTGTCAATTTTAAGCATTCTACTCATTGAGTTATGTCGAGCGACAATACACAGATCTTCATTTGAAAAATCCTATCGTTTTTTGATTAAAGAGTGACAGTTATATTGTAAATTAAATTGTAGCTCGAGTTTTTCGCTGGCACAATCGGTGGTGTTGTCTCACAAAACTCTCTTTGATATTAGACATGTTTATAGCAAATGCAATCGTAGAGATCAAGAGATGCAATTAATATATTTCGGATTGGATAAATTGTAATTGATTAAATATATTTAATTGATTTCAGAATGAGAAGAAAGTCAGAGGTGCCGTTTTATTATAAATCTTACACCGATCGACGAACATTCTCGATTAATGAAAACACGATGCATTCTACGTGAATTTGTTATTGTTGCTTGTTATTTAATTTACATTGTTTAAATAAATTATGTAATTCGTTCGAGCGGATTTCTCATTGCTATGTGATACATCTTAATTTAATCTGCAGCGGCAGAATGTATACATCTTACGCGCGACATTTTTTGCAATCTATTTTTATTCCAAAGATACATATATAATGCGATAATTTCGTCGATAATCCCTTGTCCCTTCTATGATATTGCATAATAGAAATTTTCAAGTTTTGACATATTAACTATGCAGTAAACAATTTTGACAGCTATTTCAGACCATTTTAAAAGTCGCTAGAAAACTAGAAATCGTCTAATTGTTATGACACAGTTTTTGCGATAGAAATTATAATATGGACAAATGCATAATTGCAGCGATAACAAGTCCTCCGATCATTACATATATTATAGGTCATCGTGATAAAGATTTAAGAAATGAAAGGATATCGCATGATGATTATGTAAAAATGTGAACAAACATAATTGCAAAATCTAATGGCTATATCGCGCAACTATGTATAAACCACTCATAAACAAGTAAACGTTATGCTCGACCTATTAGAATGATCAACGTATTGAATATTATTATATATTATTTTAATAGCGTTTTCTCTTGGGATATACACTGGATGCAGCCTCGCACCGCATCAGTTGCGTGTAAGCGCTACACTCAGCTATACTAGACAAGAGTGGTGTACATTACATCATTATTACGCTAAAATTCTGTTCCCGCTTGACTTCTATTTTCAAATTTTAGATATCACACTGGCTCTACACTGTTCCTTTGAGACGGTGTAGCATAAAATTTGCACCGTAGGAAACACGGTACACCGAATGAATTCGCTTGCTACCAGCCATGGAAACATGTCTGGTACACTGTCTGAATGATGCACTAGTGGACGATAGTGCAGCCAAGAGAAAACACTATAATGCGCGTTGTTTGGTTTCCACTAAGGTAAATTAACATTAATCTCGGTTCAATTTACTCTGCGTCTTTTTCTAGTTCTAAAGATTAGAAAAAGACAAATTTAAACTTAATCTACGTTGGTGGAAATGGGTATAAGTCTTCTCTGTCGCCGCTTGAATCTTCTCCCATTCTATTCTTCGTTTTTAAACGAGTGTATCGCAATGTTGAATTTCTCTCATTGTGGCTCGTGAATAAATTTAATGAGTAAAACTTTCTGGAAGCATCTCTTGCTGCCAAGTGTCTATGTGTTTATGTAACGCTTTTGTAGCAACAAAGCACGTTAATAATTAATTAGTAGAAATCATAGATTTTAAGACAACACGCCGGTTTAACTGTTTCGAGGAACAATTAAATAAAAATACTTTAAATTCAAACTTATATTTTTAATGCATTTATCAGACTTATCTTTAATACATTAATTAGTCGATAATTTATGTTGCGAGAAATTTATACTCATCTCTTTGTATTTTTTGGAAAGTTTATTAAGAATTCTTGGCATAAGAATAGCCAGTAAGAATAAAAATGAAAATAATAAAAAAATTCAGAAAATTACAAAGAAATTTACAGAATCCTTATTCGATAAAAATAACAGCTCTTTTACGTGACTGACGCTTGGATAATGATATGCGTCACAGTAAGCAACTCCCACTTCCATTTATCTTTTCGTATATAAGAAGCTATTATCGGGGCATCGTTGGCCAGAAACTGGTCTCTCAATCACGACAGATTTTGGAGAATCAAAATATATACATATAACTTGTAATAATGGCAACGGCGAAATTCAAGGACACATCTCCCTACGTCAAACCGAAGCCTTCGCCACCTGAGGATGATTACCTGTATAAGAAGTGAGTAATTAGTTCAATATCATTACACAATATAAATTCGCATCGGAGTGATATGCATTGTAAAATAAATATTATACTTGATTGACGGAAGTTATCCTTAACTTATTGAAGAACATTTACCTTTATATTCCTAAAATTTTATTTCTATTCTTAATTTAAAATCGACATGAGAAATGTCTACGTGCAACAAAATTCATATAGGCTTTAAATGAACAAATTTTTAATTAATTTTATAAATGACTTTTATGGTAGGTAGAAAATTACTGCAGTTTTTCACTTTAGACTTTCCAGAAATTTCAATTATATTTCTTCAAGATTTCAAGTTTCTTTACTTCCAATCTTCTTTTACTAACGACTCTTCTGTTAATAGTAAAACTTCTATATAGATTAATAATATATTAAAAGTAAATTAAACCGAGATTAATATTTATAATTTCAAATTAATTTACTTTTTTATCTCTTTTTAATCTCTCTTTCTAATTTAAAAAATAGAAAAAGATAAAGAGTAAATTAAATTATTAAATCTTTTAAGAGATTAAAATTATTCGATATTGGTAGAAGTGATTAGACATTAAAGAAATATCTTTTGTAGATATTTAGAACACTTAACCCTGAAAACGGAGAAGGAACCGATAGTTAAAGTGGCTTTGTTCGGCGTGGGTCATGCCGGGACGATACATTTAAAGACTATGATTTCTAGTAGACGTGTCCAAATTTTATACATTGTTGAGATGATGTCGAGAGTAAATGGCAAAGTATTCAAAAATATTGGCATCTGGACAACGTTACCTTTCTAAGTAGCAAGCAGTGTGACAAAGTATTCAAAGATTCCAAGTAAGTAACTATATCAATTAAAAAAGTACTGTCAAATAATCAAATTAAATAAAGTTAAATTAAAATTAAAAATTAAGTACCTGTTATAATATAGACTTATATGTGTGTAATATAATTGATATATTATAAATTATATTTACACGAACTACACAATTTCTGTATCTAGACAATATAAATCTGTAATACAAATGTATCTGTACAATCAAACAAGAAATGTTCACTTTTCATGATTTGTAAAGTGTCGACGCGATTTTCGTGACAACGCCGACTATCACACATAAAGATATAGTTATTAAAGCTCTGCAAGCAAAGAAGGCAGTCTTCTGTGAGAAACCCATAGCAGAGGATCGTCCAAGCACCGTCAAATGCTACGAGATGGCCAAAAAAGTCGGCAAGCCACTATTTACCGCGTTCAATCGGCGATTTGATCCGAGTTATTGGAATTTGAAAGAACGAGTTCACAAAGGGGAGGTCGGACATGTCCACATGATTAAAAAAGTCGCTCATGACTCTCCTTTGCTCTCTCTAGAGTATTTGAAAGTATCTGGCGGTATCTTCTACGATTGCCTGGTCCACGATATCGACTTGATTGTTTGGGTTCTCGGAGAATACCCAGATAAGGTACGATTTTTACACGTATTATATGCAATGTACACTAAGAAAAATAACTTAATTTTAATAAATATTTGTTTGAATAATCCTAAGCAAATATTTACTACATGTAAACATATCCCTAGTAAAAAAAGTTGATAGAGAACGATAGAAAAATGGTATTGTTTTAAATCTGGTTTATGAATTCATTAGTTTGAATCTTATAACAATCTTATACAAATCTTATAGAATTCAATAAAATACAATAGGATTAGTATCCGAATAATCGTGATGTTCGCGAAGTCAGTGATATAATTTTATAGAAAACGATATAAATTGACAAAAATCCATCGTTGTATATTCTCAATCGTTCTCTATCAATTTCTTTACCAGGGATATTTATTTGACGTAAAACCATTAATTTCATTATTAATTTCATTCATATTTATTAATTTTTAATTAAGTACTGTGATCAAATGTTTACTTAGTACTATTCAAAGAAATATATATTAAGATTTAGTAATTTTTTTTCAGTGTACAGAAAATGTGTGTATCTGTTAATATCTTAGGAATGCAGTTGTTATCTTAAAAAAGCGGATTTTTATAATTATTTCGAAGAACTAAAAATTACACAAATCGTATCTAAAAAAAAAGTAATATAAAATATGAATTACAGGTTTCGGTCCTAGCTCATGCAAATATCCCAGAAATTAAAGCCATTGGAGACTTCGACACGGTTGCAGTGAACTTCCATTTTCCTTCAGGAACACTTGGCATGATCGATTTATCGCGCAACAGCCCATACGGATATGATCAACGACTGGAAGTCTTCGGTCCGAAGGGTATGTTGCAAGCCGACGACAGACAGTTTCATTCTGTTCATGCATATAACGAACTACAAGGAATTACCACCGCCCCGATCTGGTACTCATGGCCTAGTCGTTTTATGAACGCCTACATAAGAGAATTTGATCACTTCCTCGATGTAGTACATGGTAAGGTTGAATCGGAGGTCAAATCGAAAGACATTCTAGCGGTGAGTAAAATCGCTACGGCCTGTGAAGAATCCGCTCGCTTGGGGAAAGTCGTGGAACTCATATGGACAAAAGACGAGTTGGGGGATAACTTATGAGGAAACAGCCAAATTTGAGTAAAACTACAACAAAACTATTATTACATCCGTATAATATTATTTTCTTTGATGTCATTCTTATAAATTATATATATATTAATTATATATATATGTATATATATAATTTATACATACTTTTTCGTTTATAGATGGAACAAATTATCAAATTATCGGGTATAAAAAAAAACAGTGATACTTCTATGAAAGTTATTCATTTAAAATCTATATGAATGTCTCTCTTTCACTTAAAATCTGAATGTCTGAAAGACAAAGATATAGAAATATGATAAACGTTCTATCCTTCTTTTTGAACGAGTGCATTGCAATATTGAACTTTTCTCATTGTGGCACATAACTTAATTTAATAAATGCGTAGAACTATCTGGAAGCATCTCTTGCTGCTAAGTGTCGTTTATGTGATGCTTTTGTAGCAGCAAAGCATGTTAATAATTAATTAGTAGAAACTCCATAAATTTTAAGACAACATGCCGGTTTAATTATTTCGAAAGATGAGCAATTATATATACATACATATATATATATATATATACATATATATATTATGTATATAAATAAATACTTAATTTCAAACCTATCATTAATGATCAAGAATATTATCATTAATGCATTAATTATTCGATAATTTATATTGCGAGAAATTTATACTCATTTTTTTATATTTGTTGAGAAGTTTGTTAAGAATTCTTGGCATAAGAATAGCCAATAAGAATAAAAATAAAAATAATAAAAAATTCAGAAAATTCGGAAAAAATATACAGAATCCTTATTCAATAAAAACAACAGTTCAACATGACAGAGATTTCCTTAATTTTTATACTAAGCATTACTGATATAATTAGAAAATGTATGTGTAGCATTAATCTATAACTGATATAATTAGAAAATATATGTGTAACTTTTATCTATTGCGACTGGCGCTATTAGATAATGATATGCGTTACAGTAAGCAACTTCCACTTCCTTTACCTTTTTGTATATAAAAAATTAATATCGAGGCATCGTTGGTCAGAAATCGGTTTCTCGATCGCAACAGATTTTGGAATCAAAGTATGTACATATAACATGTAATAATGGCAACGGCGAAGTTCAAAGAGACATCTCCCTATGTCAAACCGAAGCCTTCGCCACCAAAGGATGATTATCTGTATAAGAAGTAAGTAATTAGTTCAATATCATTACACAATATAAATTCGCATCGGCGCGATGTGCATTGTAAAATAAATGTTATACTCGATTGACGAAAATGTGTTCAATGAAAAAATTGCTAATTGAAAAACGTTTACTTTTATATTCCTAAAATTTTATTTCTATTCTTAATTAAAAACCGACATGAGAAATGTCTACGCGCAATAAAATTCATATAGGTACACACATGTTGTAAGTAACTTATGAGGAGAAACAGCAAAACTTCAGCAAAACTTCAATAAAGCTATTATTACATCCGTATAATATTATTTTTTTTATGTCATTCTTATAAATTTTAAATCTATATATGTATGTGTGTGTGTGTGTGTGTGTGTGTATGTATGTATAATATATATATATATATATATATACACACGCACATACTTTGTATTTTTTGTTTATAAATAAAACAAATTACCAAATTATCATATAAAAAGTGAGACTTCTATGAACGTTATTCATTTAAAATCTCTATGTATGTCTCTCTTTCACTCAATATCTGAATATCTGAGTATCCGAGATAGATATATAATATATATAGATATATAATAAATGTTTGTAAACGTGATTTTCCTTTTTTTCTCTCCCTTTTTGAATTTTTTATCTAAAATTACAATATCACAAAATAAATAGATATTTTTTAAAATGCAATTTGAGAAATAAAATAATATATAGCTGCGATACATCTACATAAAAGTATGAATTATATAATGTGTACACATTATCCTTTTTGCTCAAATAATAAAAAATTTAGCTAATAAATAAATCAAGCCGTATTGTTTTTTTTGTATAAAAAAATTATTAAAATGTATCAAATACTTCTTATAAAAAAATAGCAGCAGTATAAAATCGACATTATTTATAAATTGAGTACACACCTGTGTATATAGAAGACACTCCTTCATATAACTGCTATCACAACAAATATCTTGTGAAAAATGCAAAATTTTTTTATTCGCCTGTTATTGTCATTTTATGTAAAAAGTCAGCGTTTTTCTTCGGTAAATAATGAGAAACTGAGTTTGAATCGAATCCAACATTAAATTCAAGTCTCTAAATCATTATTAAACAATAAAGCGCATTCTGTCTATCACATTTCATACTCGAGATTTATAAGAGTTTAATACTATATATATATATATATATATACACATTTGTCCATATTTATCACTTAAATGAAAAATTGCAAAGAATACCACAAAAGATGTACATATTTTTCGAGATGTGTAGAAAAATCTTATCGCTTACTATCTTATCGCTGATTCTCTTCAGCAAAATTATGTATACACAAGTTTTATTTTTGTATGAATTCCAAATAAAACCTTGATATATTTAATCGTATTTTCGCAAATATCTATACTGCAATTAATTATGTTAAATATTAGTAACATATGAGTAACAATTTAATTGTTCTTTTAACTTTGCTATATAGCGTAGTATAGTGCATATATAAATATATATACTATTTGGAAATAATGCAATTAGACATTACACACACGTGTAAGAAAATATACAAAAAAGTATACTTTAAATATAATTTCTTTTCAATTTAACTAGAACTTCTGTATAATTTATGCATTTTTATAAGATTCACTCTGAGCGATGTGCATATTCTCCAACGTTTTTCAACGTTTTTCAATTTGTTTCTGAGCTAAAAGTTTTTTACATCATAACTATTGATCAATGCATCAAATTTTCATTTATTGAAGATATATATTGCAGTCTTCTTCTTCGTTTTGTGAATCAGCTGAAACTTCAAAATACGATATTCTTTTCTGGAGCCGCTCTTTCATTTATGTAATTGTACATATTAGATAGACAGCAAATAACGAACAACATGCAAACGTTTATTTTAATAATGTTGAAATAAATGTATATTAAAACAAAAGCGGAGAAGTTCGATATTAAACAACATTTGATACCAACGATGTCACAAAATGGAGAATTAACTTAATTAAAAGTAAGTACCAAGCAGCGATTAGACGATGCTTAAACTTAAAAATTACTTTGAACATTGTTTCTCCTTCATATTTTTAATGCCCAGCATATACACTTTCGCTCCATGCTTATTCCTTTGTTTATAGTAACTCGCATAATAACACTTAAATCGCACGCAATAATTTTTTAACATTCAAAATTTTAATAATTTAAACAATGCAGTGATAGCCAGCGTTTTATCCTCGTTAAATCTACTCAATTCCGCAATGACGCGCCCTAATAAAATCCAGAGCCTCCAGTTTCTTGACTGTGGCTTCTATGAACGGATCATGCGGATAAATTGTAGTTTCTAAAGTGGCTTTGATGACCCTTGATTACTGCTGTTCGTCTAACAAATTTCCATAAAAACATTTATCATCGACGAGAAAAATTATCGTAGAAAAAATAATGTTCGTTAAAAAAAAAGTAAATTGTCATAAGTTATAAATAACGATTATACAACTTAGATATTTATAACTTTAAGTTACTCAAAAACAAAAATTTAATAATTTAAATTTATTTAAAGAACAGGCGATGGCAGAAATATACTAAAATAGACCAGGCAAAGAGAAAAGTGTAAAAATAGTATTTTTTTAATAGATAAAGTGAAAAAAAGGACAAAAGGACTAAGAGGACAGCCTGGGCTGATACGTACTTACCATGCTGCCACTGTTTCTTAGCATCCCTCGAAAGCTCGCTGGAGATCTCTGTCATCTAAGAATTCATCACTGTTTCCATTGCACACGCTGATAAATGCACACTTGTTGTAGAAATAATTGTTAATAAATTATTATTTGCTAATATTGTTTATTCTAACGTTCTTTAATTATAATTAATTTTTTATGTATATATAAGAGATTATATGATATTAATATTATATATCATAATAATAAGACTTTTTATACACACACACACACACACACACACACACACACACACACACAAGTTTTATTAATTAAAAATAAATTTCAATAAGAAAAAGAAGTGCATCTTCTGTCAGAAAAAGAGTTTTGGTGTCCATAATTTCGATTTGCAAGACATTCTTCTTTAAGTCGCAAAATTGATGCATATTCAAGTTCAGCAGCATGTCCATAGACTGTTCCTTAAGGACGCTGAAGGATGTTGTCAGATGGTCATTGCTGATCTGTACTTGTGGAGGACTATAAAGTCGATTGAGAGTAAAGTCCAAAAGATTAAAAATTTAGAATTAGCTATCAATTATGGAAGAAATCTGGCAGCAGGAACTGTCTAAATACATCCATCCATCGATGGCTACGATCGCGTGGTGTGATGCGGCGCATTACCGAAAGAATGACCGTCGAGCTTAAAACTATAGAGGATTTCTCAGGAGTAATCTACACACAGAGTAACTTTTATTCCTAAGAACCGTTCTTTCTCCTAGATCTAGTTCGCGGTAGAAGCTTCACCATTAACATTCCTTTGAACAAATGTGACCCTGAAAGGGTACGTTATTTAAACTTTTGTTTGTCCTATTAATTTCTTCTTCTCGAAACTATTATTTATTAGTTTTATGAGCAAAACAAGTTATTTAAGTAGAAAGAAAACATGATTCTCTCTTTCTTCCGAAACCTTTCATTTTCTTTTAAATTATATCTTTCTAAAGAGTGATAAGCTACCATACAATTTTTTTACAATTTTCTAAATCGTGACATTTTCTTGATCGTGAATCATTATACATTATAAATGATATAACGACGAAATATCATAGCTGGTAAAAGAAAGTATAACTTGTACATCACATTTTCAAATATAAATTATCTTGTGATATTTTTTAATTTCTACAATTTCTTTCATATTTTTATTTGTTAATCTAAATAAATAATAAAACAGGAAATTCAACTTTTATAAAGGATTTTTTAAAATTATTTCTTTTAATGTTTTATAATTCTTTAACGGTATATATTACAATTACTTTCTATCTCTATTAGAGAAATTACTCGCAAGATAGATTAGAGAGCTTTAATCATAGATGGGACTATAGATTGCATCTATGGGAGTAAACATACTGAATAAACATTGCCTTATCATCTAATTATTTTTCGAAAATATTTACGAAAATTTCCAATTAGTAGAGTGTCTAAAAAATAAAACTTTAGAATATCTTTAAAAAACATCTTAACGATATATTTCGTAAAAAATTCTGAAAGATATCTTAAAATTGTCTTATGCATCGATTTTAGATATTTTGCTCATTGAGTTATATCGATCAATAATCACACACAAATCTTCATTTGAAAAATTCTGTCGTTTTTTTATTAAAAAAATGTTATAGTTATAAATAATGTTACGATATTATAAATAAAATTGTAGTTTCTCGCTGGCACAGTCGGTGATGTTCTCTCACAAAGTTATTTTTGATATTAAACAAGAGTAGCAAGTGCAATCGTTAAGCGAAAAATATGATTAATATATGATTAATATATTTCGTGATAAACCGGTATTTAATTAAAAAAAAAAAATCTAAATCAATTAAATTAATTAATGCCCATTTCAATCAATGTTGAATTTAAATTAAAATTAAACTACAATAAAAAAAGTATAGTAAAAAAAAAGTATAGATCTTTCAAAAGACATATCTAGCGTTTGCCGAACATAATCGTTGCATGATAAAAACATATTTGTATCTTAATTGATTTTAAAATGAGTAGGAAGTCGGGGATGCCGTTTTATTAAATCTTACCGACGAACATTCTCGATTGAAAACTCACGATGGATTCTACGTGAAATTGTTGTTGCTGCTTGTTATTTAATTTACGTTGTTTAAATAAATTATGTAATTTATTCGAATGGATTTCTCATTGCTATATTATATATCTTAATCTACAGCAGCAGAATGTATGCATCTTACGTGCGACTTTTTACAATCTATTTTTATTCCAAAAATGTGATATGTAATGCGATAATTTTGTCGATAACCCCTTGTCCCTTCTATGATATTACATATTGGAAATTTTCAACTTACTTATTACACAAAGTAAACAATTTTAACAGATATTTCAGGTCAATTTTAAAAATCGATTTAAAAGTCGATTTAAAAGTCTCGAAAACTAGAAGTATATCTAATTGTTATGACACAGTTTTTACGATAAAAGTTATGATATGGATGAATGATTAGCGTAATTGCAGAGATAACAAAGTTCTCCGTTCATTACGTATTACAGGTCACCATTTTAAGAAATGAAAGGATATCGCATGATGATTATGCAAAAACACGAACAAACATAACAGCAAAATCTAATCGCGGCTATATCGCGAAAATATGTATAAATCACTCATAGCCAAGTCAACGTTATGCTCAACTTATTAGAATGATCAACGTATCGAATATACTGGAATATTCCATTTAAGTCTTCTCTATCGCCGCTTTATTGACTCCTCTATCTTTCTATCTTTCTTTCTGAAAGAGTGCATCGCAATACTGAACTCTTCTCATTGTGGCTCGTGACTTAATTTAATAAATGGGTAAAATCTTCCTGAAGCATCTCTTGCGGCCAAGTGTCGTTTATGTAACGCTTTTGTAGCAGCAAAGCACGTTAATAAATAATTAGTAGAAACTCCATAAATTTTAAGACAATACACCGGTTTAATTATTTCGAAAGACAAGCAATTTTATATATATATAAATACTTAATTTCAAACTTATCATTAATGCTCAAGAATATTATCATTAATGCATTAATTATTCGATAATTTATGTTGCAAAAAATTTATACTCATTTTTTTGTATTTGTTGAGAAGTTTGTTAAGAATTATTGGCAAAAGAATAGCCAGAAAGAATAAAAATAAAAAATGGTAAAAAATTCAGAAAATTCGAAAGAAATATACAAAACTCTTATTCAATAAAAACAACAGCTCAGCATGACAGAGATTTTCTTAATTTTTATACTACTTATTACTGATATAATTAGAAAATGTATGTGTAGCTTTTATTTATTACTGATATAATTAGAAAATATATGTGTACCTTATATCTATTACGTGACTAACGCTATTGGATAATGATATGCGTCACAGTAAGCAACTCCCACTTCCATTTATCTTTTCGTATATAAGAAGCTATTATCGAGGCATCGTTGGCCAGAAACCGGTCTCTCAATCACGACAGATTTTGGAGAATCAAAATATATTCATATAACTTGTAATAATGGCAACGGCGAAATTCAAGGACACATCTCCCTACGTCAAACCGAAGCCTTCGCCACCTGAGGATGATTACCTGTATAAGAAGTGAGTAATTAGTTCAATATCATTACACAATATAAATTCGCATCGGAGTGATATGCATTGTAAAATAAATATTATACTTGATTGATGGAAGTTATCCTTAGCTTATTGAAGAACATTTACCTTTATATTCCTAAAATTTTATTTCTATTCTTAATTTAAAATCGATACAAGAAATGTCTATGTGCAACAAAATTCATATGGGCTTTAAATGAACAAATTCTCAATTAATTTTATAAATGACTATTATGTAGGTGAACAATTGGTGCAGTTTTTCACTTTAGACTTTCGAGACCAAAAATTTCAATTATATTTTTTCAAGATTTTATGTTTCTTTACTTCCAATATTTTTTTACTAATGACTCTTCTACTAATGTAGAATTTATATAAATTAATATTAAAATATATATTAAAAGTAAGTTAAACTGATTAATATTTAATCTCAATTTAATTTAGTTTTTTTATCTCTTTCTAATCTCTTTTTAATTTTGAAAAAAATGAAGAGTAAATTAAACTGTTAAATCTTTTAAGAGATTAAAATTATTCGACACTGGTAGAAATGGACATTAGAGAAATATCTTTTGCAGATATTTAGAACACTTTGCCCTGAAAGCGGTGAACGAACCTATAGTTAAAGTGGCTCTGTTCGGCGTGGGTCGTGCCGGGACGATACATTTAGCAACTATGAATTCTAATAAACGTGTCCAACTTTTATATATCGTTGATGATGTCGAGAGTAATTGGCCAAGTTTGCGAAAGTACTGGCATCTGGACAACGTTACCTTCTTAAATAGCAAGCAGTCTGATAAAGTATTCAAAGATCCCAAGTAAGTAGCTACACTGATAAAAAAATATATCCTAAATTTCAATAAATATTTACTTAAATAGAATCGATTAAATATTTATTAAACATAAAAATATATTTATTTGATATAAATTATAATTATTATATCATTTAATTTATATTATATCATTTATAATATATAATTTATATTATTCATATAAATTTATATTATAACAGGTACTTAATTTTTTATTTTAATTTAAGTTTATTTAAGTTAATTATTCGACAGCGTTTTCTTAATTGATATATACTGAGAAATTATTATTAATAAATATTTATTTGAATATTATCTACTAAACATTTACTTATAATAAATAAATATTTACTTAATAAAAAGAAGTGATTGTTAAATCAAATTAATATTTTTTGTACCAAATAAATATATTTTTATGTTTAATAAATATTTAATCGATCCTATTCAAGTAAATATAAATTACACAATTTCTATATCTAGACAATATAAATCTGTAATACAAATGTATTTGTACAATCAAACAAATAATGCCTGCTTTTCACATTTGTAAAGCGTCGATGCGGTTTTCGTGGCGTCGCCGACTTACACACACGAAGGTATAGTTATTAAAGCTCTGGAAGCAAAAAAGGCAGTGTTCTGTGAAAAACCTATAGCAGAGGATCGCCCAAATACCGTTAAATGCTACGAGATGGCCAAAAAAGTTGGCAAACCACTATTTAGCGCGTTCAATCGGCGATTCGATCCGAGTTATTCGAATCTGAAAGAACGAGTTCGCAAAGGAGAGGTGGGACACGTCCACATGATTAAAACAGTCTCCCGTGACTCTCCCCTGCCCTCTTTAGACTATCTGAAAGTATCCGGTGCTATTTTCCACGATTGCTTGGTTCACGATATCGACATGATAACTTGGGTTCTCGGAGAATACCCAGATAAGGTACGATTTTTACACATATAGTACACTGAGAAAAATACTAAATCATATCTATTTAAAAAAATGATAAAAAATACGGATTACAGGTTTCGGTCCTAGCTCACGCAAATATCCCAGAAATCAAGGCCATTGGAGACTTCGACACGGTTGCAGTGAACTTACATTTTCCATCAGGAACAGTTGGCATGATCGATTTATCGCGCAACAGCTCATACGGATATGATCAACGACTGGAAGCCTTCGGTCCAAAGGGCATGCTGCAAGCCGCCAATGAACAGTTTCATTCTGTTCATGCATATAACGAACTACAAGGGATTACCACCGCTCCGATCTTCTACTCATTCGCTAGCCGTTTTATGAACGGCTATCTGAGAGAGTTTGATCACTTCCTCGATGTGATACATGGTAAGGTTGAGTCGCAGGTCACGTCGAAAGAAACCCTGGCGGTGAGTAAGATCGCTACAGCCTGTGAAGAGTCCGCTCGCATGGGGAAAATCGTGGAACTCACATGGACGAAGGATGAGTTGCCAGATAACTTATGAGGAGAAAACTTCAGCAAAACTTCAGTAAAACTTCAGCAAAACTTCAGTAAAACTTCAGCAAAACTTCAATAAAGCTATTATTACATCCGTATAATATTATTTTTTTTAATGTCATTCTTATTAGGGAGTTGCATTAAAAGCCGCTGTTTTTTCTTTGTATTTGAGCACTTATTTCAATAACAAAATATATGAATACCTCAATCAAAGTATTTTCCCTCGGAAGTTATGACTTTTTGCCACTTTTCAGGAAGGCAGAAGTTGAATTCCACGACGAAAGAATGGTCTGTCTTTTGAGTCAATCCATTCAGCAACCCAATTTTCGACTTCGCTATAATTATGGAAGTATATATCTTCCAGAGCATGTTGCATCGAATATTGCGATCGGAACAGATGATAATCGCTTGGTGCTAAGTCCGGAGAATACGCTGGGTGCGGGAGAACCTCCCATTCGAGATCCATCAGTATTTGTTTCACGGCTATAGCAACATGCGGCCGAGCGTTATCATGGAGTAAAATCACCTTTCGACGATTTGATGCAATTGATGGTCGTTTTTGAAATCAAATTATCATTCAAACGTTCCAATTGTTGTCGATAACGCTTGGCGGTGATTGTTTCGTTCGATTTAAGCAGCTCATAATACACGACACCCTCCATATCCCACCAAATACAGAGCATTGCTTTGTGACCGTGAATATTTCGCTTTGGAGTCGATATTGATGGTTGGCCAGCATCAACCCATGATTTTTTGGGTTGTTGAAAAAGATCCATTTTTCATCGCCGGTCACGATACGCCACAAGAAATTGTTGTTATGCTTTGCAAGCAAAGAAATTGAGATGTTTAAACGATTGGCAATGGCATTTTCGGTCAATTCATGTGGCTGCCATTTTTCTTCTTTCTGAATCTTTCCTATAGCTTGTAAACATCGTAAAATAATTGATTTATCGACTTTGAGTTGTTGAGACAATTCTTTGAGCTAGATTTTTTTCCAATAGAGCTTGCAGTTGTTCATCTTCGAATTTTTTCGGTTGACCTGTTCGTTGTTTGTCGTGAACGTCACAATCACCACTTTGAATCGTCGAAACCAGTCTCTACATACTGTTTCCGATGGAGCAGATTCACCATAAATTTCCGCAAGCAATCGATGAGTTTCAGCTGCACTTTTTTTCAAATCAAAATAGTGTTGAAGTACACATCGGAAAAACAACTCATCACGTTCTATTTTAATTCAGTTATAAAAAAGCACATATGTAAACAAGGATGACTGAATTTTAGTAGGAAATGTTCACACTTCAAAATGATATAAGTAGCAGATGTCTCTGACCATAGCATTCGCAGCTACTGCCATCTAAACGTGAACAGCTTTTAATGCAACCCTCTAATATAAATTTTATATATATATATATATATATATACACATACATACATACATACATACATACATACATATATACACACATACACACAAATATTTTTTTGTTTATAAACCAAACAAATTACCAAATTATTGCATATAAAAAGACAGTGAAATTGTGTATGAACGTTACTCATTTAAAATCTGTATGTATGTCTCTCTCTTTCATTCAGTATCTGAATATCTGAGTATCCTAGAGGCAAAGGTACAGATATATAATATAATAAATGTTTATAAACATAATTTTCCTTTTTTTCTCCTCCTTTTTGAATTTTTTATCTAAGATCACAATATCACAAAATAAATAGATATTTTTTAAAGTGCAATTTGAGAAATAAAATAATATAGCTGCGATACATCTTTATCATTTTTGTTTAAATAATGAATATTTAGCTGATAAATAAATCAAGTCATATTGTTCATGTTTTTATTGTATGACAAAGAAATTATAATAATATACTAAATACCTTGTCAAAAGAAAAATAGCAGCAGTATAAAATCGACATTTGTAAATTGAGTACACACCTGTGTAGAAGACACTTCTTCATATAACTGCTATTATAACAAATATCTTGTAAAAAAATGGAAAATTTTTCTATTCGCCTGTTATTATCATTTTATATACAAAGTCAGCGTTTTTCATCGGTAAATAATGAGGAACTGAGTTTGAGCTGAGTCCAACATTAAATTCGAGTCTCTGAAACATTATCAAACTATAAAGTCGATGTTCTAAGCGCAAATTCTGTCTATCCCATTTCGTACTCGCGATGTAAGAATCTATTAATAGACTATTACTAGATATATATACATTTGTCCATATTCACCACTTAAATGAAAAATTACAAACAATACCGCAAAAGATATACATATCTTTCGAGGTGTGTAGAAAAATCTTATCGCTTACCATGCTGATTCTCCTCAGCGCAATTATGTATACACAAGTCTTGTTTTTGTATGAATTCTAAATAAAATCTTGATATATTCAATATATAATCATATTTTCGCAAATATGCATACTGCAATTAATTATGTCAAATATTAGGTCACGTAACAATTTAATTCTTCTTTTAACAAACTTAACTACATAGTACAGGATCCGGCAAAATGATCTCCCACATTTTGCACCGCCACTGATTAAAATGTGGGAGATCATTTTGCCGGACCCTGTAGTATAGTATATATATAAATATATATACTATACTATTTGGAAATAATGTAATTAGGCGTTGTACGTGTAAGAAAATATACAAAGAAGTATACTTCAAATATAATTTCTTATCAATTTAACTGGAATTTCTGCATTATTTATGCATTTTTATAAAATTCAATCTGAGAGATGCGCATATTCTCCAACGTTTTTCAACGATCTTCAATCTGTTTCTGAAAGTTTTTTTACATCATAACTGATCAATGTATCAAATTTTCATTTATTGAAGAACCATATTACAGTCTTCTCCGTTTTGTGAATCAGCTGAAACTTAAAATATGATATTGTTTTTTGGGACTGCTCTTTTTTTTTTATATGACTGTACATATTAGAAAGCGAATAGCATGCGCAACATTCATTCTAATATTGAAATAAATATATATTAGAATAAAAGCGGAGAAGTTCCATGTTAAAGATAACATTTGATTTCAATGATTTCACAAAACGGAAAATCAACTCAATTAAAAGTATCAAACAGCGATTAGACGACGCTTAGACGATACTTAAAAATTGCTTTGAACATTGTTTGTCGTTCTATTTTTATTGCCTAACATATATTCACAATTTCACTCTATGCCTGCCCCTTTGTTTACGATGACACTTAAATCGCACGCAACAATTTTTAACATTCAAAATTTTAATGATTTCGCAAACAGTGCAGCAGTAGCCTGCGTTTTATCCCCGTTAAATCTACGCAATTCCGCAATAACTTGTGCCCTGGTAAAACCCAGAGCCTCCAGTTCCTTGACTGTGGCTTCCGTGAACGGATCATGCGGATAAATTGTAGTCTCTAAAGCGGGCCTTGATGACCCTTGATTACTGCTGCCTTGCCCGTCTAACAAATTTCCATGAAAACATTTATCATCGACGAGAAAAATTATCGTAGAAAAAAAATAATATTCGTTAAAAAAAAAATTAAATTATCATAGGTTATAAATAACGATCATACAAATTAGATATTCATAACTTTAAGTTGCTCAAAAACAAAAATTTAATAATTTAAATTTATTTAAAGAATAGGCGATTTAAAGAAGGCAATGGCAAAAATATACTAAAACAGACCAGGCATAGGGAAAAGGTGTAAAGACAGTATTTTTTTTAATAGATGAAGTGAAAAAAAGGACAAAAGGATTAAGAGGACAGCCTAGGCTGATACGCACTTACCATGCTGCCTCTGTTTCTTAGCATCCCTCGTGCTATCCTCGAGAGCTCGCTGGAGATCTCTGTCATCTAAGGATTCATCATTGTTTCCACTTAATTTTGCACACTCTGGTAAATCACCTGTAGAAATAATTATTAATAAATTATTTGCAACATTTTTTATTCTAACGTTTCTTTAATTTTAATTAATTTGTTATATGTATATGTAAGAGAGAGATTATATATTATTATATTTTAAAACTTTATATATATATATATATAAATTTTATTAATTACAAAAAAAGAAGTGCACCTTCTGCCAGAAATGGAGTTTCAGTGCCTGTAGTTCCGATCTTCAAGACATTCTTCTTCAAGTCTATGCAACATTGATGTCTTTTAAGCATATCCAAGCCCAGCAGCATGTCCATAGGCTGTTCCTCAAGAACGCTGAAGGATGTTGTCAGATGGTCATTGCCGATCTGTATTTGTACCATATGTATACGACCGATTATGCGTTGTATTCCAACGCCCTTGGCGACTCCGGCCCATCTTGTGTCCACCAAACGCATAATATGGCATCTTTCGGCACAGGCAGCAGACATAATAGTAGTTTGTGCACCTGGGTTACAATTAATTTTTAATATTACTTATATATATATATTCTCATTTCCATCAATGCAGCTTCATTTTAATCCTGGTTCAACTTACCCTTCATCCTTTTTTTAGTTCTAAAAATTAGAAAAAGTTGAAGAGTAAGTAAGACCAAGATTAAAGTTAATATGCATTGATAAAACTGAACATTAGAGTCAATTTTGCACTTTTTGTCCAATGTTTTTATTGTATAAATGTTTCTAGAGATGATCAAAATATATTGTAATATATTATATTTATATAATATTAAGAACAACAGTCTTTTTTTCCTGTTTTCACGAACAGAGGTCATACGTTCTAAAATTAAATTGTTTTTCTGCATACCATGCAGAACGATCATTCGAGATATATATGTTTAAAAATAGACATTTACTCAGTCTTCCTTTCTTTCCCTCGAGTATAAAACAAAGATATGTAAAAATAATCTCAAGTACAATTCAAGCTAGTTTAAGAAAAGATTGAAGAAAATTTTAAGTGTAAGCTAGAGATTGAGATTAGATTGAAACTTAACTAATCAGAAGAAAGAAAATCAATCTCAAGTTTAATAAACTTTGCTTTGATTGGTAAATTCAATCTCAATTTCAACCTCTGATCACAAATTTATGTATTTGTAAAATGCACATAGAAAATCGCATTTTTACTTGCTACTGAAATAGCATTTGAATTAGCGATGTACCTGAGTCAATAAAGGCTTTAACCGGAAATCCGTTGACTTTACAATTGATATACAACATAACAACGGTGCCAAAGGTTTCTGGATTGTACTCCATTGCAGCCTCCATATTTGCTTCGATATTTTTCTGTCTAATTTCTTCAGCAATTAGTCGCTGTGCTTCGGTGTCAAAGGGATCAGCATTCATCATTCTCAGCCGTTGTGCTTGTCGTTCTTCTTTAGCGGCTATCTGCTCTCTGAGTACAGTTGAAAATCTATCTATAACACATGAATATTTAGACTAGAAATATAGTATTGGAAATTATTAAACTATCATATCCGAAATTGTTACTTACCAAGATTTCCCGATAGTAGCGCGTCGGCTAATCTGGGATTATTTTGTTTTAATAATGCCAGCTGATCTGGATTAGCCAGGAACATGTTTTTTATCATAGCTGGGTCATCCTCGCTGCGGGGATTTTGTACTCTGTTGTTTGCGATCGGTGATGGACGCTGATTATTGCTGGTCCCAGGAACTCTGATGGAACTGAAGTCCAGTAATGGAATGGCTAAAGTGATGTTTCTTCAAATTTAGTATGTTCATTTTTTTAATAAGATATATGTTGCTGAGTACAACACAAAGGAGATGATAAATTAAATTTGTCAATGACGTTTTGGAGTATTAAATTCGACATATATATATCAAACATTGAGATTGATGGATATGTATAATTAAACAGAAAGCAAAGATTAAGCTTATAAAGCTTTTAAAGCTTATCTATATTCTCTATCAACAAGATAAATGATAAAAAGTGCTATTACAATCAGACACAGAGCATAAAAATCAATAATAGGCTAGTTTGTTTTTAACTTTAAATATTTCTTATATCATTCACTCTTTATTTTTCCCTCAATAAAAAAAGAAAAAAAAGATAAATTGTATAACAAAGTTCAATTGGGGGAAAAAAAATCAGATCTAATAACAAACATTCTTTGAGCTGTACATGAAGTAAAATTTTTTTTGCTTTATTAACACATAAAGCAGCATTTATAGTTCATTCTTATTTTAAAATTATCTTAAGATGCTAATACAGCTCTTTGACTGGTATTCATAATTCGCTCTTATTTTAAGTAATACCTTATCTTAAGTAATATCTTAAAATGCCAATGCAACTCTCTTGATTGGTTCATTACATCTTAAGACTGTACTTAAGATAGTCTTAAATATAAGAATCAACTATGAGTATTGATCTCTAATGGATTAACATCCCAAGACTAGATAAAGCTTAAGATAGTCTTATCAGGGTTCTGCAATGAGTTAGTAGTAGGAAGTCTTAAATGATCCTAAGTCTTAGGCTGGTATTCATAGTTGGTTCTTATTTTAAGATCGTCTTAAGTAATGTCTTAAGATGCTAATACAGTCTTCTGATTGGTTCTTGTACTTAAAATGATCTTGAATATAAGACTATGAATACCGACCTTAGTCTAGATCCACAATCCTACTTTAAGAGGTCGTAAGCCGTAAAGCCTTAAGAAATTGACCAATCACAGGTTGAATATGAGAAAAATAATTTACTATGATTGGTCAATTCTTACGGTTTTACAGCTTAGGACCTCTTAAAATAAGGTCGCAAACCTAAACTTAATTGGTTGGCCAATAGCCAACTTGTATGACTAAGGTGAAGACTGTTTAAGACTTTCGATTATCGACTACAAATTTGTAGTCATTGTAGAACTCCCATTAAATACAAAAATCGATAAATGGACCATTCGTAGGTATCTACCTCTGTTGAAGGGCTGCAAGTTCAAATCGCTGCCGCTTTGATGCATATGCTGGAGGATGACAGCATCGCCGTCACGGATCCCATGATCGCGCAACGACTTCTTGTCGTCCATAAGTGGCAGACCGTTGAACGCAATCACAATCTCATGGGCCGGCACGCCACTCTCAATCTCGCAGAACGCTTTAAAGTTCTCTAGCTCCAGCTCCTCGCTCACGTCAAGGACGAAGACGCTATCGTCGCTGAGTGTCGTCACCGTTACCTTCATCGTTCGTGCTGGACGATTTGAACTCTACAGATAAACACGAGGGACGCGCGTCCGCTTCGCTCTCTCACCGTCGATGGGGAAATGCCGGGAAAGATCCACGGCGACGTGTTCTCGGCCCTAGCGAGATTCGAGAAATGAGCAAAGATGTACAACGTGGCGGGAGGGGCGAGCTTATTCACGATGAGTCCTCCGCCATCCTCCGGATGTAAACACGAGACCAACTCAGCAAAAATATTGAGTTTGGAAACGTATATTTAAAAAAAAAAAGGAAGGGCCTCTGTCGAAATAATCGTGAAGTATGGAATGTTTTCCATGAGTTTTAGAACGCAATTTAAATAGCCCTCTACCGGAATAATCGTAAACTACACAATTTTTGATGAGTTTCGACATAGAAAAAGTTTTCTGGCGCAATAATTGAAAATATCGTATTGTAAATACAAATTATATTGTAAATTATAAATTTTTAAATTCTTGTAATTATACAAATGATATTCTAATGCCCGTATTTATAGTCAGACCTTGTACTTAAGGCTTCCTTAAATTTATCTTTAGATGCTCAGCAGCCAATGAAATAATTCGTAGAATATCTAAAGATAAATTTAAGGAAGCCTTAAGTATGAGGTCTGACTATGAATACAGGTACAATTCTGTATCTTGAAACGAGATGAAAATTATAAAAGTGAGCGAATTTACTAAGTGTTGACCAATGAAATTATCAGTATTCTAGTAAATTCGTTCACTTTTATAATTTTTACCTCGTTTCAATATATAGAATCGATCCCTTGATTTACATTGCCGAACGCAGCAATTTTATCGATAGTGTCAGAAAATGTATATAGTCACGTTCTCAAATTGAAAATGGATGTTCTGGCAATAATGTAGTATTCGGGCGATTTCGACGGTAACAGGAAAAAAACTAGCATCTCTCTCAGGTTTCTCCCTGAACGTAACTACAAATGACAATCGAACGACAATCGTGAATGAAAACGCTGATAGGTTGAATTTTTTTGTCCAAATCGATTGAATGGCTACTAATAGTTATTGTGATATGAGCGTTTCTTTATACGTGTTTGAGATGTGAAATGCGAATGAAGAGGTATCACGTGGAGCTTTTAAAGAAAATAAATAAATGATTTATTTTATGTTCTCTTGTATATTCTAAAAATGAAGCGTTTATCAGAGGAGAAAACAAAGCTTGTATTCGAGAAGCTAACTAAGTAGTAAGTAACTTTACAATTTAAATTATGCTTATTCCATAATTGTCTAATTGAATGTAGGTTCTAAATATATTGGGTATATTCGTAATAATCTCAAATTAATTGTTGTAGCATTGGTACTAATGTGAAGAATTTGATTGATCGACCAGATGGTATTTATTGCTTTCGGGAGAAAAAGGACAGGGTGTATTATGTGTCGGAGAAAATTTTATCGTTAGCGAATAACGTAGAATCTGATCATCTGTTAAGTTTAGGCACTTGTTTTGGTAAATTCACAAAATCAGGAAAGTTCAGGTTACATATCACTGCGTTACATTATCTAGCGCCTTATGCACAAGTGAGTATGCATATTTATAAATATATTCAAATTTAAATAAGTATAATAAATAAGTATTGCAAATTTACAATATAAAATTCTTTATCAAGCACAAAATTTGGGTAAAACCTTCGGCGGAGCAACAGTTTCTCTATGGAAATCATATTATGAAATCAGGTCTTGCTCGTATAACAGAAGGCACTAATCAATATCAAGGTGTCGTCATATTTTCCATGAATGATTTGCCACTGGTATGTTATATCGAATTAAATACAATTTTCAATGTATTGTTGATTATCTCTTTCATTTAAACATTATTATATAAAAAGAGATAATAAGACAATAATAAGTACATTTATGTTTCCTATTTAATGTCTTAGGGATTTGGCGTTGCTGCAAAAAGTACAGCTGATTGCAAACACGCAGATCCAGTAGCAGTAATTTGCTTTCACCAAGCAGATATTGGAGAGTATATTCGTTCGGAAGACACATTACTGTGACAAAGATTTACATCTGTTCTTTTTTTTAAAGAAAACATATCTAATTTATATAACAAGTTTGCTTATTTTTTTGCATCTTATAATTTAAATGTCTGTGATTCGTGTAATATTATATATTGAAACGAGTTAATAAAGTTAAAGATTGCTCGTGTACATGTTGTATAATATATGTATGTATCCAATTCATGGCATGAAATAGATTGCATTTGTTTGTAAAAGATTACGGTAGATTATATTTTATCTCCATACTTCTATAATTTTATTACAAGTGAATTTTGTACATTACAAATTCAATTTTTATGATCAATATAAAATACAAATATGTACATTCTATTTTTTACGTGTTCCACATTACATAAAATTTTTGAAATGTATTATACCTGCTGATTAAAAACAATAATATATTAACAATGTTGAAGTATATGTAATGTACAATATTGACAAGTAAAAATTTGTGCTCTTTTGATAAAATTATTTGGATGTAATGTACACAATATATATGTATAACAACATACATGATACTTCAAATGATTTCTATCGATAGTGATGTGGTTTTGTTAGAAAATAAAAAAAGCTTCGTAGAATGAAATTTGCATGATGTATTGATGCCACATGGCAAAAAGAGAATGTATTTTCACAGATCATAAAATGAAAGTACGGTACGACTTATGACTAGCGTAAACTGGCTAAGATTTACAAATTTATTTGAACTATCAATTGTTTCTTTTTTTTTCTTTTTCATCAGTTATTACAAATGCAAAGAATACAAACCGAAATTCCCAAATGCGCAAATCATGAGCTACCATGAACTGTGAATAACGACTTATCGTTTAATGTTTTTGGTGTGCAGCGTAAATAGATGAGAAATATCGTCTAAAAAATTCAAGTTCTTGGCAAATAAAATTATAATCATATTTGCTCGCATTATGACGCATCGTTCACATGCTTTCGTTTACTTTTGAAGTTTATTCGATACTCACTTCTCATATTTCGATATGATAATCGCTTTTAATCCTTAATTGTCCTGGCAAAAAAATTTTTACAAAAAACTAAGAATTTCTAATCTTGTCTCAATAAGGATAATTTTTCTGTAACTTTTTCGTAAAAATTTTTTTTCCGCTAGGATAGTTGCAAACGTAGAACGCACGCAGTCTATACTTTGTTATATTACGCAACCAATCAAGATTTGAGAGGCAGACAGAGATCGGACTTAGAATATTTCTTCACACCTTTTCCTTGACACTCATGTTTAGAACTATCTTATCACGATATAAATCAGGTAATGATATAAATCACATAAAGCTAACCGATATCAATAAAAAGCATTCTTTTATAACTGCAAGAGAATCTAATATAAAAGATAATTTAGTACGAATAAAAAATGATTCGAACACGATTTTTGAAAGAAAGAAAATACAATGTCTTATTTTTGGTATTTACATACAAAAAATCATGTCTCTTCTACATTGCATAGCAAAATTTGTTTCCAATATTCTACGTTATCCATTAGTGCATTTTGAAATGTTGAATGAATTTATTACAGTTCGTACTTTTCTCGTTATTGATTATTACTTATCTGACCCATACATACGTATGTACAACTCAGAAATTCATTCAAAGTACAACACAAATCCGTGTTACATTTTATCAATTGCTTCGTTTTCTCAATGCAAATACACTATAAAGAAAAGATTTCAAAACATAATAAAATTCAGGGTTGGTAAAAATAATGTTTTTCACATGTTTTAAACCGTTTGAAACGATTTAAAATCGTTTTAATCGATGTTTTTAAACATATTTTTATAAACTGTTTAAAGCACGTATGAAACATTAAAAAACATTACAATATTTTGTTTAAAAAAAAAAACATCTTTTTGCCAATCCTGACAAGAAACATTTTTTTTTCTTTATCAAATTTAGCAAACACAGGTTTTAGCAAGTTCACCTCTTATTTGTACCGGCCAACTTATCTTTATAATCCTTTTTTCTTTTTTTAATAATAATTTTACGTTATACGAAATTCTTAACGTTCTTTCGTTACTACAGCTTTTATATTACTTTTTCTTTTATATCTTTTTGCTCGTTTTCAACACATTTTGTAAATATACAGATATACACGCTTTTACCGATATTGTTTTACTAATTAGATAATCACTATAAATGACATTGTATCACATTAATTTTCAATACTTCGTAAAGACGAACTTACTTCATTTCTATTCCTCCTTTTCCTCATGCTTGTAACAGCACTTTAATTCCAATCTTGTCATTGGAATACAGAAAGAATAACTCTGTGTTTTCTTTATAAAATATTTGCATAAATATCTCAAAATATGTACGTGTAATGCAATGAAAAAGTTAGCAGCAGAGATCAACATATAGTACGATAATTCACATACTGGCAAAACATACAGAACTATAAAACTAGAACTGGATATGTATATAAATTCACACCGAAATATTATTTAATTAAGGTGCAGTTTTACGAGCCGCTCAAATTGGCCGTTTCAGTGACAAAAAAAGATCACGTATTGACTTTTTTTGTCGAAGGACTTTATACATGAAAAAAGGTAAGAATCGCCGAATTTGACATTTGAGTAACAGATTTGACGCTCTGTGTGTGTTACCTGGATCAGTAACAAAGAATAAATTAAGTTATATATATCAACGCTGATCAATATGATCGACACGGCGATAGCACTATCATTTTAGCTGCTGAAATAAGAGTGACAGATCCGTTGCTCTAATTGTTTTAGCAGCATGTGAATCTTTAAAATCCAGCTCAGATCGATAAGACCTTTTCATTACTTATTGGCTGGGGTTTATAGTCGATTCTTATATTTAAGATTGTCTTTAGTACATCATGAATCAATTAGAGTCTCATTAGCATCTTAAGACGTTACTTAAGATAAAAACCGATTATGAATACCGGCCATTGTGTTTACTTTGCGATCTTATGACACGTTGTTTATACATAATTATATCTTATATTTATATAGTGAAAGACGACGACTTATATCTTGCCAGTATGACATCTAAAGAGCATGTAAACAAAGTATCTATGGAAAATCATTGCAATGCGTGAATCGACGTTTGTACTTTCGAGTAAAATTTTGATCTTCGTACTGGAAAAAGTGATAATCTTGCGCTTTTATTTGACGTATACTAGACATCTAATATATCAAAAACGTGATATATCAGATGAAAATTCCAGTACCGTACTCTGAAAGAAAGTAAAAAATAAACATGTAACAAGATTCGTTCCAAAAATTTGTAATAATTTATCTTCAACAGTAGAGAATGAACAAAAATCAATCATACCTCCAAAAAAATGATGATGTTACTTTAACGTCTCTTATTGCCATGGCGTCGGGCGTATTTACGAGTTTTTCTACAAAAGAAAGATTCATGCAATCCTATGTTCCAATAATATATGACATTTTTTAATTGCGACTCAGAGAAAGAGAGAGAAGTGGTGATAGATACCTGATTCTGCTCGGAGATGGAATCGGCGCATGTTCCGCGATGGCTGGTAGTACAGATCTGAATTTGTCGGTCGGACGTAGAATACATGCAGTGCGAGATGAAAGTTTCCAGATTAACTTCTGTCTATGAGGTGTTTGTTCCTGGGCGTTATACTTGCTCAGTACAGCACCCACCGTCCCATGAGTGGAGCGGAAACTCTCTTCCGAAATCTAAAACGTATTAAAAATATGAGCTTAAATCAACAAATAAATTACGCGAGCCAAGTTATCCTGTAATTTTCTACTTTAATTTGTTCTTTGTTTTAATCTTGCTTCGAAAATTTATTTGAAGAATTTTCATTTCAACGAAAATATTTTTCGCAATTTCTTCCGATATTTATTTAGACTAAATAATACTTAAAAAGCGAATAATGAAATATTTACATTGCATTTCTCTCGAAGCTCCACAGCAAACTGCATGAGTTCGTCTTTCAGCATCTGATAGGACGATGTAATGACGGAAGTGTTATATGAGGATGGGTCGTCGGCAGACACGGTGGCGTCTGTATTTGCATTCAGTCGATTAACAGCAGAATCCAAATAAGTGCAGAGTAATACCAGAGCCACCTCGGAGAGCCTGAGACTCGCACAGCTACCGTCGCAAGCAACCATTTCCAATCTGAGGATCAATTCAGATTCCTGAAACAGGACGAATGATGCTCGTAGGAGTACAGCTTCATCATTTCATATTAATAAAAATGAATCAGGATACACGGTAGTATCTCGTTAATAAGATTAACGTGTGATTTAACAAATATTTCGAATATTTTTTCATTAGCGCTTCATTTTTTGATATCAAGGAGAGTGATTTTTCTTTTTTTTTATTATCTATGTAGCGATCGTGGCATAGAGTTGCATGGCTCTCTGTGCCAAAGATCCGGATTCAAATCCACCTAGAACATACATATATCAGATTTTATTTGATCTCTTAGAAAACAAATCACCGAAAATATCTTTGCCATAAATCTCGTCTAATAAGCCATTTGGAACCAGCAAAAATTGTAAGTTTCGTATGATATCTGCAGAAGAGATCACCATGTCTGTGATAAGAGACGATGGACTCAGAGATTATCCTATAAATAAATTAGGAGATGATAGCTCACCTTGACGATATTGATATACACGTCGCCGAGATGCATTTGCTTCGCTACCGCATGAAACATTTTGTTGAACAACTGTAGAAAAGTCAGAGCGGTAGTAGGTTCAGTGCCGGGTGCCCATTCCAATTTATTTCGTATCACTTCCGACATGCGCCTCAAGTCATCAGCAGTGCATCTGCACTGTGAGATCGAGATTAAGTGCTCGGCATCTATAGACTGCATCCGTTGGATGGCAGCAATGTAAAAGGCTGACACGCTGATGCAGGCCATATGCTTCTGCCTTGCTTTCATTTTAGTCAAGAATCGATCTATCAGATTTATCGCAATGAAAAATACGTCTGAAGGCAAATCGTACATCACTTTTAGGCATCTTAGTACATGAGCAGATCTGTCTCGAGCACCAATCGTTATCTCATCGTCCTGGACAAACAGAAATTGTTCGATAATTATATAAACAAATACTATCATTAATCTTTATTAATCTGTAATATATGTTAAATCTTAAAACTTTGAAGATATTATATTAAAATCTTGCTATATTAAAATATAGAAGATAAAGTTCATCATAATCGATAGTTTCATTGATGCTAGTTTATAAAATTTTAACAGTTTCCTCTGCATAACATGGATGTTCTTACCTGTGTTATTATAGGTAATTGACGGAGGTCCGGTTGAAATTTGATCTCCTGGACGAGGTCTAAGACCAGGTCTTCTTGAAGTTTTTCGAGCGGAGGGATGGCATCCGGTACAGGCAAGCCCGTGTCCATTCCTGCGGTGTGCGACATCGCAACAGCTAACTACAACAATCCGACTACGACTACCCGGCAACCAGGTTTGACGGGTGTAGTGTGGCTGATGAGAAGAACCACACAACAAGAATGGCGCAGCTGGCCAGCCTTGTATCTGTAAACAGAGTAATAAGAGTATAAACAGAGTTCGAGATAAATTTTTCGTGTCCATACATAATATCATTAATGAGAAAAAAAAGATGGCATATCCCAAAATTTACAAACTTTGAACAATAGCTATCTCTCGTTCGATTTAGATCAGAGTTTTTCTAAATCAAAAACATTTTATACATCGAAAGATGAAGTTACTACAGAAATTGTTAATATAGAATTTGTTAATACTACGAACATTCTAATTACAATAAATTTTCAGCACTGTAATAGATAACATACAGTAGAATTCCATTTATTTGTACCCTATTTGCACGAAGAAGTTTATGCTCCGATAATTATTTGGATAATAAGAGTTTGATGTGTTGGACTTTAATTTTTTAAAGTCAGCTGTTATTATCAAAACTAATAAGTACTCGATTATCAACAACTGTTTAGTCCCTCAACAAGTTCGAATAAAGAATTACGTTAAAATTATCTTATTAACTTCCATTTGCATTTCTCGAATTTGTTATTAGAAGTTGAACCCAATGCGTCGCAAGGTTTTCTTTTCATTGTTAAAAAATTTCTCCAGTGACATGTAATTGATATTCATCAAAGTAGATCAAGTTGACCTTATGAAAACGTCTTACGCCTTCAATGCTGAAATAATTCTGCGTCGTACGTGAACAAACGCACGATTATGCAAGGTCGATCGAATCATTTTCTCTTTTAACACGACTGCTCATATAAACAAAATGCTACGTATTGCCTTTGTGCGACTCGGTTGAAAAGAGAGCGTCTCAAGGATGCAACATACCGATAAAGCACTTGGACTTCTCTCTCTCTCTCTCTCTCTCCTTCTTTTTTTCCTCAATCACCTTCGAGGTGAGAGAGCAGATCGTATTGGATGTATGAAGCAACAAAATAGTATTGTAGACTTATTCAAAATGGATTTCAATACAAATTATTCAATTATTCTCTAGATTCTATTATGTTTTCTAGGAATAACTCCAATTGGAATCCATTCCGAACAGTTCTATAATACGTGAAAAATAATGAAGAAAAGGAAATGAATGACTGTCAACATCGTGGCTAGATAGTCAGGTATCTTCGATAAATGAAACAATGACGTTTCATAAACAGTCACTTCAGATAGAGATAAAGTTATGTTTATATACTCGTAAACAAGCCACCTTCCAAATCCGTCATTACTGAAATACCACAAATTTCAATGTCAAGTGTGCAAGAAATATAAGAGAAATCCGACTTAATGTGATTTATTAGATATTATCAGCGTTGAAAGTTAAAGACGAATCACTTCCAAATTAAGCGAGTCAACGTTATAAGTCTGCACGATCTGACGTCACAGGGAAGATAAGTGGCATTCTCTGTCGAAGAAATTGCGTATTTTGGTCAAAGTCTTGCGTAGTTTTCGGATCAGTATCCGTATATAGGCGCATATTATTCAATATTTTAAGCATATTCATAGAATATTAATATTATGCATTTATAGAGATACTCGATTGATGCATCGACTCTCGATTGCGAATTCACCGAAAAATGAAATGCGATTATATTTTTTTTCGACGCATTCACAAGACAAGAATAAAATGCAAGAATAAGCAAGTAAACAAGAGCGAAACGTTGAAAACAAACCTGAAATGTTACAATCTACTTGTCTAATACTACGATATTCGTATATAACTTCACGATGCCTGATAAAACAAGACAAGCTAAAAGTTTTGCCGGTTAAATTATATAATCTCCGATTGAATTATTGTTTATGGCAATTTCTACTAATATATATATATATATATATATAAATTAATTTTAGTTCCAGTTTCTATTCTTTATAAGAATTTACTTTCTATTCTTTATAAGAATTTAAAAAAAATAAAGACACATGAATAGAAAACACTATATTCGGTCAAAGCGATTCTTCGTTCATAATAATATTTCTTGTGAATTTATATACAATAATTTCCAGTTTAAATATAAAAAAAAAGTAAATTAAATCGAGTTTAAGTTAATCTACCAAATTAAAGTTAATCTATAGTGATGAAAAAAAAAAGTTAATATCTGTTTCTATCAATGTAAATCAACTTTAATTTTAATTTAACTTACTTTTTGTCTTTTTCCAGATTTAAGAATTAGAAAAGAATAAAGAGTAAGTTGAACCGAGATTAAAGTTAATCTATATTAATAGAAATGGACATTAGACTACCTGTTTAGTTCCACACGCGGTGGAGGTTTACTTAGAAAAGACTTCTCTATCGTTCGGAGCAAACAAATCATTCGTAAAATGATGTGGTAGCTTGGGGACTCGTGATTCGGATAACAGAAGAAGGGGAAAAAGAGAAAGACAGCGTTTAACTCGTATCTTTTTCTGACCAACGAAACGGTCCAGAGCTGACATGATGACGAAAGGAAGGTGCCGTATTGCGTAGAAATTTCGCAGCTCAGTAAAGAAATTTTTTTTGGTATAGAATAAATATGTGTGATTATATTGGGTCATCTAAAAAGTATCCGCGGTACTTTGTCACTAGATATATGACTATCAACGCACATCTAGTGACAAAAAACCGCGGATACTTTTTAGATGACCCAATATAATATAAATATGTGTGATTATATAATATATATAATATATATAATATATATTATATATATATTGTTATCAAATGTCGTTTCATACTATTTAAAAAATTATTTAAAAATTAAAAAATAATTAAAAATTCGAATTTGCTAAATATTCTCGGAATAATTTAATCTCTATCAATATAATGTATGCTGTGTTAATATAATATAATTTATGTATTCATCGAATAATCGAGATAAGGTAGTAAGTATTTTTGCGCCGTTACGAGGTTAAAGGTTACGTCATCGTTGTACATATTCCCAGAGTTCAATGCACTCCAGACCGACGTAAATATTTATTGATTTTTCGATGTTACACATGTTAGAAGATGCATCTATATATGTATATAAATCCTGCGATGGCTAAAATTGGTAGCAAATACTGCGAATATGTGAGTAAATTATTTAAAAAATTATACATATAAAATAAAGAAATGTGATTAACGTAATTAAATTTTTTAAATTTAACAATATCACATTTCAGGAGCAAACGATTCTTTGCCATTTCCAAACATTTGAGACGATACTTAATTATAACCGGCGAACTATTTTTCGAATCTATACAAATTTCTAGAAATGATAGAATTAATAAAAAATGAAATATGTTCCATATTAAATCAATTGATAAAAATCAAATAAACCGATGATGAAATAACCGATTTCTGTTCGTCTGTGTTCATCGTTTATGTATGTTCATCGTTTCGTTTTCCCTCAATGTAACACTGCGAATCTAGAGGGGAGGGAGCTATGAAGGTCATGGCCCCTCTTGAAGAAGTCCCTCTCCTTTTTTAAAAATATTTTTAGCGAAACGTTATATAACATTTTTAATATTTGTGAAATGCTTAATTACAATTTTGATATTCCAAAAATATTTTTGATTTAAAAAAGATATAAAAAATAGATCTAATTATTAATTATATTAAATTAAATAATATTTTTTATTTAAGTTACATCACAATAAATTTAAATAATACTTTTTCAATTTATAATTTAAATAATAATTTAATATTCTCTATCTTTTCATATTTGATTTTAAAAAATGCAATGCAATGCACATTAATTTAAATTCTTCAATTTTTTCTTTTATCTTTTTAGTTCTATAAGCATTAGAATATTCTTTAAATTAATTTTAAGATTAAATAAGATTTAATCTGCATTGGAAATGGATATTATAAAACAAAGAATTAAGTCGCTTGGCTCAAATAAATTGCAAATTTCACTTCTTCGTTGTTTCCTTTTTTTCTTTAATTATAATATTAAGTCGTAAGAATACCAACGTTTATTTTCATTGCTATTTTGTCACTTTGACTCCATTCAGGGCACGTACTATGGAATTATTCGGAATGCATTCCGAATAATTTTATAATACGTGCCTAGGAATAAACGAAAGAAACAATACTCGTAACGGAGTTCATAATAGAAGAGTACACTGACCCACGCATCGCTTTCTTCGTAAATCGGAAGCTTAATCAATAGAACAGCAAAGGAACTTCGTTCAAAACAATCTCTCAAGTTTCTTAGATCCAAGTATCAAATGACTTTCGTTAGTCCCGTTGCTATCAACAAACAGAATATATCTAGACCTAAACAGAACGGTCTTTCTACTTTACAACACAAAGAATCGACGCACCAACGATTGGAAACTCGATTTAAACCGGAAGTAAAAAGTAATCGAAATTCATTCTTTTGGCTGGATTTATCGTCTTGAAAATCTAGTCAATCCGCGCGATTAGATGAAGAATGTAAAAAGAAACGAAAACAATCAACTGACAAATCCACCGAAATTTCGCGAAATTTTTTTCCCCTCCATTATTCTTCGTTTCGATAAAGTATAAACGAAATATAGTGAGATTAATGACGAGTGCTCACCCGGATGCGTCCGAAACGCTTTTACGTCAGCGAATCACCCAATTTTGGCTCACGTTTTACTTCTCAGTCCAGGAGAATAAACAGAAACAGAACCTGATACTACAACGACTGACGGTTGGTTCGTTGGTCGTATACAATAATAGCGATGGCCAGATGGCCTTCCTCTTCCACCCCTCCTCCCTCCGTCCCATAGTTCCGTAAATGCGTCGCTGATTCAGCTGATCACCATGCGCAAGCGCGCCAATCAAATTCGGCAAAGAAATGAAATTGGCAGCATTGATTAAAGGTGCCTTTTCATGCTGATGCTCATTAACGGCAAAATACGTCACGTGATCGAATTGACGCTTTGCTATTCATCAATTTTGATCACGCCATCTGTTTTGTCGCTAAAGATGAACATCGATTGTTAGCATGAAAAGGCATCTTTAACCTAACCTAATCCTAAATTCTAACCTGCGAAACAGGAAGAATGAAATTTAAACGAAGGTTATGATTATTACTTTTTATGATTTCAAATAAAAAAAAATGTAATGTCACGCTCTAGACTTTTGCAGTATGGTGTTCCGTTTTTAATTTTTGTTCTCGGTGGATCGTTTGGCCTTCGAGAATTTACGGAAATACGGTACTTGCTTTAGGAGATAAAAAAGTATAAGTAAGTCACCTGTTAGACACACATTTCCTCATCAAAATAAATCTTCAGTTATAGATATAAACGTACATCTCAATATGATATACACGATGAATTGGAAAAAGAGGGATTTCAAATGAAATCACCAGAAGAAATTACTTTGGAGAAAGAATATGAAAAGTTGGAGAAGGTATGCATGTTAGAACAGTAGGCAAAGGTTGAAATAAGTTTTACAAGATTACAAGTCTGTTTTTTTCTAACTGAATTTCTTGCATAGCTCATTTTTTCCTTTTTTTTAAAAGAAACAACGAAATTGTGCAATAAATTTAGCTAAAAAGAACAAGCCTTATTAGATTTATACAATGTAATTTTTTGTATTCAGATTGATCTTGACAACTGGGAGAACATTAGAATATCACGACCATGGGATGAATCAGAAGATACAAAAAATTGAATATAAATAAAAACATTTTCAGCCTATGTGATTGTTATATAATTAACAGAAATGTGTTATTAAATTATCAATCTTTAGCAACACTTATAATATTACTTGATAATTATATGAAGGCTTATTAGATAATGCTAAGAAATATAATTTTTTATATGGTCTATTTTGGTGTAATCTTATTTAAGAAATTTATTAACAATAATAATTGACAAATTCTTTATAATTAAATTAATATAATGTTTACAGTTTTTCAAAAAGATTTTCAAGGTTTATGATTACAAATAACTGTATATAAACATAATATAATATATGAGAAAAGATCTTCACCTTGTAAGTCATATAGAGAGCATTCTAAAGCTCTAAATTCTTAGAATATGATTGATAAATTGAAATATTTATTTTTATACTAATGCTTAATTATAATGTTTCATTAATAGTTTGTGTATATGGCAGTGAAGTAATGTAGAGAAGAATTCATGCTGCTCTGCAAGATTCATTTGTATAGGCAAATCAAATTCGTTTTAAATGAACATTAATCACTTGTCTATATTAATATTCTTTTAAATGCATTTAAATGTTATTACATTTTCTTTTTCTGACTATGTTCGACTTTTAATTCTTTTGCAGAATACATTTGAGCATTTGTCAATACTTATCACACTAATAATATTAATTAGTACATTCTGGTCAACAGTAAATTATGTAAATTTAATAGATTTTTAATAGATTTTTAAAATCAGTGTTTAAAAGATGACCTATGAAAAAAAAATTTGATTATATAAAATCTTTCAGTAATTATATCTAATACATACAATGTATGTGCAAAATTATTTTGCATAACACATGATGTCATGCCCATTGCTTGGCACAATTTTTATTTTACCTTTTTTGAAATCCATACATGTCTAATAAACTTTGTTGTCTAGGAACTGCTGGCGATTGTTTACTTTGATGTAATCCTTTCTTTTTTATCATAAATTGTACCTAAGAAATATTTTATAAGCAATTAACTAAGCAGTTAACTTTAATATTTCCTTTATTATTTCTAAAACTTGTTTATATATATATCTGCGTATTTACCAGATTCGATGAATTTCGTTTCTTCAATGTATTTCTTTTATGGGGGAAACTTTGAACATTTTTTGTATTTATCCATTCGAGTGAATCATTTTGCGAACTATTCGCATTTTCGTAATTGTTTATATCAATAATATCCATACTAGAATTTGGTGATACTAAATAATTATTTGTTACATAATTTTTATCAGTTGTTGTATCTGTCATTGATGGTACATCGTCTATCCTATCATTAGGATTTGATTTTTTAGAAACATTTCTATAAATATTAGTTAAACAATCATTTTGATTTGATAAAAATGGATTATTAATATTTTCCACTGAATTTGCATTTTGTTCAGTGTCTGTTATAGATAATCTTTTTTCTAGTTGTTTCCGAGTTACATCATGTACATTCGTATCTAAAATTGTATTATAGTTTGTACTTATCCAACTGGTTTCAATGTCTTTATTCTCTGACTCAAGTACACTGCACTCTTTATTATCTGATTTTGAGAAATATTTACTTTCTATTACAGTATTTTCATCTACAAGAGTTCGTCTTACACGCATTAAATTTCTTCCTCTTTTTCGATAATTCCCGTTGGATAAAATATTTGGTGAAGTAGTAAGATCACACACACGTTTAATAAATGGATTTTTTTGTTTAAGTAAATCTGGTGATGTGTTATTTGTTAAATTTAAATAATCTTCTGATGCTTTGTTAGTATTGTCGATTAGCTTAGCATCTCGACTTGATTTATACATATCCAAAATGGCAGCATTGTGTAAATCATGATCCTCTGGATCGCTTTGAATATTCGAACTATTATGTGAATTTAATGAGCTGTATGTATTCTTTAGAGACTTTTTTTCTTTACCAAGCTCTTTTCCATTAAGAAATGACGAATTCAGTACAGAGAGAGGAGAAGAGTTTTGACATTTCATCTTCAATTTATATTTATCTGACCAAATACTAGTTTGAATCATTGTTTGTCCTGTATCTCGCTTTCTTTTTCGTTCCTACAATGTGTAATTAAATTTAATGAATCTTTTGAATTTTTATTACTAGAGTACCATATTATTTCTAAAAATTATCCAATGTATAGTTTTGTAACAATTAATTCAACTACTTACGATTTTATCTGGATTAAAATCATGAACCATTTTTAAAGTAGCTGGGTCGCAATTACCAAGAGCTAATTGTAAAGCAAGGTCCTCATCTAACTCTTTCCCAGCATATTGCAATTGATCTTCAGTGATATTAGCTGGCGGTGGATTCAATCGTACTTGCTTCCTTTGCAATGGACAGAATACTAATTGATGTTTGAACGTTATTTCAGCTAATATAAATGCGTCTCTGTATTCCTGTGGCACGACTAGCGATTTCATGTTGAGAACCGAACCTAAACGTGTCAATGCCTTAAAAGATATTGAATCAGCATTATTTAAGACAGGCATACAACTTTCTCATTCGTATTGTCATAGTTTTTTTCTATAAAATTCTTGTTAGGTTTTTCTTATTGCTAAGCTATGGAAATGTTTACTGCTAAATTTGACATAACTAACCCTATGTATATTTTGGTCTGTACTTTTCGTAATAAATTTTCGTGCTTTTCCCAAGCCAATACCAGGAAGAGAAGGAAGATAGTCGCAACCAGACAAAATACAGATATGACGGAACTTATCCATTTCAAATTGTTCAGATCTTACATTCATTGCCAAATGTAATTGATCTTGTGCGATTAAAATCCCATTTCCAACAAGATCCATTTTAAAAAATATCTATAATAAAAAGGTATAAAAACACTTTAATAAATGAAGATCATATTTGAAACGTTTATCTAATAGCTGGTATCTATAATTTTTAAGACTTAAGAAAATTGATGTATAGCAAAAAATATTAGATACTTTCTATTTAGCGACACAAGTAAACACAAATAATACTTTCTTAGAAATGAGTAACAAAGATAGAATGATACTTGTGTCAACTTATGTCACCAAATAAAAAGCAATCATTATAAACAGGAAATAAATTCTTTCCTTGAAAAAACATTTATATTGTTTCTCAATATGGTGTTATTATATATTAAAGAAGTAACAGAAAATGAAATTTAAAGAAAGAATTAAACTATAAGAGAATACAATATACTAACTTTCTTACATCCAAATAGCGTTAAGTCACTATCCTCTGTGATAACAACATCAGCTATACCACTAATATTTAAATATGCCAATTGTGCATCAGCTTCATAAGGAGCTATAATACAATCAATGTTCTCATTCTGACATTGTTTAATTAATTCTAATGCTATCGTGTGAGTGATATCTACAGCTCGTCTCAATAAATTTGTTCCTTCTGTAACTTTACCCATTTGTATCAATTCGATCGCTTTACGACGATTCAGTTCTCTGGCTCTATAAAACAATACAGTTGTACATGTTATTTATTTATCTAATTTAGAATTTACAGTGAGCTTAAAGCAATTTTTGTAAATAAAGCTTGATTTTTTAACTTCATAATATTTGAATAATTTGTTTCTTTGTACGTACTTGCGTCTCTTGATTTCTGTCTGCTCTTTAGCAAGCAATCGTTGACCATCGAACACCAGAATGGGTTTTATCTTGTATTTCAAAAGCATGTTTATATATTTCATACAATACACAACGTACCTGATAGAATAGAAAAATTATTAAATACCCATTAATGTAAAAGAGAATAGGCTTGTCCTTTTTGGCTGAACTTTTGCACCAGTTCATCTTTCTTCCTTTTCTTTCCTGCTGGAGAGAAAAGGAAAAAATGAATTGATATAAAGATTTAACCAAAAAAACAAACCTAATATCGATGAGAATAATGAATATATTTAATGCTTACGCGTCTGTCATTTCTCCCATCATTAATTTCTCAGCACAAGAAAATGCACCTTTGTGTAACCAACAATAAGAATCAATTGCAACAGTCCCACCAGAGAACTCTTTGATATTCGTCTTTCTAGAAGACTTTTCTAGGAACGGTAGCAGCCCGGTGATACCCATATTTATATAAATTAATTTCTGTCGCAGTTTAAACAATTAAATTGTATTAAATAACAAATTCTATTAAAATACATTCCTTACATCAAAACTACATTGCCGCCAGATTCGCTGACATTGCGCATGTTATTATATACATACTACCAACATTGAAACTCTAGATTTCTTTTTTCGTCCTAGTAAATTTTGGAAAATTCATTTTGGTTACCTATCTTTTCGCGAACAGGACAGCCAACTTAAATTTGAATGACAGTTTTTCCATGGTGGAAATATTGTACAATATTTCTACGAGTTTTTCTAGATATATGTTATGTGATGAAACCGCGGGAAAGAATTGTACTTGTTTCTATCGAATGTAGATTAATTTCGATTTAATTTACTTTTTATCTTTTTCCAGTTTTTAGAATTATAAAAAAGTGGAGAGTAAGTTGAACTGAGATTAAATCTACAATATAATAGCAGAATGGGCATAAGTTATATTTTTGACTTTGGTGCACTCGCAGATGTTATATTTTCATTATAAGTAATTATTTTAGTTTTTAGCCCTCCTTATCTCCAATTATATTTTTATACTGTGATAAAAAAACTGAATGATCAATCACAGCTTGAATTCAGTTTCTGGAATATCGTCGAATGACAAGAACTGGTGACAACCATACTTACAATTACTCTACTCATCATCTGATCTACATCGACTCTCTTTCTGATTATTTGTGGCTTCTAAGATGAAAATTTCTGTTGAAAAATCAAAGATTGGATATTCCAGAAAAATCGATTGAAGATGATTATAAAAGATACACTCTTTGATATAGTTAGAATAAAGTAAGATTTAATTTCTGTTTTATAAAAATACACATCTCTTTCATACATATGTACACATACAAAATATTTTTACATATTACTGTATACTTTTTGTAAACTTTCATTAAATAGATTATAATATAATAGCAAAGTCAAAATATAAATTATATTATGTTGTCCTAAAAATTGTTATAAATTAAATAAAAATATATTAAAAATGTATTTTATCTGTATGGAGCATCTTTCTAATACTATTTACTTATCACTAAATGTTTTTCAGTCAACATAAAATAAACTAAGAATCATTTTTCACAATAATTTTAGTATTGAAATAAGGAAGAATAGTAATATCCAAAAATGCGATCAATAAATCCATACAATTAAATATTAACAATTATTATTATAATGATTATTTTGCTATTAAACATTGCAAAATAAAATTTAGTGATACAAGTTGAAATAACAAAACTTTATTATTTTGTTTTTATTTTTAATATTTATTTTAATAAAATTTTTTATTTAAGATATTCATAGTTTTTTAAGTTTTAATGATATTTTCTTTTAACATTCTAAAATTATTATTAATTAATTATTACAGATTAATTAATTTAATTAAGTAATTATTAATATGTAATTACTTAAAATTAAGTAATAATTAAGTAAAATTAATTAAATTATTTAATATATAATTATTTAAAATTACTTTGTTTAATCTTATGCACAATGTAGCACATCAAACAAAATCTTTTCTATTTTCAAAACTGCTATTTAAGTTGATAAAGTTTTGCTATACAAATCTTGTATTAAAAATCTCAATTGCACTGTTATTATAATTTAATATGAAAGTTAGGAATACTTGAAAAACATAACTACAAATTTATGTACATACAATTATATAAGTAGGCAATTAAAGATTATTAATGTTATCAGAGAGGTGATTGAGTTCCTTTTCAATAGCTTTGGGTAAATCGTTTCCTACTTGAGCATCAAAATATTCCCTCAAATCTTCGACTTCTTTCTGCCAGAAAGTTTTCGGTAATCTGAACAATTCCGTCATGTTTACATTATCTGTGAGATTTTCTAAATTTATAGATCCTAGTTTTGGCAATAAGCCAATGGGCGAGTCCTCAGCAATATCTTCGCTATCGATCCTTCGAAGAATCCAATCGAGGACACGTGAATTCTCACCAAATCCTGGCCACAGAAACTTCCCGCTCGAATCTTTCCTGAACCAGTTCACATGGAATATCGCTGGTAATTTGCCGTTCTTCACATCTGCCATACTCAACCAGTGGGCAAGATAGTGTCCAAAATTATATCCAAAGAAGGGTCTCATGGCAAACGGATCGTGCATGATTACTTTACCCTGCAAAATGTATTGGATTCAATAGCTTTAGTTTATAACTTTCTCTTATAGAATTGTTTTTTAAATTTCTAATTCTTCTATAAATATATTTTAAGTTAATATAGAATCTATATTTATATTGAAATCTGTACTTGCTTTCTCGTCTCTTTTGATCAAAATAATTAGATGCAGAGATAAATGTTCATTAATATACCTTATGTTCCGCAGCGGCTGTAGCTTCAGATCTCATTGCAGCACCAATGAAAACACCATGTTGCCAGTTTCGAGCTTGATAAACCAAAGGTACACCCTCGGGTCTACGTCCTCCAAATAATATAGCATCGATTGGGACTCCAGCTGGATCTTCCCAACAGGGATCAATAATGGGACATTGCTTTGCTGGAGTACAGAATCTTGAATTTGGATGAGCAGCTGGTATCTTAGAACCTCTGAACCAATCATTGCCTCTCCAATCGATCACCTATAATAAGATAAAAATATTGTGCATACATGTGAGGTTTAATTAAAAAGTATTTAATTTTATTATTCTTCTTGGATCACAGGCTGTTTTCAAAAACGTTAAATGATAAGAAACCTTGAACTTATTTGAATTTATATCACTCACGCCGGCTGCCTTATCTTATCCAGAGTGCAATCAAAGTCTTACTACAAATGCTTTAAAGCATTTGATTGATCAAGTAGAAGAAAGAGTTTTACTAATTGAGCAATCAAAGAATATTTCAAAGCATTGTAGCATTATATTAACAGTACTCTCAATTGTTGTCTAACAGGCAAATTTTAAATTATTGTCTAATGCGTAAATCGCATTTCAGACCGAATCGAATGTTCAAGCAGGCCATCAACAAGTAAACAATTCGAAATGATTGAGAAAGTTCATGAGCTGTTAATGGAAAACAATGATTAATCATCCGAGAACTGCAAAGTGATCTAGGAATTTCAAGATGCAGAAACGCTGCTTGACTCATTCAATCATAAATGAAATGCGACGCGTACGTTTGACAACAGTACAAAGTTTGAATACTATATAGTGACTGCGTAAGATAAGGCTGCTGGCATGAATAATATAAGTTCAGATAGGTTAAAAGACAGATTTTCATTCGCCGCTTCTAGGATTCCGAGAAAAATATAAGATCAAATAGTTTTTCTCATCTAATTTTGCATATATAATATAATTTACATATCGTACTTTAAAAAATATTGGTGTGTGTGTGTGTGTGTGTGTGTGTGTGTGCGTGTGTGCGTGTGTGTGTGTGTGTGTAATCATATATATGTCGTACTCACATACTTTGTCGTATTTTTAATAATACTATTACATTAAATTCTAAAAATTGAATTAAAATAATGCAGAAATAGCGAATAAATCTCAAGTACTATTTTTTAAAAAATTTTAAATTTTTTTGCGATGTTTTCGTATTGTCATTTAATTTCGCTTATAGACAGTTATCGTTCTATCGTTACCTTGATATTATCTGCAACTTCTTTTTCCATTCCTTCCCAATATACTCCTCCATCACTAGTAGACGCTACATTAGTGAAGATGGTATTTTTGAAAATAGTTTTCATAGCATTGGGATTCGTAGCCGAACTCGTACCGGGAGCAACTCCAAAAAATCCATTCTCCGGATTAATGGCACGTAAATTTCCTTTGTTATCGAATCTCATCCATGCGATGTCATCTCCTACGCATTCAATCTTGTAACCCGGCAAAGTAGGTTGCATCATAGCCAAGTTTGTTTTACCACAAGCGCTTGGAAAAGCGGCGGCAATATAACGTTTTTTGCCCTTAGGATTTGTGATACCTAGTATCTGAAGTAGAGAATAAACTTCACTTTATTATTGCTTTTATTTTAAAATTAAAATCGCATATTCTAGCATATATTTATAGAGCTAATTTTTAATGCTAATCTTGCTCTGAATCTAGCTCATATTGCTATGTTGGATTAGAAAGTCACGCAAGAAGTCATATGAATTTAATCAAATAATATTAATAAAATAACAATAAAATTATTTCTATATTAAACTATTTCTTATCATTAATAAGGAAACAAGAAGGATAAATTATAATGAAAGATGAAGACAGAAAAAAGTACAAAACATACGAGCATATGTTCAGCAAGCCATCCTTCTTTCCTGGCTATTGTTGAACCAATTCGAAGCGCAAAGCATTTTTTTCCTAATAGAGAATTTCCACCGTAACCACTTCCATAGGATACAATCTCATTTTTCGCGGGCTTATGAAGGATAATCGTCCTTTCAGGATCGCACGGCCATGAATGACTTACACTGACTTTTGAATTATGCTTTGGAACACCCACCGAGTGTAAACATTTAACGAAATCGTCATTTCCCAAAGCTTCGAGTACCTTTTCTCCCATTCTAGTCATTATTCTCATTGAACAGACTACGTAAGCCGAATCGGTAATTTCTATACCAATTTTAGAGAGTGGAGAGTCTACGGGTCCCATACTGAAAGGAATCACGTACATGGTGCGTCCTACGTCACAAAAATCTAATTATCTATTGCATTCATATAACAATAAATAATTTTTAATTATTTATACAAGTATATTTATGATATTTGGTATATTGTTTACATATATTCATATAATATTAGGTGTTGGAATTAATTCGTAGCGTTTTTAATGAAAGAATGTTATTTATTTCACATGAGCATTAAAAAATACATTAATGAAAGTACTTCCCATCACTTGTAAAACGCTACGAATTAATTCCAACACCTAATATAATATTTGAAAGTCATATATTCAAAATTTCTGCTGACCTTTCATACAACCTGGGAAACGTTCCAAAATAGCTTTTTCCATATCATTAGGAGAGATCCAATTTCCAAGCTCTCCAGTTACATCTTTACGTGGTGTAGGAATAGTATCCTTTTCCAAGTCTGTACTGATGAACGTACGTTTCTCAACGCGTGCCACATCCGCAGGATTAGTCTTTGCCAACCAGCTGTTATATAAAATGCATTTGTGAAAAAAATAATTTAAGCATAATAAATTGACTTTTAATACCGAGATATACAATTAATATTGAGATATACAATTAATATTTAATATGCTTGAGTATTATATACGAATTATTTTTCTTAAATTCTTATGAATTGAAAAAAGAAATTATTTTTTGTTAAACAGTGTAAATAATGAAATAAGATTTAATAGAGTAGTCTGTAGATCTTTTCTGTTTATAGTTCAGGAAGAACCTGGATCACTCACCAATTTTCATATTTCGGCAAACTTTCGATAGTCCCATTTTTCTGGAGAATTTTTAACATTTGCATATATTCGATATCTGTACCATTACATATATAAATGTCTTTAGGATTACTTAGCAAAGCGCATTCCTCGATGTAATAACGAAGTTGGGATGAGATCTCTACCGTGCATGCGTTTAAGAGCGGTATTTTACCGATATAATCAAATCCATTTTTTAATAATGGGTCTTTTGCTGCGTAAGTCACGATAAATCTCGAGATTCTGAAAAGGCATAATTGAAACATGTTAAACGAAAATAACATTATAAATAAAATTGTGTTAATTTTTACTATTGCAAAATTATATCAAATATATATATATGATATATTTTTTTACCAACAAATTATTTAATAATTTAATTCTTTTCCGGAAAAATTTGATTGAACGATACTATTGTAATAGTAATTTATTTTTAAGCTTTTTTAAGTTATAATTTTAAATATTTTGTTCTTGTATGAATGTATGCAGCGATTTCTTATTCAGATAAAAATTCTATAATCGTAAAGTTCGTGTAAACTTAAAGAATGAATTTCCTTTTCATATTTGTAGATTTGAATTTTAATTTTTAGATTAAAAATATTAATTTAATGATTTTAGAGTACATTAGTTACATCATGTCTATAATAGAGTGAGCATTAAATGGAAAATTAATTAATGAAGAATGAATGTGCATTCGTCTCGTTTCCAATGTCTTTCTGTTTTATATATTTTAAGTTTTTATTAATAGCGTTATTGTTTTATTATTATTATTATTATTATTATTATTATTACAATTATTGCTTTTTTATTAAAAAATCAAAGGAAGTGGATACTTACTGAGAAATATTGACAGCGTGCGGCATCCTGCGAGCTTTTTCGATCGTGAAAAACGGTGCAAAAAAATGCGTGGAACGAGTGATTTTCGGAATCGAAGTTAAACTGAAACGATGGCCCGTGGTGAAACAGCGACAGTTGATGGAGAAGTTTTGTTTGTTGTCGAATTGCCGCGAAACTCGCGTCAAATTCGTCCAGCTGATATCTTGGAATTTTGGCATGTTACCACTGTTTGTTTCTCTTAAAGCGCTTCCTTTATATGTGATTGCAGAATGTTTTGCTTGCGGACGAGCCCCAGTGATCTGTCCGTCTAATTGGTCGATAAGAAGAACTATCGTTGAACTTCCAATTGATAGTGGGGAGTGTAAAATCGTGATCCGGGTAGGTTCACACAGCGATGACCGCAAAACAACTAAGAATTACTGGTTATAAGGGGCTGCGCATAATAAAAGAAATAGAGAACAGGAAAGAGAGAATAAGAATTTCAACCTATCAGAAACTGTGTATTCCACATTATTTATTATGATAGATTGAAATTCTTATTTTCTGTTCCCTATTCTCTATTCCTTTTATTGTGTGCAGTCTCTAACTAGTGCACATCTGCCACACACATTCTGCCACGTTCTTGTAATAAAATTTAGCTTTTTTGACTGATCAAGGTTCGAAGGAGATTACCAATGAGAAGCCAATGCCTTGAAAATTGATTAATATCACATATCACCAAGAGATACCACTTTTCATTTAATTATCGAAAGCAAGTTGCAAAAGCTCAAGAAACTCTTAATAACGAAGTTATTAAGTTAAATTAAGAATAAATTAAATATTGAAAAAAAATAACAAATAGTCACTGTAGCGCGAAACGATATACGTTGACGATTGAATATTTCTGGAAAGTAAAAGCTACTTGATAGCTGTGACGTCGATTAAACTCACTTTCGTATTAAATGGAAATCGGTGATCGAACGGATTTTATATCGAAAGCTGTTAGCCGCTCTCGCTGATCTATTTTTATATGACTGTCTTGCTTGTCCACTTTCCGCTATTTTATACAGACGACTTAATTATCATCACCGCTGGTAAAGTAAGACTACTATCCACGATCCACATTTCACACTATTATCCAGCTGTGATAAAAGGATCGTATCTTTTATTCGGGTACTCGAACTCACTCGACGCGTAAAAAACAGTGATAAATGATAAAGCCCCATAGGAGAATTTTGTTTAATCGCCTTTGCAAGTAGAAGATACGTCTTCCGCGAGACAAAGAATTATAGCACTAAGATTGTATCATCATCGTGCAAGTGTTTACAATGCCATATATTTTTCTCGGTAGTCGTAAACGTCAAATTAAACAAAAAAAAAAGTGACATAGGATTATTTGATAAATATGAAAAATCAATAACATATATATCAAATAATTACACATTATTTCTATTTTTAAATGAAATGATACATTGAAATAATCCCTTGTATATACAGATTATTTCACTTGTAATTGAAAAACATTTGTTAAAATGAGAAACAACTGAAATATTGGAGGTATAACTGGCGTTAAAATGATTCTATTCTGTATTATAATATATTATATCCATTTATATATATATGTAATTAAAATTTAATATATATATATATATATATATATAATATTTTATACACACACACACACACACACACACACACACACACACACACACACACATATGCGCATGCACGCATGTATATTGTATACATATGCATATATTTTTTAAACAATGGAAAACAAATGCGCTTTATTATTTTTTATCATTATTATATGAAAATGGGAAACAATTTTTTTTGTCGTTTCTCTTTCTCTCTCGCCATATTATCACAGAAGAAATATAGGATTTAATATAAATTATCGCTGTTAGACAGTAGATGAACTATGGATCAAAGTCTGGAGTGGATTCTATTGAGGTACATTGATCGACGTCAATATAAGGAAATAAATCATGCTTTAAGTGTTTAAATAATTTGAAATTTCGAACATTTCGAAAGTGTAATGTTAATATCATATACAATAAAATATAATAAAATATAATAAAAAATAATAAATTCTTATAAGATTTTTAAAAAGTGCATCCTTTTTTGTTAAAAAAAAATGTGAAATAATATTGTATATTCTTAAATTAATTTTTATTTAACTTACATTAAACTAATTGTATGATATGTTAAATATTATACAACTATATCTATACTTTATTTGTATGTGCAGTTGCATTTAAATGTCTTATTTTTAATGTCGTTATTACGATTTCTAAAATTTTTAGCAGTATTGTAATATTGCTAAGAGTTTTAGACTTCCTCGAGAATATATACGTCATATTATAATATTCCAGTCTCACGTCAAATTATAAACTTGCGAATGACGAAATCACGCATACAGATACAAACGCGCTCTTACGCGCCTTGACGTGTCTGGAGGCTCGCCTGTGTGGCCTGTGATATGCTTATCGACGAGATTGCATAAGAGCTGTATCATTGGCATGATGTGTGCATTGATATCAATTTCATAAAAAAAGAGTCCAAATTCTAATGATAGTGTTCTTTTATTGTAATTTTATATTTTTATATTTTTTCCCTTATTTTTCCTTAATTTTTTATATCTTTTTCCTCTAATCCTCTATGAGGATTTTCATTTCCTTTTCTTTCCTGTCTTTGTTTCGATTTTTCTTGTTTTTGCTTTCGATTGCTTTTGATGTAAAATCTTTTTGACCTCTTTCTCGTTTGATCGTTTCTCTTCCTTTTTTCCTCTTTCTCTGATGATGAAGACCAAGTGCGATAATTTATTATATACAGTGAGGGATTATATTTTAATGTATCATTTAATTTAAAAAAAGAAATAATGTGTGATTATTTGATAAACAAAAATGTATACATGTTATTGATTTTTCTTATTTGCTAAATAATCCTACGTTACTTCTCATTTGACATTAATGACTACCGAGAAAAATATATGGCATTGTAATTTGTTCACATATTGCATGTATAATGCAATGTATTTGATCGAAAAGTGTTTGAAATATGTAGTATAAACGTTAACTATAACGCTTACTAGTTGCTTAATGTATTTGCGATGAAAGAACCCCCTGCGACGAGTTGAGCAATTGTTTGTGAAACATTATCGTGGTCTTTAACCTCGGCACTTTACAATTAAAAGAGGAAATCTTTAGAGCTGAGTGTTTCAGAATCGAGCATTACGAAATGTCCATATCAAATGTAAGAGACTAAGAGAAAAATCGCCACGTCTATACATTACATTTCGCAAGTTGAGAAAGCGGGCATGATCAACTTGTTTTTCTTTTGCATAATCTTTGGAATATTATAGCTGCATTATATTATATATACATAATTTAATTAATAATAAATTATTTTAAAATAAGAATATATATATATATATATATATATATATATACATGGTAGGTTTTCGTATATAAAAGAGCTTAATATTCGAAAAGAAAGGAAGACATAGCAAATTTGATTTATTAAATCATTATCCATCTTATTTTTTACATCGATAATACACACATTGATGTGTGCGTATCTGCACATGTTGTGTACTGGATGTCGGGAATGATAGGCTTAATGTTTCTTATATAAATGTAATGAGCAGTTTCTAAGCTAATGAAGAGGAAACGACAGTTTCATCTTTTTCATTCACATTAATAATTTTATGTTTGTATATGTATATGTATTTATAAATTGTAAGTAAAGGAATTGTTGATCAAAATTGATAGAAAAAAAATTGTAGATAAAAAACTATAACGGATTTTAATATAATATATTAATAATAATAATAAAATATTGATTAATGCAATCCAATATAGTAAAATAAGAAAACATCTGATAAATTTGTTAACTTTCTGTTCTTTTATTCATGTTATTATCGCATATTGTTGTCGTGCTACTAAGAAAATAGTTCAACATGACGCGGAACATAATATGTCTTTTACATATGCAATGATAAAATGTAAATAGAAATAATTGGAATGCTGCAATTTGTTTTTGAGAGAATATTAAATTTTTATAAAGCACTATTTAACTCGATAATACTATTAAATATAGTACTATTCAACTTGATAACATTATGAAAAAATGGAGACATTAAGATATATAAATTAAGCTATTATAAAGCGACTTGTACAAAAAGATATATATACAAATTGTCCTCCAATATTCAAACGCTCTTTATCAAGCTTTTCTGTCCAATGAAGTAACATTACCTCGATACAAATAATAAAAATGTACAGCATTTTTTCCAATTAATTCTTTGCGCTCCATATATTTTTACGCAATATTGACAGTATATTACTTTGCGTGCTATAATATCAATTTATGTGCAGATTTATAATGTATTATACATAATGTGCCTTATATTTATTTAAATGTATTAAGAATATACAATATTATACTTTAGTATAATTTTATTGCCAATCGAGTTGGCATGTGGTGTAAAACAGCAAGATTTTTAAAGCCAATCATATAACTTAAAGCCAATCATATAACAAAAGGTTAATTAAATCAGAATGTCATTAAAATCTTTATAAAACGTACTTCTATTTTTTTTTTAAAACTTGCAGGATTTTTTTAGAGAGAAAGATAAAGGAAAACTTTCTTTCTTCAATAGTTTAATTATTTGTTGAGTTTAAGCATTTTAATATTTACAAAATATAAAATGATCGATTTCAAGGCAAATGTAAAATAAGAATCTAATAAGAATTAGAAAATTAGAATACTATATTTATTTAATATTATAATGTGTGTGGCATAGGAACGAAAGATTCATATAAAATAGAATAAAAAATAAAAAATGTTGAATATAATTTTGTTTCAACTGTTAATATGTTTTCTGAGAAAACAAGTTAAATATAAAATTGTAATATTTGAACACAGATATATTTGAGTATATATTAATTCTCCATTGCTTATTGATCATATACGACCTTTATCACAATATCACTGTACGTATTAGCATGCCGATATCTTATTAGTATTTCGTGGTTTCTCGAAACGTTATAATCATAATTTGGCATATTCTTAGTATTAACGATCTATAGTGATGTATTAATAATTTAACTAATTATTGTACAGGATTACATTTTTATTGGTAAAACTCTAATTTCTATGGTAAGTTATTAAAAATATCTCTTTTATGACCTGCAAAAATGTACAAAATACAAACGATTTTATTTTCGATCAAAGATATTTTTATCAACTATCGAAATTGTTGATGCATTTTAAAATATGAATTTTATATTTTTATTCTCCCAATGTTATATTCAACCGACATAAAAATTATTTTAGCAATAATAGTATATATTTTATCATTTTAAAATCAATAAGCTAGGTTAAAATTTTTTATTACGTACTTATAGTACCAAAGCAGCTATAAAATAAATGTGAAATTTTATATTATATACATAATTATTCATTAGTTATTTAACTGAAATCTGATTATAAAAAATAATAAACAGGACAATTTGTTAATAAACATATGCCGAATTATTATCAGTGGTATCATCAGTAATAATTGACCTTGCTTGAGAGAAAACATATCATATCTTTATAAATCATTCTCTGAGTCTAAATTTCTAAGTTCGAAGTATTAAGAAATTAATAAAGTCAATTTTTAATTAATAGCTTTAACTTAAAAAAATGAGCATTAAAATAAAGTAACAGTTCCTTAGCACACATACATTTATGTTACTTTCACACCAAAAACAATTTTCTAAATTATTAAAAATTTATATACTTTTACTTTGTCCAATTTATATACTTTTTCATTTTCATTAAAATTTTTATAAATTAACAATAACTATTTCAAAGAATAGTAAAAAGTATATATAATAAAAAACTATATCAAATATTTTTCAAATATAAATGGAATACACATTAAAATGATAAAAATTATAGAGAAAAATTCTTATAATACGTTCTCTTATCAAAAGGCATTATATGAAAAAGGTATATAAATTCAGTTTTTCTAACAAAAAGTCATTACTTTGCAGAAATATTTAAAATAAAAACAATTATGGACTTTATAAAGGCGTTATGTTTAGTAACTCTTACCATAATAATTTATGATTTCAAAAATGAAATGTATGACTTGAAAAATAAGAAAAACGAATTCCATTCTGCAGAATTCGTGACAATTCTTGAACAAATTGATCGTTTACCAACATATATAGTACCCACGAATTATAATATCAAGTTGATACCATACTTCGAGAACTATACTTCTTATACGTTAGAAGGCGAAACCAATATCAGGATCCGTATTTATAAAAAAACGCAATATATATATTTGCATCAATATTTTTTGGTTATATTTGACACGCCCACATTGATTAATGAGGATAACGGTAACAGTTATAAATTATTATGGGAACAACATATAATGTATAATTCTACAACGCATATATTAACATTTTATCTCACGGAGGATCTCTCGCCTGGATTCTATATTCTGAATATGAAATTTTACGGTATGCCGATTCATCCCAAGGAAAATATTTTAAATTCATTTATAAATGGAACAGAGGTGATGTGAGTAATATTAAGAGATTCAAAACTCACTACATATTATATATTGACATTTTCCAACTCCTAATATTTCTTATTTAATTACACCTAGGCCTATGAAAATGAAACTTTGGAAAATCCACTGAGATGTAGGAGTGGTTTTCGACTTTAAATTCATAACTTTTAATCTGTGCTAGATTCGGATTTAGCGCAAAAAATTACGTCTAAAACCACCCCCTCCCCCCATCTCAGTGGACCAAAACTCGCAGGACTATGTTACTGAAGACTCTTCATTATCTTTCATTAAAATTGCAGATGGTTAAACACAGGACATTTTCAATCTATTAGGGGCCGACGATTATTTCCATGTTGGGATGAACCAGCATTTAAAACCACTTTTAAAATTTCCATACTGCATCATGAAAATTATACGGCTTTGTCGAATATGCCGATTCAAAAGTTAGAGTTTGCAGATAATAATATGGTTTGGACACATTTCCGCACTACTCCGTTAATGTCAACGTATCATGTGGCAGTTGTGCTGACCAATTTTCTCTCTGATAGTATTAACGCAAATGCTTTCGAACATCAAACTATATGGTGCACAACATATTCTGCACAATATACAAAATTTGTGGAGAATATATTTGAAATTGTTACATCGCACTTAGGAACCAGGTGGAATAAAAAAATTGCAAAATTAGATCACATTGTTCTTCCAGAATCCGAAAATATGTGGGACTGGCATTTTCGAAATGGCATGTCGCTATGGGGACTCATTTTTTATAGGTAATAGTGTACATAATTGAGACAATGAAGAGAAGATATTAAATGTATTAAAATTTTTCTATTTTATGCAAAATTGGTTTAATGGAAAAAAGTATGAACATGCAACATTAACATTCAAAATTTATTAAAAAATATTTTTAGATGACCCAATATTTATATTTCTCATATTTACATAATTTAACGAATAGAAATAAAACGTTATTTGTTATAAATACACCGTTACACTGTTATAAATTACTTCTTTGATAACTTGTATTCTTTTTTTTTTATAACAGCGTAGTTACATTTTTTTCATAATGATAATGAATTTTAAATATAGTTACGTTTATATCGTTATTTTTTCTGTTCAGCATATTTATACATACATAATTTTTTTCGTACTTATATTCAGTCTTGAATCTTGGACACTTTGCTTGAAAAGATAGAATTAAAATAACAAAATACTATCTGATTGATCGTATTTTTGATTCGCAAATTTCAGATTACTTATTTAAAATATTTATATAAATTTGTTTTTCGAAATATTATTATGCAAACATGTACAAAGATGGAACCGAAAAATCATTTCGCTTCTTAGTTATATTTTCACATATCGTTTAATGTTATTAATGTTTACTTTTATTAATATTTAAAGAAAAAATATTGCAAAACTTTTTAGATTAATCTTATTTTAGCATTAAAAACGTAACGGAACAATAACGAACAGTAGTACTTTTTAAGTAACGAATTATTTATGAGACTCATTAACTAGTAATTAGTTATTATTTTAACTCGATAACGAGAATATTAACGGTAATTAGTTATTTTTGAAATTAACTTTCTATTCTCTGATGAGAACTTAACATAACTGTATTATTTATAAACGATTCTTAGAGAAACGAGAGTTCTATACAATGAAGCAATAGATCCTCCTTCACGTAAAATAGAGATTATGCGATTAGTAACACATGAAGTAGTACATCACTGGTTAAGTAATCTGATCAGACTGTCTTGGTGGTCTTATTTATGGATAATCGATGGTATTGCAGGATTACTTACAGCAAATGTTATTAATGAGGTTACTTTCTTATTTACATGTATCTTTGGCATTAGAGAGTTAATTTAATTGCAATTAAAGGAAATTAGAGGATATTTAAAAAAGAATATTTCTTGATTCAATGTATAAAATCACAGAATTTTGCAAATCTTTTTGTTGTTAAAAATAGAATATCGATCATTCAAATTTTTAATTTTTGTAAAATCTGAAATATAAGAAAATAGCATATTTCAATCAAAATAATAACTTAAAACTAATGGTGGTATATAAAAAGTAAAATTATTTATAACAATAATGATAAACGTAATGTTATTTTGCTATTATATGTAGATATTGCAGTTAATAATATAAATAACTAAATAAAAGCATCTTTAAAAAATAACTTTCAGGCGTCTTTAACGTATGTTTGTGATATAAAGACACATGTTGTTTATGAGTTATTACGCCGATGACCATCTTTTCTGACTGAATATTCATTTAATCACATTAAGAATCATTATGTCTAGATTTTTCCAGATTCTCGGGTATCAGATTTGTTTGTAGTTCAGATGCAACATGATTCTCTTAACTTGGATACTCACTCCCTTATGAAACCTCTTCAGCAAGAAATTAATGACATTGCTGATATTGATTTGCTTTTTACTTCTGTTTTTTATATCAAAGGTAAAATTGAATAAATAACTCCATAAATTTTTACACACACACACATACACACACAACACACATTCATATTTTCTCTTTATCTTTCATCTGAATATAAATGCAAGAAAAAGACTCATATCCTTAAAGTTGTCTATAATCTTTTTATGTTGCAATGTATAATTAACTTTGTATGAAAATGAAAAAAGTATTAGAACTTATAATAAATTATTTTAAATAACGAAATTAATTAAATTCGACAAATTTACGCTATTATAAATTCATTTTAAATATATCTTATAACATTTTATATCACATTTTTGTAGCACCTGTTATATTTCGCATGCTTCAACATGTACTTACTGATGTGATATTTTGGGAGGGGATCAATAAGTATTTAAACATGGAGTAAGTAGTAATTTCAAATATAATTATAATAGAAATTAATTCATCTTATATGACATTATTACTTTGTTCTTCTTCTACATTCAATACATTTACAAGCGACTCATTATTTAATTGGCTTATTGTTATTTGATTTCAACTTTTAGATTTTTGATCGAGTTTTAAAAGTATCTACTTAAAATGTATTACTTTAAAAGTATCTACTTAAAGTGTATTAAATTATATAAATTTTAAATTATATTTATGCATAAATTATACTACAATTGCGTAAAATACAGCGAAATTATGTATTAATTATATAAAACATGATTGTAATGTATTATAATATTTGATATGAATTAAATTTTAAAGATTTCAACTTAGTTCTAAAAGCTCTGTCTCTGATTTATGGACCGCTATGCGAATTGCTTATAATGATTTGAATTCTGAGTACATGTTTAACTTAACAAAAATGATGAATAAATGGATAACGAAAAGTCAGTACCCCGTGGTAAATGTGATTCAAGATAGTCGAACTGGCCATGTAATAATATCACATAAAGGAAACTCATGGTGGATACCTATAACTTACACCACACAAACAGACCTACATTTTAATGACACTAAACCCTACTATTGGCTGACACCATATACTGAAGAAATAACTATTTCAAATATTAAACAATTTGATTGGATCATATTGAATTTACAACAAACTGGTAAGTGTAAACTAATAATTTTGTGAATTAGTATTTCCTTGCATAACATAATTTAACTTTAATATTTTCAATTTTTAATATATTATTATTAATTTTAATATTATTATTTTCTTTGTTTTTTTATTTATACAAATTTAAAATATTTATATATTACAAAACATAATATTATAATATTGTGTAAGATCTCTGACATGTAAAATTTATTTTATTTTTTGTATATTGTATGTTATGTATATATGCAGCATGCAGATATTAGAACTATATGCTATTTGTCATATCCTGTATTTAATTATAGCAAACCCTGTCATGTGCACTTTAATACATTAAATTATTTATTTATTTTAATGTATTATCCATATAAAATATCCTTGCAATTCCAATAAAAATCTTTTTTATACAATATATACTGTTCACAATATTTTACAAAAAGGTATATATGTATATATATTCTTTGTTTTATAAAATTAACGCAAAGAATCTAATCGATAATATTTTTATTTGTTATATAACAGGCTATTATCGCGTTAATTATGATCCAACGATGTGGCAAAGAATCATTTCTTATTTAAATTCTGACAATTATAAAAACATACATGTTCTCAATCGTGCTCAAATTCTTGACGATGCGTTTTATTTTGCAATAGAAGAGAAATCATTAAATTTGTCTACATTTTGGAATCTTAGCCATTACCTATCGCGAGAGACAGATTATGTAGCATGGTACCCCATGATCAAAGCTTTTGAATATCTGTCAATTTTTATTCCATTTTCGGAAATTGAACTTGAGGTATATAGTAAATTTCATCAATGAAATATATATACTATTTTATAAATATTTATTGCTACGTTTATTGCATAATTTAAAATTACTATCTAAAAATTATATATTTTTTATTTTTAAATAATAAATTTAAATAAATTATCTGCTATCTATTATAAAATGTAATTATCTAAAATAAATGTGTATAATAATTATAATTTATAATATAATCTAAAAATTTACTCAATAATTTTGCAAGAGACAAAATTAAAGAAAGTTAGTAAAAAATCATGTTTTTTTAGTAGAATTTGTAATAAATTTAGAAAATGTTTATAATTTTATGTATAAATTTTTTAATTTCATTACATTTAGATTTTTTAATAATTTCTTTACTAAGAATTGAAATTTTTAAAATACTTATTATATGCAATGACAATACTATGTATTTAACATAACTAAGTATATTTAACACATTGTTTTTTTTTTAAATAGTTATGACACAAATGATAAAGTTATATAATTAGTTTACTTAATAATTTTTAGGAAAAGATGCGTAGAATTTTGCCTACGATTTTTAAGAAAATAGGATATCAAGAAATTCCTAATGAGAATGATCTTATTAAATGTTTAAGACAAGAAATTGCAAAGTGGGCATGTGTGCTCGGTGACTCCGATTGTAGAATTATTGCCACATCTAGACTGGAATGGCATTTTACCAATCCTGAAAAACATAAGTACATATATTGTTTGGTTTATGCTTCAGTCTTAACCGTAAAATCTTAAAATTTAGCCAATAGAACTGCCAGTCTTAATTAGTCCTAATTGAAATTAATCTTAATTGAATCTATTCTATTGGTTGAATTTCAGGATTTTAGGATTAAGACCGAAGTATAAACCAGGCATACATATATATATAAGGTAATTCTGGCATACGCTGCGCTGGGATTTACGCTGGGATAATTACTGTGGGACGTGTAAAAGACTTAGTAGTTATTTCGTGATACATACGTGTAGAGGAATAGTAAAGCATGTTGTGTAGCAAAATACAAGTATTTTGCTTTCGTATTCTTTGTTTTTCTTTTTGTTGTTTGTGACATACGGCATTTTTAATGAACGGGATTATATATATCAAAACATATAAAGTGCGCAGATTGAATTCAGTGTATTAAATGCAATAAACGCATTATATGAAATATGTGCTTCATGTCATAACACTTGTAATATATGTAGGTCGATTGTAATCATTATAAGGAATCTTATTACGGTTTTTATAACAATTAGTATTTATTATTTCATACCTATTTATCATTCTTATTCCTTAATAAAACTATAAACACATTTTATAAGTTATTGTGTCAATATACGTCTTATTTATAAGCATTATTTGTAAATTTTTCATGAGCCATACATATTCCCCTTCTCCTATGAGTAGCTATATATCCCACCTCTATGGGATATATAGCAAAAATGCAAGGCTTTCAAAAAGTTTATTTTTTAATATGAAAAATAAATATTTCGGATTTCTAATATTTTTTTTTATAGTAGTAGACAATCCAAAGTTTTTACTGATATAGTTCGTTTAAACATAGTAAATAATACTTAATAATTTTAGTTTTTGATAGATGCGGCGTATATACCGGAGTTGCCCTATATATATGAGAAATATTTCTAATAATTTTTAAGTCATAAATTTTTTTCTAATATGATGCACTTAATAAGTCTGATACAAAATTAATTATTTTTATTACTCGTTGTAGAATTTTACCATGGTGGAAAGACTGGACATTCTGTAAAGGTTTGATAAAAGCAAGTGATTTTATTTGGATGAAAATGCTGGATATATCTAAAAGGGAACATAATAAAAAAATTTTAGAATATTTGACCTGCTCTGAAAATCTTAATATTATTCGAGTATATTTAAATAAGATGACGGATATATCATTAGAAATTAATGATCGTGTTAATATTTTCCTTCGTATTATCACAAAGCATGCAAAGAACATTGAAATATTAGAATACATATTGAAGAATTTCGAAAAAATAAAACCCAGGTATGATATCTCTTTTCAAAATTATATTATAAATTTATAAAATGTTTGTATTAATATATATATGATAAATATATATTAAAAATATATGTAACATTTCCAAGTAACACTCAGTGCATTAAAAAAGCGCTAAAAAAGTGTATAAGTGTTTTTTTAGCGCTTTGCAGATGCTGCTGTGCTACTTGAGTTGTTGTATACAGTTGTTATTTTTTTTTTCTATAGAGAAGTCAATGTGTTTGCGGCATTAACTGTTATTCTTAATCATGGAAATATTGAAAAGAAAGGAAACATGGTAAATTATATATTCTATTTACTTCTTATTATACAGAGTCTTTTTAATAATGAGGAAACTATTTGTAACAGGATATATTTAATATATCTCATAAAAAAATATCAGCATGTGCTAACAGACGTGCGAGCAGAACTCACATTAGGCAGTTTGGTCCAATTAATTTCTTTTTTCAAGATTCGATTAATACACTTCATCATCCTATTAGATTTTGTTAACATATATATATATATATATATATATATATATATAAAACATATATATAACACATAAGTATATAATATATAATAACTTATATATAACATATAAATTAACATATACAGGGTCCGGCAAAATGATCTCCCACATTTTGCACATTAAAGATTAAAATGTGGGAGATCATTTTGCCGGACCCTGTATATAGTATATATGTATATGTATATACATATATATATAAATATAATATATATATTATATATATATATATATATAAAATATTTATTCTTTATTCTGCTTGTTCTTTTACATTTCTTTACTTTCAACAATAATCTCCCTATTAATACATAAACATAAATTTAATTTAAATATTAAATAATAATGAATACGAAAATAACTTATTTCAGATTTTAAATAAATTCGTAACGTATCTGAAGGAAGAATTAATTATATCAACCATTCAGATTAAATTAACCAATCGAAAAAAACGACTTGAAAAGGTATATTTCAAAAAGATATATTGGTTTTTAAACTATCTTGTTAAAATTATTTATTTCCTTCGAATGTTGTATGCATTGATATATATATCATACACATAGTGTTTTAATTTAATTATGTTAATTTGAGATAATTATGTTAATAAGAGATTATATTATATTAAAATTATATTATGATCTTATAAAGTAAAACTGAATCATTATTATCGATAATTCATCGAAATAATTGGTTTTAGATACAAAAAATTATATCAAGTGATTTGAAGGAAGACGTTATGCATAATGAAGAACAACCAATAAATGAAATACCACTAAATGAAATACCAGTAAATGAAAATGCCAAAGAAGAGGTAAATTTTATTACATATAGTGTTCACAAAATTATTGATACCATATGCAAAAATAATATATTGTATATATGTATGTTGCTTCCATGTGTATATATACAGGATGTCCCGATTTGTTATCCGACAATGTTTGTGGACAAGTAGAACGGACTAAACTAACAATGAGTCGAAAAGTCCTCATTTTGCAATTTTCGCAATAGTTAAAAAGATATTAATTACTAAAAATTGCCGAATATTGATCTTTAATAATTTAATAATAATTTTTTAATAATAATTTTTTTCTCAAAAACTGTAAGACAAAAATTGTTTATTTCCTTCTCACAAAGTTCTGAGAATTTTTTCAGAATTTTGTTCTCATGTTCAAAATAAGAAAATTCAGAATTAAAAAGTTGATAAAAAATTCTGAAAAAATTCTTTCATGAGAAGAAAATAAATTTTGTTAGTTGCAGTGTTCTGTAAAGTTGATAGTATTTGAGTAAAAAATTATTCAAAACCAATATTTGGTAATTTGTAGTAATTAATATCTTATTAATTATCGTGAAAATTGCAAAATGGTATAGAACTTTTCGAGTCAGTCTACTCTACTTGTCTATGAACGTTGTCGGATAAATTATGAGACGCCCTATACATGTACATATTTATTAATTTCTAATTGTGCTTATTTTTATTTCGCGTTTTGTGGATGGGTGAATATACAGTAAAAGGAAATACGGTATAATATAAAAGAAATCTGTGGATAGATAATAAATTAATATATCGCATAATGTGTGTACGCGCACGCACACACACACACACACACACACACACACACACACGCGCGCGCGCGCGCGCACATTACTCGTATATAATAGAAATAATTGTTTTCAGACACGTAATAATATTTGGAAAAAGACTATAGAACAGGAAATTCAATCCATGCATGCAGCTATTCTAGAAATATCTAAAATATTGAAAAGCATGTATTATAAAATGCTAAAGTACTTTCATTTCGCTGTATCTATATGTATGCATTTATTGATAAAATCAATGAATGTCCAAGGGGTTTTAAGATATATATTAAATTTATTTATATTTTCATTAATAAATAAATTCATACGTGAGATAATTTTTCTGTTCATAACATATATTTTTTTTTTATATTTGTTCAGATTTTTTATATTTACTCATATGATCGTATTATAAATTTGAACAAACTAGTATAGCTAAGATTGTTTTAAGACAATATTTATAATTTAAGGTAATATCTCTAAATAATCATGACTAATTGTTTTAGCACAAAAAATCAGAATAACTTTATATAAACTATTTTTATTTTTAAATTATCTGCTAATGTATATTTCTGTTTTTTTCTCTAATAATATATATGACAATGTAAGTTGGTGTATTAATATGTAGTAAAATATAACGCAGCATTGTTTTACATTATTAATATTAATTATTAATTTATGAATATTTTAATTATTATATTTAATATTATTTAATTATTTAATTATTAATTAAAACAATATATAATATAATAATGTTAAACATTAAAATATTGTATAATCATGATATTATATTTCAATCATATATAATGTTTATTAATTGATATTTGTAACAATATGTTTACTTTTATAATAAATGACGGACATTTTATTTACATTATTTTATCTTTTCCTCATGCTTATAAGCAAATTATTTACACATAATATTATTTTCAACATAGAATTTTTGTACTAATGCATTTCTATCTATTGAATAAACAATTTTGGGATGATATTTTTCATTATTAATTCAGCAAGCTCAATATTAGAACAGTATGCGAGCAATTTGTCAAATAATTCGAAAATTAATTTTCAATAATATCTTACATCTTATCGGTAGAATATCAAAAGAAATCTATTAACATAATAATTAGCATATTACTAATAGTATATGATGACAAAAACCGAGTAAAATCTGCTACTTAGAATTATTGATGCCTTATGAGAAAAAAATATATATCTTTGTTGCCTATGTATATACATATTTATTAATTTCTAATTGTGTCTAACTTATTTTTGTGTTTTGTGTGGATGAGTGAATACACAGTAGAAAGAAATATAGTAAAATGAATGTAAAACGTAGAAGAAATCTGTGGATAGCACAGATAGATACATAAATGTATTGCTTAACGCATATACATGCGCGCGCGCGCACACACACACACACACACACACACACACACACACACACACACAAGCGCGCGCGTGCGCGCGTATAATAGAAATAATTATTTTCAGATGCATAATACTTTAAAAAAGACTATGGACAGAATGGAGCAACAAATTGAATTTATGTATGTGACTATCCTAAAAATATCTAAATCATTGGAACATAGGAATAATAAAATGACAATTTTTCATTATATCGCTTATTTTAAATTATGGAATCTATTAATTTTTACGATTAAGAATCTAAGACGGACTTCATATTTTTCTCTATTTCTATTTATAACTTATTATTTCTTGCGTGAGTTCATTCTCCTCAGGTAATATTTATCATATTGAGGTATTTTTATGTTCGGATATTCTTGGAACATTTAGACGAATAATAATAATTTTCTAAATTTTAAAGAACAGTATTTAACGGAATATAAGTTCTAGAATAGTGCTAACTTTTGTCATTATATTATTTAATCCTACTAATTTTTTTACAGATTTATTTGACTGAAAATGTATTTCTTTAAATAAAATAATTTATTTTCTTACTAATGCCTTTTTTAAAACTTTTTCTGATAATTGGTAATTTATCTGTTAATGTTACACCTGTTTTTGTGAAATTTTTTAATTTTTTTATTTTGTAGAGCATGTCTTATTTACTCAAATTATGATCGCATAATAAATTTGAATAGATTAGTAGAGCTAAAATTGCTTTGAGAATCAAACAATGTCTCTAAATAACTAGAATTATTTTAGCAATTGTTTGGCACAACGAAAAATCAGAATAGCTTTATATATAACTTTATATATAGCTTTATATAAACTATTTTTATGTAAACTATCTCATTTCTATTTTTTCCTCTAATAATGTAAATGGCAATGTAAGTTAGTATAACGACGTGTCTTAGAACATAATTTAGGATTGTTAATATTAGGTGTAGTAAAAATAATGGATTTCTTTTTACTACACCTAATATTTTTAATATTCATGATAGATTCTCATATTATATTGTGATTTTCGCTAACATTACGATATTGTAATTTATACTATTAATCTTAAGTTACTAATTTTTGAATAATTAGAATTAATTATATTATTATGATGTGATAATATAATTTGTTTTTTATACTATTAAAATATTTATTATTAATTATTTGATGCTAATAATATATTCACATTTTTTTACAATAAATACGAAGCATTATTTTACACTATTAATATTAATTTTTAATTTTTAATTATTAATATTTTATTTAGTAATTAAAATAATTATATATAATAGTATAATATTACATAATCATATTGTTATAATTATATTTTAATCATATTTAATGTTTATTATTATAATACTTTTATTAATTAATTGACACACACACTTGTAATAACATATTTACTTTTATAATAAATAGCGGCCATTTTATTTACATTATTATTTTTTTCCACTCATGCTTATAAGCAAATTATTTATATATATTATTATTTTCAACATAGGATTTATTTACTAATACATTTTTATAAACTATTGAATAAATAATGATTTTAGGATAATATTTTTCATTTATAATTCATCAAATTAAATGTTAGAACAATATGTGAGCAATTTGTCAAATGATTCGAAAATTAATTTTGTATCCTGTTTTACATCTTATCGGTAGAATATCAAAAGAAATCTACTAACATAACAGAATCTCCTAACAGTACATCCTAACAGAAATCGCGGAGTAATATCTGTCATTTTGTAATTATATAAATGATATCTTCCGTCTTAAATAATTACGAAATACAATTCTAAATGAATAGACAACTTAAATGACCGGTATGCTAGAAAATTCCTTAAAAAAGGGAAATCTGAATATCGATAATGTTCAGATTGATTACAGACCGTACAGAAGCGCATAACATGTGCTCTCTACTTTTTTCAACAACGATTGACCATTGTCAGACGCGTATGTAGACATGTATCGATTAGATAGATGCTAAGGATAAGATTAGATGCTAAGGAAAATTATGCAAAGTTTATAAAAAAGGATGTTAGAAACGATTCGAAATTCTATTGTAAGTTTTCTGATGGGATCGTATTCTACTGACCGACCGAATCTCCATTTTGAGTTCCCCTGCGTCCACATTATACAAATGTGGAGCATATGACCGGAAGCGATGAGTGTTATCATGTTGAATATCTGGAGACGCCCGTCAAATCGGAAAAATTATAAGAAAGAATACATCTAAGGCAGAGTCAAATCCTACTGAAAAAAATCACGTTGCAAAATTACATAACGAAATCATGTAATTAAAACAACTAAATCTCGTAACGATTGTCCAAATCAGTACATGATTTTTTTTAAATCAAGTAAATTGAAAAATCACATGAAATTAGAAATAATTTTCTCTATTGTATGATTTTATAGTTATCGAATTTTAAATAATTAAATGATAAAAATAGAGAAAATGTAACGTGTGGCTTTTCAAATTATGTAATTTGAAAAATTACGTACTGATTTGGAATAATTAGTTGTGTCATTTATTTGTTTTAATTACATATATGATTTCGTTACAAGTATAACTTTGTGACGTGTTTTTTTCAGTAGGGAATACTTCGCATTTTTTTCGATCGAAATATAAGTGTGAAATATTTTTTAACGGTAATTTTTTGAGAGAGACGTTACAATTTTTATAAGTAAAGATTAGGTTTTTTTATATTTGAGTATATATTGATTCTCAATTGCTTTTATTGATCATATATATGTCCTTAGAAGTTTACATAATAACTGTACTTATTAGAATGCCAATATCCTGTCAGTATTTCGTGGTCTCTCGAGATGTTAAGATCGTAATGTGACTTACAAGTTTTTGACATTAATGATATATTAACTAATTATAATTTGAGCAGGATTACATTTTTATATAAAACTTTAGTTTATATGGTAAGTCTTTTCTTAGAGAAACGAGAGTTCTATACAATGAAGATAATAGATCCTCCTTCACGTAAAATAGAGATTATGCGATTAGTAACAGATTATGAAGTAGTACATCACTGGTTGAGTAATCTGATCAGACTGTCTTGGTGGTCTTATTTATGGATAATCGATGGTATTGCAGGATTACTTGCAGTAAATGCCATTAATGAGGTTGCTTTCTTATTTACATGTATCTTTGGCATTAGAGAGTTAATTTAATTACAATTAAAGGAAATTAGAGGATATTTAAAAAAGAATATTTCTTGATTCAATGTATAAAATCACAGAATTTTGCAAATCTTTTTGCTGTTAAAAATAGAATATCGATCATTCAAATTTTTTCTAATTTTTGTAAAATCTGAAATATAAGAAAATAGCATATTTCAATCAAAATAGTAACTTAAAACTAATGGTGGTATACAAAAAGTAAAATTATTTATAACAATAATGATAAATGTAATGTTATTTAATGTTTATACAAATAATATTTCTAAACAATCAGAACTAGAATTATTTTAGCACAATAGAAAATCAGAATAGTTTTATATAAACTATTTTTACATAAACTATCTAATTTCGCTTTTTTTATCTATTAATATAAATGGCAAAGTTAGTATACTAACATCTTAGAATAGTTTAGGATTAATATTTTTAATATTTAAGATATGTTCGCATATTATTGTGATTTATGATATATTACGACATTATATTTTATACTATCAATATTAAGTTTAATTACTAATTTTAGAATAATTAGAATTAATTATAATATTGTGATGTGATATTATTTGTTTTTTTAATACAATTAAAAAATATTTATTATTAATTATTTGATGCTAATATATTCACATTTTTTATTTACAATAAATACGAAGCATTGTTTTACACTATTAATATTAATTATTAATTTTTGATTATTTTAATTAGTATATATATATAATTAAAATCGTTATATAATAACGTATTAAAATATTGTATAATCATAATATTATAATTATATTTCAATTATATTTAATATTTATTATTATGATACTTTTATTATTAATTAATTGACACATACACTTGTAATAACATGTTTACATTTTAATAATAAATGGCGACTATTTTATTTATATTATTCTTTTTCACCCATGCTTATAAACTAGCGAATTATTTATATATAGTATTATTTTCAACTGAGAATTTATTTAATAATGCATCTTTAACTATTGCTGAACAATAATTTTGGAGATAATATTTATTAATATTATTAATAATTTAGCAAGTTAAATATTAGAACAGTATGTGTGAGCAATTTATCCAACGATTCACAAATTAATTTAAAAAATAGCGTCGTACATTTTATCGGTAGAATGTCAAAAGAAATCTGCTAACATAATAACAGAATCTGCGAACATGATAACAGAAACCGCGGAGTAAAATCTACCATTTTATAATTATATAAATGATATTTTTATTTAAATTACGAAATACAATTTTAAATGAATAGGCAACTTAAATGAGTGTGCTGAAATTCCCTAGAAACATAGAAAAAGATGAGAAACCTGAATATCGATAATGTTCAGACTTGTTATAGAACCGTCGAGTGCATGACATGTGTTCTTTACTTTTTTCAACAACGACTGACCTTTGTCAGACGTGTATGTAGACATGTGTCAGTTAGACTGTTAAGGAAAATTGAGCAGAGTCTACAGAAAAGGAAGTTAGAAACTATTCAAAATCCCATTGTGAGTTTACCGATTGAATTATATTCTATCGACCGACCTAATTTCCATTCTGATTTCCCCTGCATCAATATAATGCCAGAGATGGAGCATACAACCGGTGACGGTGAGGGTCATCAAGTTGAATATTTGGAGACGCCCATCAAATCGGAGAACGATAAAAAAGAATACAAGTAAGGCAGATTAATATTCCTTCTATTAAATTAAGTATTTTTTCGATTGAAATAGAGAGGAATATTATTTATAAATAATATTATTTATGAATAGAGAGAAATATTATTTAATGGTAATTTTTTTAGAGAAACATTACTTTTTATTAAGGAAGGATTAGGTTTATGTGATAAACTTTCTCATTGATTTGTTGTGTGTTTTATCTTCCTAATGTAGAGTCATCAAATTACCAAATGGTTTAACGGCTTTGTTAATATCCGATATACATTCAAAAACTTGTGCTTCTCAGGATCAAGATGATCAGGACAAAGGTAAAACATCTGATAATATTATTATTGCGGCAATGTATTAAAAATAAAATGTTATGTACCCTGATAGCAAAACTTGTGGAGAGCTAAGACTAATTTTGAGCAGAACCTGCAATCAATTTTTTATTGCAGAAAAACTACAAATTGTACATAGAGTTATACTATCAAACATTGTTATAAAATTGCTTAAAATTATGACAAAGCCTGCTGACATGCTATGCAGCAAATTGATAATAGAAACTGAACAATCTATTGCATAACCTGGCAGTAGAGTGGCAAGCAGAAACCAAGTAAAACTTGTTGATATAACTTGACTGTAGATTGATAGCAGAAATTGAGCAAAATCTGTCTTTTTTCATATACGGCCACGAGATGAACTTACGATAACTTTAAGAAAAAATAAATATGTACGTTATGATATTTGTTTTCTTGTTACTAGCGTCAGAGCGAAATTGATAATTTATTATATTATATTTTTGTTTTTTTTTTCGACTGTAGCTATTATGTATGTTTTTGACATTGAAAATGATCCAATCGCGATCGAAACGTCTGCTAGCTTTCTATATTAAATCTTTAACTTTCTGTTTCTTTTATTTACATTCTTTTTTTTACATTTTGTGTAAAAAATCATGTTTATTTTATATAATAATTTTTGGTTCGTAGACCTCTTTTTTCTTTGTTTTATAAAATTTATGAACTTTATTATTAATTAGATATTTTATATATAAATATATAATTGTATATAAATATACAATTACATATAATTATATATAATATCCTTTATGTATGTTATGCAAAATTTCTTACAAGAAATCATGTTGATTTAAATAAAAATGACAGATCTTGCTTGGTTTCTGCTGCCAATCTGCCATCAGGTTATGTCAGCAGGTTCTGTTCGGTTTCTGCTGTCAAATTATGTCAGCAGACTACTTGGTTTTTGTCAGCAATTGCTGCTAAAATATGTCAACAGATTTTGATGACGAATCCATAGTCAAATGTGGATACAAATGGCTATGGTTAAAATCTGATGATCGAGTTTAGAAACAAATTGCTAACATTTTGCTATCAGGGTATGTAATGATAATGAAAAAAGATGTGTGTATATACGAGGCATATTCGGAAAGTAAGATTACAATATTTCACAAAAATTGAAAAACGAATATTTATTAATAAAACTTATATGACATATTACACAAGTAAAGCACTATTTTTCACGTAATCGCTATTCAGTTCCAAGCATTTGGAGAGCCGTGGTATCAAATTTTTATATTTCCTGTGTCACACGTTTCTGTTGCCAACTCCCTTGACCATTCACGTACGATCATCCTTCACCTTTTCGTCAGTAAAAAACGTTTCCCTTCCATGTATTCTTTCAATAGGATGAACAGATAAAAGTTACTTGGTGCTAGGTCAGGACTAGGCAGGTATGATTGAAGAGGAGAGCATTTCGTTTCACGCATGATATGAGACGTTTTTTCATTATCCAACCAGAAGCTATGATAACTAAGGCTATCTTCGTCTTCAGGGATCTAGCCGTAGTTATTTTTGATTGTACAACAAAAAAATGTCAATGCATACTGCATCATCTATCCTTGTTTAACATTCGGTGAATAACAAGGATAAATGATGCATCATGTGCATCATGCGTGAAACGGAATGCACTCGAAATCGATCATTTTGCGTGTGGTGTGGGGCTGAGCGTTGTCATGCAACAGATACACGCCCTTTCCTCTTATTTTGTATAGCCCGTCGAAACTTTTTGAGGATTTCGCAATATCTGTCTGCATTAATGAATTGATCTGGAATAAAAAAATTGGAGGCAAAACGATCGATCTTCTCAACAGTTTTGGGTTGGGATATTCGAACCATAGTTTCGATCTAGCAACAAGTAACTTTTTTCTTTTCACTATGTTGAAAGAACACATAGGAACGTTTTTCCACTGACAAAGAGATGAAGAATGCCGTGTGTGAAGGGAGGTGGCGGCAAAAACGTATAACACAGGAATACAGAAGTATTTTATCACCACAGCTCACCAAATGCTTGGAACTGAATAGCGATTAGTGGTTTACTTGTGCTTTACTTGTGTAATATGTCATATAAGTTTTATTAATAAATATTTTTCGATTTTTGTAAAATGTAGTCATACTTTCCGAGTAGTTAAAATAATTTCCGAATATGCCTCGTGTATATACAGGGTGATTTTAACATATTTCGTTACCTATCATGAGCAAGTAGAGTGAATCGGACTGAGTCGAAAAGTCATCTACCATTTTGCAGTTTACGCAATAGTTAACGAGATATTTATTATTAAAAATTGCCAAATATTGGTCTTGAATAATTTTTTACTGACGAAATGGGTGACGAAATATATTAAAATCACCCTGTATACTGAATGCGTCACCAAAATCCGGACAATTTTCAATTTAAATTTCCCGCTATATTATGCCTCCGCCAGAGGTTGTTGTTGGCGTTCGAGAAAGCCTGATGGTTCTAGTAAACAGTCATATTCTCAAAATGATCGCGATGTTGAAATCACGTGCGGAATATAATTGAAGAGCTGCGATCATCGAAGACCTTCGCGCTGAATGCTCAGCAACGGAAATAATTCGGTTCTTTGGATACCCGAGATCAATCGTTTATGACATGGCAAAATATACCGCTTTAGAACAGTCCTACAAAGGTTCCAGTATGCTAACGAGGAAGAGTCACTCGAAAGAATGCACCGCGAGGACCCCTGCAGTCGTTGAAAGGGCTGATTTCGGATGACCCAGGGCAATTGAAAATTACGAAAATTAGCATCGATTGTTGGTGTAAGCGAGCCAACAATGCGTCGAATTGCCAAGGAGGACCTTCGATACAAATCGTACACATTAAAGATATGACAGATGCTCTCTGAGGACGTCTCGGCTCCCATTCTAGCCTCCCAACAGCCCAGATTTAAATCCCTTGAACTATTACATATGGAGCATAATTGAAAGGATCACAAACAAGTCTCGCCATTCCAATGTGACATCATTAAAGACCACTATTGAGGCAGCATTCATCGGCATGGACAGCGCTACATTACAGCGTGCGTGCTTCAGACCGAGAATAGAGGCCGTCATTCAAGCTAATGGGGGATGTATCGAATAATTGTGCTCTACAAGGATTCCCCAAGTGCCATGTAAAAGGATTTCTTGTAATATTTAATTTTTCATTAAAAACATTTTGTTTAAAGAAATTGTTTGATTTGTCCGGATTGGTGATGCACCCTGTACACACACACACACACACACACACACACACACACACACACACACACACACATCCATCTACACACACACACACACACATTCATCTACACACACACACACACACACACACACACATATACACGAGCATATTCGGAAAGTAAAGTTATAACATTTTACAAAAATGAATATTTATTAATAAAACTTATATGACATATTACACAAGTAAAGCACTATATATATATATATATATATATATATATATACATACATATATATATATATATATATACACACACACATAAATAATTATCTGCATTTATAAAGTTTGTTATTTTGAATATTAATATAGAATCTACTGAAGATGAAACTGAGGATGAGGAAAGTAGCGAAGAGAATGGAGGAAATAATGAAGACGAAGATGAAGGTGATATAAGCGATGACTATGATGAAGAAGATAGTTCAGTTAAACGAGTTAAGAGAGATGAAAAAAAGGTAGAACTAAGACATTTTAAAATTGTTGCAGTTTAGGATCAATTTATTATATATAATTATAAAAAATTTATTGTAATATAATTTGTTGTCGAAAAACCTATAAAATTATGAAAAGATTTCATTGAGGCTTAATATTATCAATTTTATCAAGAATTTTCATTTGAAACATTTTATCTACTATTTACAAGAGAGTCTATATATAGATTCATTTAGAAATATGTGTGTATATCTCAATTTAAAATTGTTTACTTGTCATTTTATTGATTATGTTTAATTCTCTATTTAACATTCTGTATACAATGTTGTGCATATATATTTTTTAAACAGGCTGCATGTGGTCTATGTGTGGGAGTAGGCAGTTTCAGCGATCCACCACAGGTTCAAGGCATGGCACATTTTCTTGAACATATGGTTTTCATGGGATCTGAAAAATATCCTCAAGTATTAAAACATGATACATGTATGAATTTACTATAAAATTCATTTATTATTATATCTAAATGTGTATTGTCTTGTAGGAAAACGATTTTGATGCGTTTATCAGTAAGCGTGGTGGCTTTACCAATGCCTCAACGGATTGCGAGCATACAACATTTTACTTTGATATTCAGGAGAAACACTTGTCGTCAGCTCTCGATCGTTTTGCTCAATTTTTTATTAAACCCTTGATGAATAAAGATGCCATCACGCGGGAGCGAGAGGCTGTAGAAAGCGGTATATAAATCATAATCGTAACACTGTTACTGTCACTTGCAGTCTTGGTATGCCATGCTTATATAGAGTTTCAGTTGGCCTTACCTTGTGACGAGAACAGAAAGGAACAACTGTTTTCTTCTTTCGCGCGAACTGATCATCCAGCCAACAAGTTTATTTGGGGCAATTTAATAACATTGCGCGATAATGTACATGACGATAAATTATACGAAGAACTACACAAATTCAGAGAACGTCATTACAGCGCTCACAGAATGAAATTAGCTATACAGGTAACATCGTTAAAACTGACGAGAACTGTTGATTACTTATCAAATATAGTTAATTCATAACATAATACATAATACATTTTTTTTTCTAGGCGAGACTACCGCTGGATACGTTGGAAAAATATGTCGTAACGTATTTTGCTGATGTACCAAATAATGGACTGCCTCCTGATGACTTTTCCGCATTTAAAGATGGTGTTTCTTTTGATACTCCCGCTTTTCGAAAAATGTATAAAGTTAAACCTTTTAAAGATGTTAGCCAAGTACGTAACTTGAATATATTAAAAAAAGTTATTTTTATACTGAATAAATGTATTAAATCGTGAAAATTGTTTTTTTAGCTGGAACTAACATGGGCAATGCCTTCGTTACTTCATTTGTACAAAAGTAAACCACATCAATATATCTCATGGATTATTGGGCATGAAGGAAAAGGTTCTTTAATTAGTTATTTACGAAAAAGAATGTGGAGTCTCGATATATTCAGTGGCAGCACTGAAAGTGGTTTCGAACACAGCTCCATGTATGCGTTATTAAAGATTACTATAATACTCTCCTATGAGGGACAACAACATCTGGAGCAAGTTCTAGATGCGATATTTTCTTTTATAAATTTATTGAAAAGGGAGGGTCCACAAAAAAGAATTTACGATGAAATTTATCAAATTGAAGAAAATAATTTTAGGTAAACCAATTGTAGAAATAAATAGATGTGCAAAACAGATGTGATTGAAAGAGAACAATGTTAAATATGTATGAAACACTTATACTTGAAGACTTTTCTAGATTTGCCGATGAGGAGGATCCAGCGGATTATGTTGAAGATTTGTGTGAGAGTATGCACTTTTATCCGTCACGCGATTATATAACTGGAAACGAGCTTTATTCTGAGTATAATCCAGAAGCTATACAAAAATGTTTGGATTATTTAGTGCCAGAGACTGTGAATATTATGATTTTCAATGAAGATTTTGACTTTTTCGAATTAAATAAAGTCGAGCCGTGGTTCCAAACTAAGTATGTAGACATCGAGATATCAAAGGAATGGATCGAACGCTGGAAATCTATCGAGCCATTACCAGATTTTCATTTACCATTAGAGAATACATTCCTTACCAACGACTTTTCTTTAATACCGTTACCAGCGGAAGTTCCGAAATATCCTGTAAAATTATACTCTAATACTCTGTCAGAGATTTGGTATCGGCCGGATCCAAAGTTTCGTTTGCCAGAATGCTATATGAATTTTCATTTTGTTTCTCCTCTGGGACTTCAATCGTCAGAGAAGTAAGTAGTATGTAAAATGTAATATTACACATTGCAATAATGCTCTGTCACTCTATGTACTAATATCTTATAATTATCAAATAACTTGTAATTATCAATATTATGATTTTTTATTATAATAATCATTTGTATTTATTAAAAAAAACTTTCATATTAATGACATTTCAGTGCAGCTCTCATGGAAATGTATTGCAATGTACTAAAACTGCTATTGATTGAAGAATTATATCCTGCTATAGCAGCTGGATTTAATTATAACATCAATGTTAGTGAGAAAGGTATCACAATAAAAATGAATGGGTTTAACGAAAAACTGCCAGTAAGTATTCGTTCAAAGCGTGGAATTGCATTGGAATTGTAAATATAATTTCGAGGTGCATCAATGATTTATTTATCTTGCAGCTCTTGTTAATGGCTATTGCAAAATACATGGTGGAATATCCAACCCTTGTTACAAAGGATTTATTTGACATTGTCAAAGTGCAACAACTTAAAACATATTACAATACATTTATAAAACCTGGGAAACTCGTTAGGTACTGGCTATTTGTTATCAAGCGTAATTATCAAGCAATAACTATAAAGTTCTTATTTAACTGAAAGAATGAATTATATTATTTACATTCCTGCCGATTAATCAATTATATATATATATATATATATATATATATATATATATATTAGGTGTTGGAATTAATTCGTAGCGTTTTTTAATGAAAGAATGTTATTTATTTCACATGAGCATTAAAAAATACATTAATGAAAGTACTTCCCATCACTTGTAAAACGCTACGAATTAATTCCAACACCTAATATATATATATTTATTTATTTATTTATTTATTTATTTATTCTTTTTCATACAGGGATGTGAGATTATGGATATTAAAACTTACCCATTATACACACCTTGACATGCACACTGCTCTACATGATATCACTTTTAAAAAATTCAAAAGTTTTGTGAAATTCTTCACCAATCATTTGTACATTCAGTGCCTCGTGCAAGGCAACATGACGCAGAACGCTGCGATCGATATCGTACACAAATGTATTAAAATAATTAATTGCGGTTCCTTGACTTCTAGTATGATACCGCAAATGAGAGTCTTTCAGATACCGGTGGGCACGTCCTGTTGCAAGTTGGAAAATATCAACAAATTTGATGCAAATTCGGTAATAACAAATTATTATCAAATCGGTGTCGAATCGATCGAATTATCGGTGTTGATTGATCTGATGATCGTAAGTATTAAATAACTTAATTATTTCATATATTTTTAATGCGTGGAATCTTTAGTTTACAGTTAATTTATTTGTGAAAGTATATATGAATAACATCTTTGATTGTTGCGATCGATTTTCTGCATCACATTTATCCACACTTTGTTTATAGATGATAATGGAAGAACCGTTATTTAATCGGTTGCGAACTCAAGAACAGCTTGGTTATGACGTCTCCTGCGTTCTTAGAGATATCAACGGAATCTTAGGATATTCCATTACTGTTCACACTCAAGCAGATAAATACACAACCAAACATGTGGACCAGCGGATCGAAGAATTTTTAAAATCGTTTAATAAGATTTTGGAAGAATTCTCAGAAGAAGAATTGGATGATGCCAAGGAGGCACTAAGAAAATTAAAGCAATGTGCCGATATAGATCTTGAAGAAGAAGTTAACAGAAACTGGCATGAGATCACGCATTGGCAATATATGTTTGACAGACTCGAGAGGGAAGTACTCGCAATAAAAGATATAAAAATCAACGAATTAAGAGAATGGTCCGCAAAGCATACATTAGACAACGGAAGTAATTTCAGAAAATTGAGCGTGCATGTAGTAGGAACTGATCCGAAAGAAATTGCAATCAGGAAGTCAAGTAAGTAAATAACTTTTTTGTCAATCACCAAAATATTTAAGCACTAAGATCCGCTTTGATGATAATAGGATTTCTCTTAGTTGATTAGATTCGATCTAATTTACATTTATAATTGTTTTTTTAGTTCTGATTTTGTAACATTTTTTATCTTCCATCTTTTTAGATTATACTTAAATTATTAAAAGAATTATTAAAATTTTAAAAAGTTGCAGATCCAGAGGAGAAATCGCAGTACTTTAATTTGGAATATATACATACTAATGAAAAGGATAAGGAAATTGTAGATTATATTGATGACATAGAAAAGTACAAGAAAAAACTTTACATCTATCCAGTAAGTGAGAAGATTAGTAGTCCTCTCAAAAAGCTATATACATAAGTGATGTATTCAATAATAATAGTACAATGAAAAAAAAGATAAATCGTACTGCCCTATGATAATAAGATTCTTTTTTATTTATTGAATGTTTAAATTTAATAACTAATTCTCATATAAACAACAACATTATAATGAAGTATTACAATCAACTTTTCACGTAACTCTTCACACTTCCTGTCTTTATATTCTTTTTAATAAGCTATTTAAAATAGCTAATATTGTTAGGAACATTTTGCATGTTACAACATAGAATATTCGAAATTAATAAAATGAAATTATCTCACATTAAAATAAGGACTTGTGCTTTATATATTAATGATTTTGTCGCTCTTTTGTATGAGCATTTATAAGTGGATAAAATGTAATCGTAAATAAATAAATAATACATGGATAAATATAATATAAGTGGATTAGGAAGTAAAGTATTTACTCGGGATATAATTTTTCATATTCTTTTAATTGTATTCAAGACATGACAACACGTTTTCAATAAATCATTAAACTTCCGAAAATATCAGCCAACCATATCCAAATTCCCTCTTTACCTTCTCTCTCTCTCTCCCTCTCCCTCTCTCTCTCTCTCTCTCTCTCTCTCTCTCTCTCTCTCTCAATCTCTCAATCTCTCTACTCGTGCTAAAAGCTTTCTTACAGGACTCGATTTAAAGTTCGTTATCGTTTACAAAAGCCGCGCATGTCACGCATGGCTTCTTTATAAATTGAACTGAGGATCCTACAAATCTTAAATCTCTAATTTTGCGTGTGTATGTGTGTTGTGAGAGGTTGCATTTATAGAAGATAAATGAAGGGTTAAATATTATGCTTTTGAAAAAAAAGGAGGAAACTTAAATGTATCTGCCAATTGGATCAATTGCTCTCTCCGTCTTTCCAGGAAAGAAAATTTCCTGTGATAGGAAGACCAGTAGAGCACTTGCGTTCCAAAAGCCAGATTTACAGCAAGTATTAATGCAATTTAAATATTTCTAAATCGTTATAACATCCATTAAGAGTGCGTTTCGCATTTTATACTTCGAATAATCATCGTATATATCTTTTTTTTCTCTTTTTCTCTTTGCAGTAATATTATATAGAGTTGCCACTACATTTATATTAATTATTTACCTGCTACTTTCCAAATATGTATCCGCTTTTTAAAAAGTAGTTTAAATGTGTCTTTAGAATTACGATAATCTTTTTTTTTTTTTTTTTTCAGTTCTGCCTCGTGTTCTCGCCACTGATTCTCTTTACCCTTTCTTCTCTTTTGCTCCATTTCTTTATTCTATTAAATCACGTAATATCCCCCACATAGGATCACGAAAGTTGTACGAATTATAGTTATTCAGAAACTTATGCACACGATCCCTCGTTTTTTTTTTTTAACTAGCGAAAGCATAGAATCAGCTCTGCTCGACACCAGACATGAATGGGATACATGTTACAACAGTACAATGTTTACAATGGTATTAATAATCCAACAAGAATACATCAATGCAGTTGCGCTTTATATAAATGCGAGGATCGCGGATGGGTCGGCTACGTGCAAATTGGCGAACTCTCGGCATCCATCAGTGACCGGCAATTAATTACCACAAACGATCACGTACTACAAATATAATATTCTTTCCTGTGCAGGCAAACTTTTCATTCTACTTAAGGGATTTGATCTTTTTTTTTCTTTATATTTGTCGCGAGATCCTATGTTTCCCTCTTTCTCTGTCTCTCTAATATCCACCTGATCATAGCACTGAAAAAAGGCGATTCGAAATGTAGGTACAGTTTACGCATTGTTTCGCAACGTACGCTGACCGACCCACCGAAGTCAAATTATATAATCATCAATAACAGCTGAGCGCATATACAATTTTTTTCGGATCGACGAACGGATTCCGCCCTTTTTTTCTTTCCCGTTTTCTCCTTTTATAAACCGGTAACTCAAGCGACAGTTCCGAACACAGGGCAATTTATCTTATTGTTAGTTGAAAAATTCGAAAGGGCGTTCACTCTCTCTCACACAAATACATCCACGTAAATAGTAATATACGCGTATATTTCCTTCCCTTTTCACATATATATCCCATGCGCTTTCGCATCGTTTAATAGTTTTCTTCCTTCAGATATAAGAAGAGAAAGTAAAAAAAAAGAACGGGAAAACAAACGTACTAATAATTATCAAGTATACATGTTATCGCGCGTATGCGTGTAATCTTTTCCTTCCCTATGAAAAATAATAGCGTAGTTATATGTTATGTAATATTTAATAAGAATATATAAGATGTGTGTCGGGGCCCACATGCGTTTTTTTTTCATCTACATCGATATCTCTTTTTTTTTTTACTTTTTTACTTTATTACATTACACTTGCGTTTCGCTATCGTTATTTTAGTTTATATCTCATATTACGTATATAAGCAAAACTACGTTAAGGAAAACTTAAAATTTATAATTGTCAAGTGCGCATAACTCAGAGAGGTGGTTCCTCTTTTTTTTCTTTTTCATTATTATGCTTAACGTCGGATCGCTATGAGAAGTTCGATTCTACTCGTACGGGCTACAGTTAGAAGTTAAAAGATAAGAAGAACACACGTGTATACGCGTAACACGACGCCCGTTTCACTGCGTATACATCTAAAGTATATGAGAAACGTAAATATACAATATATGTTTTTTTTTCTTTTCTATTTTTAATCTAGCATTTAAAACAAGTTATTGAAAATTAAATTAAGTTTTTCTTTTTTTCAAGATTCCTGCAAGGCAACCTAAAGCTCTAAAAGATATAAAAAGAAGGAGGACAATAAACATACAGAAGATATATAAGAAAGCGGGACTTTTCTCTGAATAAAGGATATAACTGTTGATAAATATATATTAAAAGTGTTAATGAGAACCCTATACTTGGCAGCATATCGTATAATATTCTGTGCTAGAAAAATGGTGTTGAAACGAAATGAAAATAGCCGTTTTCCTTCGAAAAATCGAGCGTGTTATCTTGCGACAACGTGCTTTGCAGTACGTTACGCGCGATACCGTAGATCGTAAAAAATGAATTCTGTGCGATATTCATTTAACCGTTTCTTCATTACAATGGTTTTTTGTCATTTCAGCAAGATTATCGAGAGTTTAGCATTTACTTGGTGTACAATTAATTTTTCTGTTATTTAATTATCTGTTCACAACACACAATGTTTCGAAGATCAATATAGATTGTTATTTCATAAAGTACGATTATTTATAACTTTTAATGGGTATGTCTCGGTATTATCATAGACGACTTTCGTGGGCCCCACTTTTTCTACTTATTACAACGAAAAGCCAGGCAGTTACGCTCTGAATTGCGAAAACGCGCCTGTTTTTTACGTCGTTAATGCTTTATGCGAGTTTTCCTTGTTTTCAACATTTCTGCTTTCTGTTGTATTCAATATTGAATTCTCTTTTTTTTATTGTTTTTGCATTACGCTTCGCGTTTACATTAAATTATTTCACGTTATTATTATATTGTTGCATACTCATATCAGTGCAGCAGCAACTGATCACGTTGCATACATCGTTATTTGTGTCTTTATTTGTTTTATATCCGGTATATATATATATGTATATATATATCTCAAGAGTTCGATTTCTCAGAAAGAAAATCATCTATCTTTACGTAAAAGCGTAAAGTGGCGTTTTACTCTCAAATTCGTATTTTGTCAGATTCAAGAAGGTCGGCTTCGTACGTGTTATATGTATTATGTGTGTACATGTGTATATTATATATATATATACGCGTTCAAAACGAACGGTTTTGTCAATTCTCGAAATTTCTCGTTTTCAAAAAAGAATATCGTATCAGCGATCGTGCATTGCAACGTACTTTGCAAAGTAATCATAAGCGTTCATACGCTAATCATAAGTCGTTTATGAGACTCGAGTGATTATAAAATCATATTACATGTATCCGTGAAACGTATGATTTACAAACGCTCGTCGTGACAAATACGTTAAGCAAATGTTGATTACTTCGCATATGCATCGTGTAAAACAGTCGAATTATTTTTCACATATGCTCGGCGCATATCGAAGCTGACATTATTAGTTATAATTCATCTCTGTTATTCATATATATATGTTATATATCTTTTTTTCCTGTTCCTACACGCAACTCAGGAAACTGAGAGCTTCGGAAATGTAGGAGAACATGGGACTCTCTTTTCCTTTTTTTTTTCTTTTCAGCAAAATTTATCCGCGGATGTCATTTTCTTAACATGCCATTTAAAGCACTTCCGTCTATCTTTCTTTCTATCCCTCTTTCTCTCACTCTCTTTCTCTCTCTCTCTCTCTCTTTCTCTCACAGGATCTTGCTCCTTTAACTTCTCAGACTCGTTAACTGTCATTTTACTCAAATTATATAAAGTTTCTCATTGTCCTAATGCATTTTACGCAATAACAAATCTACAAAAATATAACATTTTATCTTATCACCATATCTCATTATATTATCTCAATAAATGGTTTCCTCTTTTTATTCGCTTTAATCATTTTCATACACGTGCCTTAGACACGTGTCTGCCTCGTCTTCATTACTTATTTTAATAATCGTGTTCTGTCGTGCTGTCTTGTTATTTCGCTGTTATATATCATTTCTATTGATAAAAGAACCCTTGTTTTTATCTCTTTTAAACTCCGATGATCTTTGGTAGAAAGTCATTTAGACTATTCTACACATAAATAGCATATTTTTAACATAATCATCTCCTATTCCGATGCGTAATAAACACATACGCACCTGGATTCTATATATACACCATATCAATCACACTGCGTCACTTATAAAGCAACTGTTCATATGTACAATTAAACGAAGAATATTTCTGGGAATATGCTACACTAGGTATGCACAGAAAAGCTCGCTTTTTTAATCGTAATAAAATTAATTTTTCATTTTATTATTAAATATTATTTTTCAAATATTTAACAATCAATTTAACATATTTTAAACAAATTATTAGCAATTTTTGTCAAATTAAAATATTGAAATTGATCCAGCAACATTTCATGTTATTATAATATAAATATTTTAATATAAATATTACAGATAAGGAATATTTATTTTATATAAAATTTCCAAATCGTGCATATATAGATTTGTTTATTATATAATATAATATTTTATATATAATATATAAATAATATTTATATCATAATAATGTATTGTAATGCATATAATACATTGTCAACATAAATTTAATGGACTAAATATTTCTAACAAATTATCTAATAAATTGTAGCACATGCTAATGTAGCATATTTTTCAAACAATATGAGACATATCATAAGGATTACTTCACAACAAATACTTTTATATTAAATATCCTTACGATATGCTTCAAGTCTGTTGTTAGATAGAAACATTATCGTATCTTCAAATTCTAAACTTCAAATTCCATTCAGGAAACCCATTCACACAATTCTCTAACGCAAATAAATATATGATTTAGATCACGTACACACATGTACATACGGTGAACATATCCGTATGTATACGTGTCTATAACGATGTAATGTGCCACGTTTATGTACATCATTATCGTGGCTTTCTCATTCTCTCTCTCTCTCTCTCTCTCTCTCTCTCTCTCTCTCTCTCTCACACTCACTCACTCACTCACTCTCACTTACTCACTCACTCACTCACTTACTCTTCTATTTCTCTCTCTCTCATTCTCACTCTTTTTCTTCTCCTTTCTTTCTTTCGTTTTCTCTCTTTCTTTCTCATTCATTCTTGTAATTATATATACTCTATATTAACAATTTCTCTCATATATTCATACTCTCAGGTACAATACATTCACACACTTTACACAGGCACAACTTACGTATAATATACTGCATGAGAATTCTAATCTAAATAATATATGTATATATATATAAATATATATTTTACCTATATGAAAAGCATCAGTCTCCATATGCTAATGACTATCTCAGTGTTCCGTCTGACATCATTCTTATCTACAAAAATCAATTAAATGTCATCATGTATAATATGGCGTGTATGTGTATCTACGTGTCAGACTACTTCCTTTGTCAAATCGAATCACTGAGATACATCACAGCGAGCATTTCATATAATACCGGAAAATATATATTTTCGTGTAAAAAAAATAATCACACTTCTTAAGAATTAAATACTTATAGCAGCTGAGACGATTTGTTCTGAGTAGTAAAATTAGCACATGCATACACTAATCAGTCGAGTTCCATTCCATGGTAATGCGAGCAAAATTAGCTCGCATTTCAGCATCATTTTTAGCACAAGCACGATTTTTTGTCTTTCTATCTTATACAGAGTGGTACGTTTGGCAGTGAGGACATCATATATCGCATACGTCAAGAATAGGTAAAATCCTTACATCGTGCCGCGTGCTATCGAGACACTGCAAGTAAAGATTTTTTGTCTCCTATTATTAGATCAATATTTTGGACCCATCAGAGCTTTAGAACTATTGTGCACATAACATTTAGAATACAATCAGATAGCATTCAAATAGCTATCAATATTTAGAAACTAAAACTATTTTGTCCGAAAAATATTAATTTTTTATTAGTTATTTGACTTTTGTATCATAGCTCATTAATATTTTTAAAAAAGCAGATAATTGCAGTAAATTCAAACTCATTCTAAGTCAAGCTAACTGTCACTGATTATAAATCTAATGTTCCGATATTAAATGTTAATAAATAGAGCATCTGAAGAAATCTAATTAGGATAATTATATTTTTGATTATCGCATGCTCTGCTGATATCGTACACATTTCCTCGAAAAGTATGTCTACTAACATTTTAATGGAGAAGTAATAAAATATCTTTTACTAATAAATTATAATAATTAATAATTTAATAATATTAAATTTGGTAATTAAAGAATTATCCCAAAACCTTTGTATAATAATTTTGAAGATTGATATTCCAAATGTTATTGGTGCACAATTGCTCAGAACATATAAGTAGATTGTTAACAGTCTTGAGTCATAATTTGGGAGTGGTTGCAGTCATTTTTCGAGAAGTTTTCTTTTAATATCTAATTTTCCGTTGCAACAGCAGTAGCGAGCGATGCATCGCCCTGCCCCTTTTCCATACCCTTACCATTCTCCACCGCATCATCAAACTGACCTGGTACTGGCAGTGCGTCTTTTGTCAGTAGTGCACGAGCATTATCGATTTGAGTTTCGCTAAAATAGAATATTATATAAGTATTTTATATATATATATATATATACATATATATATACATATATATACAAGTAATAGTAAAAATAGTAAAAGTATACTTGTAATATAATTTATATAATTCATTTATATTAGGTATAGTAAAAAGAAATCCATTATTTTTCCAATAGATGGCTTTAGTAATCTGTATCATGCGTAGACGAAATACAAATTACTAAAGCCATCATTGGAAAAATAATGGATTTCTTTTTACTACACCTAATATAATTGTTTTATTAAATAAAAATTAAATTAATTACTTATACGTATATCAAAATAAAGAAGACAAGTTTTTTTTATAAAATGAGAATAATGAAACAAAAGATTTTCTTGCATCATCATAAATGTGAAGATCAATAAATGATTATAAGATATGTTGGAATTTACAAAAAAAACTTCAAACACTTACTTATAATCTGTGATTCCATCAATACCACGACCTTTGGTATCCTTTTTCTCTGTTTCCTTAGTTTTCTTAACAGTAGTTTTCTTTTTGCCCGTTACCTAAATAATTAATAAAAATGTGTTTAAGATTTCTATATATTGTTATTAAGAAAATTATCCGAATTATATTTTTCTCCTTTTTAATGATTTAAATATATACATAATTATACATATGTGTATATATTATCTCTTCTAAATATTTTTCTTATCTCATATGTTTTCAAAAATACGCCTTATGTTTAAATTATGTTTATATGTGTATGTATTTCGAATTAATTTTATTTCACTAAGTTTATAAACTTTACTCAACATATAAACATTATCGATTTAAGCAATTGTTCCAATAAATAATAGTTGTTCCAAATTCATTCTAAGTTTCCATCACCTCCGATATTTTTTTTTCATTCGTATACCTACAAGATATTTTTACCTTCATTTGAGTCTTCTTGCCACGTCCAGCGATCGGAGCACGGGTAGCTCCGCGTGTTTGAAATGTCGGTCGATTTATCGGATTAAATCCACGTGGAAGACCATATTTAATTCCACCAATAGAAGTTACCTACAAAAACACAATTTATCTAAATTGTGATGTGTACAAAATTCTTGTTATCTAAATAAAATATTATTGTGACGTATTCCAAACATGATTTATTATGTTTCTTAATAATTTTTTAATAATTCTTTATTAGATTATTTAAATCAATGCTTCAGAAGATGAATCTAGAATTTGAATTAAAAAGAAAGCTCGAAATGCTCGTTTTCCGTAAACACGACATATTTCGATATGATCTGATTTGATGCAGACAGATCAATTACATTTTAAAAGATATATTTATATAAATTTATCGATTCTTCAATTAAATAAATTAAATATAACACGTATCTTTTGATATCATCACAAAATCATTACAATTATTTCTCAGAAGGATATATTTCAATAAAAGATAACGCGGATTCCAAAATTGAATACAAAGAGGATAAACCGAATTACAGTAAAATTGAAAATTTAAATTCAAATTCCAAAAGATAAGTTCTTAGAAAAATATGTTCTACAGAAGATAAAAACTTATTTCTCATTAATAATGATAATAAAAATTCATTTTTTTTATTAAATCCCTTTTTTTATCCAAATAATATTTATCTACACAATTATGTAATTACTCATTTGTGGTCTTAAGAAATTCTTTGTTTAATATTATTAATATTTATTTCTCTGTTAAGAGCTTCCAAAAAATGAAGCACACGTGCAGGCTTCTACCATATTTCATATATGTATTAGGTGTTGGAATTAATTCGTAGCGTTTTACAAGTGATGGGAAGTACTTTCATTAATGTATTTTTTAATGCTCATGTGAAATAAATAACATTCTTTCATTAAAAAACGCTACGAATTAATTCCAACACCTAATATATATATTATATATATATATTAGGTGTTGGAATTAATTCGTAGCGTTTTACAAGTGATGGGAAGTACTTTCATTAATGTATTTTTTAATGCTCATGTGAAATAAATAACATTCTTTCATTAAAAAACGCTACGAATTAATTCCAACACCTAATATATATATATACTATTTTTTTTTAAATTATGTATAAAATGTTTCATAAATTTTACTTTTTTTAGTTTTTATATATAATAGCAAATACAAATTAATTATCACATATCAATAAAAGTTCACGACATATATAATGTTGAATAATTAAATTAACAAAGACACATACTTGTGATTTGAATTATTATAAAAACGTAAGTAAGCAAAAAAAAATGATATAATATTTCTCGAATAGAAAATTCACTTTTAAAAATATATAGATATAGATATGTCGTTTTTATTTATGTTTTACAATTATGTGTAACTTTACGAAAATTATATTTCATTACATATTGCTCAGCTATTTAAATACATGCTTTAGAAATACATGCTTTGACTACTTCGTAAAGAGGAAAATATATATATATATATATATATATATATATATATATATATTAGGTGTTGGAATTAATTCGTAGCGTTTTTAATGAAAGAATGTTATTTATTTCACATGAGCATTAAAAAATACATTAATGAAAGTACTTCCCATCACTTGTAAAACGCTACGAATTAATTCCAACACCTAATATATATATATGTTACCTAAAAAGAATACATATAAAAGGAACACCAGTTAAAATACTCTGAATTAAAATATATAGAAACCTTTATTTTAACAGTGTCCATATTACATATAAAAAAAACATGCGATAATACAAAACCGCAATGCTACAAAAAAAACATCATGTAAATATAATGTCAAAATAATTTCTTTTTCATCCTAATGATGTAATAAAGCAACACACATAACGAGGATACATTAACTATCCTCCGCTTAATATACATTCTCAAGTACATGATTCCAGATTTATTTCCATGATGTATCGAACGTCTACATATAAAAACTATATAAAAAACTGTATAAGCAAGTAACTCTGCATTAAATTGATTTACGTGATGTCCCTCCTAAATGCACGCATTATCCGATCACACCAGCGACGTTAAATAGTGAAAGCGGACTACTCAATATCTCGAACGTTCCCCTAAAATCTGTCCAGAATATCGTCATCGTGTGCTTCTTACTCCATATACACGCAACGATATCGAGCCATCGTTATGAAATTACTTGCAATCACATACCCTATTGAGATCTATTATACCTTACCTGCGGTGGAATCCGTCCGCGAGGGTGTCCTTGCAAGGGTTGCGGCAATCGACCGGGTTGTCCGTAATTTGGGCCCCATTGACCTACTACAACACCAGCGATTTCCAGTTGACCACCACGCGAAGGGATTGGGCGACGCATTAAACCACGTTGCGGTAATGTGCCGCTGCCACGACCGCGCATCAATCCGTCGTTAATAGTACAATTAGCAGGCAAAATATTGGAGGGAACTGATACACGAATACCTGTAGTAATATTAAATAAAATTATTATACAGATATATAAAAATAGATAAAAATTATGTATTATTAACATATGAAAAAAAATTAAAATGCTATATAGAAATAATTTTTGTTATGTAGAAGAATATTAGTTCGTAAGAAATATAAAATATAAAAGAATATTAGCATTTCATAAGTAAGATTAGTTTTTATTATTTAACAATTTGCTTATAACAAATATGTTTCTTTATAGAATATTAATTAATTTTCTGTGTAATATCTGCATTTGAATTGTTCTTAAAAATATACATAATTTTAGTTTTGTGATATATAATCGATAAATCATAATAGTTTTTTAACAATTTCAATTGTCACAGCAATTTTCAGTTTTATATAAAAAATATATGAATTGAGTTTTTTTATCAGAATATTTTATCGCAGTTTTGAGATTCGTAGGATTATATTGATGAACCCCACGAAGCAATATTAACTGCTTTTGCTTTACTTCCATTCGAAATTCTATTACAAAAATAGGATGCTGGAAGCAACTGGAAGGAAACTGGAAGAATTATTAATAAAAAAAAACATAAGATAAAATTCTCAAAATTATCAAAATTCGCGTATCTATTAATCAAATAAACTGTAACCAATTAAACTAAACTATAAAAGTTGTTAAATTAATTCTGTTCCTTTTTCTCTCAGCTTACAATAGCTAATATTATTAACAGCTTATGTAATTATAACATTAAATTATTAAATGTCATATTAAATATATTATACTAATTAAATTACGTTAAGTAAATGTAATTAAATGGAATATAATAATGTATAATTAATGCAGTGTTTTTCATAATTAAATTTTGAAGGCTATTATTTTAATTAGAAATTTATTAATTAGAAATTATTAGAAACTTATTAAGAAATTAAAAAAATTTCGAAAGTTTCGTAAACTACATCCCAATTAAAGACAGATAAATAAAAGAGAAAACATTAATGCATAGCTAAAATGAATATAATATACCTGGCGTGACAGGTAAAGGCGGTCGCGCAAACACGACGGTAATTCCCTCGAGTATAGCTTTTCTCATTCTCTCGACCTTTACAACGCGGTCAATATGACCGCTGCATAATTCCAATAAGTTCTTAGCAATAGTAGCACGAGCCAACGTATGATGGAACAGTTTTCCATCAAAGTAAAGCCAGGGGCAGCACATTAACCATGGAATCGGTGCGCCACATGCATCGTTCGCCAACAATGCAGTCTCAACACCAGCCATGAACAAAGTAGCCAATTGTACACCGCGTGATGTCACTAATGGAAGCTGTATACAAATGATACGTTAAATGTTGACCTATTCAAGTATTTAATCATTACCTAAAATAACAGCTGTATTGTAAAAGAATTATACATGTTCATTTTACCTGTAAATCCTGCAAATACTGAGCATTCATAAGCTCCGGTGAAAAAGCTTGCGCGATGAAAGCGTCTAATTCCTGACGGCGCAAGATCTTTATTTTATCAGAAAAAGACATAATGTATCTGTAAAAGAAACAATTAGAGAAACACTCATTGATCGAATCATGTTCAACTAATTAAAAAAAGAAATCTGATAAAAAGCTTAAAATAATTATAATCAATATTCACCTTAAAACACAGGCCATAACCAGCAGATGTTGCGGTACATATGAGGTATTTAACATTAGAGGTGTGTCTGATCTCATACAAGTCAGAAAACCCCTAAGCCTTCGCCTCTTATCATCTATAACTGTGCTGAAGAACAGGAAATCTTGTCAGTTTATAAAAATTATATGAGTCTACAGAAAATTTTAATTCAATAATCAATCCACGATGTTATTATATGTATGCAATTTAATTGAGATAAAATCACTTACCCAAACCACAAACGTTGAATCGTAGGCACGCCCCAACCAATCTGCTCTGCTTTCACCAATTCAGGAGTCTGATATGGATTGGACTTGGACCATACCCATTCTTTTATTGTTACATCCGGTATCTCGATCTTTTCACTATCTGTCGAAATAAATTTGTAAAATTTAATAAAGAAAATATAAATCTTTTATTATTTTATGTAAAACATTATACTTACCACCTTTTTCTTTACTCTTTGTAGCTAGATACATCCGATGATGGAGATTAAACAAAATCGCATATACCATTTGTCGAATTGGTCTATAAATGACATGAATAGAAGGAAATTCACGATGATTTTCGTCTTCCAGGAGGACCGGCAATTTGATTTCACCAGCGATGAGAATTTGATAAATGTACGGTGACATGAGCCCCTTCTGGTGACGTTCCGAGGCAGTGCGCATAACTTCTGGTGACGTTGTAGGAATATTAGTTTTCTCCAGCTGTCTCGCAGAATCGGCTGTTGCATGGGATGGCGATGTCGCCGAGGAGCTACTACTCGAACTTGACGAGCTTATCAAGAGATTGTGAGTACCGTTGATAGCATGTCCATCGCCTGTTTCAAAAATTCCAGACGTTTAAGATAGAATAGCAATAAATCGTCAAAAGCCATCGATTTTTAGCCGGCATACTTTGCTCTTCCTCTGTGCGTATAGCATCAGCATCTCCATGGCCCTGAATACCAGGTGGATCGATCACAATTTGCGGCGCCGTCTTTGCGTTGGCTGTTGCCTGTTTGTACGCGTTCAAACTTTCACGTTCGCTCTCCAAAGTTTCAGAGGCAAATCTCGACGTTTCCAAATTAGAGTCACCTTCCGAGACTGATGGTGTGTCGGACAAACTCGATTGAGTCTGTGTGCTCGGTTTGGAATCTAGTTTATGGACTGAAAAAGATTGGCACGGATATATTTTATTTTTAATTTATTAGTTATATGAAAACTAAAACTAACAACACAGATTTATATGTGATTACCATCTCCTTCTATATTCAGTTTCTAGAATTTTATCTTGAAAATGCTAAAACATTTACTTTCCTTATATTAAAGATTAATATTTTTTTAACAAAAAATTGTTTGATAGTACATCCCAATTTTTAAATATATTGAAATTGTTTGGTAATAAAATATTTAAAAATGTTTTTAATATCAAAAAGCCTCACCTTTTGTTGGTTTCACAGGTTTATAATGTAAAAACCCTTCTTTTGTTCCGTTTAAATAATATTGAACAGATTGTCTTAATTTCGAACATCTTGGATCAGAAACAGAACCAAACACCTTTTGTGAAATCACATCTAATTCTGCAGATGGAAGTTCCTTGACAAAATTCGCAATTATTTTAATCATTTGTTCAACGCTTGTCTTATTTAGCACATTGGTGCTAATATTATTATTTTTGTAGAAGTCGGCCAAGTCATTTTCGGTCAATATATAATTTCCAAGTAAAGCTGCCAATATACAGAGCCTGTCGGATGGTATGTTGAGAGCTCTAGTGAGCTCAGAAAGCATATATTCTTTTGTATCAAGAGAACCCTGTTATGAAAAAAAATATATGTTACGAACGATAAATTATCGTCACATAAAATATTGATTTCTATTACTAAAAAATACATACCTTGTATGTAAGTTTTAATTGTTCGGATGAGAAGTAGCGTGGAGGATCAAATGCAGCATATTCTGCATCATCAGCTATGAGTCCGTTGTAATTATTCTCACGACAGTAAGCAATGACTTCTTGGTGATGATCATCCATACTACATAACTGTTAAAATATTAGTAACGTTAATTATGTAATATTTTATAAATTTTTTAAACTGTACGCAATAATTAAAATATTACTGTCTCTTTTCTTGTGCATTTTAATTAAATTTGAATCAAAAATTTAACTGTAACTACAAAAACTAAAAACAGAAGGTAATGTTTTATTAACTTACAACTGTGACATTCAGATGCCTAAGAGCCATACGTAAACTGGTCCTTAAACATACAGGAGGAGTCCACCAGATTTTCGGTGGCGGCGTACCTTTCGTTGTTATATGTTTCAAGACCTAAACATTTCAGAAAGAAATCTTCAAAAATTTTAATTAACAGTCACAATTAATCTGAAAGTATATTTGTATGACAAACTTACATTGTTAACTTTAGCGCGTACTTGCAACTGATGTTGCACCCAATCTGGTCTTCGAAGAGGTTCGAAACATCCATTAAAGAACACAGCTACCTCCAAGCCCGACATTTCCATTGCTTGTATGAGAACAGCAAGGAATTGGAGCATACGGTTCCATTGTCCACCACAAGCCCAATCTGTATCAAAGTAACAATAATATTAATAATCAAATTATTTCTATTCAAGAAAAAACTAATGAATTTTAAAATTATACAGTAAAATTCGTCTTATCAAAATTAAATTTATTTATGTTTATATTATTATATATTTTTTTATTATTTACCTGAGAAGAATCCTCCATACAATCGATCCAAGCAGCATTCTCCATCGAGAACTAGTCTTAATTTGCCGAAATTGTGTATCTGCTGTCCTTTAATTACACGATTACGTTGAGATTTTTGAGCGACCATACGCGCTATTTTCAACAAGTCCACAGGTACAGATCCCCCTTGTACACAATTGCCGTCCAGGAAAGTTTGCAAGTCTTGAATGCCCATGTTTCTAATATTCCCGAAATATATTCCGGTCACGAGTCACTTTAAGTTTGCTTCAATTTTTTCTTTATGTACACAATAGTTTTATTATCTTTATAAGTTGCTTATTTTTGTCTTAAGACCAGCAACGTATTTGCTCTTTTATGGTCGATATTTTTTTGAAATATTTTAAGACATGAAGAAACCTAATTCCAATTTCAAAAGGTTCAATCTGCAAAAGAGAAAAGCCGGCAATGTACTCTCAATATCAATATAGAATTGTAAATATTACAATCATTTTCATTAAGCAAAATCTTAACTATCTGCTAGTGATTTGTTAACAAATTCCACAATAGCAAACCAAGCAGAATTTGTTTCGTAATCATCAAAATAAAATCACTTATGCCTATTTTCACCAATGATAATTTAATTTTAATCTTGGTTCAACTAACTTTTCATTTTTTTCTAGTTCTAAGTAACAAAAAATTAAGAATAAACAGAATCGAGATTAAATTTAATCTATATTGATGGAAATAGATATTATACTGATTTATCCTTTTAAAAAACATAAACATCATTCTTACTCTTCTTGACATTCAATAGTAAAGATAGAACAATATTTATGCCGACTGCGTCTTTTAAAAGAAAAGCAATCATATCTTAGTATCTTACATAATTTTTTGAGCTTTTGTTACACATGATAAATCATTCGCCCTTTTCTCTTTTCATCATCAGAAAGTATTTATAAGGTTGTGTATTTAAAAAATGTACAAAATGTTACAACTAATTACTTGGTGCTCCAAGCATTTAAAAAAAGCGTAAGATATGAATGACCCAATTGTATATAGAATTTACGAAATAACAGATTCTGCTCGATTTATACAATCGATCGATCAATTACACTAACAGATTTTGTTATATTTTTGCTAACATTCTGTTTACAAAATTTGTAACAGATACGTTGTTTCTCACAGATTTTATGGGATACATGCAGTCTCGCGTCGACTATGACCAAGTTAGTTTTATCACAGTCAGCTATTAAACAATGACTCCATTTACTTAACACTTCCGCTTTACAAGTATTTACAAATGAAAAAAGGGAGAACTAAAGCGACATAATTCATTTTGTACGTTGCTTCGTAAGTTGCGTCCCTCTATCCCTCTCCACGTCCCCGCCCCTCCCTTTCCCACTCCTTTCCTTCTGAACGAGATGACAAGCCCGACGAAGAATTTCCGTTTTGACGTGTCCTGTGGACCGTTGCGTTGCAGAGCGTCGCGTAGAACGCTGGAGAACGCGCAGTGTCGGAATTACGAGGGATCATTCGGCGCCATTTACTTTGTTTACGCGCACATCAGGACGATCGGTGTTAGCCGCGTTCACGCCGGCTGGCCTTTCGCAAGGACCGGTCCCATGATGGTGGGATGGGCCCAGCCCCGTGGATGGGGACCGTTATCGTTAATATCGGATACGAATCCCGAATCGAAAGCGAGAAATATCGGACGGTATGAGTCGGACCGGTTAACGGACGAATCGGAGCAGTTGTCTTGGCATTGGTTGGTCGGCGGAGTATCGCGGTCGCGCTTGATCGCAAAAAGCGGCTCCCTCGCGTTACGGAGTACGCGGGACGTGCGCTGATACCGGGTTCTCGTGGCCGCGCGAACACGTCCGGATGATCCGCGCGTGCCGCCGCGACGTACCGCGTACTTACGTTAAATTAGCGATAATCATCGTGGCCCCAAAGAAACACAAAACACACGGGCTTTCGGAGTTGGATGACGTCGGAATCGAAAACGGAAATGACCACCCCGGTACCGGTGGCGCGCGCGGCGACCGCCCGGCACGTCGCGCTATCCGGTGCGCCGATTGGCCAGCTCGTGGCGTTCTCTTACGTCACAACTCGGTTCCGATCAGCCGGCGACTATGGTCGGCCGGAACTGCGCGACGCGCCATTGTTTCGAAAACACAAAGCGTTCTCGTAACTCGTTTCTCATTCTGCATTCTCTGAGAAAATTCACCGCAAGTTGTTTACCGCATACTTTTTTCACAAACTATTGTTTTTTTTTGTACTAACTGATTCATTTTGTTATCAACACATAAAATTTGTATACACGATAAAATTTTATACATACATATATTTTAGGAACTTGTGTCTAGATATTAAATATTTTTTTTAATAAAACTTAACTTTAATAAAATAATTTTAAAAAATACAATTTAATTACTGAGATATCAAATTTTTATAACTTTTAAATTATTATTAAGACTTAAGAAACGATCGTCGTATATGAATACGATAAATACGAATTTAAAATTATTATTATATATTAATATCTTTTTTAAATATTTAATAAAACAATTTGGAAAAATTTAACTGTTGAATTTATGATTAAGCCAATGTTGTATAAGAGACAGTGATTTTTTTTCTTTTTTGTAAATACATATATTTTATAAATGTATATCTGTATCTGTTAACAAAATATCGTTTTAAACATTTAATAAAATAACTTTGAAAAATACAACTTAATTATTGAATTTATGTCTGACTCAACTGATGTTGTACAAGAGACATTTAATTTTCCAAAATTTTTAAATTATTATACATATATTAATATCTTTTTAAATATTTAATAACTTTCACAAAAATATAATTATTAAATTTATGATTCAATTAATATTATATAAGAAATAGTAAGTCTTTCTTTTTTGTACTTTTATATATACATATATTTTATAAATGTATGTCTGATGTTTATTTATTTTTTAACATTTAATAAAATATCTTTGAAAGATATTTAATTGATGAATTTATAACTCATCCGATATTGTAAAAGACTCTAATTTCTATTAAAAAATCTTATCTATATTATTTATATTAATATATTGTGATTTTATTTTTATTTATACTCCTTTGAAATTTTAAATAATTGTATTTTTATATAAAGGATATTTTAATAAATTTTCCTTTTGTTCTCTCTAACTCAATAATCTAAACTTAAAGTTACGCAGTTACTTTGACTTATTAATGATATACAAATCATATCAATATAGTAGATATACTTCATTTTAATATAATTTTTGTAAGTTTCATGTACAAATACATTCACACATATCACAAATATACCATACGTTAGTAACGTTCAGTCAGTGCTCTTTTCACGTTACTAAAAAGATATGGAAGATCAAAATGAAAAATTGTAATAAATTATTTAAATCGCTTCAAAATCTACAATTTAACTGGTATCAATAAGATATGAACAAAAGGATAATATTATGCAGCTTCCTATAGAAAAGAGAAACATTTTGCCTTCTGTTCAACCACTTGGCAATTACAAAAATTTCTACGATATCAGAAGAATTAACAAACTTATTAAGTTGTATAATCTAAATTGTTTACAAACTTGCGATAATGAAGGTCACCTTCTTGAGAGAATTCGAGATAACTATACATTGTATAGCTACGCTTCTAGAACAAAGTCTTTTGAATATCATTTTACATTCTCCTCTATTATTACAATTCATCGTGTTTCTCATCTTCTTCCTCTTCCTCTTCCTTCTTCTCGTCATCAGAATCCACATCCAACACCTTTTCGCTGTTTACTAATTCCTCGTCCTGCAATTCCTCCTCCTCAGGGATTTCATCCAAGGAGATACCTAAGTTCTTCCTCATCAATTGTTCCACGCTATCTGCGAAACTAGCGGTTTCTCGTAACATATAACCCGATCGCAAAGTTGCCGTACGGAACATCATCAGGGCGATGTCTTTAGCTGTCTGATCGGTCGAATCAACCTCGACTCTGCGTAGCAATTCTCGGATGAGTGGATGCCTTGGATTGATCTCCAAAGTTTTCTTCTGGTTCAAATAATAACTCTTCTGTGGATCATCGGACTTCTGATGTGCGTTCGAAATCGCCAAACGTTCCATATTGCCGGTCCAGCCAAACATACTGGCAACCAAAGCACAGGGAGAATCAGTCAGACGCTCAGACACTTGTGCCTTGCTGATGTGATCCTTCAGGATGTCGCTCAGCCACTTGACTAGAGGCTCAAACGTTGTCTTCAATTGTTCCATTCGGTCTTTCGCTCGTTCGCCCTCGTCCAGCGTGAAACCTTCCTTTGCTACATTTTGAAACTTTTTACCATCGAATTCCGGCAATGCCGATATCGCGTATTCGTCTACTGCCTCCGTCAGATACAACACCTCATAGCCCTTTTTGTCCAGCCGTTCAACGAATGGCGATTTCTTTACCTCGTCCTCGGATGCACCAGCAATGTAGTAGATATGTTGTTGATTGGACTTCATGCGAGATACATATTCAGACAGGGAGGTCATTTCTTTCTGTGTCGACGAGTGAAACTGCAAGATCTTGGACAGTCTCGCACGATTCTGAGGATCCTCGATTATGCCTAACTTGATATTTGTACTATATTCCTTCCAGAATGTTTGGTAATCCTCTTTGGGAATCTTCTTGATCATGTCCAATACCTTCCTGATGAGTTTTTTCTTGATAATCTTGATCAATTTGTGCTGCTGAAGATTCTCGCGCGAAACATTGAGCGGTAGATCATCGCTGTCCACAATACCTCGAATAAAAGATAGATAATTCGGCATCATGTCGGTGAACTTGTCAGTGATGAAGACTCGCCTGACGTACAACTTGATGTTGTCAGATTTTGTACCGTAACGATTAAAGCTGTCACCCGGTTGAACCTTCGGGATAAACAAAACAGACTTGAATGTGACTTCACCCTCAGCAACGAAATGTGTCTTCGCTAGAGGTTCCTGATTATCCTTGGTGAGTGTCTTGTAGAATTCAATATACTCCTTTTCGTCAACTTCGTTTGGCTTCAACGTCCAAATTGGTTTCGAGTCGTTCAACAATTCCCAATCCCATACAGTTTTGTCTACTTTCTTAGATTTCTTCTCGTCCGCATCCTCTTCTACCTTAGCGTCATCCTCCTCATCCTCCTTGTCTGAATCAGTGTCCTCATCTTTTTCAACATCTTTTTTCCCAGGCTTATCTTCTTCCACTTCTTCAGCATCGACTTGTATAACTTTGCTATTCCACAAATATATAGGGAAATTGATGAATTGCGAATATTTCTTCACTAAGGTTTTTATCGTATCTGGTTCTAAGAAATCCGAAGCTTCTTCTTTCAAATGTAAGCTATAAATATTTAAAAAATAAACTATATTAAAAGGATTAATTCCATAGCATAACAGGAAATAAGAATATGTATCATTAGGCTTCGAGAAACTTTTTGAAACTTCCTAATTTGTTAAAAACAATTCTACAACATACCTTACAGTCGTTCCTCTCTTCAAGGTATCTCCTCGAGGATCTTCAACAATGCTGAAGTTGGAGCTATCAGATTCCCAGATATACTGTTTATCGTCATTATGCTTGCTGGTAACAACGACGACATTCGCAACCAAATATGCGGAATAAAAGCCCACACCAAATTGACCGATCATATCGTTCATATCCTGAGAATTAGTGACGTCCTGCATTTTTCCCAGAAACTCTGCTGTGCCAGATTTTGCGATAGTTCCAAGATTATTTACTAAATCTTGCTTTGTCATACCGATACCAGAATCCATTATATGCAATACTTTGTTCTCCTTGTCTGCTTTTATTCTGATAGCCAATTCCTTATTTGTGTCCAGGACACCTTTATCGGTGAGAGACAATAATCTAATTTTATCCAATGCATCAGATGCATTCGAGATCAATTCTCTGAGATAGATCTCTTTGTTACGGTAGAGAGAATTAATAATAAGTTTCATCATGCGATTAACTTCAGTCTGGAATGCAAACTTCTCAGCCTTATCTCTTAGTTCCTTTACTTGAGCAGTATTTAAACCATCGATCTTTATCGCTTCCTCTTCTCTTTGTACTGCTTCATGATCTGCAATATAAAATTTAAACATCAAATGTGTAATACAATAATTAATGTTCTTATAAATAATAAGGCAAAATTTCATATAAGATTAATTATTGATAAAGAAAATTACATTTATCAAATATAAATGAATAAATAAAAGGACTTATTTCACTCTTTTTTAAACAGAAGATTCAATATACTTAATAAATTCATAATAGATATGACAGATTATATATACAAATTCAATGTAAAAATTGAACAAATCATAATCATAAAAGAAATTCCAATTCTGTATGAAATAAACCTGCACTTTTCTAAACTATTAAAACATTTGAATAATTTCGATACACATCAACTTCAACGAACTCCTCCCACCTGTTACAACACTACCAACTTTTATTTTAAAAATTATAGAATAATTATAAACAAAACAATTTTCTATTCAATTAAACATCAAGATAACAACCTGTTCGCGATGCTTCACGGCTAGCTCCAAGATCATCCTCCACGGTACCGGCGTTCTCTTCGACCTCATCCTCAGCCCGGACGAATCCTAAAGAGCAAGCAAGTGCGTATAAAATAATCAAAGGCGCATTTCGTCTAAGATGAGAGAATAGATTCTTGCTTACCTGCCAGCAGGAATAATCCTGCGATCAATAGATAGAGTTTCCTCATCGTCGCCGCGTCGTGAAAGACCGTGAACGAGAAAGAAATCACTAATGAATTCGCACGCGGCCGCCACGACACTCCGCTGTTTTTTCACTGACTGTCACGGAACAGTCGTGACGACGATGCGTTATACGCGACGACACGGGGCGGCGAACCAATCGCGTCGAACCACGCAGCACGTGCCGGCCAATGACGAGCGCACCCGACAGCAGCCCGTACAAATGGCGTCGCGCTATTGGCCATACACATGGCTATCATCTTATTCTAGAAGATTCACTCGCGGTTGAACACGCCACGCAGACTCCAACGACGTATGCAGAATTATTACAATCGGAAATTGAATTATCAGTAATCGAGCGGATGCTACGAAAAATACGATATATCGCCGGCTAAATTGGAAATTAAAATCGGACTATTTTCAGTTCCGGAGACTCCGACCGGTTACGTTAACGGCTTACCGGTAAATATTTGTCACATTGAGATGACTCGTGAATGTTCTACAAGAAATATGTTTATTTTGATTATTTCTGTTGCTCTTACAATTGTATGAGCGATACAACGATTTGTACTTAGGAATGTTAACGTTGGGAATATCTATAATTGATTTCTATCGATGTAAATTGTTGATAAAGAATGGTGGAATAGTTTACTAACTTCGCTAAAATGGTTCGCTTGATAAAACAGAAAGTTTCCTTATCAGTAATTAATAAACAAAAAATGCAAACTATTTTTCTGAGTGTCGATATATAATTGCGATTGATAAAACAGATTTTCACCTCTTTTTATTAATCTCCTTCGAAATCAATAATTTTTTTTACTTTGAACTATACTGATCGACATATCTCATTAAGGAAACAGTCTCACCAATTAAATTTAAAAAATAGAGTATTTTTAGAAATTTTTTTTACAGAAAGCTGTTTCTGTATTCAAACGTTCTGAAGTTTTTACACATAAAAGAGATCCCAACAAATGAGAATGGATTGAAATGGATTTAGATTTTCAGAAATATTAATTCACGAATGTTAAAATGAATGCTTTTCAATCGTGAATGCATTTTTATTTATTTATAGGAATTGCATGGAGCGTATCTCTATGCCTTTCAATCTAAAATTAATATTAGTTTTTTTCTGTGCATTGTGAATACTGTTTAATTCAAAATTTTGAATAGGAAATACAGTTTTTCAATTCAATTGCATCCAATTGAATCTAATTGAATCCAATTGAAACCAATTAAATCCAAAAAAAATATTCGCTATTTAAAATACACATTCGGATAGAAAAAAATTTCAATCCATTTTAATCGCGCGCGATTAAATTTCTTTGCTGAGTACATATATAAACTATACCTAAGCAGAATATCAAGTCATTATGTCAAAATGACTTCAAAATGATCATTAAAAGTCATTTTTCAATCATTTCCGATTTATTTTAATGTCATTTTAACGTTATCGTGACTTGTTGTTCTGTTTGGGTAGCAATATTTATCGATTAGATACACATGGCGTGGCGAATTTAAACGTGCCTTATAATAATAATAAGTATACATTGTTAGGCAATTTGAATACGTTCAGTATTTCAGAATTACAATGGCTACGGTCAAAATCTCACTACAAATGCTTTGAAGCAATTTTTGATTAGTCAATTTGTAAAATTCTTTTTTCTAATTGGTGAACCAAACGCTTCAAAACATTTGTAGTGAGACTTTGACCACAACCAATGACATACAATTAAGGCGAAATTTTGTGAAAAATAGGATGAGATAAGAACTGGAGTTATATATTTAATAAATTGATATAATGATGTAATACTTGTACATAGTGACGAACGAAAATATTGACACAATTTTACAATGTTGTAAAATGGGCTGCGTCTTTGAAGAAAAAAAATAACAATAAAATATTAATTTTTATAGAATTTTTATAGAACTTTTATTTGATATTTTATATAATTATAAGAAATAGATTATTAATTAACAAAGTTATATAAATTATTGATATTATTAAAATTGATTGAAATTATTGATATATAGTAAGTAGTTCTATTTCTCTTTCATGTTTTTCTTCTTTTACTTTTGCATGTCTTTCTTATTCTTAAGACTTAGCTTATTTTATATTCTCAAATGTTTGAAAGTGACAAAATACATGTCTTAAATATGTAATGATGTCAAATACGTAATGATTTTGAAATTAAAAAAAAAACGCCAAAATAAAGTCATCATTGTTGTTAAAATGTCAATTCATCAATTAATTCGTTGAGCAATTCTAAACATTATTGAAATTTTAAAACGTCTTTTAGGTGTCTTCAAGATATCGCAATTTCTTTACATATCTAATAAGAAAAGGGCTATCTTTCAGCTTGCAGTTAATAAAGTATTAAAACATTGCTCTTAAGAAATATCCGCTTGTCTATTCTTACTCAATTGTTAGGGCATATACATTGCTTTAATGATGAACTGTCGTTGTCAATTGACATTTGACCACGTGTGTTATTTTGTCATGCTATCCTACTGTTACATAGTTGTGAAATTAGTCTACGATCACGCAAAAATAAATAAATGTAAAAGTTCAAGAGCACAGAACGCTACACAATATTGCGTACACATCACTGTTAGCTAGCAACTATGTTACGCGATGTGCTCTAGATAGGGCTGATCAAATATGTACGATAATTTCTTTACTTCCCGGACTTTCTGTTGCGATGCTGTTTAGTTTCAGTTTATCGATGTAGTCTAAGTTTATCGAGACCAATCTAGGTTTGTCACGATATATTAGGTGTTGGAATTAATTCGTAGCGTTTTTTAATGAAAGAATGTTATTTATTTCACATGAGCATTAAAAAATACATTAATGAAAGTATTTCCCATCACTTGTAAAACGCTACGAATTAATTCCAACACCTAATATATTTTTGCACCTTAAAGTAAACAATTAGATGATAACCTAATTTCTCAGTTAATTTATAAAAAGGGAGAATTTTCTCAATTAATTTTGTATTAAAAGTCAAAAAAACTCTATTTGAAATATTTTTTAACGCAAGATATTTTTGAAGATGTTAAAAAAAAAATTTTAATTATAAAACTTTTAAAGGATGATTTACTTTTTTTCAATTTGAAATTGGACATAAAATATATATATATATATATATATATATCTTCTGGATTTTATTGGATAATAATATATTTAAAAAAAAAGTTGGATATTTAGGTAACGTCTTCAGTAAGTTTGCTCAATCCATGTTAAACAGTTTGTGTTTGAGTTTATCCTATCCAGTGAGACGCTCCTTGAATTTAAGAATCTAAATCGATCAAAACTTGCAGATTAATTATATCATTAATTTATATTAATATTCTGATAAGACAATCAGAAATTTTTTCTCAGTGATCTCACAAATAAATTTCTAAATATCTTTTTCAATGTAATAACTAAACTAATTAAATGGCAATTACGACGATCCGGGCGATTATTCTCTCAACCCTGAGCGTTCTCCGATTCTCCTTCGACCTCGCCCCTCGATGAAACAATCGGTATCGGCGATCGATCAATCAATTAGTCACGCTTGCAATCGGCGCGGTTTGCGAAGCGGATGCAATGGGCGTGTTGTGACAAATCGGTCGTTATGGATACATCGTGACGCTCTGAGGGCCCTGCAGTGTATAGTCTCTTCCCATACATCGTCCAGGGTGTGTACGTTATACGTAATGTGTGTCGTCGTTATTGTCATCGTCGTCGCGCTATAGGATGCTATAGGATTCGTGACGATCCGCCATGCGGAGGGACTTCACTCGCCTTCCGGTCCTCTTGGAAAAAACGTCGCCGTTATCTCCTCCGCTTCCTCTTGCGAAGAGTAAGCCAGGTTTCTTCCTTCTTCCACTGATCTCGTGAACCATCTGTCGTCTTCCACTGCACACGCGCGCGTCCTCCACTGCGTTCTCCAGCGTTCTCCATCTCGTTCACCGGAAGCCGCGAAGCTAAGGTGAGTGATGCTGCGCGAAATATGTGGAAAGAAGAACATTTGTAATCGTTTCTACCAATGCAGATTAATGTTAATCTCGATTCAACTTTTATCTTTTTCTGGTTCTTAGGAAGAGATAAAGAGTCAGACTCGTATTTATGGTCGATTTTTATATTTGAGGCTATTTCAGTCTTAAGCCAATCAACTGATTGTATTAACATCTTAAGACATTACTTAAGATTGCGGTCTTAAAATAAGAATGGACTATGAATCTTAATTGAATCGAGATTACAATTAAACTAAATTGATACACGTAGAAAATTTTTTCTTAGAGTTTATCTTGAAAATATGATAGTCGTGGGACAACATTATTTATTTCTAAGAATTTTGATGTAAATCTCCTTCATTTATTAATAAAACTATTAACAATAAAGTATAAAATAAGTTTGATTAATTTTACTGAAATGCATGGTAAAAATCTTTAAAATATTGTATTGTACTATCTACCATATTTCATATTAAATTTTAAAACAAAATTCTCTCCATGTAGAGATAGACAATCGGATATTCTTTCGAATATTCTTTTTGATATTCTATTCATCGCAGTTTCTCGTGAATTATCCGCATGAATAATTTTTCTACAAGTGTGTAATAATTGTTACGTTACAAAAAATATCGGAATAATGAGACTAACATTATTGCAAAAAGGATAATATTTTTTATTAACAAAAGAGAAAAATAGGATGTGCTTAACTATAATTTTTCCGCGCTATCTGTTACATCTATTTCAAATTACTTTAAATCATAGTGAATCATAGGTGAATCAATACGTAAGTGGGTGTAATAATGTAAATAAATATAATAAAATTTATTCTATTCAGCATTTACATAAAGAAAGAAACTTGGTTTACAAACTTGGTTTTTATTTTATTCATTCATCCATATCTTTCTCATATATATATTCCTATTTTAATTGCATTTCCTGTCTCTCTTTCTAATTATTCTTTTATCTATATTTTAAATATATTTTCATAATTAACATGAAGGTATTGTTATCTTTATGCAGTTGTCGATAATATGTCGAAAACAGTATTTCTTAAATAATGTTATATGGAATATGAAAAAAAAGTATTGTTTTAAGCCTTCCTTGAAGTAATATATATAAATCTTTCGAATATTTTTAAATATACTTTTATATTATATTTAAAACTTTAGTAGGAAGTTATTTACATTCATGTCACTCATGTCGAACCGAAAAAGAAGTTTCATGAAATAATTAAAGACTTTTAACGAACGATTGCTTCCACACATGGCGGTCGATGACAGGAAACGTGAATGTCGATGTTGCAATGTAGAAAACTATTATTCGTAAAGTGACAAGTTAGCAACAAGAAGTTAATCAATAACCCACTTTTTATCTGCCTTTGTGCGCATGATAGTAAAAAACCTTATCACTATACATCTCACTACATGTGCAAAATTGCATTTCTGTCAAGATAAGTAGATTAGATATGCACGCGTTCAATGTTCCTTACCGACTTTTAATACAATTAGCAATCAAATTGGGATATGAAAAAATATTTAATCATATTATTAAATCATAATCAAGATTTTATAATCCTAAATTATAATCAAGAATTTATAATCCTAAAATAAAATCGTTCTTGATTCTATATTATATGAGCAAAGTGGAACTTAAAGCAAAATATTTATCTCGGTGATGGAATTTCATAATCCTAAAGTTTATTGCATTAACTATTTAAAACATATTAATTAAATACATTAAATACATTAATTATATTTGTAAAATTCAAGTCTAAATCTAACTTTTTGACTTGCTTTTTTTGCTAATAATAAATTCCTATTCCATTTTTAATTTCTTTATCTTTTTTCTCTTCGATCTCTGACACTATTTTTATCAATGTGTTCTTTTTTTCATATCATTTCTACATATAAAAATTACTAAACTCACAGCAATAAGTCATAAAACACACTTTTCGAAAGTATAGAATTTTAAGCTTTAAAATCATTTTTTAAAATTTAAATTTTGTTCATTTTTAAGTTTTTTGAAATAAAAAAACAGATACGAATTTTTGCACTCATCCAATAATGGGTGCTTTCCATTTAATGACACAAATATTATTCGATCTTTCCTGGCGATACAAAGAATAACAAAAACAGAATAACATTTGTGTCACCAAATAAAATGCACCCAATATCTTTCGAAACGTTGCGCAGCATCACGTTTCTCTTGTAAATGTCCACTTTTGGAATGAACGCGCGTTCTTGTCCCTCTCTCTTATCTTTACGTGTTACACCTGACTCATATTTGTCACGTGAGCGAATGACGTTTCTCTTTCCAGCAATGTTCAGCTTGAGACCACAGAGTGCTACGACGCGACAGGAGATTGAAATGATTAACAAGGCCCAACGGGCTATAAACAACACCACGGATTCCATTGAGAAGTTACGTCTACTTTGCCTGGCTAGGGGTGCCAATGGCATTCTTGGTTTGGGTAGGTGAGTCTCGAAAGCATTCTTTAATATTTACGTTGTTATTAAATGCAATTACAATTAAAATCACAAAGCGGAACTCCTTATTATGTTTGTTCTTCTTATAACTAGATCGTATGTCCCAAATTATATTTTTTCAATCTTTTTCTCGTACAATTCACTACATTTTGATCGATATTTCTTTTTATATTTCTTTCTATTTACACTCTTCCTTTAATTTTAATTATTATTATTTGAAAAAAAATAGTGTCTTTTCAACTACATATTTCAGAAAAGACTTTTGTTTAAGACAAGATTTTGATTTTTTTGTATATTATAAAATATAAATATTTATTTCTACCAATGCATACTACCGCTCAAAAGTATTTGCCCAGTCTTCCTTAATTAAATAAAGAATTTCAATTAATCTTCTTTTTTGATCTTTTAAACTTCTAAATGTTAGGCTTATAATAATAATGTTTAGCTCAAAGTTTTACATTATACATTATATATTGCTTTCCTACATTCAAAAAAATGAATTTTCCAAAAAAGGGGAAAGGGAAAACCTAATTTTTAACGAAATTACTAATTAATTAAATAATATTGGAAATAATATTAGGGAAAAATTCTCAACATGATCAAATATCATTTTTATCATTTTTTTGTTTCATTATTCTTTATTTAAAAAAACACTTTAAATCATGATAATTTTGACGATTTTTTATTTAATTAAATTAATTCACTTTGATGATTGATAGGATAATATTTACATTCATTTATGTTAATAATTCAAGAATCAAGATAATTATTCAAAAATCAAGAAAAAATACTTTTAGTGATAGTATAAATTAATTATAATCTCAGCTGAGAGAGAGAGAGAGAAAGAACTTTATTTTTTATTTTTTTTTAAATTCTAAGAATAAAAAAATTTAGAGAATAAATTAAACCGATTAAATTAAGTCTACAATAGATATAATCCCAACAAAGGAACGACAAATTCTAAATAAAAAAATAAAACAGTAATTTTAACAAAATGGATTTTAATGATTACTAAAAAGAAAAATTGCAAAAAAAAATGCGAATACACAGAGATAGATAACACAGAGAATAAAATCCAAAATTGATGCAAACTTTAATGTTAATAATTTGCGGATAGTGATTCAACATCATGTGCATGCGATGATGAGTTTTTATGTTTTTATCACATATGAATCAGCCCGATATCACTGTCCTCGACTTTTATACTTACCTATATACTTACGTAACATGTTGAGACATTTAAATCTCGCGTTATCACATATTTCACCAGGGTATTCCGTCGTATGGACGATGATGGCAACAAGAAATTAAATTTTGAAGAATTTAAAACGGGTCTAGAGGAGACCGGATTGGAACTTTCTGAAGATGAAGTCGATGAAATCTTTAAGAAATTCGACACTGATGAGGACGCGAACATCAGCGTTGAAGAGTTTCTCGTTGGCATAAGAGTGAGTTCATGTATTTTTTAAATTCTGCTTTCTGCTTATTTTAGCGCTGTTTGACACAACATTTATGCGTCGTTCAAACGAAAAATCGTATTTAAAAATTGACGATAAGAATCTGAAAACGAGCATTAAAATATATAATGCGCTTAAATATGTAATCGTAGAAATTATTAATTAAATTGATGAGATCATTTTTCCCGTCAGCCACCGATGAATCAAAGTCGCAAAAATGTAGTAGATCAAGCGTTCCAAAAATTGGATAAGACCGGCGATGGGCGGATCACCGTCGACGATCTACGAGGAGTTTATAATGTGAAATGTCATCCGCGGTATATCAGCGGTGAGGAAAGCGAAGAAAGTATTTTAAACAAGTTTCTCTCGAATTTCGAGCATGGAGGCAACGTAGACGGTGTCGTAAGTAATTTTATGATATTTCTCACGTACTCTTCTAGTCTCTTATTTCACAAGGAAACGTGCTACATTGGAAAAGTGAGATGAAGAAACTATAACGTTACTAGCTGAAAGATCACGTTTGAAATAAATATTTTAGGTGTTCATATCCTCCAAGTGGATCAATAAATCCTTGAATTCAAAATCTAAATAGCTTATTGATGGTCCTCTTCAAACTCTACAACTTTTATGTAATAACTTATATTTAAAGATATCAAGAAATTATTTAAAAATCCGTTATGGCAAAGTTAATATAAATCAGTTATATAAATATAATGAAAAGAGACTCATAGATATATTTTTATCAATTTATAAAAGTTGTTTTAATAATAATAAGAAATTTCTCAATTTATTATAATGTTATATGAATATAATATACGTATTATTATCTCTATCTACAAACAATTTGCTTATCATTATGATCGTTCGCATTATTCTTAATTTGATACCATTATTATTTATTCACTTAATTTTTATCTTCCTTCTGTTGCAGGTAACGCAAGAGGAATTTATGAATTATTACAGCGTAATTAGCGCGAGTATAGACAATGATGCATATTTTGACTTAATGATGCGTAACGCTTATAAGCTATAACTTTCGATCTCTTGATTTGCATTTCACAGAGATAACATGCCGGTCCTACATCTGTCTATTCCACTGCGATCCACATCGACAACTATAAAAAGTCACTATTCTGCTAAACCAATGTATAAATCAATATCGTTGTCACATTACCATAAATGTTTGTCTTGTTAGGCCCGCACTTTCCGCTAATTGCAGTCTAGCAAAAATAATCTAGTAAAAGGTGTCATTATATTAATATTCAATATTAATCATACATGAGTCATCGGAGTGACAAATTAAAACCGGTATACATATACATATACGTAACTTCGTTAATTGTTTATTCACCGAAATATCCTCGGTCAGGAAGAAGAAAAAAAATCGCGTTACGATACAATTAATAACAATCGATACGTAATCGATTTTAGGGAGTTCCTTAAAAATTAATCTACAACTCTATGTATTTTTTTCCCTTGTTGAGTTTATTTGGTTATCAGACAACTGCAATAACTTTTCCATTTCTAAATTATTAAAAATTGTACGACGAGACAGAAGTGAGAAATACTTATACACAACTTTTTTTTCTTCTTCCTCGATATATTATTAGCTACTTGCGAAAAAAGTTGGTTATAGGGTCCAATTTTACAGCGCGAATTGTGGTGAACGCGTCCTGCGTATTCGTTTACGTTTTTTTTTTTAAATTCCTCTTTGTAATCTTATGTTTATTCTTCTGTGCATGAATATATATATATATATATATATATATATATATATATATATATATACATGCGATTGTAAAACGGATTGACTTCTCCACCTAAATTTAATTTCCTACGATTTGATTCACGTACTTATTTAAAGTACTCTATTTATTTGATTCGTTGTAATCTACTTTTTATAAGGTGCAATAAAAATAAAATATAATAAACAACAAATATGAGTAGACTCATTAGCCTTTTATAATTAATTATGATGATTAAATAAGCCATTTTTTTCATTAGTAATTTAATGAGGAAATAAATTATTTTAAAAAGTAGTAGGACTGATAGAATCTCGAGTGACATATAAACAGAACTGTAATTAATAATACAGATAAGCTCAATGTTTTTCTGGGAATGAGAGCGATATTTCCGTAACTCGTTCCAATTATAATATACTCGAAATTAATACCGAAGCTAAATGTATGTAAAAAAAAACCCACATAATGTAAAAAATCAAAATTTTATAGGAACCCAAATAACATTTATGTTGCGTAAGATATCTAAAAGATGTCTTCAAATATTTTATATTAAAAAGATGTGAAAAAGACATTTTTTAGATATCCAAGATAACATGTATGTTATTTGGGAAAAAAATAAATATACGTATTACATATGATTATATATTTATTTTTTCTTAAATAACATACATGTTGCATAAGAAATCTAAAAAATGTTTTTTAGACTTAATCTTTTCGATATATAAAACATTTAAAGACATCTTTTAGATGTTTTATACATAAATGTTATCTGGATTCCTGCAAATAAAATTTTAATTTTTTTTTTTCTAATAAAATAAACTTTTCCATCGCTTTGTACGTGATACAATTTTTATTTAAATATGAACATCAAATATGCGAAATTATAAGATGACCTTTGCTACACACCCATTGTATCAATAAAATAAATTATCGAGACTTGATTTATGATCATTATGTAATCAACAATTAGCTGCTACAATAAAATACATCTGTAGAAACTACGCTTTAAAAAAATTTCCACATAATTGACGATGTATTTTTTCAAAACAAAAAATGTTAAAACTGAAAATATATTAATTTCAATTACTTGAAGTTACAATGATAAATAAAATAAATAGAAAAAATGTATTTACATTAATTACGTGGTAAAAAATCGGAAATTACAGTTTCAAGAAGTCTCTAAAGGTTAATATTGAATATTTAAGAGAATATAAAAATTGTAAAATTTATTAAATTAAATAAGCATACAATTAAATAATTTAATATCTAATATAAAAAAAAATTAAATATCTAATATAAATTAAATAATAACTATGCGTATGATAATGTATGAAATAAAAAAAAAGAAATGCATCGGCCGGGAATCGAACCCGGGCCGCCCGCGTGGCAGGCGAGCATTCTACCACTGAACCACCGATGCGATGTTAAGCTCTTTACTTACAAAGTATAAGAACTACTCGTGAACTACACGTAAACAATTTTTAAATCTATAAAATATATTTTTATAATATTACACTTTAATTTTATAACTTTTAGAATTTATGTTAGCGAATAAGTCACCCAAAATAATTTCTATTTGAAAAATTGCGTTTTAATATGTTTTTATAATCATAAAGATTAAAATACCAAGACTAGAAAAAGTATATTTTTATTCTAAAATTAAAATTTTATAATATAATTAATAAATTTCATAATGTAATAGTAATCTTCTTCGTTATATATAAAAAGATACAAAAATGTAATTGCCGATTAAAAAAAATCCTCCCCGGCGGGGAATCGAACCCCGGTCTCCCGCGTGACAGGCGGGGATACTGACCACTATACTACCGAGGACTTGGTAATAAAGTGTTTAAAATTTATAGTATATATGTTTCAAATAACGTTTATCTTATAATAAGTAAAATTTTTTTAATTTTATTAAATAATAATTTGCATAATTTACTTAAATACCATCTGATAAATTTAATGCATATGTGTTAAAAACGGACAAATAAAATATCAAAGTCCTCATAAAAGGAATATATTCTGTATGTATTTATAATATAAAAATTATTTAAAAACTAGACTATGTTATAAATTAAAGTTCTTTTCTATAAATCTTTTTTCATAGTGGTTAATTTATAAGTCAATTTTAATTTAACCAATTTTTAAAGACAAAGATTAATCTATTGGTGCTCACTATTCATCAAAACTTTCCGTGCCTCGTAATGCATACATATTTGCTTGATTCGTCATTAAATTATCACATATACGTAAAAAAAACTAACAACGCAGAATATTAACTTATAAAATGGACTTTGTTGTTCTTGTATGCACGCACTCGCTTTTGACTCACTTAAAGGAATTCTTACAGCAATTAAATTAGTGAGCAAACACATATCTAGAATTTCTTGCGCCCTTAGTAAGAAAATATATTGAAGCCACTCTCCCTCCAGAAAAAAATTTTTATTTGACGATAGCCGCAGTTTTCCTGTAATATAATATGGAGATTAAGAAAATAACATCTGATTTAATGTGGTTAAATATTGAAAGCATATTGAAAACATTACAAATATTTTATTCCCAACAAACGAGAATGGATTAAAATGGATTGAAATTTTTTTCTTTCCAAATGTGTATTTTATATATAAATAACGAATACTTTTTTTAGATTTAATTGGATTCAATTGGATTCAATTAGATTCAATTGGATGCAATTGGATTGAAAAACTGCATTTCCTATTCAAAATTTTGAATTGAACAGTATTCACAATGCACAGAAAAAGCTAATATTATTTTTAGATTGAAAGCATAGAGATTGAGAGCATTGGAGGCATAGAGATACGCTCCATGCATTTCTTATAAATGAATAAAAATGCATTCAGGATTGAAAAGCATTCATTTTTCGTGAATCAATATTTCTGAAAATTTGAATTCATTTCAATTAATTTCAATCTATTCTCGTTTGCTGAGACATACCTCTAAATACAAATTTCATTTCAATCCATTCTCGTTTGCTGGGACATACCTCTAAATACAAATTCCATTGTATCTATCCTATTGAAAAAAATTATGTTATAAAGTTACATAATGAAATCATGTAATTAAGACAAATAAATCACGTAAAGAATTGTTTCAAACCAGCATGTAATAATTTTTAAAAACGTTAAAAAAAATCACATGATATTAAAAATAATATCATCCGTTATGTGATTTTATAGTTACCGAAATTTTAAGAATTTAATGATAGAAATAGAAGAGAAAAAAATGTATCATCACGTAACTTTTCAAATTACGTCATTTTTTTAAAATTACGTAATGATTTGGAACGATTCGTTACATAATTTATTTGTCTTAATTACATGATTTCGTTATGCAATTTTGTGACGTGATGTTTTTTAGTAACGTACATTCTATGAGCTGCAACGAAGTCCAAAATCTCCGACATTTTACAGATCACAATTTTTGCTCTCCCTGGATTTGCGTCCTTAGCAGAGGCCAGTTTCGCCAATCCCTAACTACAGCCCTGAGACATGTATCCGTCGCGGTGGCAACGAAAATTTCGTACGTCATGTGATCGCAAGGTGGCGCGCACGTACATAAAATCGACGCACGCGCCAAGCACGATCAGTAGCAGAATAATCGTCGTGAAGGTTGGATTGTGTACTGTTTCTATCTTTTTCTTCCTTCTTCTGTCATTCATCGCTTCTCTCTCTCTCTCTGTTTATCGGTTTCCCTCTCCTTTTACCTTCTACCCTTTCTCTCCATTGTTACCAGATAATAGCGCTTGCTCATAATAAAGGATTGGTGACAATAAATGAGCTGGCCAGCCGCGGGAAGGTATATTGCTGTGTATTGTGTTGCCTGAGGAGAGTTAGTGATCCGTGTGCGTGCATGCGTGAACATATTTCACTGTGAGTGAATTCCTGTGGATACCTACCTTCGCGATCTATACCTCATCTTTCTCCGTAGAAGACTGTCATCTGCTGCCAAAATGAAGCACGTCGTATTCATTGTCGTAGCTGTATTTCTCGGTATGTTTGGACTGATTGTCATCTCCCTCATTTCTCAGATTCTTTGTTTCCCCGTCCGAATTCCACTTAGCAGGTATAATAATGATGTGTAATCTATTCAATCTTAGAATCCAAATATAGATAAGACATTTTTCCCAGGTCTCGTTGCTGTTGATTTATCTTTATTTAGACTAGTATCTACATACGCTCAATGAAGTACGGAATATTTGATATTTCTCACGTAATCTTGGAAAATCTGCGAAATAAAAATCCTTTTTTTCCAGATCCTCTGAAAATCTAACGAATCATTATTAAGTTGCTGAATTAATGTCATTGGAGTGTTTGTGGAACGAAAATTAGAATTAGATATTTGTCGACAGTTTTTAATAATGCAGAGATCTGTTTAGACAGTGAAGAAAGTCGCTTGAAATATAATTACTAATTGATGTATAAAAGCGGTAAACCCCCGAGAAAGTCATGATTATCTATCGGAAATAACAATGATAAGCGACACCCAGAGAAATTCTAAGAAATTGTCAAGAAAGTACACAGGGAAGTCCAATTAGATTTCTAATGCTTTCTCAAAATATAGCAGAAAATCAGAGATATATATGTAACATTTTACATCTTACATATATAATCTAAGAAACATCGTGATAATAGAAAATTATGCTGAACTTGTTATGCAATATTTATACTGATCACAGAGCGGAAAATCATCTATTGAAAGCAAGCGTAATGTTTAAACTCTTGTAACATTGCAATCTGAGATATTTTGTATATTTTTTGAATTTATTTATATTAATACTAAGATCCGGTTTGAATATAAAATTTTTCTTATTTTTTAAATTAGATTTTGATCGGTCAAAATTTGGTAATCGTTTATTTGAAATGTTTCTTCTGTTAGATATTTCTAGAAAAAAGATTAATTTTTCCTTAGAAAATTTCCTCGCTTTTGACATTATGAAACGTAGAATAACTGATATTCTGAAAAATATTCTAAATTTTAATGAATACTGTTGAATAGTAATAGTATACAGGGTTGGCCATATTCGACGGAAAGATCTGGCAACAACTGTAACTTTTAACAGAGATGTTAGATCGAGTAACGACGTTTCCCATGATTGAAAAAAAAACATCTTTCCGTCGAATATGGCCAACCCTGTATGTTTACACTATCTGTAAACATACATTTATCTGATATAGGAACTATTAATTTCTTTAACTTATCATTTTTTAGTAAATATTTATTGTAGATATATGTATTTATTTATATTGCTTTAAATTAAATGTGTACTTAGTTCTATTCAAAAAAGTATGTCTTAAGATTCAATAAATTTTTCTTCAATATAGACTTTTGAAATTGAGAGAAATTTAATTGTAATCTGGATCTTTTTTTGGCACAAGCGAAATTTCGCTTTCAAATTTCTCCAAAATAAAGGAGAGCGAAATTCTTTTCTTAAAAATATCTTATTAAAAAGCTATTTAATAATATAATACAGATATTGAAAAGTAACTTTGAATTTTTCCACATTTTTTGAAAGCCTAGTAAAAAGTAGAACATCAAAAAAAACGATGGAAGTAAAAATATGATTGCAGATAAAGATTTAATTCTAATGTCGAATGCTGTTTAAATGTTTTTCTTTTGCAACAAATTTCTTTACCGAAAGGCAAACCATGAAGAAGGATGGCTCGCGAAAAGACGATACTGCTAGCGTTTGCCATTAACATTATAGATGTTAAAAGTCAATTCCATTGTATACATTGTATACTGTAAATACGATAAGATTAAATGAAATAAAATTATTGAAAACTTCAAAATTGAAACTTACAAATTTCTTATTATAATTTATTATAACGTTCAATATAACGACTACCTTATAAAGATGACTCAGATATTTCAACAGATTACGCGTATGGTCCACTAGATTACACTGTCCCGGAATGTTTCAAAGAAGGCATATGGTTATCACAATTTTTAATGACTAATTATATGTCGATCATACACACAACGTGTTATTGCGATGACGTAATCTTCAATCGACTCTCAACGGAGTCTCTTTCTTCGCAACAGCGAGATTAATCGTATTACGTTCAATTATTCATTAAATATAAAATTATAATTGTTAACCTTGATTTGAATTGAAATTATAATATAAATCACCTTCTTCGAAATTAAGCGAATAATTCGTTTTAATAAATTAATCTCTTTGAAATAAGAAACATATGATTTTTATAATTTTAATATCGAATATTAGAATATCATCGAAATGATGAATATTCGAATTGCAAAATTATTGCCGGCTTCACAACAGAAAATTAAACAAACTCTCGGCTCATTAAGTTATTTAATATAATTGTCTTTTCGAAAATGTTACTACTTATCGTTATTTATACGTAAAGAATCCAATGGTTATTGGATTTTCTGTCCTCTATCGTCCTTCAGCAGATCGTTCACGATAACGTTTGATCGTTGAGCAACAAGTTTGTAATATTATGTTTGACGCACTTTGTCCCATGATTACGCATTTAAATGTGATGTTCAAACCTTGTCGTCATATCAGTAAACCGGATATATACCTTATTTTGATGCCTCCTATTATTAATAATCGGATTACAATAATAATTATCAAGTAAAAATTATGAAGAATCTATGTATTTCTCAAATAATCCAATACATTTTAAATATCTGTTAATTTCTCTGCTAAATATCGACATTAAATTTTTAAAATTATATACATTGAATGCAACATCGGCTATCTTACTGTCTTTAATGCATTCAACTATTAAGACATACACACATAACAATAATTTCACCAATTAAAAAGCATGAAGAATCTGCGCATTCCTCAGATAATTCGATATTTTAAATCTCTATTTCTTTATTAAATATCGTAAATTTCTAAATTGATGTTAAAAGCAAACATCGGCTATCTTATCTTTGATGCATTCAACTACTGATAATCGAATTGTAACAATAATTGTTTGTTAAGTAAAGAGTTCGAAGAATCTGCGTATTTTTTTGGATAATTCGACATTTTAAATCTCTGCCAATTTTTGTACCAAACATTTTTTTTTAATTTTCTGTTAAATATTGTAAATTTTTTAAATTAATGCGACTAGCAGAATCTGGAGAAATAGTTTATCAAATAATGTTTTTTTTTTTAAATTAATGAATATGATTATTAAAATTATGGAAAGTATCGCAATTATTAATACTTCATTTAGTTTATCTCTTGAATTTTCTTTATCGGGGTCGGTGTCAGCGCACATGGCACATGAACTGTTCAAACTTCGCGACTTCCTGTTGAACGAGAAGCTTTTGCGCAAAACGCCAACGCGTACAAAAGAGAAGTCTGATTAGAACGTCTGATATTATTTCATCAACATATTAATTTATCATTAAACCTTTGTCTTGATATAGAAAAACGGAGTCAACGAACGTGATGTTTTCTAACAATTTGCGTGCTTATTATACGCAAAGAACAATCGGAATTTGAATCATTTGCTGTTATCAGCGAATCCATAATTCCTGCAAAAAAAAATGTATAATAATACCATGAAACGGAAATTGATGTAAGATAAATGTTAAATCGCTATGAGAAATTGAGTCATTACAAGTTTTGACACTTTTAGGAGAGATACTTTATTTGTATCATGTTCATGTTTTTAAAAAAAATTGAATAATTACATTATATTGGTCGATAAAGTAAAGTTTCTTATAGAAGATCTTAAAGAAGACGTTTATTTCTTTAACATCGATAACATGTATAATCTTTTTGAAATCAATACTAATAGCATTCTTTTAATGGAAATATATTCACAAATCGAAGGCTAATTATATGTTTGAAATGCGATAGATAAAATTACATAATAACATTACATAATACTCCTTGCATTTCTTGTTAACTCTAATATATCATTTATGGGTTCAATGTACTCTGTGTGATTTTTTATATTTGCTTTAACTTTTTTATAATATAATATGAAGATCCGGATTAAATTTAAACAGAATTTTTAATTTTAATATTTTAGAATTTTTTTTTCAAAATGGTCATTTTTGCGAATTTTTCCAATAACATTTCTTTGAAGCATTGTAATTAATTGAAAATAAAATATTTATTTGATTCACAATTATCTGTCTTTGTCTGACTTCGTAGAATAAATTTCACACGTTTTGAGCTAAAAAATATCTATTCAGTCCAGAGATATATAGCGTGACAAAGTTGTAGGGTTTCACAAACCCTAATGTGATCAGGAAGGTAACGAAAAATAACAATGACTTGCTAAGATTAAGGCTCGTCCATGCCAATCGTGTTAATCGAATATACTGATTTCGTCTTCTTTTTTATAAAAAATGGAAAAATCTTTAGAGGTGAATGAGAAAAAAATTGTGCAGGATAATTTTAATTAAAAATAGATTTGAAATAAAAAAAATTGAAGGTAAATGTAGATTTGTCAATCTCTAAGCAAATTCCCTAATCTTTTATTTGCCACATCGAAATGTAGTATACTGTTAACTGGGATATTGACAATCGCTTAGTTAATATCTAGACTAATCGAGTAAAAATAATTTTTCCATCACGATGACTCATGATTACATATCTTTGTTTGCTTTCAAAACTCATTATTTTCCAGTTGATAATACTGATGTTATTCATCATAGCAATTTAATGCCTGTTCTACGAATATAGATTAATTTTAATTTTTATTTTATTTCTCTTCATCTTTTTTTAATTCTTTTCCAAAATATTTATGATAAATATTTATTATTATCATTCATTTTTTTTAATGTTATATAAATTTTATACATATTTTATATAAAGCTTTATTCGAAATATTATTGAAAGACTAAATATTTAATGTAATATTTATAATAAGTATAAATGAATATTTCTGTCAAGTATTTTTTATTTGAATTATGTCTTTTATATATATATATATATATATATATATATATATATATATTAAGTATTTCCCTAACATTTACTACAATAAATATTTCATAATATTTATAATAAATGTTTATAATCTATGCAATCTAAGATCATAAAAATATTTAAAATAAGACTTATATACTTATACATACTTATAAATGTTTTGTAAATATTTTATAAATATTTTATAAATATTGTGCTGGGTAGAACTAGAAAAAAATGAAGAATTATTTGAACTAAAATTCAACTACATTGGTAGAAACAGGAATAAGAATAGTTAAAACTCGTGTATACACATTACGTATTGGAAATTGAAGATTGCTAATTGAAGATTAGAATTCAGCCAATCAGAACAAAACGTATTAAAATTAAAATTATCCGACTCGTTGAATTCTAATCTTTAATTCGCAATCCTTAGGCCCGGTTTCATAAATATAAGATTAACCTTGTGATTTAACTTACTATTTATCTTTTTTTAAGAAAATCTAATTTTTAGAATTAGAAACAGATAAGTAAGTTAAATCGATTAAAGTTAATCTTACATTTGGAACCGGCTATAGAATCGCTAAAAGGCCGATTTTTCCAAAACAATAGTGATTTTAACTGATCTTTTTGTAAAGAATCGCTTTTTTGTTTTTAACAAGGAAGACTTTTTCAAAGCGATTTTTTTTACAAGAAATCCATTTTTAGCAAAGCAATCTAGAAAAATCGTATATTCTTAAAACCGAGTTTCAGTCTTCAATGCGTAATACAATATGGGCTTTATTGCTGAAGAAAAACACAAGATCGACTTCTTCGATGTGTCCTTAATACATCAACAAATGAAAGTATTCGGAAATTTCAGAAAGATAAGAATATATTCAAGGCCGGTACGGCTTGAATATATTTGACTGCATTCCATTTCCTGCAGTATTACAACAAAGAAAGCTAAACTGAACTCATTCGTTGAAGGTTTAATAATACGAATATAAAGTCCGTAAATGGCGCATTTCAAGAAAACTTTACAAGAAGCTTATTCTAAACGCAGATCTTTATTGGAGCTCAACAACTTTGCGTTATTATTGGAATTGTCGCAATAACTCGAGGGATAAAATCTAATAATCGTGAGAGATTTGCGGAGATAAAATTTGGATAATGCCTAATTTTATTTAATTTTTTTATGTCTCCTATGTTTTATTTACAATCTATAATTCACAATTTTATCAAACAAAAAATATGTATATATATAATATATATATGTACATATAAAGATATTTGTACATATAAACAGGTCAATGAAAGTATGGCACAATAATTAGTGCGCAAAAAACCTGAAGTTTCGATTTATATATACATATAAATTATATTTAACTTGCTGTTAGAGTTTCGAAAATGAGCTTTCTTAGTCATTACCTAAATCTTAAACCATAAGAAATTGAATATCAATTATAATTGATTATTTTTCTCACAATCGATTGTGATTGGTCAATCCTTAGGGTTTAAGACTTTAGCTTAGATAATGGCTTATTGTAAGAAGCCTATTATTACAAATTTAATATAGAAAATTAAAGAGAATAGATACATAACAAAAAACAGTTTAATATTTCAATCTTACATCTGCATTTAATGAATAGTTCTATAATATGCAATTAACGAAACTCGTGACTTTAGTTATTATAAAACACACACACACTCTCTCTCTCTCTCTCTCTCTCTCTCTCTCTCTTTCTCTCTCTCTCTCTCCTTTATATAATATTATTTTTAATTAATGTGATGTTAACACAAAATTAAATCTGGAAAAGTTGCACAGAGTATTTTGCACGAAATTGTCGTTGACAGTTCAGTAAAGATTCATTAATTTTGCTAAAAAATAATTCTTGAAAATTTTCCTTCTTTTTTCCTGGTATTCTGTAAGATATTCTTCTGTAGATCATATTGTTTGTCTAATAAGTCACGCCTGCGGATAATGATGAAATTACAAAAAATTCCACTAATGCGAGGTCATTACAAATAATATACCAGATAAACATCAATCGGCAAATATCAAACATTACTATAGCTCTCAGTTGTTTATTCTGTAGTAATCCTTTTTTATTAATTCTCTTTTCGTGATCAATATATCATTATTATATTAAATGCTAAATTATGATATAAATTATTCTTTTAAGAGATTCTAGACTGAAATAATTTCAAAGAAATCGTTAAATATTATTGTAACGTGTAATCATCATATTACAATTCTAATAAAAAATACACACAATTACTTTGTAAAAGTCCAATGATTAGCTCATATTTCTCTTTACAATATTATAGAACAAATAAAGGAAAATATTTTTCAATCAACGTTTCTAAATATAACTGCTACTTCTTTTTCTTAATCGTTGAATAAAAGATGAAACAATTTCATAAAATAAAAGACGAAGTTTTATCTTTTTTTCTATCGTAATCTACGATTTTTAAAGAAGCGATATTTCCGTTTAACTGTACAAGATATTGCTTTGTTTCAGGTATTGTTGGATGCACGCATTCACAAGAGAATTTACCTTCCACCGTCTCTCCTGAACTTCAACAGATCGCCGGTGTGGTGGAGGACCGAATCCCGGATATTGTAAAGAAAATAAACAAATCAGGGCTGTCCGTTGAAGAAGGCACGAATCGTTTTAGAGAAAGATGTGTAAAGAACGCCGGACCAGACGCATATGATCTTATCGATCGCGCCCAAGTTGAAGCGACACAATGTATTCAGAAGCTCATCAACGTTACCGAACTCTACGCGGAGATGGAAAAGTACAAGCCGACAGGTGATCTGGATATTGTCTTCAGGGAATATTGCAGCAAGCGCCAAGCTATACGAACTTGCGTGAGCAATTTCACGAATACGATGGCGGTTTGTCTGGACGAGAAGATGAGAGAGAATAAGAAAATAGTGATGAACATAACTGACTCGCTTCTCGAGTTTGTCTGCTACAAAGAAGGGGATCGAATCGCCCGTATGTATGAACTGAATTAATTTTATTTTAAATACAACAGTAATACCAAGTTCCAAATATATATTTAAGAAGCAGCTTGGATTATTATACATTAGCTTGAATTATATCTTTGCAGTTTTCATATCGGCTGGAGGACCAGAGTGCTTTGAATCAAAAACGCAAGAAATTTTAGATTGTGCCAACAAAACATTTGGTAATAACGTATCAAAATTGGATTTTGATGGTTTTCCTTTGGGATTTGAGAATTTCTCGGGTTGGGAGTTTAATCCTAAAGAATGCAGGTGAGTCGTGCGAAATTCACAAATTTGTTCTTTGACGATATTCCTGAATTAAATTTAAACATTCGTATTCAAAATCTTGCATATTTGAAAAATTCAATTTTTTAAATTAATATTTCCCTACGCCTTTCTGTACGGAAAGGAGAAATTTATGTTCGTTTGACGCAATTACAGGAACGTAAACAAATTGCAAAGCTGCGTTGTGACAGAATTAGAAAAATGTCCGGATCCTACACCTGCGAATATAATGGATTCTGTATTTAATTTTATCAAGAGAGTTACGCCGTGTGAGAACATACTCGCAGAAAGTGCTGCTGCTACTGGTACACAATCCAGTGCTTCGCATGTGGGCGCTCTTACAATTATAGCAACTCTGTCTACTGTTTTATCTGTAGCAAGCTATAGTTTCATCCCTGTAACGGTATGAATACATACAGGTACAGCTTTATTCCAAATATGTGAAGATACGAATAGAGATATATGAAAGTTTACATGTACCAGTAGTGCTAAATTTAATGTAACAAACAAGAACTCACAATTATGGACAAGGGTATTATACTTTCAATTTTTGTTCTCTTTTTTCTATTTTTTTTTACAAAATAAGATTTGAATTTCTTTTTCTCGCATAGCTATACTTTCTCTTATTACAAAAGTAATACAAAAATTGTTCGATTAATTTAATATGGATATTCAGTGACTAATATCAATAAAATAAAAAAATCAAATAATTTGAATATTCATATTAAATTAATTGAATAATTTTTTACACTAATAATTAGTGTAAAAAATCTAAGACAGTTTAATGTTTAGATATTTCGCACTTAATCAAAAATAGTACAATAATTAATCTTTCGGTGTCACTCTATATCGTATGTATATCACGTTGTCAGATTAATGTGAAAAATATCGCATAAAAATAATCGTAACATATTTTTTTCAATCAAAACATCAGAAATATAACAATAACAAGCAAATGAATCTTTATGAATAAAAAAGATGTACAGGATTGTTAGCAGTCAGGGAAAAAGCTAGGAAAAGTCAAAGAATTTTTTGGAAAAAACCAAAGGGGAGTATTAAATAAAAGCAAAGATAAAAACGTTTTATTACAATAAAAAATAAATGGAAGATGATAACATAAAATAAAATTTTTAGAGCATTTTTGTATTCAGTCTCAAACATAATTTTTAGTTTTTAACTTCTTCATCAAATAGCCTTTTTCTCTCAAAGTTTATGTTTTTCTTTATTCATTTTTTTTGCTCCTTTAATAGTATAACAAAGTAAAAAGAATTTCGAGTATTCGACAGGAGTGACATCGAAGGATTAACTCCTTTCTTTTAAAAGCTACTTATATATTAAGATTATATAAAAAATATAAATATATTGCTATATCTTTTATATGTTCATGTTTGTTATACATAAGAATACTTTTATGTGGTTATATTTATGTATCATATTAATGTAAAAAAAAAATATTTTACATTAATACGATAATTATACTAGTGTCAAGTTTATATGAATACGTATATATTTAATATTTCATTTTTTTGTACATTTTGTACATGTTCCAAAAATCTTAGGTAAGCTCTTTTAGGTAATTCCATTTTAAATAAAATATCTTCGTTTCTCAATAAATTTAGACTTTACAGAAAAATATGGAAAATAATTTGCTTCTCTGAAAAATCATCCGATTATATATTTTCCAAACACAAATTGTAATGTTAGTTCATAAAGTTTTTGTATAGTCGCGAAGAATAAAACAGTATTGTTTGTAAAACAGTTTAGAATTACATTTGTATGACATTTTGATTGATAAGATACAAGCACATGAATGTTACGAACTAATACAAAATTATAAGTGCAATATAAGTTATGGCAAATGTGTATCTTAATGTATCTTAATAGTTTAAGAACCAAAGTTTCTGATAATTTTATTAAGCAATGTATTTAATAAATTCAGTACTTTATTTACAACCGATGTTTCATGAACCTTTTACATTAAATAGATGTTAGAAAATTTTTTGAATATTTAAGAAATATTATCTATTTAAATTTTTATATTGTAAATATTTCTGATGAAAGATGCTTCCGTTCTGTATTTATAATATTACATTTATTCTTTGAAAGACAATTTTTAAAATTGTAATAATGTAAGAAAACAGGATGCATTCGGTTGAATAAATCAAGTGTTTAATATAATAAATTATTTAATGTATTTGAATATTAATATAACAATGATAATAATCACAAATGTACTATATTGATATAATTATATACATTCTACAGTTGTGAAATAGTCATTTTTAGTATATGCTGTGATAGAGAAAAAAGAATTTTTCATAAATATCAAAAGTATATTTTATTTATATTCTTCAAATATCAAGAGTAAATATCTCTTTATATACGAAGGCTCGATTAAAGCTCGATTATAATTTAATTCTAATCATTTATACCATTATAACAAAAATATCTCTTGTACTGTACAAAGCAAATATGTGTAATTATAATCACATTTTTAAAGTCCGATCGAAATTTCGGTTTTGATTTCGATCAGTTTCGGTAAAAAATCAGAGTTCAATTTGATTTCGATTTCGATTGAAATTAAGAGAAAATTTCAATAAGTAAACCGAAACTGCACAATTTGCAACGCGGCGAGCGTTCGAATGAAAACCTATATGTTACCATCGCACGAGATCAGCGTCGATTGCTGCAAATTAGCCGGCGCTATCTCTTTCTTTTTTATTCTTTTTTACGTCAAGTCGGCACAAATTCCAAATTGTCTAATGCCTGAAATTCCTTATAATTTAAGAAATAAAATATCTTATTAGAGATAAGATAATCTTATTTTTAAGAGTACATACATTTCACATATTTCGACATTTTGCAATGACTTTCTAAAAATTATATGATATTTGTAAGATTTATCTAATTTTCGCTTTCGGTTTCAGGCGAAATTATATAAAAACCGAATATTCGTTTTTGATTTCGGTTAGAAATAAAAAATGGATCGGACTCTACACATTTTACTTTAGAAGCGCTTTTCCAGCATAAATATTTCATGCTTAATAATAAATATTTAAAAAAAATACAATTATAAAAAGAAATAATTATAAAATACATCACAAATTACATTATTCATCAATTTAATAATGATGCTAATGAGCATCTGAAAAAGGGCTAAAAAATCTATTAGTGGAATTATGTTAAAGGTGGAAGTTCTATGAACTGTTCCAATCTGAATTGTAAATCAGTACCATCCTCCCATGGCACAATTTTTGCCTTCGTCGACATGGAGGTAGATAATTCATTTAGCTGATTGATAAGCGAATAGCCTTTACGGGGGCATGCCAGATCAGTCTCCGAGAGGCGCAAAATCGGACAGAGATCGTTCCTTCCATCGCCGACATAGACAATTCTCTCATAGCTTTTACCCTGTTTATGCTTATCTTGAATATAATCCGTTAAAATCTGTCCTTTGCAAAGATTGACAGTGCTCATCTTGCATGTGTCTTGAATATGATATGGGTCCACCCTCAACTTGTCTTTGTCATATCGGGCTGGGTTCGTAAAGACGTGCGACACAACATGATTGAGCTGCCTACTTCTCAGCCAAGAGTCTATGAACACGCTATTGGAATCGCTGATAATGATGATCTCGTGACCATTGCCATATAGGGAAGTGAGGAGTCTCTGCATTCCTGCAACTTCAGGTATACCAATAATAACATTTGCGATTTGATGTGATTTTACAGAGTTTTCATGTAGAAGCTCGAAGATCTTGCTCATATAGACTATCCAACCGCTAGACTTCCGTAAGTTGTGCACATCCTTGGATATCTCGATTGGCAGCAAATTTTGCACTACTAGATCAGTGTTGCCGTCGCAGATGGTGTGGTCAAAATCGAACGCCACGAGTATATTGCGATCCATCTTTACATTAATTAAAATATAATATAATCATTGCGTTATATAGTTGCCAATATTTAAAATTCGATATACCTGTTAAGACATTTATAGCATAATTTTAATTGAATTGCTTTCTATTTTTATACAAATAATAGGCTGAATCTTATATATCTTTATATATATATATATATATATATATATATATATATATAAAAGTATTTTATATGCAGATGATGACACTACTTGTTTACTTTGATGAAAAAATTGTCACATAACAATATAGGTTTATATAATCTCACTTTCAATGTGAGTTAACAAGACTCAGATTCAGTAAAGCACACGAGTTTGTGCAAATTGTAGATAAAAAGTTGAGTCACTTGTTAGATTGAAAAGGAACCTGAATTCAACTGAGTTATAATCTCGCAAATGAGAATTATCTGAGTTGTGATGTAAGTGGAAAGTAACTATTGTGTTTTCAATGTCAGCTGATATTACATAAAATTAGCTACATATATAGAATGGTTTATTTAATCTGTGTTTTTTTTCTAGTTTAATTGAAGTTAGAAAAAAAATTATCTAATTAAATATTAATTATTAACTCACTTGGTGGATACGTAAATTGATTGCAAAAGGACCGGCCGAGTAAAATCTATGTATAGATTAGTAAGAATTCACACCTGCCAACAACTTCTCCTCTTCACATATTTACTAACAATGGACGAGCCAAGCGATAAAGCGGGCATGCTTACCGAGCGATTGAATATGATTGGTTGGATCTATAAGTAACAACCAATTATGTTCATTTGCTCGGCGAGCAGGTAGCCGCTTTATCAACTTGAACGCGCCCAATGTTTTGAATTGATTGAAATGAAAATGTGCGCCATCTATGTTACTCAAAATGCGGGAAATTCATGTTAAAAGAAAATAACTATTTGTATAATCATTTGTATATCTAATCTAATTATAGTCAAGCATTCCCCTGTCGTTCGATTGTAACAGGGGAATACTCGACTGTAATTGGTTGATTCTTACATTCAGATCCGAATTAAACGGTGGAAATTAGGCTTAAAACTCTCTCTGTTTCATTTTAAAGCGAAAAAGAGATAGAGACAGAAAGAGTTTTAAGATTAAAGTATTAAAGTATAATTCATTTAAAATTAAAGTAAACGTTGGTGCAATCGGGCATAAGTAAATTTTCACGAGCTGCTCTAACTGGTCGTTTCAATGACAAAAAGGATCATATGATCAAAATGGAAGCTTGATATTCACCAATTTTTACTACGTGATCTTTTTTGTCGTTGAAACAGCCAGTTTGAGCAGCTCGTGAAAATTTACCTTAAATATAGTCTAATGCAGTGCAGGAATAGAAAGAACAAAAAAATAGACCATCAGATTTCTTCCAAAAAAAAGAACAGACCTAATACTGGCGTGCGCGTGCGCGCGCAAATTAAATCCCTCGCGATTCTGCGCGAACTTCACGACGTAACGAAAATCACGAGCGTCGATTGGCTCGCGCGCGTGTCACACTCGGGTATCTTCGGCCATGTTCGCGGGCGGATCGAGCACGTTCGTCTGATCTGGCTGGCAGGCGAGGGGGATAAGAGCCAGTGCACTTGAGAAAGCCCACCGTAGGCTGTCTCGACGTGTATGTTCTGAACGCTCCGCAACATGTTAATGAGTTTTCGTCTGCTCCCAACGAAAAATTCACGTGGCGTATTCAGTATACGAAAGAAAGACATTAGTTCAAGACATTTACCCTCTTGATCGAGTCTTTTACTTAGTACCAATTGTGCAATAAGCAAACTGAGGAACGATGCCAGGCAAAGGGGGCAGAAGAGGAAAGTACGGTAAGCGCACAATTTTGATATATCCGAAACGCATCGTTTCCTTCTCTTTTCTCTCGTTTCCTCATTATTTAAAGGAAAAAAGATAAAGGAGCCCTACGATCTGACGAAGAGCGCGCACGTGACGCGCGCTCGACATTATTAAATTATCGATTCGCGCCTCCGTCCGTCCATCCGTCCATCCGTGTCCCGAATGAATCACGTATCCGGAATGAAATCTGTATTTATTTCGTCGACTTACGTCACGACGCGAAGCCTCGACTCGATCAATCAATTCTTTTCCCTCCCTCAGGATTCGCCCACCGTCGCTAGCTTTTCCGTCTTTCCATCGGGCCCTTTTTGGCGCGCGAAAACGCGAGTTTCCCGGGATTCATGGCGGACAGCGATATGATTCCCATGTGACTCTCATGCTGATGACACATGGAACCCGCGACACGCGGTCCATCGTGACGCCTCGCGTCTCGCCGTATTACAGATAACACGCTGTATGGACGGAGTACACCTCCTAAACAATCTGTAAGGCGTGTCCGTAAAGTACGCGAGACATTCACGCTCGCAATTAAAAAACACGTCTCCCCTCTTCTCCCCCCCCCCCCTGTAAGAGGTTATAGGAATTAAATATCAGAGCTGCGAGGTGCGCGGCGAGCAACGCCAATCATGCGTTGAATATGTATTTATATTTCTTTTATGATAACGATGATAATTAGCGAAGGCGAATACTGGGACACTCGGCTGTGTCAGGCGAATGTATCGTACATGACTCGTGCGATATGTATATGTAGGGCATGTATATAAATCTCTCGTCTTTGTGCTTCACTTCCAAATGAATACTTTGTTCTCTTTTTTTTTCAACCGTTTTATTTTTATTTGCGCGTAAAACTCGAATTGATATTTTTCCGCATGACGGATGGCTGCGTCCAATAGAAAAAGTAGCTTTAATCCTCGCTGGATTTAAATGTATATGTCGGTCGTGTTAAAAAACCTTATGACAGTTGCCGAACTGCTTTTTCTGCTGAACGCAAACATGTGCGCGAGTAAAGCCCATGTCACACATTACACAGAGAATTGAAGATTAGAATTTGATCTGGCAATTAATTTTAATTTCAATCCGTTTTGTTCCGAATTCTGATCTTCATTCCTCGCGATCTCTTCGATCTTTAAAGCTTAAGTTCGTATCGCACGCGTTGCAGATTGAGAATTGCGATCTGAAAACTAGAATTAGAATTCAGGAAGATTAGAATTCAGCTAATCAGAACGAAACGGATTGAAATTGAAACTATTTGGCTGATCAAATTTTGATCTTCAATTCGCAATCCGCAATCTCCAATGCGCGAGACACGGGCTTAAGAATTTGCGCAATCAGTAGCAATCCATGGCAATCGGCGATTTACTCACTTCGTTTAAACTTATTGATGTTTTACAGTCTTCTTTTTTGTAGATATTTATCCGTTTATCGATCGGACAAATATTATCGCGCATAATGAGATATTTCCTTCGCCTTCCACTCTTCCCCTCCTCTCGAGTCCCTCAAGGACTCGGCTCAAATTGCGGATTTTTATTGTTCCCGTATTGCGCATTTGTTGGGATGAGTCGCAGCTTTTCGATATTTTCTCTTCGCTGCTCCGCCGACGAATTGGCGATAACTATAATCTTCTTCTAGTTGATAAAACTTAAATGCAGCTGAAAAATTGAATGATTCGAGAATTGCGGACGGACTTGTCGCAATTAAAAATAATTTTTAATTCTTGTACGATTTTAATTATTTTGGCGGCGCGTTCGTATATTTTCTTTACTTTTTCGCGAATATAAAATTGTGAAATTATTTTTTTGAAAATATACTTAATACGCGCGCGCGCGCGCATGTGTGTGTGTGTGTGTGTGTGTGTGTGTGTGTGTGTTGTATATTTTCAAAAAATAAAATTTCCACTATGTATATAATTTATTTATAAAATGTAATATAAATTATGCATTACATACAGAAAAATTATTTACTTATATTGAAAAAAAATCTTAATTCCAAAAAAATAATTTTTTTTAATATGAGCGCAAAGAAATATTTTTTTGAAATTAAAATTTTTTTTTCAATATATGTAAATATAAAATCTCTGGTTAAATACATTGTATTGTTATTATTAGCTAAAAATATTTCGTATTTTTTAATAAACAATTAAATAATATTTATTATATAAAATATTAAACGTATATATTAAACAATTATTAAATAGTTGTTATATATAGTATATTAAACGATTATTACACAGTGCTCTAACTTATCGCAATCGTGAACCTTAATTTTTCACGTTTTAATTATCAATTCTGAAACACGTGCCGAAACCCGTTAATGAGACAGGTACAGCTGTGTAGATTTCACATTATGTAACACGACATTCACTTTCAAGAGCTCTTATTATTTTCCTCAACTCGGAAAATTACTTTGCCTGTCAGGCTTTTATAGTTTCTGACTGCCATAAGATTTCAAGCTGCAACCTTTGGCGTAATTAGCGTTTATTATCAACGGAGATAAGCTGTTATCAAATCACTTCTAATCAATTTCTGAGAAATTTCCTCGCTCTTCTGGATGAGCCGGGAATATTAAAATCTACTAAAATCATTATTAAAACTGATAGAAACTTTACACATATTAACAAATACATGTGAAGTTTCTAACTTCATATGGCACCTTATTGACAATTTTTTACTATATTTTTTACTATATGAATCAATATTAAAAAGTGTCTTGTCATATATGAATCATTTTGCATTTTTAACTTTTGTTAATTATATTCACGTCTCACGCATTCATAAATAGATAAAATATAAAATATAAAATTATGTATAAATGTATCTACACAGCTACACAAACATATATATATATATATATACACACATACAAAAGGTTGCATTTATAGTTCTGCAGGGATAGACGAGTGAACCATATGTTTTGTATTCTGCTGACAGGTGGAAAAAGAGCTGAGTTTACATCTGATGAGGATTCAATCAACAATGATGCGTGCAGCGAGACCAGCGGCCAATCCGACAATCGTAGTGTGCTGGAGGACGCGAATGACAACGAGGTGGACGAGCTCGCGCAGCAGGAAGCGTTCGAGGAGAAGGTGAAGGAGGCGATCGATGGTTTGACGCAGAAGAGCGCGAAGGGTCGAATTATCTGTTTTAATGGTATAGAGAAAATTTTCGCCATCAAGTATATACCTGATTTCGTGGAGGATAGAAAGATGACTATCACGGATGCTGTGGAGCGTGGCTTGAAGAAGGGACGCGGCGATGAGCAATCGACAGCTGCCAGATTGAGCACCCTGTTGTGCGTCCAGTTGGGCGCCTTCAAGAGTGCCGAGATGGTTTGCAGAGATCTAAAATCGATTCTCACCTTCATCGCTAACGACAATACAGCTTCTGTCCATGCTCGCGCCGAGGTAACGTGAATTATACCGTGTCATAATGGCTGGCATTTGAAATCAATCTTATATTGAAAACTGTCCTAAATGACGTCTATAAATCTAGGTCCACAATCTTACTTTAAGAGACCGTGAGCCGTAAAGTCTTACATTTAATTGTATCAATTTCTTATGGCTTACGGTTTAAGACTTGCGCCTTAAAATCTCATTGTAGATGCCGCTTTAAGTGCAGTTTTAAGATGTCATAAACCAATCAGCATTTTATATCATATTGGCATTTTAAGATATTATTTAAGACGGTCTTAAAAATAAGAACGAATGAATATCGACCAATATTTCAAAAGAGGGTACAAATAATGTCACTTTTTTGTTAATCCAATTCTAAATTAGTTTTTAAATGATTAAGGCATATATGACATTTATTTAAATGTACTAATCTTTTTTTTAATGTATCATTATTATAATTTTTTAATCCATGAAGAAAAATATATAAGAAAAAGTAGAAATAAAAAGATCCAAACAGTCGTGAAAAAAAGTTGTATTCTTTTATACGATTTATTAATGATCAAACTTTTTATATTAATAAAATGATTTCAGTGTTGCTGGGCGTTAGCCATGAATCAATTCTTGTCGGGCAACGATACGACTGACACCATGGAAATCGCACAATTATTGTCGTCTATCTTTTCGGGCTCTTATTTGAAGGGAAACGGCGCGATCGCAAACATATCTCCGGACGTGGCAGCGTTACACGTGGCAGCTATCTCATCGTGGACCCTGCTTCTAACAGTTATGACCTCCGCGGATATCTACAATTTACTCGCGAGCGGCAAGACGAACAGTTACATGCCGTAAGTCATTAATTGTCAATACGCAGGAACGTGCGATGATGAGTACGTGAAAATTTTTTTTTTCCAGTTCACTCAATCGATTACGCGAATTGTTGGAATCACCACATCTCGACGTACGTCTATCAGCCGGCGAGGCGCTAGCGATAATATTCGAACTCGGTCGTGATTTCTCCTGCGACTACGAGCAAAATTGGGCGCTTGATCTAATCGAAATTCTCAAGGAACTCGCCACAGATTCCAACAAGTACCGTGCTAAGAAAGATCGCAAGCAGCAACGCGCTAATTTTAGAGATATTCTGCGTTATATCGAGGTAGGTAGTTTATTGTGCAACTATTTATTCGAAGGAATATCTGTGTTTTAAAAACGAGACTTGGCGATCGCATGCCAAGATACGACGAGGCGTTACACATTCCGTTTTACTTTTAGGAAGATATCGTTCCGGAGATGCATGTGAGATTTGGTCAGGAAATTCTGTATTTAGGGGGATGGTGTGCGAGAACCCAGTACAACGCTTGCTGCCGGCTATTAGGCACCGGTATCAATTTTCATCTTGCTGAAAATCAACTCTTGCGCGAGATCTTTCACCTCGGCAACAAAGTTCTACCTCCGCCAGTCACAATCAAAACGAGTAAATTAGAGCGAGTTAGTATTGATAGATGCACTTGTTTGTTTTAAACAACATGTTTTTAACAAGACTAAGTATCTTATCTTTTTTGTCGACTTGTAGACATTGATGAACGCGGCCGCGTTCAAGGCACGCACCATTCAGCGCAACAAGAATCGCGATAAACGATCTGCAGCTATGGCACCGTAATCTTACTTCTACTCTCCTATGCTGGTTGTCTCATTTTAGTGTAATACAAATATATTTGAATTTTTCCTTTAATTTATTGTAACTATTTAATAGCATAAATTACTGTTTTCTTAGTCGATTCTTAAATCGAAATTGTACAAATATTCTCCACATTACATACGCCCTTTCTCCTTGCATAAATTTTGTCAATGTTAATATGTGATTCATCTTGTCACTTTAATGGCTATATTTATTTAATGATATATATACTTAATGATTTAACAAATCCACGTGTATATACAAATCAAAATATATGTATATATACAATTGTAATGCTGGTAACAATGATTATATTATATATCATATAAATTATTTTATCACATGCATTAAGTGTTTTATCAACTCGAATATTGATGATCTTTTGAACTGTTATTGTTTCTCTCTTGGATATATTAATTGTATGTTAAATACATGTTGATTTTGGCAATGAAATTACCTGTTTTAATTGCTAGAGATTGAATTGTCTGATTTAAAAATGGTAATATGCAAATGCATGGAATTATTTCATATATAACAGTAATTGTATACAGTAAGTAAAATGTACGAAATATTACTAGCAATGTACATAATTAGTAAGTTATATGTAAGTTGTAATGACGTATTCAATTAAACTAAAATGTAGATTATATAAAAATAAACGTCAACGATAAAATTACCTGTTTTATTATTATACATCTTTCTCTATAGAACAATCCAATAGATACCGAACAGATCTCGTTATCTTTGACGATTTAAAAACGTCGATCACAGTCACTTCCATTAAAAAAAAAAACTACAGTCACGAAATCATAATTACATAACTTTAATTAAGTACATTTCATTCTATTTCGATATTTTCACGATAATAACTTTTTACAATCACAATTACAATACAATGGTACATAAAAATAATATTACACTTAATTACAGGACTTATTACTAATATTAAGCGTACAGTCATGGCAATCAATTTCTATAGTCTCCTTTCATTATATAAACAGGGTTGAGAACATTATCTCAAAAGTAATGCATTACCGTTATCGTTACTTTTTGTAAAAAATAATAACGAAACGAGAATATGGGAGTCAAGCGCGATATTCGGTGCACAGATTAAATAATTCTATAATAAGTCAAATTTAATTAATTCAAATCCATCCAAATATTAGGTGTTGGAATTAATTCGTAGCGTTTTTTAATGAAAGAATGTTATTTATTTCACATGAGCATTAAAAAATACATTAATGAAAGTACTTCCCATCACTTGTAAAACGCTACGAATTAATTCCAACACCTAATAAAAATCTTACAATATTTTGCTCTACGTACGTTTCGGCTCTAATATTTGAGCAAAAATGAAGATTAAAATCGAAAACTACATGTCGTGTTGAATGCTAGACGAAACGAGAGGTCAGTAGATTAAAGCAAAATTACGTTGTCTAACCAGTTGGAAGAGTAGATGGAAACACGTCCATCATATATTAAAATCAGATGTTATCAGTTTATAACGGTTAGTCAAAAAAAAGAATATAATTTAAAAAATAATAAGACTCGAGTAGCAGTAGTTCACATAACAAACTTTAAAAATGGATCCGGCCACAGAATAAAATTATACAAAAGAAATGCATACATAAATGGAACCGTGTCAAGTTTATAAAATTGTATATTACAAAAGATATAGATCCTTCTAATTCGAGTTTGAATTAAAACATTGACAATAAGATATACTAACGAATAAGTCACATGGTCATAGAAAGCATTGTTAATTAGAAAAGTACTTGGACTAACTCGTTATCGTTACCGTTACTTAAAAAGTAACGAAAATGATATTACAAGTAACGCGTCACTTCCCAACCCTGTATATAAATAAATACTGTTATGACGACGGACGTACAATAAATTACTATATATAATTATATATATAATTAATATAATTATATAAAAAGATTTTAGAAATTACAAAACACAGGTGAGTTCGCGCATGTTACAGTAAAAAATATCCTAATTATATACTTTTATTATTAATTATATATAATTATTCTCAAGGTTTTAATAAATAAAACTATATAATAATAAGAATAATTTTTAATAAATAAATTCATAATTCATTCATTTTTAATAAATAAAAATTAATGATTTTGTTAAGATATTGTCAATTCAGAATATATAAATTTACTAGTAAATGCATACAACTACCAATTTTTTTGTTTTTGCTGTAACATATACATATATTATAAATCGCTTCATAAGCGGCTTATATATGCATATTGATTATTTGTGCTTTAAATTCCTTCTCAGACAACATATGCCATCGATAGCCCAATATTCTGGACACTTCTCGCTCCGTGTTCTCGTAGCTATGGCTATTTACCTTAATCCATCGATAATACTCGGGTGATCTATCCAGAATTTTCGACCAAGCCCTGTCACATCTCTTCAGAACTACGTTTCGTCGAACATACAAACAGCGTAAGCATTTTGCGGTAGAGACAATCTCTAAAATCGTAGCAGTCGATATTTTATCTCGGATCATCTGTGAAAGAAGTATTTGTCACTATATTGTAAATCAATAGAAATTTGTAGACAAAAATGGAGTAATTCTTTTTTAACAATTAGTTATTGTTATATTAGAGACATTCAGGAGAAGCTAGATAATCGATGATTTATAACATTAATCTTGAATATAAAATTTTTTTATATCTAAATAAATCTCAAAAGTTAAGGACTTAATTTATTCGAGTTCTGAGTGATATTTAATATAGCTATTCGATTAACTATACCTAACCGCAGAAAGAAGAGAGAGATCTTTACATTTCAGAATTATTACAAATAAGAAGAGGAAGCTTAAGAGACTAAAACATTCAACAATTTAAATATTTAGCACGCGCAGCATTGGGATAAGTAAGCCTATAGAATAGTTAGGAGGAACTTACACTCACACAATAGCAAGAAAGACTTTCATAATGTGTAAAGGTACGAACGCATGCCAGCACATCGTAAAGTCGCGTTGTTAACATCATGTTTTAGAAAAGCTATCACAAGCTTTTTGATTCAAATACAAAATGCTACCAGTGTATGCAGATTCGGGCACATTCGGCAGAATTGCACTAACGCCTCGTCCAATCTCTTAGCGAAGCTCCTGTGTAGATAGTATCTCGTAACTCCCTTAAAAGCGTACACCCGTATCGTCGAGTCGAAAAACGCTCCGTGAGTGAGTACCATGGATGGCGAAAGCTGCAGAACATTATTAGCATGAAGTAAAAGTCCTGTACTTGTCTCTGATATAAAATCGCATATTATCATCTCTCACTAACCTGTGTATTTGGATTATCCAATACTATACTGTGACACGGTATAGCACTATGTTCCAGTAAATCTATAGGTAAAAGGATATCCGAGGCTTTATGACTCTCTATTTCAAAGTGAACTTTTAAATAAGGATTGCTCTTTTTCATCTTGATCCAAGATGATCTCTTTGGCTGAAATAAAAATCCGAATAAATATTTATCGATACAAAAGGATTAGTATAGATATTAGAGATTATAATTACCAATCTTATGGTAGTGTCCTTTGGACTGTATCGATTTTGCAGAATATGAAGGTGCCTCAGTTTTGTGTATCCTATTAATTCTATTATATCTTCATGCAAATTTTGGGGACTAATGACTAAGACCTAAAAGAATTTTTAATTAAATATCAGAAACTTATATATCAACTAATTTTATCAATCTATCTATTACACACTTGATGTACTCACGTTTAAGTTAATAAATACTCCTACATGTAATAATGGACAATTGTAACGCGTGGTGTTTATCAATATCAATTTCGACAATGTCTGAGTGCAATTTGTACAGATGTCGTCCATTAAGTGCAACGCTTCGTTGCTGTCGAGCATCAGATCTATCAGCTCCAAACATCTAAGATTCTGTAGGTTTCTCATCAGTCTCTTGAGAGCTTCCAATAGTTTTCCACCAGTGCCAAAGACTCTAATTCGATCGGGATCGTCCCTGTTTGCCATGTTACAGGGAAAGGTAAACTTTAACCTACGAATGTAGGTACCCACGCCAGCCACAGACGTGTTGTCCGATCCTTGTCGTTCGGCGTACCATGATATCATGTTCATGAATTCGTAAAGGTTGTAGAAATTCAACATGGGCTCGAATACGAGGGTGCGAAAGTTCCTTCCAACTTTGTTCAGGCAAGTGGATGTTCTTATGTGATCCAGGACGTACTGCCAGCCGCTGTAGTAGTTGAACTTCCCTCGCGTGAGGGTAGTGTCCTCCAAGGTAAACGTGGACCATACGTTCTGTAATTTGAAGGCACGATACCACGATCGGCAGACCAGAGACGCATAGTAACGCTCGCGAATGGTCAGGTACGAGAATATCTCCTCCAGCAGAATGTCAGGTGTCTGATCCCAGGAACTATACTTCTTGTACAACTTATCCTCCTCCGTGTCCTCCTCCTCCAGATCTATATACAAGGCTTGGCAGATAAGATTTGCTTTATTCCTTTAATCCAGAGTTAAACTTCAATCTACAGTGCTATGTGTTTTCTCTCCTTGTATCGACGTCCTATTTTTATATATGTCTACCTTGAATGCGAATTATTTTTAGACGATATTAACATCGATTCCAATTATAAATTAATCTTTCATGTTTTTCAACGATCCTTTGTCGTCTCGCTAAGGAAAAAAGACTGTTCGCCGGTATCCTCTACATAACGTTACACACATATCTGGGTGTTAGTTACATCAAGAAGAAATTATGCAGAATTATGCAGAGGAAAAAGTTGCGTGTTACACACGACGACATGAGAGTATGATTGTCTCTTTAATCGATATGAAAAACATTATGGGAGTAATTTGTAATAAAGATCTCGTATCCAAAGCGTAAAATTGTGTGGAAGATCAAGGGGCATCCGGCTTTTCCGGGTCGCAAGATCGCGAAACGGAATGCGCGGAATATCGATTGTTTTCATGGATTTTTCTCTCGAGAGCTGGAGAGGGGAGGGAGAAAGAGCCAGAGAGAGAGAGAGAGAGAGAAAGAGAGAGCATCACGCGCTCACCTTTGTCCTCTTCGTCGAATTTCCAGCAGCCCTTGCTCATTTTCGATTCGATTGCTGCTCATCGGTGTTACATTGAAATAACGTTTCTTCTCGACGGAGTATTTATACGCGATATTGCTAAAAATATACCGAAAAAACGGGAAGGGGCGTCCACTGCGATCGAGCGCGCATCGCCATGATGCGATGTTTAAATCGCCGTGTCTCAATGGATTTGCGGATCGTCGTTTCTCGCTCGCACATTGACAATTTTACGGAAACGTCGCCGCGTGAGTAGAGAGTGCCCGACTTGTTTCGGTAAAGTCATCCAAAGATCAACAGAAACACGATCGGTGGAAATTGATCATAAAACGGATTTTTTCTCGCGCCGCCATGGCGTCAGAGAGAGGAAGGGAGATGGAACGGGAAAGAAAGAGAGAGAAAGAGACAGAAGGAAACAGCAGGGAAATCGGAGCGCACATCCTAACCTATCCTAACCTATAATGATTTTGTTGAATGGTTCGTCACGCAATCCAACGCAATCGTAAAAAGTCAAACTAACCTGAATCTCTGTCCGCTGCTGCTAATCTGGACTTCGCGACGCGGTGAACTTGCCTCGGAATAATACAATGAACTTGATCGGCAAATTATGTCAATTGAGGCCAACGTTACGAGGTTACAGGTGCGTGACTTACGAAACATATGGAACACCGGGTATTTGATGGATTGTTATAAAAAAAGATAAAAGATTATTTTTTTAACGCTTGTGTAACTTTCTTTAAGTATTGATGTTATTTAAGAGAATTTTTTACGAATTCGATTACTTATACTACGCTAAATTAGTGCATACTGCAGGAAGCTGCTGTACATGAAATTAAGAAAATTAAATGTATAGGTATATAGATATTTTAAATAATTGACTACTTAATTGTCATGTTACTTAAGAAATATGAATGTATTATTGACAGAATATAAATATAGAATATTGTTTCAAAATTGATCAAATTATGCTATACCATTTAAATGTTTTATATAATTAACTTTTTATGTACTAATCTAGTATAATACTAATCTAGTGTAGTTATTGATTGATTATATGAATTTTTGATGATTATTATTAAGAGAATTTTAAAGTGATTATTAAAACTGATTTGCATCAATAATTTTTCACTTTTATTCTAATTTTACTGAAGCTATTGTTTATAAAATCTTAAAATCTCATCAAATATATTTGATATTTGCAGGAATTTATACCTTACACATGTTAAAAATGCATACGAAGGACCTGGTAAAACCACCGTAACATTCATCAGTAAGGAGATAGGCTCTCGAATCTATGTAAATCGTTGTGATCAGGTAATCTCAGTAATTTATCTATAATAATGATTTATTAATGCTTAGTATACATAATTGGATCATTTAGATCATCCTGTATATTTCTTTTTTTTTTGAAATATTAGGAACGTATATTAGAAGCTAAATGGTCTTTCCTTTCTTTTAAATACACAACTTCCTAATAAATGAGAATGGATTGAAATGAATTCAGATTTTCAGAAATATTAATTCACGAATATTAAAATGAATGCTTTTCAATCTTGAATGCATTTTTATTCATTTATTGCACGGAGCATATCTCTCAATCTGCCTTTCAATCTAAAAATAATTTTCTGTGCATTGTGAATATGTTCAATTTAAAATTTTGAATAGGAAATGCAGTTTTTCAATCCAATTGCATCCAATTGAATCCAATTGAATCCAAAAAAAGTATTCGCTATTTATATATAAAATATGGATAGAAAAAAATTTTAATTCATTTTAATCCACTCTCGTTTGCTGGGCAATAAACCATTATACTTTAAGTCTTAAATCGTAAGAAATTGACCATAGTCAGATGTGAGAAAAATAATCGATTATAATTAGTCAATTTCTTATAGTTTAAGACTTAAAGCTTAGATAAAGCTTGTAGAAAGTCCATAATCCAGAATGATCGTGTATAGTAAAGGAAAATCGTCATGTAAAAGATTCATCAATATTTTATATTGAGGCAAAGTACATTAACTCCAGATTATGATTTTTTATTTTTCAGATGGGATTCACGTTGAGTACCGGTACAAAAGTGTTGGGGCCAACAGTGCTTTTTCCCAGACATGCTATCTGCTGGAACATTCAATCTGGCAAGCACATAAACGAGGCGTCGCTTTCATTATTCACTGTCCTCGAGCCAAAGCCTGATCTCTTGATCATTGGATTGGATGATCAATATGATTTTGCTTATATGAAAAATCTTCGAGAATGTGTACACAAGCTTGGTATCAATACGGAAATAATTTCTGTATATAATGCATGTACGGTGTTCAACTTCGTCAATGAGGAGGGCAGATTCGTCGTTGCAGCATTGATACCGCAAAAAGCACCTAAACGACTATTGAAGCTACCAGAGAGTAAACCCGCGAAACAAATAACGGACTCTGGTAGTGCTGAAAACAGCAAAACGGACAATGCAAAAACAGAAAGTACAAGAAATAGATAGAACGTATAGAGGTACATATATGACAATTAGCGAGAAGACTGTATTATATTGTATAATAAAATAACTTCTGTAAATTATGTATAAGATTACATAACCATTTTGTTCTAAATTGCTCAAAATAAAACGTTAAATATTTTAAGAAAAAGAAAATAAAAGGTACAATTAAAAGTGTTAATATCATCAAAGAAAATCAATAAATTGCTTAAATTAAATAAAACTACACACTTTATAGGTATACTCCGATGAATTAAAACGATGTTGGGATGAGGCTTAATCGTTGCGTAATAAAACAATTTTACGCAATCGCGAAATTCGAACTTTGAATAAAAGTCATTAGTTTTTAAATATCAAGAATATTCCAAAATCTAATAATAAAGATAGCCCCATAAATTTCATCGTCTCGACATTTGACATTTTGTTAAAGGTTTCTTCGCAATATTCCAAATTGAGATCTCGGCGAAGTAAAATCAGAAAGAGAATTTTATAGTAATCAGTCTATTCTGCACTCCTTTCTACGAATTTTCGTACATTTTTGTTGATCTGAAAAATTACCAAGATAGATAATATCTTCAAGTTCAATGTTTAAAAAAAAATGCTATATGCTCGAATTCCCAGATTTTCTGAAGAAACACACGATCATATAAATTGTCGATCACGTGACATGAATTTTGAAAAACGGTGTCTCATATTATTTTTATATAGCATCGATATATCCAGTTGTGTAGTCTTATTGTGTACCGATCGGAAAATTAATTCTTCGATGAATTAAACAAGGCAAATTTTTTCTTATTTTGACTACTTCTTTTTACTACTTCTCGTCCCACGGGGCGAAATGAGTTTTTTCTGTTTAGAAAGATCACGTTATGAATAATAAACGATGCCTTTGACGGATAAGAGTATATTCAACTTGATTTATTTTCACACCAGAAATGTACAAGAGACGGGTCGTAAAAGCTCTGAGACTGAATGGATTATTATAAAACAAAGAGTTTGGAAGAAATTTGTGACTTGCCACTTTCAGAGCTTCTCGTAGCTTTCGGGTAATGGATAATTCGTATAAATACAATTTCTTCCGTCGTGGCTCTTGATCTATATGTTACAGGATCCTTTGTGAACAATACGCACGTATTTCTCCAAGCGAACGGTCACGAAAAATTTTAAAAGGATGACGAGGATGAGAAACAGTTGAGAATTAAAGGACTTATTATTTCGTCCAAATGCAGACAGGTGGTTTTAACAAATGTATTGAACGCAACTCTACAAAACAATTCTCTCGATTCTTTACTGGACTAGATGCTTTATCGTAATATTGTAGTTCGACAGGGATTACTTCTGAGCAGGGATTCATACCGAAATTACATTTCAGATTAAAATTTCGGCCTGGTTAAGATTATGATCAAAGGCTATACCAACTTTCGATTTCATTTCTTTTAGTGATGATGATCGTTACAGATCATCAATTCACATAATAATAATAACAATAATATTAATAATAATAAAAAGGAATAATATTAATATTATAAGTTAGGTATATAATTATCAAAAACCAAAACCGAGAAAAGAATCAAAATCCAAATGATCCCGGTAATTATTACGATAAAACTGGAACTAAAAATTGGATTTAGCCTTTGGATCAAAATTTTTCGGTCCGAGTTCCTGCAGTCTTGAGGGAGACGAGCCAGGCACGTATCTGTTTCAGAATTTTGTTTTATTATAATTCACTCAGCTCTGCAACTTTTTTGAGACACATCTTATCAAATTTCAGCATGTCCGGTATTGCACTTACGAGAAAATCGTGTATCGCGTCCGTACTTAATCGTTAACGCAGTTTTTTTTCCGCCGTTTGATGATGCATGATGTGTGTGTGTGTGTGTGTGTGTGTGTGTGACTTTACGATACGTCCGCCGTAAATCGCAACGCAAAGTGCAATAAACGAAAGAAATTTTGAGTAGAAAATCTCTATGACGCACTTAGACAAATATATTTTTTTTTCGCCCTTTCCTTCTTTTTCTTTTTGCTTAATTAAGGCACCGGTGTACCTAACTTATTGATAGCTTGAAGAAATCGCATTGCTTCTTACAGTCGCATGACAGAATCCCTGTGTAACAGTCTTGTGAAATACTTTGAAGAACGGCAAACGTCTTATCTTGAATCTTGTTTATGCATTTATGTCTTTTTATGTCTGCGTATCTTCTCACGTGTTCTCAAGTGTAATTTTCGCATCTGTCTTTTTAGCGTCTCTTCTTTTTCGTTTCCCTCGACAGAATTTAGGATTAACTCTATGTTTCGATTGAACACGGCGTGTGATAGATTAAAAAAAAGATATAAACCAATTTCTCGCAAGTAACATCAATTAACGCGTAAAAGAAGCGACTTGTATCTTTGAATACTCAAAAATGAGAAGTCAGGAGCCATATTGACGCCTATTTTATTATTGTGTAAAAATAATGCAGTACTCGTATCGCAGCATGCGTATCCCGCGGTATATTCGTTATTCCACATCTATGTAATTTATATTTCACAATTAACAATTCATTCCGCGTACAGTGCAATTACAAAACCAATCACGTTGTTGCTCTTGCCATGATAATTTAGCATTGATTCTATTTTTTTCCTAATGGTCTCTTAATCTCTTTATCGTTAGTACAACGATAATAATGATAGTGACGATGGTTGTGATGATGATGATGATGATGATGATTATGATGGAGTGATGATGGCAATAACAATAATGAAAGTAATGGAGGGGAAAGAGAATAGAAGCAGAGAACAGAGAGTACTAATAATTCACATAGTAATACTAATAACAATAATATTAATAATAATAAAAAGGAATAATATTAATATTATACAAGAGTTATAATATTAATATTATAATATAATAATTATAATACGACGATTGATGTCGATAACGATGATGACGGTAAGAAGAATGGCTATTTGTCGCTCGGGGTTGCACTTGTACGATCAGCGAGATAGCGGCTATATTAATGGGAATGATGATGACAAGAAGAATGGTTGCGGTGTAGTGCGCCAGCGTAAATAGAAATGAAGAGCACAATCAGAAATTGCAATAGAAATCGTTAATTTTAAGATCAATCTCGATCGAGTGATTCCTCGACCAGCTTGGCTGTTTTTAATCATCTGAAGATTCTCCTCACAATTCTTTTCTCAAGGACAGGAGGAAGGAGGAGAGGAGAGGAAGGAACAAAGGATAATAATAGAATAAGATGATAAAATCACTAATCGATAATAACATAAGGCATTATGTTGAGGATCTCGCCCTGGTAACTGGGCCTCGCTAGCATCTGATGCCACTCCCGAAATTCCACATTGTCAGTTTGGTTGTTATGCACACTTTTTACACTATCCATGTTCGACAATCTTGACGACACACCGTTCCCTCCGTCCCTGGCGTTCGAGCGCTCGTCACCATCGGAACACGCAGTCGCCATCGACAGTCTTGGCTGGAAGTTCCCGTTAAGTCCTTCAATACACTGCATGTGTAACCTCTCGAGATCCTCGGCGGTAGCATCCCGCGGTGGCGGAAAACATTCGGCGTCGTCCCGTTCTTCTTCTTCGCCCCAGTCTATCGAGCTGGGATCTAAGGGCGGTAACTTGGCCAATATTTCCTCGACTGTGAGGTCCCGTTGCAACGGTGATCGACACGTTAATGTCTCGATGGTTCCTGATATCCTATCGTCTTCACGCAGCCTGTCCTGACACGACTCAGGCGAGGACGACTCGCGACAATTCTCCGCGGCTCTCAATCGAGCCGCTTTTTGCGTTTTGCCAGTGGACGTCTCCGAGGGCAGACCACTTCTGTGAAGACTCTGGGAGTTCTTCTGGCTTGAGCAGCGCAGATGCTTGAACACCTGCTCATTGTTACCTCGCAGAACATCTTCCGTGCTCGGCGGTTCCGCGACGCTTTGACTAGGTAGGGCATTGGCGCTGCCGATAGGGCTACAATTACTTCCGCGCGCCTGCAAATCGGCTAGTAACTCTTGCGTGGTCTTCAGTTTTGGATTCCTCGAGATACTGGCCAACTTCTCTTTCACGCTGTCCTCCAGAAACGATTGTCGCTTCGCGGACTTACTGCCCTTTTTACGGCCGCGCTTCTTTGGGCCCGACTCGTCGTTCGTAGTCTCGAGAGAGGTCTCCGCGAAACAATCGGAGATTCGTTCTTTCAGTGTAGGGCTAGGCACTTGCGAATTTAAATTACCACTTATGTTCTCGCCGTTGAGCCGTTGCTTCTTGACTTCTTCTATCGTCGACTCAGTTCCAAGCGGCGATTGATAGTATTGACATTGGTCCTTGCTACTCTCCTCTTTCCGTAGTCGTTTATTAGAACTGTGTGTACGCGGCACTGCTTCCGTTACATGATTCTGATTCGAGGTACCGAGTACTGGGGACGCATTCCTCGAGCAGGAACTTATCCTGTGATTGCTGGTCAGAGTAATTGACTGCTTGTTGTTCGAAGACGCGTTAGGAGATCGTGAATGGTCGCTATGCACTGATAGTGCCGGACTGAGAACCTGTAATCATATACTCTCGATGTTTAATATAGTCGGTGGAGTTTTATTTCAATATACAAATCCGTGATATATATATATATAAATGCTGGTCCGTTCGAATCTATTTGACTGAAATGTAAATTATTTTACAGTTTGGAATGTAAGAAATTCGGGTTCGACTCTGGTCAAAGTAATATTTTTCGCAATAAGTTTATTACAGTTTTTTAAGATTAAATTTAAGGGGATTATATTAATGTTTCAGATGGATTGCGTTTAAAGTTCGACAGTAACGGCGCGCAATCATATTTCTGAAATAAATTCATTTAAATAAGAGTACATACATTAGTATTAGTTCAACATTTAACTTTGACCGTCAAGTGACATTTTTCGTATTTAGATAAATTACTTTCTTGCAAATATTTTATTTACAAACTTTTTCTCTGGTATTTGATGATTTCGTCTGTAATGTAAGATAATTTTTCTGTGAAATTTTTTATTTTTTAACAAAGAATACTTGTTATGAATTCTCGAAATTAAAATAATATATCAGGTAAATGAGAGTATTAGTGCACAAACATTACATAAATATGTAGATAAAATTATATTTGACTTGCTTTACAAATTCGTATTTATTTTCTTATTTTTTTATATTTTATGTAATTATATTTTTATTTTTCAAAAACTTAATTATATTGTTTGAAACTATATGATTGTATAGTAAATTTGAACAGACCAGCAGGATTAAACATTTTATAAGAAAGATTTTGTCTCTATCATTTTCCTAATAATCAATTTCTTGTAAAAATTCGGACTTACTCTGAGAGGAGTGGCATCTTTTAAAGATAAAGGACTGTGAGGCTTAAGCTCTCGCAACGCAGGACTCTGTGGCTTCAAATTCCTCAGGGCCATCTCTTTCGCGCCGTTGAGAGCCAGGGTAGGCTGACTCGACGTAGAGTGTACCGTCGGTAAAACCATGTCTCGCCAGCGGCGTACCAGATCTTTCGCACGCTTGGCCAAGGCTTCATTACTCGTTTTTCGACGAAGTTCATTGATGTGTTTTCCAAGTCTCGTAATCTATCAAAAGTGATTATGTTAGAACATTATCTTTATTCCTTGTTCCTGGTTCTTTTGGTATCCCACCAATTATTAGAAATTTTCTGTTGAGTATAAATCAATTTGATGGTTAAAATAACAGTAAAGTAATAACAATAAAATAATAGTTACTAATAGCTAAGTATGCATGTACACACATTAACTGATTCAAATTGATGTATCTCATTTTGAATGAAGGTTGAATGTTTCACTTATTTCATTATAAGAAATTATAACCTATTAATGTAAATAATATCAATAAGCTATAACTGTATTTAGCAAAAATATTGTATATAAATAGTATTTTTATTAGACATTAAACTCTTATTAAACCTACAATTGTATCAGTAATTGCATAAATAATTTGCAAAGCTTACTTTTGTATAAAATAAATTATACAACATACACAATTACAGATGCAATGATTAATTACATTAACCAACTAAAATAAAATAATATCAAAATAATAACTTTTTTAGTTTCTATTGTAATTCAGTTATAATATATATTTAGGTTTGCACTTAACTTTTATATTTATTGAACACTACAAAGCAGAAGAACACAATATATAGAATGAAAGAAGACAAGTCACTCATTAATAAATTATATATATATATACACATCATAAAATTGTCAATAATCTATTTAGTCATTACCTCCAACGCTTCTTTAGTGACTGTCGTCTTTTCCAATGTCGAAATGACATCGACAACAGCTCGTATATCGACGACCTGAAATAAAGACGGATAATTTTTAACATATGTTTATTTAATTGTAAGCATTAGAAACTTATAATCAGACTTCATTTCACGAGTTATGGGACTTTTGAAGGAAAGATCCTAAAAAACAAGTTCTACACGTACATGTACACATACGTATTCAAATAAAACACTACATATGTAATCTACATATAAATATATATATATATACATGTATGTGTGTGTGTATATGCACCATACATCACACACATACACATAATATACGCACACGCAACACACACACACGCGCGCGCGCGCGCACACACGCACACACGCATGCAACGTATCATCGCAAAGAACGTATTCAAAATTATGACCAATAATTACAAGAGCCTTGCTAAAAAATTCGACTTGAATTGAATCAAATTGAATTTCGATTAAACTTCTTCGATTTGATTTCTAATCGTAGGAATTGCTTCGAATTGCCGAACGATGTCAAAATCTGTAATGGCATTTTATGCCGAACAAAATTCCTCAGAGCGAATGGCTTCGAGAATCATCGGAACGCATTTTTGCAAAAATGCGCGAAAATATTTATGCATATTTACATACGACATCCTTGAACAATTTTATCGGATCCGTGAACAGCATGGCTGTCTCCATGCAGAAATAAGTCAAAATTACCGTTTGGCAGAAATTTCTCAAACCGTATTTCGAAATCGAAGTGCCAATCGTTCGTTTCTCTCAACGAAAACGTGTAGAATTTTGAGTAATCGAATTACAGACAAGTCCATAGACAGGACGATCAAGGAACACATCGTCGAAGGAGAATAGCAGCGTTCATATGATCGGACGGACCTTCCTCGCAAATTTACGCTACTATGGTGTAACGAGAGAAGGAAAACGCCGAGCGAGAATATGCACGAGAAAGGCAGCATTGTAGCATTACATCGAATAGTCACATCGGCTTGCGCCAAAGTGCATCATCCTGATTGAGGTTATGTATCCAGGTAGTCGAGAATGGTGGAGAACGCGCTCACCCGCACGTCGTTACGTTACGTTACTCCCGACTCGTCCTTTTTCCCTCCCGCCTGTTCTCTCTCTCTCTCTCTCTCTCTCTCTTATTTTTCGTCCTCCTCGCACAAACACTACACAGCGACAGGCGAGCGCGTGCGAGTGTGCGTGCGTGCGAGCAAACGAGCGAGCGAACGAACGAGGGTCCGGAGGGAGCCGAGGGCCGAGGGAACGAGCGAAGAGGCCATACGTAGTGCGCGGCAGTGCGCGGACCGCCGTTCGCCATCGTTCGTCGCATCTCCGTGGACTTGGTGAGGCGGAGAGAGGAACAGTGCGGTTCATCTCGCGGCGCGACGCGGCACGGCGCGACGGCGACGACGGCCGTGGCCGCGGCGACACTCATACACTCGCGGGGGCCGTCGCGGCCGCCACGCTTACGGGGACACATACACACGCATACGTACACGCGCGGCACATATACGCGCGCCATACACATACACGCTGTCACTCTAGCGGGCACTCTCGCGCACGTCACTGGTACAGGCAGCAACACGGCGCACGGGGGATCGAGAGTGGGCCGATAGCCGTTTGCGCGTACGGACACACGGAGACGGCGCGGTGCATCTCGCCGCGACACACCACACTCCGCCTTTACTTACATTGTATTCCTTGTCAAGGGATTTCAACAATTTTTCAGTCAGCTCGCTGCAAATTCTCTGCATCGGGGTATCGCGCATGGGGTCCCACCACCGGGGGGATGTATTATATTAGGATTAGCGGAAAAATAGAGTCCAGGCTCCACGCGTAATATCAGAGAATCGGTCAGAGATGCGCGAGACACGAGGGAGACTCGCAATGGCGACTACCGAACTGTGCGCTCCACCGTCGTTCGCATGCCCTCCCTGCCTCCCGAGTGCCTCCTAGTCGCTGCCCATGCATCGTCCCTACCCCCACCCGCCGTCGTGCCGAAGCGCCACTAGCGACGCGAGTGGCCATCCGAAGTTACCCGAGTCCGCCCGAGCGCCCCTTTTCCTTCACCTCTCCTCGCCTATGTTAGTCGCCCGCCTTGCCCCGCTCGTCCCGCCGATCCTACGCTCCTGTCATCTCCCTCCCTCTTCCCCCTCTCCGTTGCCACTTTCGGCCGTGTTCGCCCGTCAGTTCGCACTCGGTGCCACTCCGTGCGCTTGGCGCTGCTCGACGGTTCGACGCAACGGCGCACCAACGGGTGGATTGCTTGGTCGTGGCGTTATCATAGACCACCGACGAATTCGAATAAATTGCACCGAGAATTTTTAAGCTCGTCACGCATCGCGTCACTCATCGTATTTAGCGTCAAATGTGACTGCGACCCGATCATACATGCGCCCGTCGAAATTATTTTTATATCGAATTACGGAAAGGGATTTTTTAGACGTTAAATTCGATATACCGAGATATATCGTGCGTAAATTCAGTTGTACGTATGCCCACCGTATCTCCTGCGTGTTTTTAAAACGTCAAGGGTAGTGATGACTCATCGTATCCGATGTCAATAAGAAACTTAATCTTCCTCGAAATCGCGGTCCACCAGCGTTCACGCCGATGAACCGACCAATATACGGGGTAAGGCGTTCGAAATTGCCAGCCTGATTACGTCGATATTTCCCTGTCCGGAAGGAACGGACCGAATGTAGAAAAATCCCATCGTTTCCCACGCGTTCATATCCTGTAATCGATGTAACTCTTGTTTCCAAACGGAATTTTTCCCATGGAACTGTACAATTTGCATAAATCGATTTTTCCAAGCATTCCAAGCGTACAGAAATGCCAAAGTAAAACGAAGGATTAAGTGCTTATCAAAACATTTCGTATTTTATTCTGAAGTGAAACTCGCTTTCTCGGTCATCATCTTTGATATTGCTTCTTGATACTTTTATATGTGCAAATGTCGTTTTGGAATAGCTTATATGTAGAATAAAATCATGTTGGTACCGTAATGCATTTGGCCCTCGTAGCAACTTTTACATGACCCATTTTTCTCGATAGATAATATTGGCGTAATCAAGGTGATAATTTCAAGCATCTCACCCTATATCCGAGGTTCTTCCTCTCCCATCTCCGTAACCATCTATTACGATGAAACTACATCGGGGTCATACATAGGCGTAGAAGTGTGGCTGCTGGACAGTGTAAAAAATGGTAGATAGAAATCGACCGAATGAGATTCAGTTTAAATTCCTAGTTCTGTCTGTTATATCATCATTTCGATAGAAATTCTATCGTTCCTCGATAGACAAAAGGGATTGTCGAATTAATGTCTAGGTAAATAGGTAACTGTATCGCCATATCGCGTTGCTCGGAGAACGGAAATCCCCCGAATAACAGGAATGAGATAAAACGTGTAACTGTGGAAGTGTGGTGTTCGACATCAGAGAGAGAGAGAGAGAGAGAGAGAGAGAGAGAGAGAGAGAGAGAGAGAGAGAGAGAGAGAGAGAGAGAGAGAGTGATGAGAGGGGGTGGAGAGGGAGAGGAATTAAATAAGAGGGGAGAGGAAGATAGAAAGAGGTCATGTGCATCATGGCATAATAGAAATTACAGAAGCGAGCGGTAAATTCGCGAGAGTCATTAAGATTTTAATAATAATCGACTATGCACGTGATGTAGTGAATTTGAATGCTTGTGCAAAATTCTCATTACAATTCATTGCAGCTCTGGATTTTTTATTTTAAATCGTCACGAGACCCGATTCGTGTGCTTTGTAGATATGTGATGCGGCGCGTTCGGAAACCAATCGAGTAACGTCTGTCGTAATCTTTTATGATCTTTTATTCGTAGACTCAGAGAACATCCGGTAGATGGCGATAGATGAACGATGCGTTCCGAAAACGACTGCCCATTTCCACCAACGTAGATTAATCTTGGTTCAACTTACTCTTTGTCTTTTTCTAATTTCAAAAATTAGAAAAAGACGAAGAGTAAGTTAAACCGAGATTAAAGTTAATTTACATTGATGGAAATGAGCATTATTGAAGACTTCCAATCGCAATCTTAGCTCTGTCGGCAAAAATGGATACATTTACTACAATCGCTCATTGAGCGCTCAGTGAGCTCTTGCATCTGATTGGCATATTCCGTTAGATCTAAAAATATTAACCAAACGGATACAAGAGCTCACTGAACGTTCAGTGAGCGATCATAATACTGAATGCACTCAATAAGTTTTTTGATGAATTCAGGCTGATATTCATAGTCCATCTTCATTTTAAAACCGTCTTAAGTAATGTTTTAAACTGATTTTATAACAGCATTGTTCGTTTTATCTCTTGGGAGCTGCTCAGGATCGCTTCGAATGTACTTGAAATAAGATTTACACTATGTACATTCGTCATATATTGGGTCATCTAAAAAGTATCCGCGGTACTTTGTCACTAGATATATGACCATCAACACACATCTAATGACAAAAAACCGCGGATACTTTTTAGATGATCCAATAATATCCGACATTCATCGTAACAATGATTGTCAGATGTCGTATGAGGTCGGAATTAAACTATACTCATTGAAGAATGAAATTGAAGATTGGAAGACTGAAATTCGACTAATCAGAACAAAAGAAGCCAAAACTTTTTTGTCCTCATTGGTGAAATTTCAATCTTTAATTTTTAATCTCAATCTTCAATGCATAGTCTGATTCCGGTCTTAAGACTATTGTAGAATATTAACAGAAAAACAGCAGCCAATCAGAATTCGCGTTGATAGTCGACAATTTCGATTTTTTATGGCTTCCAAAATTCACTGTCAGAAAATAGTTGAAAATAGTTTACGTCACATGTATTATACATTTTTAGCACTGGCAGTGAATTTTAGAACACAATCTATACTGCTTATTACCAGCGCGAGTTCTGATTGGCTGCTGCTTTCTGTTTTTCTATCAAGGTTTGGTCTCATCTTAAAAATTAACGATAATCAAGTAGCGATTTTGATCATGTGACCTGTTTTACTGCATTAACCCGTAAATCCTTCCTTGATCAACAAAGGAAAAACTCAATATAAAAAGGCACCTTTATGAAGATGAAGGAAGCATTGCGCAAAATAAGGTGAAGGTGAACAGATTTCAACCAATCAGATGCGACTGACATTGAAAGATCATGTTGATCAAGGTGGAATTACCATTATTCCATAAAATTCATTTGTAATAGAATTACCATTTACCATTATTTATTATTCGAGAAAACAGAATAACGTAATGAAACTGATTTTCTTTAGCTGTTATGTATTGACATTCGAACAAATGTTTGAATAATATTGAGTCATCTAAAAAGTATCCGCGGTTTTTTGTCACTAGATGTGTGTTGATGGTCATATATCTAGTGACAAAGTACCGCGGATACTTTTTAGATGACTCAATATTTATCCAGCTGTTTTTTTCGCCGCTTGCGTCTAATTGCTTTATGCCCATTTTCACCAATGTAGATTAATTTTAATCTTCAATTTACTTTTCCTCTTTTTCTTTAGAACTAAAGAAAGACGAAGAGTAAGTTGAACCCAAATTAAAATTAAATTACATTGGTGGAAACGGGCATTAATCTCCACTATTTTACCTACTGCGCACATCTTTCGGAACGCTTCTCCTTTCTAACCTATCATGAATGTGTATGTACAATATATATGTCATTATTCAATGTACTAAGTGGACTTTAAACAGCGATTTCATTCTGCTTCATCATTATAGAGGTTTTCTCTTTTATACAAGGACGATCGGAAGAGACGTAAAAGTTGATTTAAGCGTTACATGTGCGGTTTACAAATAGTTTTGAACATTTTACAGTGAATATTTTTCGCAGAAAAATGCAGGAACTACGATTCGATGGTCGAGTGGTCGTGGTAACGGGAGCAGGTGCAGGTGAATATTCCTTTTCCTCTTCTATTTAAAAAAAATTTTATTTAAAAAATTTTATCACATTTCTTTATCACACTTTTTATCACGCCATTTCGAATAGCGTTATATACAAAACAGAAACAATTCATCTGATTTCATTTTATGATAATACTGAAAGTGACAGTTTTTCTCACCGATTTGATTCAAACTTTATAATATTGTGTATTTTACGTAGAAAACGAATATGAAATTAAAAATCGTCACTCTCAGGTAAAACGTTGCTGCCAGTAATAAACAATATCATTATATATTTTTTTTTATCACAATGCACTTTAAAATCTAATTTTTCCATGTTCTTTTTAATTAGAACTTTTTAATATGATAGGCGGGGAAAGAGACTTCTTTCCTTTCTCCTTCTCCCTTATATTTATTGTTACAACTTGTGGATGTGATAGGTTTCTTAGTTATATATACATGTCATGTTTTAACACTTTATAACTTTTTGTTTGCTTTAGAGATGATTTTTTTCCTTTCGTATTCGTTTTCTACATACCAAAATACATAATATTACCAAGTTTGAGCTAAATTGATGAGGAAGATCGTTTTTATCAAATATAATTTTTAATTATTTTATAGTTAATACTGTTTATCAACTTTAAACCAGAAGGATTCAATAGAATTTTTATAACATAATAAGAATAAAGTTCTATTTATACAAGGTTTATACAAGGTTATTTTTTATGAAAAATCAGTAAAAATATATATAAATATTTTTTATTTGTTACATTTTGACTATAATTGAAAGTAATTTGTGTCTACTTGAATAATATATATCAATTATTATCATATTGAAAATAATATTCTTATATGTAATGTATTAATAATTTCCAGGATTGGGACGTACCTATGCATTGCTGTTCGCATCCAGAGGTGCCAGCGTAGTTGTAAATGATTTAGGAAGCAACAGACATGGAGATGGAAGCAGCACCAAGAGTGCGGATGCTGTGGTTGAGGAAATTCAACGAAATGGTTAATATTTTAATGTGACATTTTTTATGTCATTTTTTTTAACTTATCAAAATTTCTGATCTAGGCTTATATAACTTTTTTTTAGAGCAGAAATGTCAAAGGTCAAAATTTTTTATGTATTTATTCATAATGAGTCACTTTAAGTGATATGCTGAAATACCTTAAAAAATACAAAAAAATATAGAAAAATGTTTTACACAAAAATTGTTCAGCTTTTATTAGGTAGAAGAAAATGCTGATTTTGATTGATCTAGAAAAGATATTCTTAAGATCAAGTTAAAGTTACCTAAAATTTTTTTAATGGAAATCTTAATTTTTTCCATGCTCATACAGCTGACGTCAAGGCCTTTTCAAAACATAATAAAATATTTTTTCATTAAATATACAAGTTATGGGATTTGAAAGTTAACAGGTCACTATAAAAAATTTTACTTTTCTGCGTTTCTGCTCTAAGAAAAAAGTTTGATTGACCTTATGATAATTAAATTATATAGTCAAACATATGTTATTGGTGTTTATATAAAAGAAATACATTTTCTGAAAATCCTATACATACTTCTCTCTTCTGAATTATATAAAATATATATTAATAAATTTGAATTCTTTGTTTTTTTTAAACGTCTAAAGTTTTTTTAATATTTTGCGCAAGTATTTAAGATTTATCTCTTATATTTATAATAATTCTGCATTACACGTTTAATTAAATGATAAGCATATGATAATAATCTTTTAGGAGGCAAAGCTGTTGCGAATTACGATTCTGTATTAGATGGTGAAAAAATCATTAAAACTGCAATTGATTCATTTGGTCGCATTGATGTAGTTGTTAATAACGCTGGTATTTTGCGAGATGTATCATTTGCAAAATTGACGGAAGATAAGTGGGGTATGTATATGAAATAAAATACAATATTTCCTGTTTGGTATTGTAATTTTCAGAATGCCTCGTATGAATCTATATGTGTCCATACAATTTCTTTCAGACATCATACACAACGTACATCTGAAAGGTGCAATGAAAACGACACAAGCAGCATGGCCATATTTTATTAAGCAGAAATATGGCCGTGTAATTTTTACATCAAGCAATAGCGGCTTGTATGGAAACTTTGGTCAATCCAATTATAGTTCGGCAAAACTTGGTCTTGTAGGATTAACTAATACACTAGCCATTGAAGGCTCAACGAAGAATATTTATACCAACGTAATAGTACCCACAGCTGGCTCGCGTTTAACGGAAGATATTATTCCACCAGGTAAGTTGTCAGTAACATCTATTTTGTAATAATCCTTATAAAGCTATGAGATTTTAATTCTTAAGTTTTATTAATTAAAATATATGAAATGTTACGCCTTTAATCTTATTTTGTATTATTTAATTCTTAATCTTGATAAGAGATTGATAAGTAAAATTACTTGTTAAAAAATATTTTGCTACATTTCGTATTTAATAAAAGAAGTCACAAGAACTTAGAGCCGATTATGTATCTTAAAACGAGGTGAAAATTAAAGTGAGTGAATCTATTAATTATCACCTCATTTCAAGATATAGAATCAGTCCTCTGATATACATACATATGCAAATGCATTTTGTTAAAAAGAACAAATTGAAATATTAATTAATATTTCGCAGATTTCTTTGAACAATTGAAGCCTGAATTGATAGCACCCGTTGTCTTTTGGTTGTGTCATGAAGATTGTACAGAAAATGGTTCAATAATTGAAACGGCATTAGGCTGGGCTGGCAAATGTGAATATCAAAAATATTTAGCCTCATAGTTGTTAATATCTGTAAAGAAAATACCATTTTTAATATTTACACATTTAATACGAATAATCATTTTCGAGATTTCATGTTGTTTAAAATAAGCAGCTATTTACATTATATTCTTATAAATTTCTTCATTTCTTTCATTGAAATTAGTATAGAAATATTGCAAAAATGAATATAAAATGCCACATTTACATTTATAGGTCACATAATCCGCTCTGCGGGTTGTGCCTTACGACAAAATTTATCGGTTGACGTTACACCAGAAACTGTACGAAAAAATTGGTCGAAGGTAACAGATATGACATCGGCAAAACGACTCAATTCGCTCCAGGTAAAAAGAGTATATACCCATGTACATTGAACTTGACATTTCTTATCCTACAATCTCTGTTAGGAAGCAACAGCAGAACTATTTGGCGTTCTCGAGAAAATGAAAAATGGTGCTTCTTCAAATGACGTAAGTTATGTATCTGTAAATCTTCTTTGTGGATCACAGAGTTTATTTTTTATCATTTTTATTGTTCACAGCTAGATCATATCTTAAAGAATGATTATAACTTCCAAGATATTATATTGTATGCACTTGGAGGTACGTTAAGCAGACTGAATATATAACAGATTCATGAATTTACGCAACTTAATGTAAATTTATCGGGTTTTGTACTTCAGTTGGTGCTACAGTTCAAGAACCAAATGACATTCGTTATTTGTATGAGAATGCTGATGAGTTTTCGGTTTTACCCACTTTCTTCGTTTTGTATGGACCTATGGGCTGCATAAATTCTTCTATCATGCAAGATGCTGTTCCGTTTTCATTTAATCCAACACAAGTATGACTAAGGTTTTTTTTTAATCATTGCATCATTTTATTTTCTTAAATTTATTTTGCATTGATATTTGTAGATACTTCATGGCGAGCAATATCTAGAAATTCATAAACGATTACCTACGGAAGCCACAGTGGAGACACGCTTTAAAGTTCAAGATGTCTTAGATAAGGGAAAAGGCACCGTTGTCTTAATCCAACGTATGTAAATTTTATAATTTATATGAAACACGATTGGATCGTCACAATACGCATAATTAATGTACATATTTAACGAGTGACATTTGTGATACAATGTTGAATACATTGTTAATGATTAATCTCATTAATGTAAAATATTTGTAACTTGGATATTTGTAATAACCATGAAAGATGTGTGCAATAATACATAATCTAATAGTATAAATGCTATACATATGTAACTTTTCGTGTTTTTCTAGATGATACTTACGATGTAGCAACCGGTGAAAAACTATCGAGTGGGCAGATGTCTGTGTTTATCGTCGGCTTAGGTGGTTTTAAAGGAAAACGAACATCGACGTTTGTCATTCCAACTATGGATCCTCCCACTCGAAAACCAGATGTAACAGTTACACAAAAGACTAATGATGATCAGGTAAAAAAAAGAATATATTTATTAGACATATTCTTTCTCAAAAACTAGAATTTATGTTTTAAATACATTTAAAGAAATAAATAACATTGATAAATTTCAAAACTAGAACATTATCTTAAAAATTAAAATTAATCTTATTATCATGTTTACTTTTAAAATCGAATAGTTTTATTTTCAATTTCTTACGTATTCATAAATGTAATGAAAATATTCGAATGTCTTCTTTTAAATTTTGTATTTTAAATACGTTAAATTATACAATGACATTTTGGTATCATCTTTACAGGCTGCTTTGTACAGATTGAGCGGAGATTTGAATCCTTTGCATATTGATGCTAATGTTGCCATGATAGGAGGATTCAAAAAACCGATATTGCATGGACTGTGCTCTCTGGGATTCTCTACCCGTCATGTTCTTCAGACTTATGCTGCTGGAGATCCACATTTATTCAAATCCATTAAGGTATAATTATCGAATAAGAATATGATATTCATAAAGTTTTAAGGTTTCTACTCAAAATAATTTGAAATGCAAACTAAATTAATAACTCAATAAAATGAAAAAGATTTATCTGTTATAATATGACGGTATGAACGCTCATCAGAATGTTCATACTTTTACATCGGAAATCTTGAAAATAAGAGAAATTATACTTTACATTGTAAAGTTTACAATATGGAAAAGATATATTTTTGCTATTTTAAATAATACTGAGATTAACAGTTAAGACTTAAAATAAGTCATCTTTGTATATATGTATAAAAAATTATATTTTTTTAGTAGGAATAAGTATTGTCACAAACTAGAGTCCTATCTCGAAATTCACATTCTCGTTTTAAAAATGTGTGAAAACAAAATTATATTACAAGAAAAATATTTGATAAGCCTTGTTGTAAAACCTCGTGAACTTTTGTGCATTAATTATCATAGTAATATTTGCAATATGCACACTCATGCTTATGAGTGTGCATATTGTATATATTACTACGCTGGTCTGCGCTAAAACAATGTAATTATAAATAGCAGTTACAAATCAATGAGTACATAAAACTGATATAGCGGTGATAAATATTTGTTAACCGAGAAACATTTGTGTTATTACATCAGTAAATATGTATATAAATTGTGTTATTACATCGTAAATCAGTGTTAAATTCGGATAATTTATTAAGTGTTTTTCATCATAAAAGGTAAATATATATGTTTAAAAAATATAATAATATAATATGTCAAGAAAAACAATAATAAATAAGATAAACATTACGATACATAGAAGAAAATCTTGCTATTTTGAATTTTGTTTTTCTATAGTAGTTTATTTATAATATTTTTAGTATAGTACTTTATTATAGTAGTTAAAAAAAAGTTACAGTTAATTAATTTGATAATTTTGAATTCATTAATAACAAATGCAATGAAACTAAATTCATGCAATCTGTAATATTTTTTTTATCTTGACCACATAATGTTTATTTTATATACATACATTGTTTATCTTGACAACATTTATATTATCCATTTTGATTAAATGATTTCAGTGAACTATAGACTCTGTAATCAGAGATTACTCTATAGTATCTACTTACGTAATCTTGACTACGATTCATTTAACGCTACAAATGCTTCGAAGCATTTTTTGATTGGTCAGTTAGTAAAATTCTTTCTTCCGATTGGTCAAAAGCTTTGAAGCATTTATAGCCAAATGGACCGCACCCCTTATTTGCGACAAGGAGGCATTTAGTGACATTCCTTAAGGATTTAATGTGATTAACATCTTTGTTTAATATAATATTCTAGGTAAGATTTGCAAAACCAGTTATACCAGGTCAAACTCTACGTACTAATATGTGGCGTAACGGCAATAGGATACATTTTCAAACATCTATCCACGAGACCGGAGTACCAGTTATTACAGGTTAGTAATAACTGGTACTCCTAGTACAGAACTTCTCTAGTAGAATTTTACATTATTTTATTTATTATTTCGATAAATTTCTTTATTTTTAAAAGTAGTAAGATAAGAACGGATAATTTTATTTTGCAGGTGCTTACATTGATCTGTTGGAGGTAAAAATGGGAATATCACGAGCAAATCTGTGTTCTGCAAAAACAAATCTGGACAGTGATGCTATATTCACAACTATCAGTGAACAAGTGAAACAGAATCAGAATGAGGCTAAGAAAATTAATGCGATCTTCCTTTATAATATTACCGTTGATGGGAAACATACATCTGAATGGAGTAAGTAACTTTGGAAAATTTTGATAATATATCTAAGAAATTGCAATATTTAGGCTGCATGTGCCCTATTAAATTAAGGGGTTAAAACGGAAATTTTTAATATCAATTAAAAAAATTTTTTTTATTCGGCATGAATGCAACGTATTTTAAACTTTCTGAAGTGCTCAAATTGTCTCACAGAGATCTTTCGTCAATAGACAGATAAACCATCAATCATTTGTTATGATCATGTTTCACAATTTTTCGAAAGTTCAATAAATAACAAAAAATGTTATTTGTGTGTGTCCTAAGTAATATTTGCTTTTCTTGATAGCTCTCGATTTGAAGAATGGTGAGGTACATAAGGGAAAACCTAAATCTGGGAAAGCAGACACGACACTTACTGTAGAAGATAAAGATATGGTTGAAATCGTAAGTTGGTCAAATTAATGTAAAAAATAAAGAGTTATTTTCTTTTCTAAACAATATCATGATTGTTGCAGGCATTAGGAAAATTAAATCCACAATTGGCATTTATGCGTGGAAAATTAAAAATAACTGGAAATATTATGCTTGCGCAAAAGTTAAAGAGTCTTATGGAAACTAACAAAGCAAAGTTGTGATTTTTTAATTTTGTTATCATAGTTCTAAAACGTAATTTATGTTATTAAGAAACGCAATAAATTACGAATTTTTTTTTTATAAAATTCAATTGAAAATAGTTGTATAGGCTGGGGATATTCTTACATACATTGTTATTGTTTGTTCCAACAGAAACTTTTATACAGAATTTGTTATATAGTGTGGGATCAATCTTGATTTTATGATTTGATAAACCTGTATTGTAATACATTTATAATAAAGTTATCAACTGAAGAATTTTGTTCAATTTGCAAAAATGTTAAGTGTGTAAAATTATGTAATATTCTACTCACTAGAATAAAAAGAAATGTAAGTTCATTTTTTTAAATACATAGATAAAAAGATTTATATATATATATATATATATATATATATATATATATATATATAAAGATCTTGCACACACACACACACACACACACACACACACACACACACACACACACACACACACACACACACATATATTTACACGACGCAAGAGAATTTTGTCTATACACAAAGAAAGTAAAATATATCTTAGGAATATCGTTAAGGATAAAATGTACAAGAAAAAAAGCACGTGAACAAAAGATGGAAAGAAAATCTTTGGTTTAACATAGGTCTTAATAATTATAATCGTCAGATGTGTTTTTCAAACTGATGCATTAATTGTGTTAAAATGCATTAGTTCAAAGAATGCAACAGAGCTTTCTTGATCGCGGTTTTTTTAATACGGCTTTAATAGCTTCCACAAAAACCTCTTCAAGACCCTCCTGTTTTATTGCGGAACATTCGACGTACTTGACTGCCTTTATCTTTCTTCTCATTTTGTTGCAATCTCGAGGACTAATAATATCCATAGCTTCTTGATGATTTCTAAGATCTGCTTTGGTACCTAATGTAAAAAAATATTCGTGTGGAAAACAAGTTTATAACGTAAACAAATTTATACAAAATATTTATATTAAAATATTTATATTAAAAAAAAAAATTACAAGAGACGTAAAAGTATTTAAAAAGATTAAGGCACGGCTTATCATTTATTGGTTAATGTAGTTAGGCTTAACTTGATAATGTAAGAATTATATTTCTCTGTCAATGACTGCATTCAACAAAGAAAACAGCTTTACAATTGTGATAAAATTCGTTAAGGTAACTCATCTTGCCTTTAGTACCTGGATGTAAATGTATAAACCATTCATATTAAAGAATTTCATAACAGTGCAAAGCTGCTTTCTCTGCTGAACACAGTCTATGATTAATCACTAAACTGATGATTTTGTAATGAATAAGTTTAAAGTTACCTCTATAAAATCATTAGTGATTAATTATAGCTGGAAAAACAATTTTTACATTTTTACAATTTTTACAATTTTTTTTGTTAAGTTAATCAGATAATGAAAAGCCGATTCTAAGCGATTAAAAAGAAAATTACTTTGCGCAAGCATTCCTGTTTCTTCATAATTGTTTCACATAAGAAATTTTTTTATTTCTGTTTAATATATAAAATGCACTTACCCACAAGTACAATTGGCACATTGGGACAATGCGCTTTGAGTTCTGGATGCCATTTACTCGCTACATTTTCGAAAGAACTACGAGCACTTACAGAAAAACAGACCAGGAAACAATCAGTCTGCAAACGAAAAATAAATGCAAGATTATATATGCACGAATATCTAAAGATACATTTTTTTTTAGAATATTAAAGATGAATGAGTCGATTTTATTATTGAAAATAGATAATGAAAATTTCTAAGAATATTTATGTAAATTTCAGAATATTTTAGAATTAACTTATTATTAATTTTATAACTTTTGAAAATCTCTCATTCTATAATTTTTGATGAAATCTGAAAAAGTTTAAAATATTTTTTCAGAAATGATAAAATGAAAAAATCTTAGAATATTTTAGAATTAATATATATATGACAAATTCTAAGAAAAGATGTAGACTTCTTCAGTATTTTTGAAACAAATCCCAATTAATAAAAAAAAAAGAAAGAAAATGAGAAAGTTTTCATCAGGAAAGTTATCACGTACGTTTGGGTACGATAACGGTCTAAGCCTCTCGTAATCTTCTTGACCAGCCGAGTCCCATAATGTCATTTCAAATTGCTGTCCACTCACGCATATACTGTCAACGTAGTTATCGAAACTGTAAATAACAATCGAATAAATGAAATAATAGATTACAGTGCTATTGAACAAATTAAATATTTTAAAAGCTCTAACATATTTTTAATATAACGCAGGAGAAGAAATGAGACAAAAGCATACTTATATAAACAAATAGATCTAGAATACTCTACTAGCAAAGAGCTGCTGCATTAACTAAGTTATCCATTAAAATATTTACACGGTAGGTACATATTCCGTTGGGAATTCCTTCTTTGTGTACGTGATAAGCATACATGTTTTTCCAACCATACCATCGCCAACGGTCGTAATTTTAATTTTAATTGGTTTGTTTCGAGACGTCATCTTTGTTTTTCCTAAAATAAAAGCGTATTAATTACGTAACTTTAATAACACGCGTCAGCGTTACATAAACATTGTTGAATCCTATAAAAACGTAATTACATAATTCAAACGTATCAACTTTATTCGCATTCCTTTCATATTTTTTGAAAGAGAACAAATTTTTAACATTATTTTTTTAAATAAGTTTATTTTCATTACAATCCCATTTTTTATCATCTGTTTGACGGACTACTCGATGGTGCAGTGATTCCGTCACTCCTTAAACTGAAAAGACAACAACAGACGCTTCCGGCCACTGTATGGCATCAAGGCTATCCCTCAAGTTATACGTCGTATCGCGCATATTAATGAAATAAGAGAAACGACTACTTTATTCTTATCACTGTTAAACTAACAATTATATTATCTCACAAATTATATGCGAGGTAAATAGCTAAATTTTCAATATTTTGTATGTGACTAATTAGCTATTACATGCAAGTCTCGTCAGACACAAATTGATGACGAATTAAAATTATTAAGCGTAAGTTTTTACAACGTATTAACTCAGAAACATCTTTTGTATAAAACAACAATAAAGATTGTATCTCGCTCATCAGTATTTGAAATGATCCTTTCGTATAATCAAATAAATTGGAACAAATTTGAAATCTCAGTGTTGTTTGATTTTTTCAAAAACGAATCAGGTTTTTCTCGCCTCTCATCTAGATATCACGCCTTGAGATTTATCTTTTTATTCAAGCGAATTGATAAGCCAGAACCCGCAAACGTTCCTTTCAATAAGATGTGTACATTCATTCGCGAGGGCTGTTCGGGTTAGCGGAACTTGCTGGTATTTCTTATCGAGTATGGTAACGTCATTATCAACGCGCCGTCCGGTCGACTCTCTGACTGTATGATCTGCCTGAATACCAACGGCAAGGATTGATAGTATGTCGCGATAATCATTATCGCGGTTCATTCATATTCGGATAATTTCATCCGAAAATTATTGCTTGTACATTACAGCTATACAGTAAGACTGATTACAAATACAATGCGTTCTGATATGGATATATCTTGTGCCAAATGTAATTAACTTAATCCCTTCTTATTATTAATACTGAAAGTAATCTTCACATTATATCATCTGATGATTCAGATTTTATTCAATTGTTCTACATATATTTTTTTTTTGTATTATCATTTTGTATTATTTTGTTAACAGTGATCAAGAAAATAAGGCTAGATTCAATGGAAACAAGGCAAAATTTTTGTCTGTTGCGTCTCAGGTAAATTAATTTTTAATAAAATTGTCAATAATTTATGAATTTCTATTTCTATAAAAAGCAATCTAAACTGCTAAATTGAAAATTACTTTTATAAAACTGTAAGTTAAGGTTCTCTAGATTATGAATAAATATTGACGAAAGTGAAGGTATCCGCCGAATGACTCATTACATTATGGGATATGGCAATTGTTTAATTAAAACACGCGTGCAAGCTGGAGTCATATTTCCTAATTTGTGTAAGACCCGCCCTGATGACACTGAGGTCAATATACTCTCGCGACAATTTAAGTTTGCGTGTCGACTGAAAGGGACGAGAAAATTCATTTCCCTCTGTTTACCCCTTTTATTCTCCGCAAACTTAAATTTTATCTGCCAAAAAAGGAAAGTAAAATGAATAATTAATGTTGAATGTAAAATTAATAATATATTATCTTTTTTTTTAATATAATTTTTCTAAACGTCTTTAAAAATTGGTATAAATCATTGATTATCCCACGTGTATTATATTTACACACGTTAAAAAAACTGAGAGTTAACAAGCGAGAAGAGTCGCAGTATTCACACATTCTTGCTGTTGTTTATCTTTCTTTGGTGTCCTTACAACGCCACATGTGTCGAACCTAAATAACGAGCGCAATCGATCGACTGCATAATGAACGTAACGAAGCGGTTCACATATGAATTCACGCCGATGCGTGTGCATAAGTTATGAGAAGCTTTAGACCGGCACAAATTTGTATGAAGGGAAAGGTGTCGATGAAGAGATGAATCCTGATAAAGAGGTAGATACGCATAATTATATCAACCATTTACGCATCCATTTTACAGCGCAAAATATAGATCTGTTTATGAAAATATAGGGGCAAATGATAATACATTTTTAATTAATAGCTAGTAGGATAAATAATTTTATTTTAAAATTTGTAAAATGTGTTTTTGTGATAGATATTTTTCAATAATTCATGTAAAAAATTTCAAATTTCTTTTGTATGAATAAATTTAGAAAAATTTATTATTTTTACTCAAACAGAAAAATATTCTATTGCTAAGAGAAGTGATTACTCAATTTACTTTCTTCCTTTTAAGTAACGATTATTTTTGACAAAGAATACTTTTTAATAATAATCAAAAAACTTAACAAAAAGAAGAGCATAAAATCACAGCACAAGATATTCTTTGTGATATTTAATATATAATTACGTTTATAAATAATTTAGACGTTTCGGCTACAATCTGGCCTTCAGTAAAATTACAAATATCCATAAAACACAGAATTTACATAAATCTGACGTTAAATTCAGCGGTCATAAATATAAATATAAATATTAATGTTAGATTTATGTAAATTCTGTGTTTTACAGATAAGTTTAAATTATTTATAAACGTAATTATTATTTTATGCTCTTCTTTTTATTAAGTTTTTATTTATAAACCATATTTCTTATAATTATATACAATAATCATAAAATATTATTGTATATAATTATAAGAAATATGGTTATATATATATATATATATATATTTATTAAAAATTTTATAAAATCTCATTAATGTACGTATTCAATATAAGAATTGATTTTCTTTTGAATAATTCAGAAGATTTTGAATAAATTTAATGCTTTTAATAAACTTATGATAGATCTGCGGATATATAAACTTTTGGAAAATTCGATCAAGTAATTATTATTTTAGAATATGTATTTTTTTGTATGTGTAATGCTTCATCTTTTCCTCACTAGAAGAAGAAAATTAGAGAGAAGTAGCTGCAGACAACGTAATCAATGTGATTGTCACATCCTTTACGACAGGATATGGAGCAACAGTCAACTTTACGCGGTTATTTATCAGTTCGTTGTCCTATTTCACGCAGAATTCTGGAAAATTTATTTCTATCACGGTTTTTCCTCTTCACGGAGAACTCGAAAGGCACGTGGAATGTTCTACAAAATACATAACGCAACTGGATTAAAAAATCGATTAATGCTTCTGCATTAAAACGGGAAGTTTTCTCGAGAAATTAATGGATTATCGCAGAGTTGCCAAACAATTGTCGTGTGACGTCATGCGAGCTCTGCGAATGAATTTAACGAACAGGAGAGAAAATAAAAAAACGGATTAATAAGAAAAAAAAAGATTATCTCGATCAATAGTATCTATCGTGATATAAAATACAAAATAAGTTTTTGTGACATTTTTTTATCGCGTTTTATATTGCTTGTATTTGCGCGAAGTCGACATAATTCACACGTGAACGTTTAAACTTACAGTAAGGCGTTGAGAATCATCAAAGGTGCGATAAAGAGATAAGATAATTAAAGAATAGATTACACAAGAAGGGAACGGCCTAGCCTAATTGTACTTTTTTCTGATTTGACGCATTTAAAGATTTTTGTATTATTTAATTACATTTAGTCTAATTCGGAAATAATTTCCTCCTTTAAGTCATTCACATACTGATTTCATTTAATAATAACAATACAAAAGCACATTAATCACAATACAAAAGCAAAGTTGCAGCTACAATATTTCTGATAAAAAAATGATTAACTTTATACTGTCTAAAAATCATTGAATGTTACATAATTCTTTTAACTTAAAAAACGAGCCGTGATTAAAAGCGAAATATAACGCAATTTGTAACAATTTAAAGCGAAAGATTAATTTTGAAAAAACAAAATATACAATGATTTTTTTTTATTATCCTACACACATCTTATTTCTTTTCATTTTTCGATTTTAAAAAAAAAAATTTTGAACATTTGAAATTTACAAAACAATTGGAGCTACTCTTAAGAACTCCCGATTTATTTCTGCATTTACGATATGACATCATCTCGAAATAAATTTTACATCTCGTTCTATGACAAACGGCTGATATACAATATAAATTACTCACCGTGAGATACGTCATGCAAGAAAAGAGCACGCGTTAAACGGCGGCATCAAAAACATTTCACATATTCGTAGCTGAGAGTCTTATAGAGACAGCGACGTCGCGATACGAAATACCGAGTCGCAGAGGAAAGACGATGCGTGTCGCGCATACGCACGTCGCAACGGTTGCTCGAGGACTACAGAAATGCTCACATTTGCCGCCTGTGACAGCCGCCGCATGAAAAATCAGCTGACGTGAAGTACTACGGAAGCGGAATGCAGCTTGAAGTATCAATACGCGTTTATGTATCGAGATTAAATCGACTCACTTTCTTTAACGAAACTGCAATTATATAAGAGATAAAAACAGAATAAGACTCATTCTATTGTTATATTACTTACGGAGCTTAAAATAAAGCTTGTAAATTATACTGTTATAATGTCGTTTCTATCTAGATTAACTTTAATTTTAGTTCATAACTTACTCGTCATCTTTTTCTAATTTTGAGAACTATACTGTTAGAAATGTTCTTAAATTTCATTAAATTTTAAGTTATACAATTTGAACTTAATTTCATGACATTACATTATAAATTTAATGTATTTATAACTAAAAAGTATATTTGTGTACATATACATAAAATTTAATGTATTTTTCGTAAAAAATTTATGAAATTTAATGTACTTTTCATAAAATTTTATTAAAAGTATATTAAATTTCATAAATTTAATGTACACGTTCATTACATTTAAGTAATTACTGTAACTTAATTTTCATTAATTAATTTCATTCATAATCACGAGCTTCATTAATATGTAAAGGATTTTATATATAAGGAATTTATATATAAATATAATACATTATCTATTCTATACATAACAATTATATTGTATATGAAATTATAAATAGACATTGATGTTATGTCTACTTTTAGTTGTTTACTGGAAACTGCTTCGTCTGCATCTACATCAAGTTCAAGTTTTGCTAATTTATATAAATTATAAGGATGGAAGATAAAGTTTGAAAATTTCTAAAAAAATCTTTATGTTTTTATCTTTCTCTCATTTTGAAGAAGGTTTTTGGGGCGACTTCGAACAAATTCTGATTCATTTAATCAACAGTTATAATTCTTGATTAGCATACAGATATTCATTTCTATACTAAAAATAAATGAACTTCAATCTCGATTCGAGAAAATCAAATTAAATCGAAAAAATTCGATTTAAATTGATTTTTCATTACTTTCTATTTTTAATGCCTATTACCAATGTAGATTATCTTATCTCGATTCAATTTGTTCTTTATCTTTTTCTAATTCTTAGAATTGAAAGATAAAGAGTAAATTGAATCGAGATTATATAAAATTAATTTTACATTGGTGGAACCGGATCTAAGAATTAGGAAAAAATGAAGAATAAATTAACTTGAGATTAAATTAAAGTTAAATCTACATTGGTAGAAATAGGCCCCATTGGTAGAAATAATTCCCCAATGGGATTGTTTAAATCAAATTTTCTAATATACAATTTGTTTTTCTTAATCTTTTCGTTACATATTAAATATAATTCTAATAATTAATTTAATAATCTTATACAGCTTTATTCATTATTTAAGAAATATTCTTGGATGTTAATTCAGAAAACATAGGGAAACATCTGCGAGGTAATTGAGCCGTTTGGAGTTTTATTCGTATTATTTATTTGTCCATTTTTATCAATATTAACTTTAATCTCGATTTAATTTACTTTTCATCCTTTCCCAATTCTTAAAATTAGAAAAAACTAGAAGTTAAAGAGTAAAGTTAATCTACATTGATAAAAACGAGTTAATCAAACAATGTTGATTAAGTCAATCAGAATCTAAATCTCGCCCTTCTCAAAATCATATTTTCGGTGCGTAGTTATCATATATATAGATATCACAAGTATTCATTTCCATCCTTGGCGCATAAAAAAATGCAGCATTTGCATATCGAACACGACGCATATTCTCCTGCTCTTGCATATAATGCTCCTGGATGACGCAAATATAGCCGAGAGATACCTTCATTAACATCACGTTTGTCTGGTATCTGCTTTAATTGATAATAATGTCGATTGTTCAGCCAATTTGGCATAATTATCATATTTTAAAGGCGTGTCTTTAATATGAACACAAATATATTATTATCATTATTTATCATTATTACAATTATCTCACAAATGTATATACTGATCTGTCAATAAATAAATAAATAAATCGCTTCTCCTGTCCCAAGAAAAATAGATCAATTTTATCGTTCTTTTTTCCTTGGGACAGAAAAATTTTCCTATCAATATATAATCATTCTTGATCATTTCTGTTTCCCGCGTTTGTTCAAATCTACTCTTTTTCGATGTCCAGTGAGAGTTCAATTCTAAATTTCTAACAAATCTACAAGTCGTCCCGCCATTGGTCGGTTTGAAATCGAACACATAAAAATTCACAAAAACCATAGGGCACAGGTAAATTAATAAATTACAATGGCAACACTGATTCCATTAGTTTGAAATTGGATACTACTTGCGTACGCGGGCACATAATTACGTGAGAAAAATATGATTTTTAAGAATAAGTGAGATTTAAGTTCAGATTTTTCTATTAATCCTTCACAAATGATATTAATGTTATAATTATCGACACACACTTCACGATTATCCGACCGTAGACATCTATTCGAAATAATTTCTTGAATTATATATTCTTAATTAGATATAGATATTATCGGACAAACGCTATTTATCAGAGAACGCAGATGGAAAAATCCGCGAGCAGTCAGATGAATCCTGAAAACATTGAAAACTCAGAATCAAAAATTAATTCTTACATCAAACAGGTGAAACAAATGACGATTGAAAAACTTAAGATCTCTTTTTTTCCATTCTAATTTTTGAACTGGTACAATCAGTTATATGGAGTTTATTGTTTCATTCTTAACTTATTGCACTATATAGTTCAGAACTCTTCAAAAAAGAGAAGAGGCCTTCTTTTCGCCTTGTTAAAATAGCGACTTATTATAATAAAAACGTTAAGCGATTTCATAATTTTCCATTTAATATAGATATATATATCTTTATAGATCCCATCCTTTTTATAATATTATTTATAAAAGCTGAGAAAATTGATATTTCAGTTTACAACATTAAGAAAATTGAAGGACAAATCTGATAAAGAAATACAATACTGGAAGAATCAAAAGTCAAAATTGCTCGAGAGTAATAACGGCATCGGGATGAATTTTGATAAATTAACGCAGAGTGTGTCCGATTTAGAAAAGAAAGTATCGGAGAATACAGCGATCTATAATGCGAAGAAGCAGGAATTGGAAGACTTACAAATTGCAAGAGCGAATATGTTGCATAAGCAATGGTAAAACTTTACAATTATCGTTAAATATTTCAATCAACACCAAATAAAAAATTTATTCGAAAAAAGTGTCAAAGAGATTTCTGCGAAAAAAATTGCTTTGAGTGATTATCTCATTTCAGGAATAACTGTTTGTCGGAAACAGGAAGATACGTGGATAACTTTTGTCAGTGGATAAACTACGTATGATTCTTAACGATTCTTAATATTAATTTTCAGGGTTAAATAGTAATTATAGTAATAAATTAAAAGTTAAATAAAAAGTTACAAAATTTAATTTAGTTATTTTTTAAATTTAATTTATTAAAACATTTTTCTTTTTAAATTAAATTTTTTGTGTCTCTGTAAATGTTAATATGATTTTCTATAAAATTTTTAATATATTAGAGATAATAAATTAATATATTAGAGATAATAAATTAATTAATTTAGAAAAAGCTCAATGATTACGATAAACGTAATGCTCGTAATGTCTAAAAATGAATGCGGGTTGGATCTGCATTTAGGAAACGTTATTATATAATAATGTCATTATATAATCAATGTTATATAATACTTCAATATTATAGTGTTATTATTGCGTCATGATATTCTTAAAAAGTTTTCTTAGTTTATTCAGAGGTGTATACCTTAGCAAAGAAAACTTTCAATGATTATAAAATAAATTACATTCTGCCAAACACAATTATTCTCTGTTTATTCATAACAAAGTTATAAATAATGCAAATTTTCTTTTTATTGTTAAAGTCTAGAGACAATTTGATGAAAGAACTTAGTAGTCATCAAAAAGAATGCGAAAAGGTTCGCACAGAACTTGAGAGTTTAAAACAAAATGTAAAGAATATGATAAGAGAATGCGATGCAGATTACACTAAAACTAACGATGACGACTTGTCGAATCTTAACGATGCAATATTTGACATAAGGTAATAAAATCTAAAATTTATAATAATCATATTATTAATTTACAATTGTATGAAATTTATTTATATATAAAATGTTTTTTTTTATGCAGATCAATTAATAACGATTTAACGAAAAACATTAAAATGGAGGAGGATGGATTAAACAAAATACAGAACAAAATAAAGCAATGCACAGTCAAACTTCACCGAATCTAAAGACGAAAAAACACATTAATGCTAAGGACAAAAGAAAATTCTAATATGTTTTTAATTATTAGAAATAGATTTAAAAAGTATATTTTGAAAAAGTATAAATTAAATATATTACATAAAATTAATTAATATTAATTCAGAAATACTGTTTTATAAAATACATTGTTCAATAGTTTAAATAATTTAACAAATTGATATCAATTAATATATGTTCATACATTTATTAATTATAAAATATCAATATTAATTGTATAATTAAATATACTAACCAAAATAAAAATACATATTTCTCAGTAATTTGAGTGCAATGATTTCTTTCAAAATTCAGGAGCGTTCGAAGTGTTTTAATCGAGAAACGTGGTCCAATTGGACTTTTGGACGCAAAGTAACGCTTCTCTTTCTTTTTACGGGTACTTTTCAACGAGAAAACGTAGATAAACGCCTCGATCGGACACTCACATTCTATTGTAAAGCAGCCGTTATCGCATTCCCGCCAAATTTGCTGAGCGCCAAGAGCGCCAGCCAACAGCCAATAAAAAATGATGCTCGGAATTTGTAACCTGCCGAACCTGCCGCAACAAGAAACCCAGAAAAGCCGGTTGTTACGTGCGCGTATGATAATATGCGGCATTGCTCTTCGATCCTTTTGCTGATGCCGCGTATTGTTTCTCTTGAAAAGAACCGATAAAGGAGCTGCGTTGCTAATCATCGACATGGATCTCACCGACGACAATTTGGTTACGTTGAGCGAGTATTTAAAGCATACCCTCAGTCCCGACGTGAATGTTAGACGTCCAGGTCAGTATAACCTGCAAACTCATTGTGTTTTACTCCGTTTCAATCGTCATATGCATTCCATTCATTAATATCCGATTTACATTTCAGCTGAGAAGTTCCTCGAATCGGTAGAAATCAATCAGAACTTCCCCTTATTGTTACTACATTTAGTAGATAAGTCTGAGATTAACATCACAATTAGGGTCGCTGGTGCAGTTGCATTTAAAAATTATGTCAAGCGTAATTGGAAAGTGGTTAGTTTTACAGTATTCGCCCACTTTATCGTTTTTATGTTGTATAGTTAATTTATAATTTTATTTATTATAACTCCTGTTTCAGGAAGAGGATACGATGGATCGTATTCATATCCAAGATAGAGATGCTGTTAAAAAATTAATTGTTAATCTGATGTTACATTCACCAGATTCAATACAAAAGCAGTTGTCGGATGCGGTATCTATTATTGGAAAGTATGATTTTCCAAATAAATGGCCGGAATTGATTGATCAAATGGTAGAAAAGTTCAATACTGGTGATTTCCATGTGATCAATGGAGTCCTACATACTGCGCATTCCTTATTTAAGAGATATAGATACGAATTTAAAAGTGACAGCCTATGGACAGAAATAAAATTTGTATTAGATAAGTTTGCACAGCCTTTAACAGATTTGTTTTTAGTAAGTATATTTAATAAGTTATTTTGCGTATTAATATTTTTGAACATGTTTCTAAATGAGATACTTTGCAGGCTACAATGAATTTAACGCAAGTACACGCTAATAATATGGAAGCCTTGAAGGTTATATATAATTCGTTAGTTATATTATGTAAAGTTTTCTATTCTCTTAACTTCCAAGTAAGTATATTTTTTTTATATGTATTTATTTGTAAAATATAAGAATCATTTCTACAAATTATATTATCTACACAGGATTTGCCAGAATTTTTTGAAGACAATATGGAGGCATGGATGAGGAACTTTCATACTTTGTTACATGTTGATGTTCCTTCCTTGCAAACTACAGTAATTTATATTTTTCAAAATTTTATATATATATATATATATATATATATATATATACTATTAATATATTTGAGTATAAAATTGAAATTTTTTAAATCCATTTAGGATGGAGAGGAAGCAGGTGTAATAGAACAATTAAAGTCACAAGTGTGTGACAATGTTGGCCTATATGCCCAAAAATATGACGAAGAATTTCAACCTTATTTACCTCTATTTGTTACGGCGATTTGGAATTTACTTACATCTACAGGACAAGATCCTAAATATGATGCTGTGAGTACCGTTTAATATTGTTTGTCGTGAATTCTTTTTTTAGAAAAAGTTTACCTAGCAGTGACTTGTTATTATAGTTAGTATCGAATGCATTACAATTCTTGGCGACAGTAGCTGATCGGGCGCAATATAGACATTTGTTCGAAGATCCGGCAACTCTTAGCAGTATTTGTGAAAAAGTTATTATTCCTAACATGGAATTTAGAGGTAACTATACCGTAACTATAGCGTAAATATGATAATAAATTCACTTTACTAAATTTCTTCAAATTTTGTAGAATCAGATAATGAATTATTCGTGGATAATCCTGAAGAATATATTAGACGTGATATCGAAGGCAGTGATGTGGACACTAGGAGACGTGCTGCTTGTGATTTAGTTAAAGTACTGTCTAAATACTTTGAAGCAAAGATTATGGATATCTTTGGAGCATACATACAGGTGAATATAATAGAAAAGACTGATTTTATTTTTAACTAATTTACATTTTACGATTTATGTGTCATACATACGCATTTTAAAAATTGCACAATTTTTAGGTGATGTTGCAAAAATATGCCGAAGACTCATTGAAACATTGGCGTAGTAAAGACGCTGCTATTTATCTCGTTACTAGTAGTGCAAGTAAAGGACAGACGCAGAAACATGGAGTTACTCAAAGTAGCGAGCTTGTCTCTATACCGCAATTTGCTGCACAACATATTGAACCTGAACTAGCAAAACCAGATGGTATGATGGCATATGTTTTAATAATTTAATTTGTTTAGCTTAATGGCTAATTTTACTTTATTTTGTTATTGAAAATCTAAGCTTTATTAACTAATAATTGAATACTGTTACATAGACATATAACTATATGATTTATTGTAATTATAATAATAACAAATTTTAGTGAATGAGTTTCCAGTACTTAAAGCGGATGGAATAAAATTCATAATGACATTTAGATCGATATTGCCTCATGAAATGGTAATAGGAAGTTTGCCACAATTAATAAGACATTTAAGTGCCAGCAGTATTGTCGTACATACTTATGCTGCTTGTGCGATTGAAAAGATTTTCGCATTGCGAGGTGTTGATAATTTGACTATGTAAGAAATACAAAAATGATATCTTAAATGATAATTTATATAATTAAATATTGAAAATCCTTCAAAATTTTATAGAGTCAAAGGGGTCGATATATCGCCGTTAGCAGCAGATTTATTGAAAGGACTTTTTGCGTGTATGAACATTTCGGGTTCCGAAGAGAATGAATATGTTATGAAGGCTATCATGAGAAGTTTCGGCATCTTACAAGAAGCTGTGGTGCCATACTTAGCCGATTTACTTCCGAAACTCACCGAGAAACTCGCGATCGTATCTCGGAATCCAAGTCGGCCAAACTTCAATCATTATCTCTTCGAAACTTTAAGTTTATCTATCAAGTAAGTCGTTAACGTGTAATGATATTAAAATACTCATACAAAAAAATTGCTTATTTCAAATTTTCCTTTTTATTTTTATCTGACATTTTCTGATTTATATTTTTCATAAAATTTGCATTTTTTATTTGTAGAATTGTTTGCAAGACAAATCCTGAAGCAACAGGATCTTTCGAACAAGCATTATTTCCCATTTTTCAAGGAATTTTGCAACAAGATATACCAGGTAAGCTATTTATGATTGTACGTACATGTCACAAATTGTAATTGCATGTAAATCAATATTTAATTGTTTTTTTATTCTAGAGTTTATTCCATATGTTTTTCAAATTCTTGCATTACTTTTGGAGTTACGACTCACTCAAGATATACCGGAACCGTATATGGCTTTGTTCCCGTGCCTATTATCACCTGTACTATTTGAACGTCAAGCCAACATTCATCCTCTGATTCGTTTATTACAAGCATTCATTAGTCATGGCTCAAATCAGATTGTAGCGCAGGATAAGACGAGTGCACTATTGGGAGTGTTTCAGAAGCTAATTGCATCGAAAGCAAATGATCACGAGGGATTTTTACTAATACAAAGCATTATTGAACACTTTGAACCGTAAGAATGCTCGAAAAAAAAATTGTATTTTATATTATTAATTGTATTTCATATTTATAATAGTTAATACAGTTATTATACTAATATTGCAGGAGTATTTTGGAACCATATATGAGACAAGTTTTTGTGCTTTTCTTTCAAAGGCTGTCAACATCAAAGACAACGAAGTTTGTGAAAGGTCTAATAGTATTTTTTGCATATTATATTATTAGATATTCATCGTCGAGCTTGATTACGATTATCGACCAAATACAACCACAGTGAGTTTTATAAATATATAAAGACATCTTTTTTAAGATATAGAAAATAATAATAAAATGTTTTATATTTAGAATGTTTGGAATGGTGATGGAGCGCGTGTTTATAACCGATCTACAAAAAATATCGGGCGAAGTAGAGCGAAAAGTGGTGGCTGTCGGAATTTCAAACTTGCTGATCGATTGTCCCGCGATGCTTGAGGCACCATATAATACATACTATCCTCGCTTATTAGCTAAATTGGTCGAATTCTTTGAACTGCCGCAAGATCAAAGCTTGCTGCCAGAAGACAACGCGTTTCCAGAACTTGATGATGCAGTTGGCTACCAAGTTGGTTATAGTCAACTCATCTGTGCGAGAAATCCTCGGAAGGACCCATTGCAAAGTATGAATATTCTTTCATGTTTAATTTATCTTGTCTTTTTTCAATATATACGTATAAATGTAAATAGATGCATATTCACTTTCTCTTATTCCTTTACTCATAACTTCATTCAACTTTTCAATTAGATTAAATGTATTCAACTTCTTTAGAAGATCTTTCTAGAAGACAGAATGTTGAAATATTTAAGAATCATTGCATACAAATATACAGAGCATTTAATATTATTTACATAAAACTTCAAATATGTTGACAGATATTGGTGATATACGTTTGCATTTGGCTCAAGGTCTTGGAAGATTATCGCCAGGACATTTGCCGGGACTGTTAGGCCAGATTTCTCAAGCAAACGCAAATCACCTGAGAAATTATCTCCAAACAGCTGGTATTACTGTTGCATAATACGAACTGGATGTTCGAGACAGATTGAAGATCCATTTGATAGCTCGAAAAATGAATAATATTGAACTTAACAAATTGTAATTAAAGGGAAAATTCCTTTTTATATGGTTATTGTACAATACGTGAAATATATTATTCGTATTCTATTTGTAATTTGCAATATTGTAGGAAATGTTTGTCATTTTTACATCACATAACTTCGAAATTCATATATTATTACAAAAGAAAAAAGAAAGAAGAAATACATGTACATCTATGTAATCGTATTTATATTTTTATGCACACAAATTATCAAAAATAATTTAAATTATCTTTTACCCACATAACTCAGGTTTATTAAACATCGTTTTTTTCTTCATTAATCATTTATTTAATCAATTTAAAATACAACTATATATTTGATATTTACATGTAAAATAACATTGGCACTAATATAAATTGTTCCATAAATATTTATGAAATGCATATTCATTTATTATTAAATAATTTATCCTAATACTTCTGCATTTTTTAAATTAAAAACATTAAATCTTTTCAATATATTTTCATTTAGCTTATAATAAAAAGAAATAACTCTTTCTAAGGATAGTGAAGAAGTATTAAACAATATTTTACAAAAGAAGAAAATATTAATCTACATCTGTATTTTAAATAATCAAAAAGAATTTACACTAAAAATCTACAATTATCTTTGATTAAAATGTCACAACAAATAAGATATCGAAAAGAGTACATTGGGAAGATTTTGGTAATTACATCATACTTTATTTTTTGCATAAATCTTAAGTATTTTTATATTTTATCATGCTCCTACCATTCTAACAAGTTTATTGTAGGCAAAAAATCTCAAGTAAGTAATGCTATTATTTTATCATAGAAGATATTCGAAAGGTAATGAAACAATTAATGTGCTGAACAGTTAGTGGCTTGTAATAAAATTAATTATAAAATTTTATAAAAAAAAAAATTTTATACTTGAATTTAAAACGTTATATTACAATAATTCAAATGACAATAATTAGAAAAAAGTAATGTCAATACATGTAATAATTCTATATATTAATATAATGATTATGAATGACTGCTCTAAATATATGGATTTATAAAATTCGTGCAAGAAAGGATATAATATACGTCTTGTATTGCAAATGTAATTGTTCATGCTAATAATGTAACTAGAAACTTTCTCTTCGCGTTTAGAGCTAAATATTTAAATACGTATATTCTTTTGCAAGTTTAGATGTGTGCTTCTGTATAAAAAAATAATCTCTGATAAATATCTGTAATTTTTAGCCAATTAGTGTCAAAACATATATTCCGACACTAATATAGGCTATTTCTAAACGGGTATCACATATACGCTTGCTATGGAAATATGATTGGCATCTTGTAAATGTGCTTAGGATATGTAGCATATTCGTTACTTTTTTCGTAATGAAGCTACGGATAATAATGCATGTGCCCATTGGCAGTTGGCTACAGCATATAAGAAATTGGAAATTCATTTTCATTTAAAGATCTAGCGCAGAATGATCCATAAAACTTTTCAATAGACTGCTGGACATCCTGAAGGAAAAAACATTACGTCAATAATCTGATCTATATAATTAATAAAATTCATATTCTATATTAGTTTAATTTTGCTATTTTTTTTATTCTAATGTCAGAGTTTATGTAAATTTTCTAAATGAAATTAGTCTGGCAGAGTTTTAGATAATGACTTATATAATAAATTACATACTTTTTTACCATGTGATCGTAAATATACGATGGGATTATTGTTACGGTGATGATGTCTCCACCTTTATCAATCTCTGTCGTAACATCTTTGTCTTTCATTCCAACTACGTTCTGTAAAATTTATTGATTTATCTAACAACCATCTCATTTTTTCTATTGAATATTAAATACAGATACTATATTATGTGTGCAAACCTTTCCGTTAATCTCGAGTATTTGATGATCTGTTAAAAGTCCATTTCGTGCAGCCGACGTATCTTTTACTAAAGCAATTATTTTTCCGTTTTTAAATTGAAATCCGACGTAACCCATACTGTCTTTGTGCATTGTTACAGTACGCTCGAACGGTCTGCAATAAAAATGATATTAAGGTGTTACAAGAAATTATGCGTTAGTAAAGCTGAGATTTTTTATAAACAAAACAAAATAGCAAATTCTCTGACCTATCACGCACGGCAACTTTGATCCCATTAACATCCGCATTACGGAAGAGTTTATGCACTTGATCCATTGAATATCCAGCAACGCAAATATCATTGATGCTTAAAATTTGATCGCCGAAACGTAATCCGGCCATTGCTGCTGGAGAATTTTGACTCACGAGACATACAAAGATACCATTATTTATTGCGTGTACGCGAACGCCAACTTTTCCATCAGCATCCTTACAAAGTGTCAACTGCAAAAAAAACATAATAAAGTATCTTATTAAAAGCTATATTTTCCTAATTATATGTAATTATAAAAATTTAAGAATATTTTAAGGTAAAATGACAGAAATCGATTTAAAAATCAATTATATTACCTCTCTGATACCATTTGTTACATAAGCTTTCTGCAAAGCCATAGATTGTCCAGACAAAGGTGCGATCATCCCTGCTAACGGACTGCGTGTTATGTTTGTTGAAGTAAGAGCTATCTGTTAAATCATAAGTTAAAATTTCTCACAATTACAAATCCTTTAAAAACACACTTTATATAAAGTTACAAAAATAAATTTAACAATATAATCTTGTTCATGTAATTAAAAAGACTAGATTATTCGATATAATATTGATATACATTATTTGCATTTTGACGTGTGGCGAGCGCATATTCAGGCATATTTTGCGCAATGGTCTCTTCATTCAGCTCGAGACCCATGTAATCTCCTAAAGATGGGTACAGCATACTGGATGCAGAAGGGACATAAGTCGGAGCCGAGGGAGCCGTAGAGTCAATCGGTATTGGAGCGACATATTGTGATTCGGCTTGTACTTGAGCCTGCAATATTATTTCAATCGACATAAATCATTATTCATATAGAGTATCTGTTTATAAAAACTGATAATAATACAAAAAATATTATTTTGTAAATTATAATCTAAAATTTTTGCTATACAATATATAGATTATGAATCCATGAAGTTTACCTTTATCATATGATCTACTTTCATATCTTCTAGCGTAGGATAAAGAGACATTTTGAATTTTTTATGAATGCTCTGCAATAAAATATAGACATATATTAGTTCTTTTTTATTCTAAGATTTTTATTTTTATTTGTTCTTGATAAGAAGGGTAATAATATTATGTCAAAATTTTCTTTTATAGAATAAAAAATCAATATACATACAATATTTATTTTTATTTTATAATTCTATATTAATTACATGACATAAGTAGTCATACAAGATTGATACGAGTCAAAGTTTTTCCATTCATTGCAACCGGAATGTTTAATGTATTTTCGCAAACAAAATTACCATTCTTATTACACTATCAACCTCAAGAATACTTTGATAGATCAACTGACGAATGAATTTTTATCGAACTCACAATGACTAGAGGTTAAAGGGATTAAAAAAAAAGATGAAAAGAACATTTTCAACTAGCACATTTAGTATATATTCGTTTTAAATGTTTTTACATCGTTTATAATTTGCTGTTTAATCTAATCTAATCTAATCTAAAACAAGCAAGTTAGTTCAACAAATTACGGAAGCATATGTCATATAATTCAAACAAAGAAGTATATATAGTTTAAAGACACGTACGCATGCAAAAATCAATAATAATACAAATATCGTTTTAGACTTCTACATAAATCATTAAAATGCAAGAGAAATTTGTTTGTATTACAAATACCTCCGTGGTTATTCACAGCTATGTATTTTATCATTCCTATGTATGAGTCATATACTTCCTTTCATTTTATCTAACATATATTGACACTCATACTCTCCTTACTTAATATAATATATAATATATAATAAAACCAAGTTAATATTTTTATTATACTAAGAAAAAATACAATCTTTCCGAGTAACTTGTTTTTTTAACTTTCCTTTTTTTCTACACTCTCCATGATATCTGAAGTATTAAGATATTTAAATTAATATACAGGATGAAAACAAATTTATACAACTGGATGTGATTTCTTGTACAAAAATAAGTCGAAAGTGCAGAATAAACTTTTTTCATCCGAGGCTTTATTTCCAAGAAAGTCAAGTGTAAAGATCACGTTGAATATTCGTGCATTTAGAGAACATACGATTTGTAAAGATACCTTGGTGAAAATTTTTCTCATAATTTTTCATTTTTATATGAATTGAAACATTTTTCAGAAATACTCAGAAATATTCAAAAAGTTTACATTCTCAAAATTTTTCATACAAATGAATTCTGAAATATTCTGAAATTTCTCATCCCAATTTTTAAAAAATATTTTTTTAATTTTTTAGATTTTATAACAGATATTTCATCAGAAATTATACTTATAAAAAATTTTAGAAATCTTACAATATTTTATAATTAACATATACGAAAAATTCTGAGAAAAAATGTAAATTTTAAGAGAAATGTTCCAATTCGTATAAAAAATGTTATAAAATTATATAGAAATTCTTTTATATAAAAATTATATGAAAAATTCTAAAACAAATTTTTCAAGGTAATGCAAATATTATCTCTTTACATAACGTTCATATTTCTTCACAAATGACAGGATTAAAGAAAATGAGACAAATAATTAAAGTTTATTTTAATAATTAAAGAAGAAAGAAATGTTATTCCTATTGCCATAAGCAAAATTATGACTCAGACATGAATAATAACAGTGAAGGAATCATTCCTCATTGTTTTATAATTTTTTTCTGGATAATATTGATTGTAAGAAATTAAAAAAAATCAAGATAACAAGAAGAGAGGAGAATAAGATTTAAATGCTATATAATATATAAATGAAAAGAAACAAATTTTTAATAAATACGTATATATTTAAACAGTTATAAATAAATATTTGCTAAATGTAAATATATATTTATTTGGTATAATAACTATTAATTTGAATCATTTTTATTAAATAAATATTTATTATAAATAAATATTTACTTACTACTATTCAAAGAAATATTAAGATTTAGTAAATTTTTTTCAGCACAAAAAAATGTTTTTCACGTACTGAAGCTTTTATTTAATATTTGAATCCCTTGTGCGTTTTTAACATTTTTATATGAGAGAAATTCTTAAATTTTGTAATAGACAGAAGTCTTTCAACTTTGACCCATATCTCAAAACTGCATAGTCTATTTCAACAAATAACAACATTTTAAATCAGTATCAATTGTCTTCGCAGGATACATTGCATCATATTGCGAGAGAATAATGTATCATAAAGATAATAGCATGATAGATATCCAAGAGCAAATATAATATGTATATATATCCTACAGCTAAAAACAAAAGATACATATATGTTTATTATTTTTACACAGAAAACATTTTATTAATATTAAATTTGCTTTTTTTATTACTGCATTCAATTACACTAAAATTTTCCTTCCAGCTTTGTCAAAAATAACTTTATTTCACTTTAAATACAAGGAGCGTGCACTAGTTGAGCTATAAAAAACATATCTATTGTTGAAAGCACATATCATTAATTAGTCGAATCATCCTTTTTTTTTAGATGCTTCTATGTAATTTTATTACGGCTACATAATTTTAGTACCGGCTACGTACGTTAAGGGCATTGTACAATTAAGTTATAATTAGCAGTAATAGGGCAAGAAGCGTCTACTCACGGCTCGATGATTAATGACATGGAAGATTGTCCGCTGATTTTATGACGAATATATTTGTCAGATAAAGCAAGACTTACCAGTGGATGTCAATCAAAAGTGTCACCCCGCTGACTGTTGCTCTGCCAATTTAAATAAACTGTCACTACTAATTGTCGAAATCTCCGGCAACTTTTTTGCTACCCCAAACTGACAGCGAACCGACAAAATCAGCCAATGCACCTCTGATCGATGAGTGTCTGTACGCACCGAGCGGAGCGCTGCTACTTCGGCAATTCTCGGCAATGTTCGGTGACAGTTGCGGTAGATGACGCTAGATAGCGCTCAATATCTGCAGTTTCTTTTTATAGTGTTTTTCATTGGAAAAACTGGTGCAACACTGCTGCACATTACGGTGCAGATGAATACAAATCAATTCACATATTTTCAGTGTTAATAAATAATTTGACTCTTTTATTTATATATTCTTTATTGTCATAACCTTAAAAGGATTATTTGAAAACACATTAATGTCCACCATCCGGCGTCTTGCAAAAAAAAAATTATTTATTAACGTTGAAAAAAAATATAAATCCATTTGCACTCAATTGCACCAGTGTTGCACTAGTTTTCCCAGTGGAAAACATAGCTCTCTGTTTTCAGAGACTCATACGTGTCCCAGACTCTCTTGGACTGGGTTCGTTGAGTGGGACTGGGCTTGCATGCCCGACAGCCCGATCTCGGATTGTGCGTGTAATTGAATTATAACGTGCGGTGAGTATTCATCAAAAAATTAATCTGCAAATTTCTTGGAATGTAGGAAACAATTGTCTGACTAAAGAAACAATGAGACTAAGTGATCTTTGACCCTTTATTTTTTGTTTGACAGATGATATCAACAAGATACGTATCATTCCTATCAGGGATAGTAATAGCTTCTCTAACATGGGCATTCAGCCTGTATCTTTATTCAAGACTGTCACAAAATGTTATTACCACCAATCCCACAATATTGATTCCTATCGTTTCCAAACATGGAGAAAGTATTGACAAAGAGATTATGCTGCGTGACAATGTTATCATTGCACGCAATGAGAAACAAATATTAGCTGATAAGGAAGTCTATAACTTAAAGAGCAATAAAAACCTCAGGAAAAATGACCTGATCTTGCAGCAACTTCAGGCTGTTCCAGTAAAACCTGCAGTCACTTTGGAGCAAGGTATATCAACAATGTGTTAATATTCTAGATTATTATTGAATTGTTAAACCCAAAATCAAGTAAGGTATTTTAATAGGTTTAGATGAATTAGGCATGGTGAAAAATTTGGAGGATCAACGGAAGAGGGACGAAGGTTATAAGGATTATGCCTTTAATATTTTGATATCAGACAATCTTGGCGTGCAAAGAAATATACCAGATACGAGGCACAAGCTGTGCAAGATGCAAAAATATCCTGCCAATTTGCCAAATGCTAGTATAATTATTTGTTTTTACAATGAGCATTATACAACCCTATTGAGATCTTTGCATTCTATACTTGAGAAAACGCCAACAGTACTTCTACATGAGATTATCTTAGTGAATGATTATAGCGACAGCGATACGTTGCATGAGAATATAAAAGTATATATTAGAAACAATTTCAATGACAGAGTACGATTATTCAAGACTGAAAGAAGAGAAGGTTTGATCAGAGCACGGGTGTTTGGAGCTAGGAAAGCAACTGGCAAAGTTTTGATCTTTTTGGACAGTCACATAGAAGTAAATGAAATATGGATTGAGCCGCTTCTTTCAAGGATTGCTTATTCGAGAAATATCATACCGATGCCAGTGATTGATATTATAAATGCAGATACATTTCAGTATACTGGGAGTCCATTAGTGAGAGGTGGCTTTAATTGGGGTCTTCACTTTAAATGGGATAATTTACCAATTGGAACATTAAATCATGACGTCGATTTTGTAAAGCCCATCAAGTAAGATAATTTTTATATCTTCATATAAATGTGCTTAATTATAAAAATTATATATAATACTTATATATCATCTTTTTTTTACAAATAAATATTTCTTGTTAATAGATCCCCAACTATGGCTGGTGGATTGTTCGCTATTGATAGAGAATATTTTACAAAGATGGGAGAATATGACATCGGTATGGACATTTGGGGTGGAGAGAATCTTGAAATATCATTCCGAGTAAGTATTAATTATATTTGATCCTTCATATTTATTTTTTTTTTGCCATATATATGTAATGTTATTAACTTATTTTTTTAGATATGGATGTGTGGTGGCAGTATCGAGCTTATTCCCTGTTCACGAGTGGGTCACGTATTTAGAAGACGACGGCCGTACGGTTCGGATGATCCACAAGACACCATGTTAAAAAATTCTTTACGAGTTGCGCATGTATGGATGGACGAATATAAAGATTACTTCCTGAAAAATGCTAAAACAATTGATTACGGCGATATTTCCGAGCGATTAGCGTTGAGACAGAAATTAAAATGTAAAACATTCGGTTGGTATTTGAAGGTGGTTTATCCTGAATTAACATTGCCAGATGATACAGAAAGGAGGCTCAAAGATAAGTGGGCCAAACTTGATCAAAGACCAATGCAACCTTGGCATTCGAGGAAAAGAAATTATACCGACCAGTATCAAATCAGACTTTCAAATACCGCGCTTTGTATCCAGAGTGAAAAGGATATTAAAACTAAAGGCTCCAAACTTATTTTGATGCCGTGTTTAAGAGTTAAATCACAGGTAGGTATTACCATCCAACGACAAAAGAAAAAAAAATTTTTTATTATTTTTCAAATTTACATGTACATTTTTGTAGATGTGGTATGAGACCGACAAAAATGAACTGGTACTTGGCCAGATGCTTTGCATGGAAGGAGCTGAGAAAATTCCAAAACTTGGAAAGTGTCATGAAATGGGAGGAAGTCAAGATTGGCGTCATAAGCGTATTGTAAGACTTATTGATGCAACAGTTCTTGACCGTTTACGTTATAACTAGCAAATATTTTCTTTTTCTTACAATCACTAAATTTTGTCTCATTTTTTTACACTTATCAGTTTAATAAATATATATTCATAAGCAATATATATTTATCAACAATTACTGAGAATTTTAAATATTTTATAGAATGCTACACCTATCTACAATATGGCAACAGGAACCTGCTTAGGAGTGATGCGCGATGTAAGAAATACTCCACTCATCATGGATTTATGTACAAGATCGAACGCTTCATTGATAACATGGGATCTCATTCGGTCAAAGATTTCAGCCAGAGAAATCAGATGACATAGGAAGAAAGGTCGTAAAAATAGGAAAAAGAATTCCGAAGATTGGCTCGGTCGAGAATGGTAGATCCTTTGATGAATTGTATATACTCGGTACATGATTACAATTAGAAGTAGAATACTCTTTACATACGTCAAATTTTTAAATAATTCTGCCTAAAATAGTATAAAATTAATTAAGCAGGAAACACTTGAAAGTATCGTAATTGTATAGGAAAAACTATTGTAAAAAACGAATTTATTTGATATGTATATATACAAATATTAATGACTTTTGTTACTTCTTTATGTATAGGTAAATGTATTTCTTTTTTAAATTTGATAAAGATTTTATATAATTTTTAAGTTATATAGCAATGCTCTCTGTATTATATTTTTGCACAATTATAAGAACAAAGTCTATTGACAAATATAAAGAGATTCTAGTAGAAAGATTATTTATGAAGTGTATTTGTATATAATTTTTGCATTAAAAATACCATTCGAAATTTTCTAAATCAACTTTTATTTTCTAATAGCCTCCAAAGCAAATAAAATTATCTAAAATGAAGATATAAATAATATACAAGATTGCCTTTTAATTCAATTTAAAATTCAATTTAGTTCTTCAATTTTCTTAAATTCAATTTAATTTCTTTTAATCGCCTGTTAATTCTACGTTTTCACGCTTTTTACCTAACCTTTCTTACCTAAATCAAACATAACCTTCCTTAATTTGAGATTTCAAAACACTCGTATAACTTGCATGCAATAACAAGAAAAAAATTGCAAGAATGACTACTTCAAAGGAATTAAATTTGGCTAGGAAGAGCCTCGTGGCATCACTTGGTGAAAATGCAAAAGTGTATGTTTTCCTACGTTAAATGAAATAAGTAGACGCATTATTGATATACGAAAAGCTAAACTTAACCTATAACTATGGCTTATAATCTTATTATCTTTTTATGATTATTGATAGGTATTTCGAAAAAATGAAGCTATGGTTCCAAATGAAGGTATACAAAATTTTTCGATTAACTTTGTCAGATTTATATATTTTATATATTATGTACAATCGTTGTTTTAGACTACAAAAGAAGAATTTGATTGCGAAGCACGTAATCTCATGACAGAAGATCAAGTTCATTTACACAACGAATTCTTACTGTGTCTCTTTAATAAAGTTCGTGGATTAGCTGCCGTTACACCAATTAAGATAGACAGAGATAAAATTTCAAAGGAGAGAAGACTGAGATTAAAACGCAAATACAAGACTGACAAATCAAACTTTGAGGTTTGTAGATATAATATTGCAATATCAATGCAGTAGGTGAGTCAATAAGTAATCATAATTTCGTCCTCAACAATCATGGTAAAAATTAAAATTACTTATTGACTCATTCATGTAAATACGATCATTTATATTATTTCTTATAACAGCCAGCGGACATGTATGTGGAAGTATTAGGTCAAGCTTCATCACCTGTCAGAGACGAGCCTATAGGCGCTAACCGCTCTAGCGCCCAAGAACTTGTATTGCCAGATCGCACTTTTGTACTAGCTCGATTAATGCTTGCTGCGTGGGAAAATAATATGGACGGGGCTGAAGAAAATACTGCGCACATTGTCATAGCAGCGACACAAATTTTCTTGAAAAATATACTCACTGCAATTTTCACACGTAGGAAGGGTTATGCTGTTCGAGACAGTACTTTTATTTATAATATAGGAGAACCAGTACCTAGCTCGTGGAAAAGAAATTCCATGTACATAAATTCACATAATTTTGGGTAAGTTGCAAGCATTGATTTGAATGTTGTATATGATTAACATTGGAGCCATCTTAAAACGCAGACCAACAGAAATAATAGATACTTATGGCCAAATTCCTGCTTCAAAATCAAGTTTCGAAGAAGCTGAACAAGCCACTGCTTTTTCATATGCTTGTTCTACACAAATCACTCGTCCACTGTTAAAACCAGTAAGCACGGCCGATTTGCAATATGCATTAAAGGTAATAATAAAAAATTGTATATTCCTTTCATCATTGCATGTTAAAATCATATTTTAATTGGTTTTATTTCCCAAATAGATTTATAAAAATCTTGTTAGCAATCACACTATATATGCTACTAATATGGAGCGATTATATACGTATGCTACTCATCCAACATGGGAGGATTTGGAGGCAAAAAAGTTATTATGTCAACCATCAACATGAAGAATTCTCAATATCTAATATTACATCTATTATATGTAATATTATATCTATTAACGTTGTAGTTCTTTAGTTTATTATGTAAGTAAAATTATTATTAAAATAGAGCTGTGTATGTTTATTTTTCTCATATTCGATCTCATTTCATATAATGGAACATAAAGTAGACAATAGATGTATTTTGGTTTAATTAAATTGTTAAGTTTATTTAACATAATTCTGTATGAGGACCAGTTGTTCACCTTTTTGGTAAATTTTACCTGTTAAGTAGCAAGATTACCCAATCACATACGCGAATTGCCAGATTTATCTAATAGGTAAAATTTACCTATAAAAAAGTGAAACAACCAGCGGCTCTTAATGTTCTAATTTTTGTACATAATCATTACTGTAAACTATATATTTTTAATGTCATGTAAATTCACCACATTTAATCTGTTCATACATATAATGTCATAAGATATTATATATCATATGTTTAATGTGTAAAAAGGATGATTTATAATTTTTAGCATATATATTTACATTCTTATTTGAAATATGCCAGCTTTAGTGATGTATTTGACACCTTTAAATGGTTTATATTTTTCACCATACATATCTAACCGATTTACTTTCAATCCGGATACTGCTAATTGATTTATCGTAAAATGCACCTGAAATTATAATATCAAATTATTAATCTCACTAACAATATATATCGTACATATATTATATGTATATTAATGGCATTATATATATCATACATACATTAATGGCAGGATTTGATTCAGTAACAGTTGTCGAATTTTGTATCGTTATCTAAAATATAAAATTTCGTAATAATATAATTATTAGTCATACATCTTTAAAGGCCTTATAATTATCTTACCGATCCTCTGAGATTTGGCAGCTTGGAAACGTCAATTCTTCCAATGTCCCACAGCAATATTTTGCTGACAGGATCAAAAGAATATTTTCCTTGGTTTGGAGTTAAAGTGCAATTCAAAACTATCTTTGGCATGGGAATTTCTAGAGTCACGTTTTCAACCTATGATTAATAATAATAATTATAATGATAGTTAAAATTTACAATCATGTATATTTAAAAAAGATAAACTTACCGTCCTACCAATAGTCTGTTTTGGTCCAACAGTGATATCTAATCTACCACCTCCTGGTTCTTTTAGGCTAATATTATGTCTTACATATATAGGGATTGCTACAATACTTTGTGATCCTATGTGATATGAAAGAAGACGAAAGTTACCATCAGGTGGAATAAAGGAAAGTATTCTCTCCGACTGAAAGACGACATAAACTTAAAAATTAATTTTCACACCAAGCATAATGTTACATTATTCACATTATGTACCTCCCATCTTTTGAATCGAACACAAGGATGAAAGCTAACATCATCAAACAGTCTTGGATTCATAAATGAAAGAGTGAGATCTGGCATACCACTCAATTTTATACAACAGTCAATCTAAAAGATTAATTATATATGTTGATATGTCATATAATCAATATTTGTGAGAAGCTCTATAAAACATACATAGCCCTGAATTTCTGCAAACACTGTTGCTCCAGTTCGATCAATAATCGCATCAACTTCCTCAACAACATCAAAGTATGCTTCATTGTTGGTATATTTCACTCCAGTTCGTCTCCAAGGAACATTGGATAATTGTCCACTTGGCAAGATTGCACTAACACTATGTACAAATTCATAAAATGTATAAAAATCCTTAATAAGTAATTTATGTAAATGTTTAACATGAATTGAAATGTACTTACTTGGATTTGCCTGTAACAGTATTCGCGATGGTGCGTAAAATATTAGGTGGCTTGATCAATTCTTTCAGTATATTAGATTCTGTTGCCAGAGGGAAACCATTATCTAACATTTCATCCAGCAATTCATATACTACCACATAGTTTTCTTTTATAATAGTTTCTGTACATTCGCTGAAATAATCTTCAAAAGTGTCCACTACTCTGTGCAAGAATTCAATAACAAATAATGGTGGGACTGAAAGAAGTAAAGAATGTTTATATCAGTCTACATATGACATCACTTTGTACAAATGACATTATTTATCAAAACTTACCCTCTGTCATGCATACTGCAACAAAGAACATATTACAGCGATATATACTAATGAGATAATGATGTGGAGTAGCTATTACCGGAGGTGTATCCTCCGGTGACAAGACTCGTCGCTGTTGATCAAAGAAGTAGTCGCAGAGTGAACGTGCAACTGCACTCTTCCAATGTTTCTCCATGAAGACATCTCTATAAGCATACAGAACATATTAGAAATGTCGCGTAAGAAATATAAACGTTACAGCAATGATAAAAAAATGTATAAACTCTGTGAAAAATGCGAATCTGTAATTTGTGAAATAATATGTCAAACTTATGGTCTACTTTCTTTATCAAGCTATAATGTACTTACCCTGAAGAATTTATAATAAAGAGACTGTTTATCATCTTTGTGAATAATAAATTGTGCTTGAGGATAAAATTTTAAACTACAAAGATAGATAATTTCAATATTAATGCACAAAATCGGAAATGTTTATCATATTATGTATAACAATATGCTATGTAGGTTTAGATTTCTCATTTTAACTTCCTGGGGAATTTTGAAAAATTGATGTTTTGATTTAAGTTGCCTGCCTTTTTCGAAAGGATAGACAATCTAAACTTCAGTTTGTCGAAATTCCCTACACAGTCATATGATTGCGACGCATGCGCATATCACTCTTTTTTGACAGATTTATCTTCTTGCTCTCCCGAAATACAGATGTCATGTACTTGTATTTTGTAAACTAAAAATGAGTGAAATATCAAGTTGGGAAGATATCGAAAATGATCGTAAGTTGAAAAACAAATGTCTATCGAATAAAAATTTATGAAGAGCTAACGAAATATACATCAATTTCAGAGTTCTTTAAACAACTGTTGGACATCGACTCCAAAAAGACTGACGTCAGCCAATTGTTATCAGTGGCTCAACAATTAAACAAGTTGGGACAAGGTAAAATTCAAATTGCTTTATATCATTGAAATATCGACATAATAATAATAAAAAATACTTATAATAATTATAGTAAATGTAATAATAAATATAATAATTACAATAAATGTTGTTTCTAGCTATTGAGGTGCTGAATGCCGAACTGCAAAGGCAAGTACTTGTGAATCACGAGGATTTATTATCTCAAGCAACATGGGTAGAAAAATTAGAAGGAGTACTTTTTATAATGCAATCTCACATACAAGTAAGTAAAGAAATATTAATGTCAATCTGAATTTAAAAGGACATGCAGTATAATAATTTCTATTTCAGAGCCTCTTATCAGCAGTAGAGCGATTACGTGGCAAGATTATCGATCCATTTAATCGAATTGAAATGCAAACGATTGTATTAGCACGGCTTCATGAAACTTCCGATCTTTTGAGAAGAGTCTCTAGAATGCAACATTTATCGAAACGTTTAAATGCTCAAATGAATAGCATTACGCAAGGGCCAGATATTGTTAAAGCTGCTAATAGTCTGCATGAGCTTGGTACAATATATATATCATTTTGTGTTTCTTCATTGATCTCATATATTACATTATATTGTGAAATTTATATTTATAGAACAACTGATGGCAGATACAGATCTTAATGGCCTAGATGTAATCGCAGATGATCAACAGGCTATAAAGACACAAAGAGCTACTGTGCAAAGAATTGCTACTCATACATTAACACAAGGTTTACAGGCGATGGATAGGACGAAGGTATTATATATTATTTTTAATATGGCTAATAACGCTTAATCTGAATCTACAAATAAAATACATGGTGTTAATTAAGTTTAATTATATTATTAGGTGTTGGAATTAATTCGTAGCGTTTTACAAGTGATGGGAAGTACTTTCATTAATGTATTTTTTAATGCTCATGTGAAATAAATAACATTCTTTCATTAAAAAACGCTACGAATTAATTCCAACACCTAATATTATAATTGTCATATTAATATATTTACACTAATATCTATATATAATGGATAGGTGAGCACGGCTGTGCAGGTCTTTCAAAATTTAGGAATAATAGGCAGCGCTGTGGACACAACTATAGAGTCTACCTTGGCTGAAATAGAAAGAATTTCCACAGAATCATTGGATGTATCTTTCGTAACAAATCCGGATTTTGGAAAACGTGGAGCGCCAGGCAGAGCTGCGATTCCGTCGCCTGGATCGTCTGGAAACTTACGCACGAGAATTTGGGAAAATCTTGAACGTCTTTTCCAAGATACTTTATATACGCAATGTCTACAAGTAAATGGACAATATGCATTTTATTCGTTTTTCATTCAGTCATTTTCAAACAACATTGTTTTATATCTAGATTGAATTGCTGCAAAGAATATTATTGGAGCATCATATGAAAGGATTTCACGATTTATCCGAGAAATTTTGGGATAAAGTAAATGCTCTTCTTGCGAAAGTTTTGATCGAACGTGCTCAAGGTAAATTATTATTAAATATATATTAAATACTGAATTTAATTCAAAGAAAGTTTCAATGAAGGATCTTGCAGGATCATCATTTGTAAAGCAAGCCCTGGAAGGAGAATATCCAAAATTTTTAAGAATTTTTTTAGACTTGAGTAAACGTTTAAAAGAAAGATCTCACAGTATTGGGATTTATGGTATTGAGTAAGTACGTCTTAATAGACGGATATAAATGACATACGAAGCTTTATATTAATGTCTATGTCTTTATATAGCCGCAATGTTTTATTACCGTTCGAAAACGCATATTTATCACGTTCCGTGTCTCGACTTCTGGATCCAGTTCACAATATGTTTTCTGGCGAGGGTTTGCCGACGCATGACGAGATTGACAGTCTCATACGTATGATTACAAAGTAGGATTGGCATATTTTCTACATATATACATCTTATCTTGAATAAATTATAGCAGAATTATATCCCGCTTCTAGTGAACTCAGCGTATCACTGGTGGACGATGGACTTTCTACCGTGGTGTCGCGTAATGTAGGAAAAGCAATAAGACTATTCTGCTTGAAATGTGAGCAAAGTGTGGTGACAGGCGGTGAGGCCAGCCAAGTAATCGATTCCCCTACTACTGGTCAACAGACAAATGTTATGCTCGCGAATCTTCTCCATTATCTTTCCAGCCAAACAAATCGTGTAATAGCTAATCTGGCAGGAGGTTTATCCTCTGAAGGCGGCGTTGTCATTACTACGGCGCTCAAGGAAACAGATGAATTAACGAAGAATTTACTCGCGCCGTTGTTAACTTCTATTAGTGATGCGATCGAAAGTATTATTTTAACGATGCATGATGATCCCGAATTTAGAGAGTAAGTTGTTTTTATCTCCTTAAATTGTTCTTATTTCCTTTCATTTTCATCTACTGTTCTCACATAGCATATTATTTTTATTATACAGCACAAGTAACCCTCTAGGAAAGGAAATTGGCTGTTCTCTTTATATGCGTGAATTGCAAGGCTTCATCCTACGATCTATAAATACATTCTTACTACCGTACAAAAATCAAGTGGTTGTAGCTGAAAGGTAAGCTTTGTTTCTTTTTATCCTATTGTTCATAAAAAACAAATTATTAAATGTTAATATATATTTCAGTTGTAAAGCAGTCGCATCGAGATGTATAGAATTATTTGTGCGTCATGCTTGCTTGTTGAGACCTTTGACTGATTTTGGAAAAGCAAAACTTCTGATAGATTTCGCTCAGGTATGTCTCGTTCATGTAAAGACAAATATATCGATTATAGATACAGATGAAACAGATTGCGAGTTTTAGATGGAAGTAGCTGTGACGCCATTGTGTCGTGGCGGTCAGATGGGTCTACTCGAGCAACAGCAATACAGAATACTGCGAGCGCTAAAAGCTTTACTTCCCCTCAATCCCGAGAAGATGGTGGAAAAAATTCTCGAAGGACAAGGAGAAAGTAGCGTATCACCATCTCTTATTCTCCTGCATTTATTTTCCGGCGCACCTCCCGAATTAGCATCACCACATCAGGTGAAATGGATTTTTTGAAAACATCAATTTATTTAGACTGATTAAAGAAAAAATGATTACATTTTATATAAGGAAATTAATAAATTTATATTATCTCATACAGAGCGCTGGATGGTCTGTAGGCCGATTATCTCAGTGGATGGACAGCCATCCGAACGAAAGAGACAGATTAGCGCTATGCAATGGACCATTGGAACGTTATCAATTAACAATCCGTCAACAAAATCTGCCATCATTTCACCCTCTCTTTCCACAGATGATGAAATTAGCTAACTTGAGAGAACACTCAAATCAATAAAAAAAATATATTAATTAGTACAAATATATTAATAAAAATCATATATTTCCCGATATAAGCATATTTTTCCAAATGTATATAAACTATAGGAACTAAATTTTAAGTTGTAATTATATATAATTACATAATTGTAAACTTAATGTACTATAAAACATTGTAATATTTGAATTCATTCGAAAAAGTATGGTAAATTTGTTCGAAAACGAAGTATTGAAGATATTCTAATGTTACATATATTCCATAATTTTTGAACATACATTTTTTTGCACAAGTATAGTCCTACCATTAATGTAATGCTTATTGTTATAGTCCAACTGGATTTGATACTCTTGGGACCAATCCAAATTGCCGGTGCATTGATATTAGTTTCCTTGTCGATCTACAATTTAAAAATATGATTAATATTGAAGTGATATAAACTGTTTAAATGTAAAACGATTTAAATTTCATATTAGCTTTATATATAATGTGATACCTGTTGGGCTAGTTTTTTAACTTGTATTATCTCGTTCTTTAGAAGTTTCAAAGTTTTCTGCGTTTTCCTCAGTTCTTCTTCACATTCTATTCTTTTTTCAGAAGACAAAACGACATTTTCGTTTGCAGCTTTCAGCAAATTATTTGTAATGTATTGAAAACTAGAAGCTATCACACCAATCTGTTTTTTTGCATTTGTTAACGATATTACACCGTCATAAATTCTGAAATCATTTATACATATATAATTATTACACGAATTATTTTGCTTCATATATTCCTATTAAAAAGATGTAAAAAAATATAACATACGTATATGAATCGGTTTTCTTAAGTTTGCCAAAACTGTTTAAAAGCCACTTCCTGCTATGAAATTTTTCAAGATTTTCTAAGAATTGATCTCTATGAACAGTAATATCTACTCCTAGGCGACAAAGATCATCTTCTGACAATTGCAAAAAAGTTTTAATATCCATTCCTTGAAATAAATTGGCATAGTTTTCCAAACCCATTCCATATAACATCACTGATATGTCATAATCTACAAGTTCCTTTTTTCTAGGATATAAATTTGGAAATAAATCTTTCCAAGTTGCTACGTCAGATATCTCGTAAAACGTTTGTATTTCTTCTTCATCTTCATTCAACAGAGCAGATATCTAGAAAAATGAAAGAATTTACAATTGAAGTATAAAATTAATGAGAAAGATATCAATTACCGCTGAGAATCCTTTTGTATCTGCGATATCTTTGGCAGATAAATTGTATAAGTCTGTCAGTGAAGTATTCGCATTATGCGCCAGAAGAATTTTGACGTTATCAGGTTTATTAGCTGAAGTGGCATACATCAATGCCTATAATTGGATCGAAAATTTATGAAAAATATAGGAAAATCTTTGATACTTAATGATGTTGAAACTTACCGATTTCCCATCGCTGTCGCAAGCATCAATGTTCTGTACGTATTTTATAAGCTCGAAGACAAATTCCGCATCCTTTGACATACAGGCGTACATTAAAGCCGTTTCCCTGTAAAAATTGTGATTGTCAGTCAAATTAGTAACTATGCTAATAATTGTAATATCAGAGAGACATTAACTTCTCTGTTTCTTATTTATATGACATTAATTTTACTTGTGCTTATTTGTAATATTTGCATCAGCTTTCGCTTGTATTAAAAGCTCAAGACATTTCATAGAGTTTTCTGATGTTCCCTTTGTAGAATTGCACAGCGCCATAAGGGGTGTAAATCCATCTGTAATCCATTTGGTGATTATAGAAACTTTATATGAAACTTAAAATAACGAATAAAATAACATCAATCCATACCTTTATGCTTATTCGGATTTGCACCATGTTCCAAAAGATGCTCTACTATTACTGGTTCCACCGATGAAATTGCATATAATAATAGAGTCCATCCAGTATATAGGAACTTATTGACATCATATTCTTCTATACAAACATTTAGTGAGCATTATCTATTAGTGTACATACATTTAATACAAAGGAGAGAGAAAGAAACAAAATCTGAATCTGATTAACCCTCCAATAACAATTTGTATCTTTTTTGCATAAGTGAAATTTTACTTTCAAATTTCATTCTCATTTTTGCTCAAATCCAATTTTAATTAAAAATTTTATCACTTAAGTTAACAAATAACTTAATAACATAAGAGAGATGTTGAAAAGTAATTGTGAATTTTTTCTGAAAACCTAGAATAAAAAAAAAACTAAATAAAAAATACCCAAATTATAGAAATAGAAAATAGGAAGTAAAAATCTAAAAATATAATTGCAAATAGAAGATTAATACATAGGAACTTATATATATTATATTCATTCTATAAGAAGTCAGTAGGTAGAATAGCCCTAAATCTTATCGGTGAATCTGTGAAATTAACAAACAGTATGACTAACTCAACTTGTATGACTAAGACTACTGATTTTCTTAAAACTGGCCAAATTCGACTTTAGTTGAGCTAAACAACTTACTATACAATTTAGTTGTAGATGCAAAAGATTACAATCACCTATTTAGGTTAAAAATGATTAAGATTTAGATTTCCAACTACTGACTCATTGTAGCATCAGTTTTATGCATATAATGTTTACGTTCAAGATATTCCTGTATCACGTTCAATTGCCCCATCGTACATGCCTTTATAAGGCGATCTTCGTAGATACGTTCCTCATTGTTTATCTCGGAATTGATTTTCGTCTCTTCCTTCGTCTCTCCCTTCCATGAAGTATAATTATATTTTTTGACAGTAGATTCTTTCTGTTAAGAAACAAAGTGAGAAAAATATCATATAGTGAAACAAATGGTGCTTTCCAGCGACACAGTGATCAATAATGATCATGTCATCTTCATTTAACATTAGCAAACACCAAGGATGTACACTGTATCATCTGTGTCTCTGCTGAAAAGGACTCAAAATTTTACATGCACCTATTAATCGTACCTCCTCGAGAGAGTAAAAAACGTCATCATCCTCATCGTCCTCCTCATCGGACATGCCGGCAGGCCTCAAACATGGATACTTTGACATCGCTATCAATTGCTACTGTCAATAGTGTTAACTGCGATTGAGAGGGTATAAAAGAAAATTCTTTAGTCTTATGTCAATTCCCTCGAGAGCAAAAAGCAATGAAAGAAATTAAATAATACTGAAAAAATACCAGAAATTGGCGGCAACAGTAAACTGATTGTCACGCGTGCGCCGTATGTATGTTTACTTAAGATCACTTTTCTCTTTTTCTCTTCAATGTGGAAAAGGAAGAAAGATGAATCATGCAAGAAGTCAGTTTCAGCTAGAAAGAACAGGCCTCTAAACTGACCTAAACTCGCGTTTGTTTACGAAATTCTGGATAGAAAACAAAGGGTGTCTGACATTAGCCGATCGATAGATGCGATCCGATTATTGTAGATCTTTTCACCATCTCGTACTGACGTCTTGATATTTCTTTGAAAACTTCAATTGCCAATTACCAAGCTAAGAGATGATCGAATGCAGTTTATATGTAATTTTGCAGAAGCGCACGTTGCGGTTGGAAGTGGTTAGAATGTGGCGCAAAGTTATCCAGGATCTGCTATTACTATTTTATCCGATCCTTTATATGTAATCAATCTACATAGATAGATAAGTATCTGCTAAGTAAGTTTAGTTAATTAGATAATTTTCATATAATAGCTAATATTTAGTTGATTAGATAATTTTTCTCCTAATAGTTTCAGTTAAAATAATAAAAGAAATAAGTTAAATAAACCATCTTACGTGACTAAAGTCGGTATTTATAGTTGGATCTTATATAAAACTGTCTTAAGTATAATCTTAAGATATCATAAGTCAATCAGTATTTACTTACCTCCATGTTGATAAAGATGTATGACAATTGTGGCCTAAAAGGGTGATACAAATCTACAATATAATTTGGAATAGTAGAGCTTCCATTAATACAACTTTGTCAATATATTTTTCTTGTATTTTAAGATACTCATTAAGATGCTTATTATTAAATTGACAATTAATGTATTTCCACAACATATTTTCTAATGTTCTATTTCTATCAATGTAATTTGATTTTAATCTCAGTTCAACCAACTCATTATTTTTAATTCTATTTAATTTTTTTTAATTTTTTTAAATTCATATTAAATTTTTCTAATTCTAAAAATTAGAAAAATTAGAAAAAGATGGAGTCAGTTGAACTGAGATTAAAGTTAATCTCCATTGATAAAAACAGACATAAGAGATGTCCTCAGGACATCACTCGGAGAACTGTGTTGTATGGTTAATTTGTGAAATTATTTTCAGCTTCGGTTTGATTAAAAATTCTTTTAAATTTGACAGACTAAATAGATGTGCAATTTACAGAACTGAAAAATGTATTTGCAAATTGATATATAATTTATCATCAAGCCTCAAAATTTATTTCGACTGCAAATAAGATTTTTTTCTCTTATTTAATCCATCAATAGATTCACCGCTATCATATATATATATATACATAAAACTTTACTAAACAATCACATATAACTAACTGTATAATTGTTGTATTTTTATACAATTCGATTTATTCCTATTTTTCGTTTAGATTTTAAATTAATTTTTATAAAAAAATAATCAATTCTTTTCTATATTTATTTTATTTTGTGATACATTACGAGACTGTTCATTTAACTTAACGTTAACATAGTGCATACATCATATTAAATTATTACAACCTGAAGATAACAATAGTAGTAAAGAATTATATAAGAATGATAGTAGTAAAGAATTTTATATCGCTTTATCAATAAGAAGTGCAATATTCTGATTATAAGAATATTATATATGCATTGTATATAACAAATAAGTAATATATATTTAGTAGTATATTTTATATGTATATACACATACACATAAATGTATATAACAAATAAGTTGGAACAATATTTTTGAAATAAAAAATTTATATAATTTAATTATATTATATTATATTAATTATATTATAAATACTCTAATATTTTTAAAATGCGTCGGCAACATTTAGAATTCGCACCAAGTTTTTAAATAAATGAATTTTACTAAACTTAATTATTTATTAAACCTCATTAAATTCGATAGATTTGTTTTCAGTTTTACTGAATTTTTATTAAATTTTTCTAATAATAATAATGATAGAGAGATCAATATACAAACAAGTAATTAGATCAAAATTTAGAATCAATTTATTAAAACAGATTTTGACATTAATAATAATTATTGACATTAATGATAATTATTTGTGCATTGACCTCTCTATTACCATTATCGTTTCGTTGCAATTTTGAGTTTAAAATTTGAAATTTTGTTATAAAATCTTGTTATAAATTATATCTAAATTTAATTATTTATTAAACTTTAAATTAGATAAAAATCAGCAAAGATTTCTTTCAAATGTTGATTGTTGGGATCTTTATCGATTCCATGAAAGTCTCTGTTGAAAGACATCGACGTGAGCAATACTTCTCGTAAATTCAAGCCGGCAATGCACGCGTTGTTTTTACTGTGCGGTATGTAAGTACCATACGTGAAAAAAAACAACTTGTCGATATGCAATTATGTAAGTTGCGCGCGCATTGTTAAGCGCGCTGACGAGGAGGTTAAGTCGGACTTGTGACGTACGTGTAGTACTGCATAGCGCACAGTGCACAGTACGGGTGCAACTTCAATGTTAATTGCTGTGTTTCGCTACCCGTTATTGGCCGCTTTCGCGAGTGGCGACGGCAAGAATCAGAGGACTTCACTCGCTTGATCGATGTACTTGCCTCCGTGACGGTGTGGAACCCAATTAGGGCCGTTAGAAAGGGCATCCGCGATATCATCGGACTCTGCCGATTCTGCCGACAATCATCTACATCTACAGTCTGCATAGCGACCGAAACTTTGCTTGCGATAAGTGATAAGTGCACAGTAAGCGAACGTCCTATCTATGCGTACCTTTACGAATTTCAATTCAATTCGCATATGGGCACTTTCGTTTTAGTAAAACAATATTTACTATAACAAGCAGGAAATATTGACGCTGGAAATGCGCTTCTGGAATAAAATGCGATTACCTAATCATACGTATTTGTTTTGTACAGCACGAGAAATATTTTCGTTATAATGGTACAGGCGATTAGAGTTAAGTCAGAATCGGATTTTAATGCCTTTGTATGTAAAGAAATCTATCTACTTTTGATATTTTTGTTATTTTTGGTATTTGAGACAAAATCGAATAAAGTATATTTTTGATACTTTTGACAAATTCTCCTTTCTCTGCCACATCAGCATGTACCAAAAACGATTATTTCACGACTGCAGAATGTATGTAACATTTGATGCAAAGGGTGCTTTCCAGTAAAGGACAAATGACGTAATAGTTTGCTTTCCATCAAAATTCAGATAATTCTCATTTGTTATGTTATTGCCTGTATTCATAGTTAAGTCTTATATTTAACGAGGGAGTTTTCTACAATAAATCATTGCCTAAGCTTTAAGTCTTAAGCTATAAGAAATTGACCAATCAATAATTTTTTTTTACATTCGACTGTGATTGGTTAATTTCTTATAACTTAAGACTTAAAACTTAAGTATAGCTTATTGTAAAAAGCTTATAAAACTTCTTTAAATTTAATCTTTGGATGCTCTACAAATTATTTTATTGATTACTGAGCATCTAAAGATAAATTTAAAGACCTTAAATATAAGGTCTAATTGTGAATACAGGCATATGATTCAGTTAAATGCACATTTCTTTTCATTCTGACATGTGAGAGTCAAAACTCAGTTTTTATCTACACAAGCTTGAAACATATCTATATACTTTACTGAGTTTCATTAACTCATGTTAAAGCGAAGTTTTAAAACCTATTATTATATTGACTTTGTCACCAAAGTAAGCAATGTCATTATCTGAGTGTAAAATACGGTACTTTAGACTCATTATCAGTGTTTCACTTGTGCAAAAATGGAAAGCAACTAACGTAACACAAGGTGTTCCATTTAGTGACATAAGTCGATGCAAACATTATTTTATCTTTCTTGGCATTCAGTGATTAACAAAGATAGAATGACACTTGTGTTATTAAGTGCGTCAAAAATACCTTATCTTTTTTGGCATTCCATTCAATGACAAAGATAGAACTACATTTCTGTCGATTTGTGTTACCAAGTAGAAAGTATCCACAATAAATCATTACATCCTTATTGTTTGCTGTTAAACTGAGATGAAGTGATCATTCTGTTATACCAGAGATTAGTGCTTTCCAGCAAAAGACACAAAGTAATATAAATGTAACACAAGATCTGTTTTTTATTCTTGCACTAGACTGCAGTAGAACTCTCTTTCTCGCTTTCGCCAAATAACATATACTTATCACTTTAAGTTCCAAAAGTTTAGTTACAGAAAATAGATTTACAGTGTAAAATTCATCTTTTGACAAATAATAAGGATGTAATGCTTCATTATATTGACACTGTATCATTCGTGTCTTTTGCTAGAAGCACCAAAAAGTCAATTCTCTGATTATTATCATTATTATTATACTGAACTTATTAAAATATTCCAATATATACTAAATAATATAACTTATTAAATTAAACACACACATATACGACTTATTCAACTGGATATATCCTGTTTTCTTTCATATTGTCACTTCTACAAGCTTCTTGAATTCTGATCATATTTATATTCAGAGCATTTCTTACGATACCGAAAGAAACAGCGCTTAAGAATGTTATGTCGTTCAACCACTGTGGTGCGCGAATACATGAGTATACTCTCAGTAAAGTCCCTAAGAATACCGGTGTCCAGAAAACTATGCACAGAATCAATGATAACGTGATAGTATCAAATATTCTTACCATGCACTCTATCTCTAAAGTCATGCTTTCATTTTCCTTGCAACTTTCCTTTTCTGTTGCATCTATATCTGTCCAACTGTGATTTCTTGATCTCTGTGGCATGCTGGATCCTTCTCCTGAATTTTGACGACGAATCTTTTTACCATCTTTGGAAGTAAGATCGGTTTTTGCTCTTAACATCGCGAGTATATTTTTACACGTGTGCTTTCCTCGCATTTGTAGGATGCAGGAGAGCAGAATTGGCAGAAAGTATATCGTAAAGGATAACACAAACAGTTGCAGTTTTAAGAACTTGGTTGAAACGAGGCACTCGTTGGTCATATGCAATGAATTGTTCTGCTCGGTCCTAGTATTAATATAACGATTATCATTTTTGTTGGAAAATAGATCCTTGATTGAATTTGGCTTTCTCTTTTCCATGTAATTCTTTAGGTTGCTAATCTTAGGCTGGTCTCCATCCTTGGGTCGACTAACTAAATGGTTATAATGATTATAATGATTCTTCGCTGAATACGCACTGGCAGCTTGAATACGTTTCATTATCTCATCGTATATTTGATTATTGGAAACGAATGTTGTATTTTGCACGATGGAAGTATCGGTGGTCGTCTGCGTTGTGCTTTCCTCTGTACTTGCGAAATATATTTGTGCATCCTTTTGATGACTATCATCCTTATTTTTAATTGACACTTGCGATACGCTGCCCAGACTCTCAGATATAGTTACATCTGATTCTTCTGACGCATTCTTTGACACATCGTAGAATAATGATACTTCTGGATCTTGATTTAAATATATATTATTGTTTGCAGATGAATTATGGATATTCATATCCTGTTCTAATGTACTATTTAGGCCTTGAACGCCATTAACATTTGTAATGTTTTTTATATACTTCATTAAATTGTGTATTAGAATGTACTGTGTTAAATTCTGCAGTCTAGGAGTATTATGAAAATCTGTAATTTTCATGGTAGAATTGCTCGCATAACGCAAAGCAGTCCTAACAATGTTCTGAACTTTAGATACTACTTTATCTATTTCTTCGCTGCTTGGTTTTGACTTGTTTGATGGCATCTCATTAAAGAAATAATTATTCTCCGACAACGTCATGTATGTAACAGAGCCGGTAATGTTCAGATTATCATCAGTGACTGAAAATGTATCAAAGTCATTCATTGGAAAATTACTTCCGAATATGCATCCGATATCCTCCGTATCTCTTGCGTCATTCATGTCATTGTATTCGGCGAAATATAGCATTCCTACAACAAGAAACGGCACGAGCCAATGACTCAAGACGAGGAAATTAGTCGGCCTTTTGTCATCTTCTTTCAGCGTTCGAAAGTTTGAGATCTTCATACTTCTCTGTATAATGTTGCTCCTATTCTTCACATTAATATCATCTCCTTGTGGAGATGCTGGCTCCTGTTCATTCTTTAACATTTCATCGTCCTGACATTTGACTTCAACGTTTTTTTGTTCCAATTGAATATTCTTCAACGATCTCATTACATCGACACATCTTCGTTTTGCACATACTGCATTGAGATTACATTGTACAGTAAAGGTCAGCAAAGATATAAACGCGTTTGTCAGTGCAGCAATTAACATCCCATATTGCATAAGTAGGTCTTGCATGCCACACGTTAAAGTTACATTAAGATCAATCTTGTTAACTGCCTCCCGTGGATGAGTCTGTAAAAATGGAAATCGGTAGTCGTCTCCCATTGTCCATGCATTGAATATATCACCAGTATTATTCTGCCAGTTATAACTCAGTCTTATCCCATTATCAATGTGATTCACGAGCAATATAATAGCCGTTAAAATAGCACTAAAAACGTCAGATGCCGAAAGAACGTAAAAAGACAATTTCTTCTTGCGTTTACATCCTTTCCATAACAGAATCACAAGCGTAATAAAACTGGATAGCAACAGAGTGTAACCTGTTGCATCTAGCACCGCGGAATGCATAATGTGATGGTAGATCCTCCTCGATTAAAAATATTTGTCTTTGTTTATTGAAACTTATTTACATCGATTATTTGCAAAACTACTACACCTTGAGATTGATAGAAATCGACTGAATAAAGTACTTGTTATAAGCATATGGGTACTGCATACTATATGTGGGTACCCAGTTAACGTGCCTAATGCAATTTAGATTTATCTGTATTGTATTGACTGCATATGAGGGCAAAATATCAACTTATCAATTTAAACGTTGCTGATGGTTCAATTATCTATATTTTTACTGTTATGAATTTGTAATATTTATTTTATTGGTAGTTTAATTACACCATGAAACCGCTTAAGGAAATAATAATTAAGAATAAAAGAAATAAAGTATTTAATGATAGCGTTTAAACATGAATATCAGATCGCTTTTGATTGAGATTTAACTTAATATAATAATTAATTGTTTCATCAAACAAATTAGTGAAAATTATTACTTGAAAATAATTAGCAATCTTTTTTATTGTATAAGTATATTATATGTAAGTTATATAAGTTTTTATTATATAAATGATAAGCCTATAAGAGTCTCTGCGGGTGTTAAGTGCATAAATAATATATTTATAAGACGATAAGATATAATTCACAAACAATTGAAATGTACTTATCAACGAAGTTAACTGTAACTGTTTCGACTCTAGATTTCAGTACAGTTCTCTTATCACCTTATAAATATATTATTTATGCACTAACATTAGTAACAATTGCGGAGGCTCATATAAGCAATTTACTTACATTTGTTTTATTTTTGAAGCCACAAAAATATTTTAACTCTTTTTAAAATTCTTTTTGTATGAGTAACTGATTAAATATTTTGTTTTTCCGTTGAATAATTTGGATATAATAGAAATATTAAAACTCAGGAAGAAAACAGAAGTATACGAATGAATTGCATAAGTTATTTCTTGTTACAGTTTGCTATCGATATGTCTGTACGTCGGAGAAGCGATCCATCTATGATTCAGCGGATTTGGGATACGATCAAAATCACGGTACATCAAAGAAGTTTACCTAGTAATGATCGTATGGTACGGCACATGGCTCGAGTTTACGGCTTTACGGAACAAGAGGCTCAGGAGGAACTCAATAAGGCAGTCGAAGATGGACTCGTTCTGTTGAAGAAAGTGCCCACGAAAAGCGGTGTCGAGCAAGAAAGTTACAGATTGCCACCAGCAGACATATTACAGAATGATAATCACGATTGGTACTGTTGCAAATGCCAGCAAGCAGGTGCGGTCGAATGCTGTGAACAATGCTGCAGGGTTTATCATTCGGAATGCCATGTACCTAGCACTGCAAAACTAAAGATTTGCAATTTCTGCGAGGTAAGTATCTCGAAGCTTTCAATATATATCCTATTGATGATATTCCATTAAAAGTACAATTATCTTACAGAAAACAAACAGCGATGTATATTCCGACAAGGTTGATCTCAACCATATTCTTAGTTTTACGTGTGGCCATCTAAAAGCGAAATTACCGCCGGAAATTACAAATCGTACCATTGTTTTTAACAACGATCCGATCGTTACACCACCCAATGGCTTTTCCGGACCAACCTGGGTGAGTGAAGGTGAAGATGCATGGCGACCAGGAATTCTTATAAAACGTCACATGGATTTGGCGATAATGGATGCGAAAACGAACAATAATGAGTATAACAATCTCGCCGAATTTGAGGCTGATGCACATAATATTCTACATAACATCATTATATATCATGGAGGTAAGAGATTTATAATTCGATGCATTTTCTCTTTTTAATCTCGTTATTTTGTTGCTTGAGCAGTTAATAGCGTGATAGCGGATATGGGACGCACGATGTATCAGGATTGTTGTTACGATCTTCAAGAAATACGTCGTTGCGCTGATTGTTATCGTATATCGAATGAAAAATCCGAAAAAATGTGGTTCTGTATACCGTGTAATCCTCCTCATCAACTGGTCTACGCGAAGCAAAAAGGATATCCATATTGGCCAGCGAAAGTCATGCAAGTTAATGGCAATGTATATGATGTGCGTTTTTTCGGAGGTCATCATATGAGGGCTAATATCGAGAAAGTTTTTATTCGGCCAATCTCTTCCACATTACAAAGTTTGCAGGTAAAAATCTAAATCTGAATACTCTGTATTACTCATCCGATATTTTAAAAACACCTAATTAAAGATATTAAATTTATTGTTTATTCGCAATGAATAATTTCGTATCATAATTGCGATAGAAAAAAAACTCTCAGAAGAAATCAATTTAGAAACTATTATATTTTTAAAAAAAGAAATGACAAGAATCAGAGACGATAGTAACAGTTGAAAATATATAACTAATTCTTTTCTAAGATATTTGATTTTATAATTGATAAAAAAATTTCAATTTTTTTAATAATTAAGAATGTTTTTATAGATAAAAAAATCAATGGCTTGGAACAGAGCTTTTGAAGAGCTAAAACATCATCAGAATTTGTTGCAAAAGTTGGCAAAGAATAAGGAAGATGACTCGAATACAACAGAGGACGCTCCTACACCCGCAAAAATGCGAAAGTTGGAATCGTCAGGTTCTAAAAGTGCATCACAAGATTCTAATTCACCAAAGCAATTGATTAAAGATTTGAGAGTAAGAGTTGAACGCTTGAGTTCAGAGAGCAATACTGAAACGCAAAATGTAAACGACGAGACGGATAATAAACAAGATGCTACGAAAACTGATGCTGAGAATGAAGAAAGACAGGTGCCCCGTTTACCTGTGGCGGAAGACGAACCCGCGGGAGAAAGCATAACGAGCACATGTCCACAAGGTTTAAAAAAGGAAGGTTCCCAAGAAGATATGGTAACGTCTAGTTGTCAAGAACCGAGATCGAAATGCGTTCTCGTACAAACTGAACAAATACAAACGGATGGGCTTCCTGCCAAGGTAAACCTTTGCCCCAATCACGTACTCATATTATATTATACGATTATATCTTGACAACTGTGCAGATTAATTTGCAGATTAAGAGAGAACGCAGAACTTCGGAACAACCTACGACAACAGCGCTAGAAAAATTGCGCCGTGAATTAGAGCTTGAAAAATGCAGAGAATTAGAGAGACTACAAGCGGAGCATGCCAAAGAATTGCGGCAATTAACCGATAGACATCAACAAGTCGTCTCTGACATAAAAAAGAAACAATGGGTAATTTTCTCTCTTTTTTTTTCTAGTCGTTTTTTTTAGATATATTATTCTTAAATGTTCATCATTTGTTATAGTGTTATAATTGCGAAGCTGAAGCGATATATCATTGTTGTTGGAATACTGCATATTGCAGCACAGACTGTCAACAGGTTCATTGGCAGCGTGAACATAAAAGAGTGTGCAGGCGTAAGCGTTAATTTATGTTGACAAATACATTGAGTACAATGACATATAAGAAAGCGTTCAGATTAAAAAAGAAATATATATATATATATATATATATATATATATATATATATATACTTATATAAAGGTATAAGCACTTTTTAGTCTGACGAAAAGAATTTTCTCTACTTGTTTATCTGAACGCTTTTTTCATACCTTGTTGTATATAATATATGTATAAATGTGTGTGTATGCATGTGTATACAGTGTCCCAAGTTAATATTGAACAGAGAATACCATTTATCTTATTATTTTCCCAACAGTTCTGATAATAGGTTTTGTGTTACAAGCAAAAAAATTTGAAAATTAAAAAAAATTTTGTGAGACAAAACTTTGAGAAGATAAATAAAATTAAATGTGATTTAAATTAATCAAAGACTTCAAAGAATAAAATTGTTTCTGGAAATATAGACTATATGTATGCATATATGCACACATATCAGAGAATAATAGTAAAAGCACATTAATATATTCTTGACACCAATTCGATATGCCTTCGTAAACTTCCTTTCTAGGAAGAACTGTTATATGTACACGCAAGTCTTAAAAGACTATTTTTACTTGTATCAAGCTACATAAAACAAAATAGTTTTTAAACATAGTTTTATACTTATTGATATTTATATATTTACGCAGATTCTGAAAAGATATAATGATAATCATATGCGCGAAAATAATTCGTAAAAGGTACATATATATTTGTTAATCTTTTTGATCTATTATTTTTCTAGATAAGTTTTTGTTCCTTATACAGTATAATTAATAACAGACCACAAAACGTAATTACATCTGTCATAATGTGAACAAATATATATTGTTATTTCAGTCATTAATTAACAGTTATTCATCATATTTGTCTTGGAATGTTATCTTTTTGCAATTCTTACTTTAATTTATCAGAGTGAAATGATTTCTTTAAATGTGGAAACGGTAAGTCACACAGAAACATTCAATATATTTATTTCATAATTCATATGTAACAATCTCTTATAACATATACAAGATGCCTTTATATATGTTATATGTATCTGGTGTATATTATAAAATCTAATTGGATATGTAACTATTTGTGCTGGATCACAGTAAATACTTAAATAATAGAGAATAATTTATATTTGAAATTATTCATATATTATTTATATATTAAAAGTTATGTATATGTTTCTTATATTATTTATCTTTGATTACTTATTTATATTTAAAATCTCCATAATACAGAATCATTTCTTTACATCAAATAACTATCAATATTATATTCCTACTACATTACAGTAAAATCCATAAGTAATTTAATTGTACAGTTTACCACATACATTTCAATTTGCAAGCGTAATAGCATCAAAACTTTATTTTAAATCATGAATAATAAAAAAAAGAATAAAAATCTAAGACACATTATATGAATACAAGTTATTCAGTAAAAAAGCTCTTTAACGAAACTTAAAAAATAGTCATAAAAAATAATTAAAAATAACATAACATTGTTATAACAATTACCAACGATTAATTCAAGTATCTTGTGTAGCTTTAACTTCCTTGCCAACTACATCTAGAGCCATTTTACCCTTTCCCGCTGTTTCGGTAATTTGCACATACCTGGTGGTATCTATATTATTTAAAGATAATCGTTCCAATAACTGTAACTCAGACGGTTCTAATTTTTCTCCAAGTTGCCTCAAAGCACTTAATATTTCTCCTCGTTGACGAACGGCGGCTTCTTTGTTCAGTTTTCCTAATTTTACATCTCGATCGATTTGCGAGAGACGTTCCTTGAGTCCAGTAGGTTCCCTCTTACCAAACATTCTTATTACGGCTGGTGTTTGGAAGGCGGCACTGATGGCTGCTTGAGTTGCCTTAAGAATTTACAGTCAAGTAGAAACATATACTAGAATGTGTCACATTACTGTAATTTGTTAAGAAAAATATACAAGATATATACCAATTGCATTGCTCCAAGTTCATCGACTAAAGTCATATTCCCAGATATCATTCTTTGCAAGCTCTCGTTAAACTCACGGAGTTGTTCCATGGTGTCTTCCTTACTTTCCTGATAATCTGTTTCATCTAGAGTTTCGTTAACTCTGTTAACAAATAACAAAGAAAATAAAAATATATATAAATGTAAAATTTTTGAAATGAATCGGAACGAAACGAAACCTGCAATCTTCCAAATCTTCTAACTGCTGCACGAGCCGATCCAATTGTTCTTCCAAATTCTTCCTGAGTCTGTCGGTTTCTGCTTTTCCGTGAGAACTCATTTTGCAGCGATGAAAACGTAGAACGGGGAACGAAAAAAAATGTATGTAACGATAAAAAGGTAATGTATAGGTTAGGATTAGGTTAAAAATGCCGAAATGTAATTCTTTGGTTATTAAACTATATATATATATATATATATATATATATATATATATATATATATATATCGCAAAATATTGTATTAATCTGTTAAAAAAAGAGACAAAATTTCTTCATTCGTTATTTATTTACAATACTTCGCAATGTCGCAGAAATATAAAAATTGTATAATGGAAAGTTCACATTAAAGCAGAAAAGCAGAATTTGACAGAATTTCACATTTATTAAAATTAGTGAACCAATCAAAAGTTGCACTGGTACCAAAAAGGTGCCTGCATTCTATAGATCTGTATTTCTTTATGGTTACACTTTTGAAACTTAAAGTGAGATAAATATATGTTTAATCTTTGGTGAGAGCGAGAAGAGAGTTCCAGTGCAGATTAGTGCAGGAATAAGAGACCTGTTAATTTAATTTGGGAGCTTTTCAGCAGAGGCACAAATCAACACAAGAGTTATTCTACCTTTGTTTCTTACTGATTATTGAACAAGGACAGAATGATTCTTGTGTCAATTTGTGTTTCTGAAAAGCTCTCTTTATTATAAAATAAAGTATTATAAAATAATTATTATAAATAAAATAAATAATTTAATCTGACTATAAATATTGGGTTATCTAAAAAGTATCCGCGGTACTTTGTCACTAGATATATGACCATCAACACACATCTAGTGACAAAAAACCGCGGATACTTTTTAGATGACCCAATACCTATTATGATCGATATTTGTAATCGATTTTTATATTTAAGACTGTTTTAAGATATCATGAACCATTTAAAGATTGATATTCATAGTCCGTTCTTATCTTAAGATCGTCTTAATTAAGTAATATCTTAAAATCCCAACACAACCTTCTGATTGGCTTATGATACCTTAAGATAGTTCCTGGATGTCCTAATATTATATATCAATGATATAATATTATGGATTTCCCAAATATTTTTGTATGCAATACTTTTCGAGAATAAAATCTACTGTGTCTCTTGCTGGAAAATACATTCAATTCTATTCAATTTTACAGATTAACTTTTTTGTCCAGTTTGAAGACGTTGATTGGATCTCGCGTACGTTGGATTCCATTCGAATGAATAGATCTGTTCGCGTTGCTTGCACTTTTGGCACTCGACATCTTCGTTTTCTCCCTTTTCAAGGCAAAATATTGTTTTAATTTCATACAACACAAACAGATCTAATTGACCAATACGTCCTTGTTGCGCGGATCAGTTGAAGTCTATTCACGTTGCTTGCACATTTTCCATCAAACATCTTCGCTTTTTTTCCTCTTCGACGCGCGAATATAATTTATCTCATTTTAAGTGCAAAAATTTTGGAGATTTCAAGCAACGCGAACAGAGATTTGTTCGCGTTACATGAAATCTCCAATATATAGCAAATTCACTAGAGTATTCATAATTTAATTGGTCAATACCTAGTAATCTTTGCTCAATTTTGTAATTTTCATTTCCTTTCAAAATCCACAATCGATCCCGAGGGTATCAATCAAGAAACTTTATTCCTTAAGATGGAAAGTGAAAAGTGCAAATTTTTACCATTGAATTATTAATGAAGAAAATTTTTACTTTTCATCCTAGGGAAAAAAGTTTCATGATTGATACCCTGATCTTTAGTCAGCAAAAGAAAATGGCAAATTCCCTAGGGAGGCGAGATTCACCGACTAACATTCACCATTTCCTAGGGTCAATCTCGATGGCGGAAACGTCGAGTGTTCGGAAGCGTGGTCATTCCCCTACGTCATTACGAACGTCGCGTCTGGTAAAGTCTGGTTCGCGACACGAGTCTCGAGTCGCGACGTCGCGTCGGACAGGCAGTATCAGTAGGACCGAGTGAACGATCGAGTACGCGTGGTAACGGCATTACAGACTACAGTCTGAGTCTCGTGATTCGTGACGGTCGCGTGGTCGCGTATTGATATATACAATAAAATAAAACATTGCTCCGTTCCTCATTAACTTAGCCGGTGAACGGTTGATTATGCGAAGAGAGATCGCGTTTAAGCGAAAGGTTCCTCTCTCTGGTACTGTTTGGTGTGCGGACGATCGAGCGGAGATCGCGGGATTACCGCGAAAAACGAACGATCGTCGCGCGGCGGGATATATCGCGGACGCCCGATATACGGTGGACAGAAGTGCGCGACGGGAACACGTAGGAGAATCAAGCGTGCGGTTCTTTTTCCCCTGTTGTCCCCTGTTGTGTACGCGCGAAATCGTATTTATCGAGTGAACTTAAGGGAGTGCGGGAGCGCGCGCGCGCGCTCTTGCTCGTGCTCGTGCTCGGCCCGATCGTTTCGATCGTTTCTGTGGGATCATTGCCGATCGCGTTGCCGTGGCACGATCCGGACGCGTGATCGTTCCCCGATCGCGGAATTATTTATCTTCCAAGGTCGGTGAGGATCCTGAAATCAGGCGAGTAAATCGGCGTGAAAACTGAAGCGGTACGTGGGCGAATAAAATAACGTACCTATGAGTGCGACTCGCGTGAGGTACCAGGTTTCTAAGGACAGTTCGCACGAGGAAGGTCCACGATTGCGATGAGCATGCCGACGAAGGGGAAGCACCACCACCTGTCCCACCATCATCACCCGCAACACCACTCGCAGCCGCAGCAACATCACCAGCCGCAGCAGCAACAGCCCCATCACACCCCGCCGCAACATCCGCACCAGATCATCCTGAACCAGCCCGTCGTGCATTCCCCGCAGACTTATAGCGCTGTCGTTACTACCAACACTCGCTTCCTGAATGCCGGTAAGTCTTTTCCAAGTATTTCTGCGAGGACCGTGTCCTTCCGAGGGACGATTTACTTGTAATTCGTATTTGCCTTGTCGGACGTGAGATATTTTCATATTATTTTGATATTAGTCGACGATGTGCACGAGGATGCCCTGGCGATCCTCGTTGTGTCGTCCGATGATTCTACTCGTCGCGCATGCGATTCCACGGGGGGGAAAAAAGTGTTATTTGAGGTTAGGACGACCACGCGGCATGTGGCACGTACGCCACGAGAAGAGAGCACGTCCTTCGTTTCTCTTTTTATAAACGATTCCTGCGGTCGATCCTGTACGTTTGAACGAGGTGAAAATTGAAAACGCAAACATACTGGAATACATCTATTTATAATTGCATCGGCCAACGCCTAGTAAATTTGCTCACCTTTATAATTCTCACTTCGGTTCAAAGCACGGAATCGACCTCCTTTGTACGTATTATGGATTTATTCGGAATTGTTCAATTATTATTATTCCTTAAATTTCTATTGTGTTTTTTTAGAAAAATATTCGGAATAATTCCGAAAAATTCCCGTGATACCGATATTTTCGATTGTTCGATGTAAAGGAAGCTCGTTCGATATCCGCGTAAAACGAGAGGCCAGAAGTGGATGTACAGTTTTTGTGATGAAAATTTAAAAATACAAATCGGCAAATTACTTCCTTTATCGTAAGTCGCGCTGAAAATTGACGTGTGTATGTATGCCAATGGAAAACGGATCTCCGGAGAATGAAAGTTTAAAGGAACGATTCGCAAAAGAAAAAAAAATAGTTATTTTTTCTCTTCCTTTCTCTCCCGCCTCTGTTAAATTCGATTACGAATGTTAGATCTGTTCTTTTTAACCGAACTTCTTGCATCATTCATCTTTTTCTTTCTTTTTTTTTGTGGAGAGAAAAAAAGAAAAGAGTTGAGTTGAAACAAGCAGACGTATTTCAGTTAGATCGCGGTACCGTTTGATCTTTCGTGATGTTATTGTGCTTGTTATTCTTGGAACGAAGAATTGGATTTGATCGGCTAACGTGTTTGAATCCCCCGAGCTTAATTTCTCTCGTCGATTTTTTTGTTTTTGTTTTTATCGTCCGTCGTTGGGCTTTCCTCTCTTTCGTACTACTCGAATAATAACTTCGAAAGAGACAGAGACAAATGAATATGTAAAATTGTAAACACGATGAAAAGCACAGACAATAGGAACAGAGAATAACACAATTTAAAAAAATATAATATTTATTTAACTAAAGTGACCGTCTGAAATTATGAGGGACTGTCTCAAGTTTTAACTGTTTGTCCCGTTTTACAACGCGTCTTAAATTTTGTTCAAAATTAAAGACATAATTATAAATTGTCCTTTTTTTAAGTCTGAAATAAAAAACGAATAATGAAATAATAAATGTAAAATATAATTTTCGATAACAAATTTTCTAACATAATTTTTTATTTAAAATCCGAGATATTCATAAAATACATTAAATAGAAAAGTACAATTTAAAAAAATAAAATGTGATTTCGTGACTTCGTGTAATTTTTATTGTAATCTCATATAATATTACATTTTAAGTATTATTATTTACAAATATAATAATATAATGTGTTTAATTAATAATTGTGAAAAATATTTATTTATTAAAATTTACAATCTTATTGATATTGAATTTGTTTTTAAATATTCCTCCCTTTTTTCTTCTTAAGGAGTTAATCTCTTTAGATTTAACATCTTGCGGTGTTTATGTAATTCTCACTGTGTTGCTATTAAAAATTATAATATTAATAGTAAAAATTAGAAATAGATGAATTAATTGAACCGAGTTAATCTATATATTAGTGGAAATTGATATAACATGGTGAAAGTTATATAGACACTGTATGGTATTAAATCCAGATCGATATTTTTTAAAGTGCAGATTTCAATCTATCAGAAATCGTATCAGAATTATTCTTTGTTTCTATTGTGTATGCTTTTCAATTGAATCTCGGGCTTTCTACAATAGACCATTATCTAAGCTTTTTAAGTCTCAAGCTGTAAGAAATCGACCAATTATAGTCGACTATTCTTTTCACATTCGACTGTGATTGATCAATTTTTTATAGCTTTAGACTTAAAGCTTAGATTATAACTTATTATAAAAAAATCTTAAATGAGTCCCGAAACACAATGAGTGTAGCTTTAAACCGTAGAAGAAATCAATCAATTACAGTCGATTATTCTTCCTACATTCGACTGTGATTAGCCAATATCTTACGGTTTAAAGCCCCAGACACAATACGAAGGAATAGCGATAGAAACACAATTTCAACCTATCAGAAACTGTATATTCCAGTGTATCTGATTTCTGGAAGGTTGAAATTATATTATTTTTATCACTATCGCTATTCCTTCGCATTATATCTGGGGCTTAAAGTTTGCTACTCCTATTGTGTTTCGGGAATTAGCATTAAACACAATGAAGAAAAGAATAATAGGAGGAATAAGAGGTTTCAACTTATCAGACATGGTGTATATTAAAATACACCGTTTGATAAGTTGACATCTGTTATTCCTCAGTTTCTATTGCATGTGCTTTTCACTGTGTTTAAGGCTTTACTCGCTCATCGCCATCACGGTATGCGATATACAGGAATACAGGTGTGCGTGTCCACGTGAAAGCAAAACCGCTGTTCTCCGCGATGTCGGCTACGCCAAGTTCGACAACTCGGTCGTGCAAGTAGAACGACGGCGAGTTGCTCTTTTCCTGGCTTCCGTAATCTCGTTACATTAGTTTCTTGCAGTTAACAGTAGTAGCAATAATAGAAGCATCAACTTGTTATCCAGAGTAACGATTATCAGTACAGTTAACATCTATCGACAGTCGCTATCGGTATCAGAATGCTTTAGAAATATCATTTATTCATCCGTCTCTATTTACACTCTTTAACTGTCTCTATACGTGTTACATTTATTGAATTATTTAATTGAAATGTAACGTTAAATGTATACATTAAGAAAAATGTCTGGTTGAAAATGGACGAAAATTCTGATCATATCATTGGAAATTCTGATGATTATCTCTAAACTAGAATTCTAATTTAACAAAAAATTCGAATTTTCAATTAGAATTCCAATTAATCTAATTACGTTCTTTTCAGTGTATATTTTTTCAATTGGCACACACACACACACACACACACACATACATATACAATGATGTCATTGTAATCCAAATAATATCTCTGTGAAGTTGGCCCCACTTTTTCAAAAAATTAAAAAAATAAGTAGTTTTTCATCAATTTTAGAAACAGTTCCGTCGATTAAAGGGGTGAAAACACCATTTGAAGTATCAGGAGGGCCAACTTCAGGAGAGCCATTTCATGATTCCGAAACTTTCCAAATAATGTTAATTTCCAATAACGGGATCGTGAATGTTTTTTTGTTTTTCGGATTAATCCAATTAGACATTTTTTATTGAGAAAAATATTACAGATGTGAACAGCCATAATTTTGATTTGTTGAATTATCACAATTTGATTTTAATTTAATTAAACTGTGTTGTTTTGATTTAAATTTTGTTATTCTAACCAAATTTTAATTAAAACAACATAATTTATAAATTAAAATTTTAATTATTCACGTATCAATAAAATTACGGTTGTTTATACCAAACATTTCTCTTAGTGTTCTCTATTTTTTTTTAATTGGTACATAATTATAGTTAATACTAACTTTCAATAAATTTCGAGAAATATCATTTGATCTATGGAATCTTTTTTTCTCAAGTTGATCCAACCAAACATTTTTCTCAATGTATATTTTTCGATTTACACTGAGAAAAATGATTTGGTTGAAAATTGACAAATCAGAAAGTTCTTATTAAATCAATCAAAATTTCGATTATCTCACCTAGAATTCTGATATAGATTTGATAAGAATCTTCTGGTTTATTTATTTTCAACCAAATCATTTTTCTCAGTGTAGCACACTGAGAAAAATGATATTATTATATTATTGTAATCGCGTCAGTTTTTCATTAAGACAAGAAATATGATCACTTGATCTACGGGATCGCGAGAATATCTTTTTGTTTCTCTGAAGATCCAAAGGAAGCGTCGAGTCTCGATACTAGAGATTCGGCTCGCACGCGTGCTTTCACTTTCGTCTCGGCTCTCTAGCCAACGCAAATCATCGCTCGCCGTCGTATAACGTTTTATCGGTACGATCGGCCCGTTCTTATCTCGGCACGCTCGTTCGTTCTCCCCATTTCGACGATTACGTATCGGGGCATAGCGTCTCCCGTCTGCTTTTTCCTTCCGTGTTATCTCTCTCTTTCCTCGTAAGCTCTTGGCGAAACAAGGACGCGGCTTTTCACCGCGCGGAATAAATGGCAAAGAGGACGTGATAAGCATGCGCGGGGAGGAGGACGAGGTGGTGACCACGATTGGCCGGCACGACGTGTAGCAAACTGTTGAATCGCGCCTATTAAAAGCGGAGGTGGGAGACAGAGGAGCTTCCTGCGTGCGAATCGCGACGTAACCGTCTCCGATGGCAATCAACGATCCGTTGCCCGATCTCGGAAAATAAGAAATACACCGAGAATAAATGCTTTGATTGAATTAAATTGTAATTCTGGTGGAAAATGGACGCGAATCAGAAAAAAAAAATTTTTTTCTGCTTAAATCTGGAATTCTAGTTTGAGATAATTAGAATTTTCTGATTGATACAATTATTCTGGTAAAAATAAAATTTTGTAGCAGATTTTACCAGATATATTGTATCAACCAAAATTTTGATTATCTCAACTGGAATTCTTCCAATAAATTTAACCAGAAAATTCTAATATGTACATTTTCAGCTAAAAAAATTTTTCAGTATAACATTATCAAATCTGCTCAAGCAAAAATGCATATTAAAACACAAATAACTGAGAAATATCGCATAAACTGATAAGAAAATTGTATACATCTCCTTTTTTTGGGAATAATTTTACATAGAAATGAAGAACGTTATGCCGCACGATATTTGTAATAAAATATATTATTTTCATAATATTAAGCAAAAATGTTCGAATGAATTCTTTCTTTCTATATAATATTGCTCTCCAAAGAATGGAATGTGTAGTATCTTAATTATTATATTACTTGGGGCGTTTTCTACACACGCTCCGCTAAGCTTCCTGATTCATTACTTGAAATGACTGAAAATTTCCACTGTATGTAAAAGTTTACTATATATAGAAACTTTACTATATAGAAGTTTACTATATACGTTGCTGTCATTAAGCTTATCTTTAGACCTGTCTCAGTCATTTAACGAATGATAATTTGTATAGATACGACATAAATGCGATAAAATGATGTATTTTAATTCTAATGCATGAAAAAGACAGCATCTATTATCATCTTGATTGCAAGAACAAAGATTGCATGTTGTCACTTTCAACACTTGGTGCAATTACAAATGCATATTTAATTCAAATGAGATTTAAAGCGATAATGTATTTTTAAATGGATTTCATAAGTACGATCCCACTTCTGAGGCTTTCGCTGTAGCCATATTGAGAAACCCAGAGATTATCTGAAGTTTCTTCTCACACTATACGTTCGATAAATTAATTTTTCTCGCCACTATTTGACAATATAAGTCGGTGATATATACAAATGAATTATCTTAAATTTTCAGTGAAAACGAATTCTTACAACAATTTAAAGACAATTTAAAGTCTATTAATCCATGTCATTTTATTTGCAAAGATAAAATTATGGAACTAATAATATTAAAAATTATTACTGGTATGTTATAAAAAAAAATACAAAAAATACTTTCTATTTCTACATTTTTTTTATTTTTTTTATCATGGAAACCAGAAATTATCATTATAATGCGACTACACTCAAGTAAAAAATGACATATTGAAAAAAGAATAATATCCTTATTCATAACATTACAAAATCGCTGTCTGCATTTTAATCATTTAAAAACTTATTCATAGTTGTTGACCTAATTCTGAAAATTTAAAATTTTATGTTGAGTTTTTATTCATCTAAAAATAACATTGTTAATGTATAAAGATTAATGATTAGAATACATGTTAATTTTTTATCTTACAACATATTTATTACAAATTTTAAAACATTATTTATGTATTTAAAACAAAGATTTATTTTCTTTAGAAAAATATTATAAAATTGATCGAAGAGGCAAATCGAATTTGTTCTGATTATATTCAATTGTTTAAAGTATCGAGCTCATTATTATTCTATTATTAATTCAGAATGTGTTTCGAATAAATTTGATGTTTATGATGAATTTATAATAGGTTTGCCGATATATAAACTTTCAAAATATTTGAAACAACTAATTATTATTTGCGTATAGAGTGTATTTTTCTGTGCGTAAAGTAAAAGTGACGACCGGTATATTTTGCTAATTTACATTACGACATCCAAATAAATTTGTTTCATACATACATAACATGTACATTAAAAAAATAAAACATCACATGATTTCTCGCCTCTGACTCAATATACGATAACGTAATTCGACATGATTGCGGCAATAAGAAAATTTTATCGACCATTTGTCGCGTGGAAACTGCTGTCGGAAAGAGATATATATATATATATTTTTTTTTTTTTCCGAAAAAGCTTTTTCGTAATTCACGCGTGCGTGTCGTGTGCGTGGTTGGTGCACGGAGGAACGGAGGAGCTAGTCAATGGTAAGAATAAGAGGTTAGAAAGAGGGAGACGGAGAGGAAGGCCACGCGAAGACCGAAGCGGCGCGAAGTCACGCGGAATTGCGGAGTTTCGCGAAGTCGCGCGGAACCGGCCGAGCGGTCGCTTCGTGCGACTTCGGGATTCGGTACATGTGGCAATCGGCGGCTACGCAGCGCCGCGCTCTCGCGTTCCGTTTGCCGTTCGCAACCTCATCCGGCGCGCGAGCATATGGTCGCGGACACGGACCGCGCGTTACGATTCTTCGGTAAAGTGAGTATCCCGTTTTCGCCGAGAAGTTTTCGATCGAGAGTGTCGCTTGGGAACGTACATGTAAGATTCAATCTGCGCTCCTCTCTGTTTTCCCTCCTATTTTTTTTTCTTTTTTTTCTTTTTCCTCCTCTCCGTTAACGAGGACCGCGGGTGGTTGACGGACTCTCGCGTAAGCATGTATAGCGCGTATAGCGCAATAACAGCGACCGGGTTCCGCTCGGATCGCTACTAACGCGTCTGAAAACGTCGCTCTAGGAGAGAGAGAGAGAGAGAGAGAGAGGGAGAGAAAAAGAGAGGTGAAGATAGAGAGAAGAGAATCTCCGTTCCATTCTACGGCGGAGATTATATAATTTCCTCGAAGCGCGTTCCTAAGCGTCTGGTAACGGAATCGGAATAACATTCGCGAATCTACACTACCGTTTCGCACCTGACACACCCGATAGAGATTGACGTCCATGCGACCGCGCGTGTCACCGTTCGCCGACGAAGGGGCGGGCGATATCGCCGATAGACGGTCGAGTCGATAGGGGAAAAAAAAAGGGAGGGAATAGTAAAGAAACATGTGCTCGACGTGATACGGTCATCACTATACCTATCGCCAGTGTAAACGGTCACCAACGATCACTGTGCACGAGACGACGATCTACGGCCGAAATGTCCACGTTGATAGGTGAGTTTATCATGCGCGCGCCGACGCCGCGCCAGTGCGTGTTTCCTTATGTTCTTATCCAATGTTTCTTCCCCAAACTTTCCGCGCGGCGCAACTTTGGTTTCTCTCGCGATTTCCTTTAATTTTTGTGTCATTATCGACGTGTAATATTATTAGCGGATGGAAATATTACGCAAATTCGTGTTGCTTGAACCTTCTGAAGATGTCGCGTCGAATGGTGTCTGGTGTCATAGCCACGTGACAACGTCGTCGTTGACCTGCCTGATGTTTACCGAATGGCAAGTACCTACTCAATTCGCGCGATCGTTGGTAAACACGTGTCACTTCGTTTTGATAGCTGTTTCTTTCGATTTTTTCTTGATATTTTTCCACCGATGTAGATTAACTTTAATCTCTGTTTAATTTACTTTTTAGTTTTAAGACCCGCTAAAGAATAAAGAATAAATTGATTGAAATTTTTTTTTTAAAGATTAATTTATCTTTTTCTAATGCTCGTTTCTACAGAGTTTAATTTTAATCTCTCTTTAATCTAACTTTTCATCTTTTTTCAATTCTAGGAATTAGAAAAAAATGAAGAGTAAGTTGAACCAAGATAAGTTAATCTACACTGTTAGAAACGGACGTTAGAAAAAGATAAATAGTTGTTAAACCGAGATTAATCCGAAGTTAATCTTATATTGGCGGAACATCGTTAAAGAATGATAAAAAAACGAAGAGTAAATTGATATTAAAGTTAATCTACATTGATGGAAGTGGGACATCTTCCTTTTATATTCATTTCTACCAATTTTAATGTTGATTTAACTAGCCCTTCATCCTTTTCTAGTTCGAGAAAGTAAAAAAGATAAACAGCAAGTTGAATCGAGATTAAAATTAATCAGGTACATAAAAACAGGCATTACTCATCTTGTTCTAATTTTTATTAGACCAAGAAAAAGGTAAAAGGTCGAACCGAGATAAAAATTAATCTACTCTTGAGAGAAACTGGCAATATTTGTTGAGAATGAAGAACCTTTATCGCTTCTTCCTCTCCCTAATCTCTACAGGCCTGCGATCCTACATTCTTTCGATAAAATGAAATACAAAGAAATAGCATTTCGTAAATACTTGGAACCTTGGGAGAAAAATGTTTGGTATTTATAACCACAATTATATAATTATTATTACTGTTATAATAATGATAACAGTAACTGTATAGTTCTAGCAACAAATATATATAGTTGGCAACCTAAAATGATTATAATTATAGTTATTATAACCATAAAATAATTAAAATTACCATAAAAATGATTCAAGTGACTATAATTTTACATTTATATTTATTATATTTTGGGACAACATATTTTTTATGTTCGTTTCATTGTTATGGTAATTTCAACTATTTTACGGTTATAATAACTACAATTATCATTTCAATTGTCATTTTAAAAAATTGCCAACTATATACATTTGTTGCTAAAATTATATACATAGTTACTGTTATTATTAATATAGCAATAATAATCATAATTATAGTAATATACAATATAATTATGGTTACAAATACCAAACATTTTTCTCTCATAGTGAAACGTTATCTCGGTTATGGTTTTCTCAGTCGATAGCGTTCTACTGATATTTTGTCGATATATCCCAGTACACTTGAGACGTCTTATCTCTTTTCTATTTGCCAGATAAGAATAATCTCCTTGCTTCAATCTATCGGACCATGCAGGAGGGAGGGGGTCTTGGAACATCGTGTCACCGAAAAACTTTCTAGGAACTCTGACCATTGACACGTTTGTTTTTATGAGGATGATGCGACGCGACGCGACGCGACGCTCCGTTAGGCGTCCAGCGTGTTTACCTAGCTCGTCAAGGTCTCGCGTTTCGAGTCGCGTCTCGTTGAATAAGAAATCCGCTGCAAAGGGCAATACAAATAAAATTGCGTAACGCGCGTGCGAGTCAGAGTCGAATCGGAACGACGGCGATAGCGACAAGTTGCAATTTTATAGCTCGATATTAATTGAAATTGGAATTGATTTGTAAACAAGGAATGCGATAAAACGCGAAAATTTCTCCGTTTAATTAAAACGGGAAATAATTCTGAAAACGGTATGCCTCGTATACAGAGAAATTTTAAACCTTCCGGTCATTGCGGCGCTTTTTAGTTGATGTTATCCAATCTCGTTTATTACAAATATTTATAGCGTCGCGTGCCCGAATATTTTCAGTTTTACATTCGATCGATGAAAAATACGATACACATATATATTATATTTTTTTCGTCGTAAACGCGTCGATGGTTTAAAATTCGTGTCGCTTTAGATTCTCTCTCTCTCTCTCTCTCTCTCTCTTTCTCTTTTCGTAGCGTTGAAAAATATTAGATAAAATTGTTTTTGTAGGGATACTAAACTCGAATACAGCAGCTTATATTGTATTTGTATTGTACACGAGGTACCTTTCTCTTTCCGATTCGCGAATGGATATTCGTTGGAGTAAGATGGTCGACTAAGTAATAAGCGGTCAGATCGATTAATTCCGAGATCTGATGTGCATGCCAAACATTCTGTCCATTGTCGGTTGATGCACTTAACGGTAAATTGGAAACCGTTCTAAACCGTTAAGGTAGGACGTTACACGTTTTTGAGACGAAGCAGATGCGAAAGTAAATTTAATTGAAATTTCTGTCTTTCGGATGGAATTCGAACCGAAGTCAGATGACAGATGTTTTAGTTTTGACCATTCTATAATCTTTTCAGGCAAAAAACATGTCATTCTTTTATGATTTATTCTCTCAGGTATACCCAGCTTAGAGAAAATATTTCAGCGACGTGAAAAAATACAGAGATGAATTTAATACCATGCGATGTTTATAATTCTCATTCATATTTGTTTGAATAGTGTTAGTTAAATATTTACTAAAAGTAAAAATATATTTATTTATAAACTACAAGAATACATTCATTTCACTTAAACTATATTTTTCTATTTAGTATTTATATATTTTTTTCTCTCAGTGCATTATATTGGTTATTAATATTAATATTAATATTAACATCAATGTAATGTACTAAGAGAAAAATGTACTGAATTTTAATAATTAATTACTTGAATTTTGGACTGTACGAATCTGTGCAAGTGCAGTTCGTTATTATTCGTTTATATTTCATAATTCTTGTTTTATTATTTAACATTTTATAATTCGTATAATATACATTGTGTAATTTTTACATTTTTGTTTTTCAAAGATAAATACGAGCGTTTATTACTATTCTAGGACAAACTCTACACTGAGAGAAAAATTTTTGGTATTTGTAACTATAATTATATACACACACACACACACATATATATATATATATATATATATATATATATATATATTATTTATAATCATTATTATTGCTGAATATTAATAATAATTGTAATTATATTTAGGTTACCAACTGTATATTTGTTCATAGAGAGCTGTACATATATTATTATTGCTAACATCGTAGCAGTAATAATTTTAGTAAGATGTGTAAGATAATTACAATTATAAATATTAAAAATTTTTCTCAGTGTAAGAAAGAGAAAAAGAAAAACATACAAATAAGAAAAGTAATACAGTAAAAATAATAAAAGAGACAATTTGCACACATCCGGATGTCTAATGTCCGACAATCGCGCAGGTAGATGAAGACTTTAAATAAAAGCGAAATATTCCCCTCGTGGTCATTCATCGACCTGCGTTCGATTATGCAGTCACTTTAAATATCTATCTTTAGACGGTTTAATGGATATTTTTCGCACGTGGCGATATTTGAATTTCCTGGTGACGTAAAGCGACTTTGAAGTCGTTCGGTTTCGAATAATGAGGCTCGCTACTCGCGGACGACGCGACGGCGGGTGAAAGGTGGCCATCGGCGCATATAGATTCGAATCGAAGCCGGGATAGACGGAGAACCGGCAGAAAATGCGCATTCCTGGCAAGGCCGCTCGCTCGAGAAAGAGGCCACCGAACATCCGGGGAGAAACTAACCGTACTTCATTCGCTCGCTTCTCCCGTCCCTCTCCCTCTTCGCCGACCGATCATTTTACGGTTACGTTACGTCGTACAGATAGTCGGATTATCTAGATCACGTGACGTTCGTTATCTTCAGTTTTTACCGATTTTACGATTGTTTCTGTCTGCGGAATCTTCCGCGGTGCTACTTACCTCCATCTACACACAACAGAAATGTTTTGTTTGAATAACCATAATTTGATTGACGTGTGAATTGGGTACGAAAACTTTCTTATTGTTTAATTAAAGAATTGGGTTATTCCAATTAAAATTTGCTTATTTCAACTAATTTTTGATTGGAATGCAATACAACTTTTAAATTAAAAATGTGTTTGTATAATTTATGTATGAACTACTTACGGTTATTATATAAAACATTTTTCTCAGTGATTATTTTAATCAAATTTTTATTGGAACATTACGATATTTAAATTAAATTAAGAAATGAGAAAGTTTTTATAACTTCTATATGGAAACCAAATTATAGTTATTTATATAAAATCTTTCTCTCAGTATGTCGTCATACAAAACCTTTCTCTCAAAATCGTTAAAGTTGCATTTTTATTATACCTGAAAAAAAGAAGGGATGTTTTTTTCTGGATTTTTTTCAATTGACATTGCTTATCACATGATTTATCTTCATGTATGCACACAGAAAAAAATATCTGGTTGAATTAAGGAGGCATTTGATGAAATATAAGACAAGTCTATAATATACATGTAATACAAAAGTTAATAATATCAATAATATCTAGAAAAAATTTTATTGACTTTTGCCATACCATTTTGAAGATACTTAATTCTAAATTTATAAAATTTTACATTACAAATTGAAAATATAACCTTATTCTATAGTTATTCTCTTTTAAATTCAGACACTGCATAAGATAGCAATTTAAAAATGATTATATAATTATGAAATAAACAATTAAATTTGTAAAGTTTCATTTAAACTAACCGTACAGTTTACAAGAAATTTATATTTTTCAATGAAAGAAAGCTAGAATATGTCAAATAGACGATGCGTATACATCAAATGAGCATCTTACAACCTTTATTTTAAAAATATTTAATAACATATAAAATGAACAATTATGTATAAAAGCATAAGATATTGTTAGTAATCTTTTTATTCTATTATTTTAATTGTTTTACATATTATTATGAATAAACTGTCTATTGACTAGGAAGTAGCGCGAGAAACTCCTTAAATAGAATTTTGGAATTGAAAATGAACGAATCAGAATTTTATGGTTAAATCAATTACAATTCTTGTTGAGAAAAACGGAATTTTGATCTAATCAAAATCTTATTATTATTATTTTTTTTTCGTTTTCAAATAGATGTTTTTCTCAATGTATAGATACATCATCTTCAACGAACGTTACTCGCTTATTTTATATGTCATTCGATTCGAATGTGAATTACGTATGACTGCGTATATGTAATAAAATAGTTTGAAGCAAGTCGCAACTGTTGGCGGGTTAAATCGCATGCTCTAACATTGTGACATTTAGCACGTGTGCGAAGTGTACCGGCCATTCCGTTGAACCAGCTTCTAAACAGTTCCTGGTAGAAAGTGTACTTTTATACGCGACTGGATAATTTTTTAATTTCGTATATCTGCGCGAGTTAATGTTAGTTAAAGCTCGCCTTAGACGATTTACAATCCAATCGGGATGTTTTTTTTCTGGATTTTTTCCAATTGACGTTGCTTATCACATGATTTATCTTCATTTATGCACACAGAGAAAAGTATCTAATTGAATTAAGGAGGCATTTGATGAAATATAAGACAAGTCTATAATATACATGTAATACAAAAGTTAATAATATCAATAATATCTAGAAAAAATTTTATTGACTTTTGCCATATCATTATGAAGATACTTAATTCTAAATTTATAAAATTTTCATCCAAAATTCAAAATAGAATTTTATTTATGTCTTTATAATAGGCCTGTTCGTTTATCTGAATTTCTTGTATGGTTCATTTTTCTCTCTTTTCTCTCCACATTGGAAAGAAAAAAATATTTATACCCTCGGGACTGCCGATGGGTTCAAATATTTTTCTAATCCTATATACTTACAGCTTACAGCAAGAAAGAATTGAGAGAAAAGAATTGAATTCAAAAGAAAGCAACAATTCTTGTTTTTGTAGCAGAATTTCTTGTATAAGTTTGTCCAAGAATTTCTTTCATACAGAACATAAATTCGAGTTTTGTTGATTTTCCTTTTTCAAGTCAAAGCTGAAAAGATGATTAATGATTCCTTTAGAAACGAAACTTCTCTTTGTGCGAAAAGTTCAAATACTGGAAAGGTTTACCTGAACTAAATAATTCCTTAATCCCTGACAAATTCTTAAAACAACTTCCGGTTCTTTATGCAGAAACTTATTGTAAATATAGAAATCTGCTAGGAATAATTCTCCCTATTTTTTCTTTTTTTCTATTTTCTGAAATCATTTGTATAAATCTTTCTTTCGATCGTATTATCTCTGCATAAAATTAAATAAAGAATTTGCTTGAAATGGAAAAATTCTTTCGAAAGTTTAAATTACAAAAGACTTCATAAATAAATCAAATTATTAAGTAAAAGAAGCATAAGAGCCATACTGGCTTTTATTCTTATTTAGGAAGTGTTCTCGTTATTTCTCGTAAATTTTTCAACCAAATTGAATGGTATGGAAAGTTTTGTTCTTCGTGAAGATGGGGAGGAACGGGCTAACTTTCTCTCGAGAATTACGATTGTATGATTGGCAACGCACCGACACAGTTCGTTATTAAAGGCCGTCTGAAACACGCACGTGACTGTTCAACAGCTGTGCTGTGAGTCGAGTCAAATCAAGAATGCATTACCTGTTTCCATTGTAATTTCTTTATTTTTACAACAAAATTTGGATCCGCTACAAAGAAAGAAATCCGAGCTCCTCCATCTATCTTAGGATTTCTTTAAAAAAAAAAAAAGGAATTGAAGAATTATAATGAATAAGGATGTATCGGATAAAACTTTGTAATTTCTACGATTAAACGTGGAATAGTTCCACCACGTGGCTGACCATGCGCTGATAAAAAGGCGAATGTTATTAGGTCGGCGAATATAGTCTCTTTACTTCCGCTTGAGTTCCGTTCCGCTGTGTGCACGTTATTTGCACGGATTTATTTACTAACGACATACAGAGTTACAGGATGTTAAATAATAAAATAGCTTTAAAAGACAGGCAATACTTAATGAAATAAATAAAAATAAAAGATAATTTTATATCTCTTATACTTTGTTAAAATTTGTTGGAACATCTTGTATATTTTGTTAAAGTAATTTGAAATAAATTTTGTTAGAATGTGTTAGAATATCTTTCATATTTTGTTAGAATAAATAATTTGAAAGTTGAAGTATTGGATTTTTCAGTTTGTATCGAGTATATTCTTTAATATTCTATAAATCGCTCATTTGCTACAATGATACGACTAAAAAAATGTCATTTTAAAGTTATTTATAGAAAAGAAAATATAAAGAAAAAAGAAAGAACAAACTTATATTTCTTTAACATCAGTTATACTCTCAGAATTATATTTTGAAATTAATAGGTATTACAAAATTTTAATGTGCTTCACAAACTCATTTTCTGGTTTTGAAAACTTTGCTTTTTGAGTTGTGTCGTTCTTGTAGCAAATAGCGATATTTACTTTCGCTTTAAAAAAAGAAAAGAAAGAGTAGTCACTCAATTGTTTTGCATTTAATCTTATGGAGAAAAATATTGAAGAATCTTTATTAGTACTAAATTTATTTATATCAAATTTACTTAATGTCACATTACATTAATATCGAATATCATTAAGCGCCAAGACATTAAAGACTGATATCATTTATTTTTCATGTTTCCATTTACTTATTTCGACTAATAAATATTATACATTTATATTTTCACGCGATCTACGAGCTTTCTGCTTACCGGCCGAGTTTCTCGAGATTATGTAGTTTCTCAATTCACGGCGTGGCAGCGCGATACGTGCGTTTTCCATGTAAATTGTAAATTTCACCGAGCGATATCATCGGTCACTGTCAGACCGTATCGTACCGTGAAATTTCAATGTTTAATTTGTTCACGACGTAACGCAGCTTTAGCGTAACGTTCACATCTTTGGCGAGAGACGGTGAGAGAAAACGTCTCGCACGTCATCGAGATAGGCGCGGTCGTGGAGTATCATTCGGGGACGTTGCACGTTCATGACCACGGTGTCGTTCAATTAGACGGAGTGGAAGGGGAAGGGTTAGGACGCGACGTAACGCTGCGTAGGGCAGGGCCGCGCGTGAGCAAGGGTGGCGAAGGGTGGCGAAGGGAGACGGACGATCTGCAACGGCCGCAACGCAACGAGGGGGATGATGGTAGGTCGTTGCCCGGTGGGGACGGGAGACAGGGGGATGACGGCGGGGGCGGGAAAGGGGGATGGGAGAAGGCCGGTAAATATCGACCCTTTCCTCGCGTAGACTTTCCGTCTCCCATCCAGACATTCGTCGGCGCGTGGTTAACCCTCTTTCTCCACCTTCCTCCCCTCCTCGATTCGCGCTGTTCATTCTCTCTCTCCCACCTTTCGCAGGCTGCTAACCTACCGAACACCCACACGGGGATGGCGAGAGACAGACAGAGAGAGAAAGAGACCGACTATCGTTCGACACCACGAGGTTTCCATGCTACCTTTCCAAGGTCAACGAGCTCGAGAGCTCAAAGACCCCGAGAAAAATGACTTTTATGGTCCTTCTTCCTCCCCTTTTTCGCGATCCTCGCGAGGTAATGCGAGAAAAACTGTCGGTCTGTCGATTCGCGACCGATCCATTCGAAAGTTCAATCGCTCCGACGGACTCCGAGATAAAAATCTATGTCTTAGATAAATGACGAAAAAAGACTTGCTGTTCGCGCTCGTCTCGACGAGTCTTCGAGATATGTATATATTTTCGGTATGATTCAGACAGAGCCATGTTTTCGCTTGAGGACTTTGAACCTCCGGTTGTCTCGTCTGGCTGAAACCTTCGGGTCGAGATAGCTGAAGGTTGCCTGAGGTTACAGGTCTGCGCCTTCTTTCCTTCTCTTTCTTTACCTTTTTCTTTATCTCCCCCTACGTGAAAAAGTGTCTGATTATATTAATTGGAATTCCGGTTGAAAGTGAACAAATACCTGAATTTTCTATGATTGAGTCAATTATAATTTTAGTTGAGATAACTAGAAATCTGATTGATATGATCAGAATTTTCTGGATTCTGGAATCGTTCGTTTTCAACCAAAAATATTTTTCAGTGTGGATGATTTCCGATTTTTTTAAAAATCTCATAGAAAATCGGTAATCCTTATACTGAAAAAAAGAGTAACAATATGAAATAATGAAATTTTAGTTAATATAATAAAATAATTAATATAATAAAAAATTATTTTATTTTATTTCATTAAATATTTAATATCATTTAAGCTATTTTTTTAATTACATTTTCTATTTGATATACTAATTTGTATTCAATGATTAGTTTTATTATTGTCAATTATTAGTTTTATTTTGAGGTAATATGATTTAGGAACTAGATAGATTTTAGAAAAATATTGATTTAATTTTTATAATAATTTATATTAAAATATATTAAAATATATATTTATAATGATGATATGTAAAATATTTTGCAGTGAATGTTTTTTTACAAAAACATTTTATTATTCATAAATAAAATTACATAATTATTATCAGCTACATAAATTGATTAAAAATTAATACACATATATCTGATTATTTAAAATGCTGCTAACACTCACAAAAGTAACTTATTAAATTTTTATTTGTATTTCACATTTCTTATTTATTTCATATTTTTACTAAATATTAATTGTACTAAATAATATAAAATATAGACGAGGTATGATTTAAACAACCAATATGCACTCGGCAACTTTTCCGAACTAAATTCTTTTTTTAGTACACATTTTTTCTCGCATTTTTCAATTTTTTCCCAAAGGACAATTGAAATTTTACTATTTCAATCGTTCTATAGAATTTTTTTTCCATAGAAAATGTATCGGTTATTCAAAGAATATGCACGATCATTTAGAATGAGAACAAAGCAAAAGAAAAAGGTTTTGGACAATTAGGCTCTGTCGCATACCTGCTTTATAATCTATAAACCAGCCCATAAATCAATCTTATTATTATGGTCACGACCATTTGAGAATGTTTTCGAAGATGTTTTTGAGGAACTTTCTCGACAGGAAACAAACGAGAGAGAGATACTTCCTAAGCCCGGTGTGCAATATCTCGAGTTCTCGTAATCGCGACGGAACAAAGTACGGAACAATGAGCGGAACTGCGATTCGAACGGATCTGAGACGATTGACAGCGCAAACTTCTTCTCCCCCGCGATGTAGGTCACGGGGGTCACGCGGTGTATCCCCCTTCTCGCGCCTATCCTAGACCAGAGTCGGCGAATCTAGGCTGTGGGCAGCGCGCCGGGTGCATATAGGTATCGATCGGGTTCACGGCAGTGCTGCAGCTTGGCCTGGTGCACTGGTGAAACTGGGTTACCGCCTCACCTATACACGATACCGCGATTCGCGAATCCGCTCCCCCTTTCGTCATCTCCCTTCGTTCATCTCTCCTAGGTGCTGCTGCATCACCCTTCCTCTCTTTCACCTTCCACCTTCCTGTCTGCACGCGCCCTTCGCTGTCATACGCCCAATGCTGTCATACATCCGCGCTCTCGTATGCCTTTGCGAATCGTTCGATGACATGTCTAATTGCGCTCCTCTCTTTTTTTCGTTTACGGAAAAAATTTTTAAATAAATAATACAGGAGAATCGATTGACGAGATTTTTCTATATCTGAATTTCGATTGTGATACGGAATCTACAATAGAAATCGTAATGGTCGTAGGGTTTTAAGTCGTAGATAATTGACCAGTCAGTCTATTATTTTTCTCATATTTGACTGTGATTGATTAATTTTCTACGATTTAAGATTCTACGTCCACTACTTCTATTGTAAACCCCGCATTATTTTATATATAAAAAAATGTACACTGTGTGCAAATAATAATTACTTTTTTTGAACGTTTCAAAAGTTCCATAAGTCTATTCATAAATTTATCACAAACATAAAATTTATTCAAAATATATTTTTAATAAATTTAAATTTATCTTAATAAGTTATAAGAAATTACTTCACTCAAGATTATTAAATGAAAAGAAATTTTATTTGCTTATTATATAAAGTCTCGTTTCTTTAATCAATTTTATAATATTCTTGTAAAAGAAATAAATCTTGTTTTCAATATATATTGATAGTTTTTCTAAAATTTATAAAATAAATACTTAAGATAAATACTTAAGGTTTTTCTAAAATTTATAAAATAAATACTTAAGATTATAATTAAAAGAAAATTCATATTTTTTTCTTTTTATATTTTTATTTCTCAAATTTTTGTCTCCTATTTACCTCTTGAATTTTTTGGTCTTTAAAGTTTTAAGGAATTTTCTCTTGAAAAGTTAAAACTTGCTTGAATTCTAAAATGTTTGAATATTTGAAATGTTTAAATACGATGATCTTTTACTTTTTATCAGCAAAGTTTTATTTTTACAAAATTCTACTCTCTTCTAGACTATATTTAAAATCGTACTTACGAAATACAGATACGATAAAATAGATAATGTCATCTTTGCTTTCTTAAATTATTATCTTGACACTTCTATTAATACTCTTAAAAGAGGAAATTCAAATAAATAAGGAAGGAATTATATAAAATGAGAAAGTGTCAAAATAAGTTTTTATTAAAGTACATATATATCAATTAAATTGTTTTGATTAGTTATTATCTTTTCTCTGGCTCTTGAAAAAATAATTTGAATATTTAAAGTAGGAAAGAATTGTATGTATATGAAATGTTTACAATTTTTGTAAAAAATTTATAATTTAAAAGATTAGTAAATTGTCCAATGATTCATTATATACAAAAAATTTATATTAATAATACATAAAATTATATTATTTTTTTACATAAAATTGTATTATTTTTTAACAATATTGAATTTTTTAGCTCCAAATTGTAATGCAAATACAATAAAATTGTTAGAAAGGTCAAACAAAAATAAAAAATTAAAACTAGTTATATCAATATACAATGTATCGAACTTTTCGACTATACTAAATCTTTATCAGTCGATAAAAAATAAGTTAAGAATTTGGAAACAAATAGTATACATGAAATTCGTAACTAATTAAAACGTTGGGAAAAAATTATTAAAATATAAATAAAATATAAATATAAATTAGGTTAGATTAATTAATATTAAACAATTGATATTAAAAATAAAACTCAATGAATATTCTTTTTTATGCATTATATTGAAATCCATATTAAAACCAAAATTATTCCTTCATTGAAAGACGAGAACGAGTAATCAAATAATTAAATCTTAAGAATATCTTCTGTATAATATGATACTTGATGATAGCATCATATTATTAAATTGCTTGTCAATTTAATTCGCGATTATTAGAGTAATTTTAATGTTTATAGTCTGGAAAAACAATTCGGCGCGCAGTTCTAAAAAAACTACAATATGATATATGCAAGTACATATATAGTGTATATTAGTAATTCAAGATTGAATTATTTAAAAGTAATGAAGATCCAGCTTTGACCAATGTTTAATAGGCATTTTTCTAGTATTGATTGTGTTTCTCATATATGCAGTTTAAAATAAAGATTCTTAATATTCAAGTAATTAAAATTAATCTCGAGAATTTCAAAATCAAAGATTGAAATGGTAATCCTAAATCACCCAATGGAATGTGTGTCCAAGTATTAAGACAGAACTTTATATCATAGCGAACGTTAATAGATGAATAACTAGTTTTAATCTTTTCTTGATGATTTAATAAACTAATTTTGTAATCTTTAATCTAATTGCTCGTTTGTTTGACCTTTCTACTAATTTTATTATTTTCTAATTAATTTTTTTATTATTAAATATTTATTAAATTTTGTCGTTTTCTCTTTATATCTCTTTGAATTCATACAAGCATTTCCAACTCATTTACAAAATTCATGAGAAGATCATTAATTTTCATGTTCTTAAGAAAATCGTTGGAATTTGTTCGTGTAAGACATTTCAAGGTAAATTGCTTTTACCAAACGAGTACAAAAATGACCTTTGCAGGAAGAGAGAAGACGAAACTATTTACGTTCTAACAATAGATTTACATGTTAAATCAACAATAACAAGACTCTACAGGAGTTTGTTTTGATGTGAATTAATTTCATGCCTGTCTCTAGTCTTCAATTTCTTTAAAATTATCAGTCTTAAAATATTTTTACATATATTATAAATGACCATCTTTGTATCTACATATTATAAATGATCAGTAAACTCTGATTTCTCTTTTCAGAGAGACGAAAATTTAAGAAGATAAAAGAAAATACTATTGAAAGTAATGTTCAAAGGAAGATAGTAAAACCGCTTTTTCAATTGTTTCATATCACAAGAATATTTGAAATTCTGAGAAAAAACTCTCATAAATCACGTTTTGTTATAGTTAGGCTATAACAAAAGGCATACAAAAAACTGAAGTAGTAAAAGAACGTCTGTCACTTTTTATTATACCTTTCAATAACCATCGAATTTTCTCGTTGGACCATTCGTTAAAATTTTCGAAATTCTTTATAGGATTTGCTTCAGATAATACAATTCATACAAAAAAAGTATAAATGAATGGAGAAATTGTTTGATTGAAATTTTTCACTTTCTTAAATCGAAGGACGAAACAGGGACTTCGGAGAATCTTTTTAATTGGTTTAACATAGTTATTGGGCTCTGTATTTATTCAAAACATTGGCAAATCATTCACGTTTTCTAAAGCTTCATTGTATTATATTCATCTATTGTCTTTTATTTGAATTTTCGCATTTATAACGCTCGAAGGGTCGTACTTGAAGGGTCGAGTCCTATACATAGAATCGTTGTTCATTGTACCTCACTGGTGCGATATATAGATATTACCAGCATTTCTTTGTGACAATTTTACAGGTATGTACAAATTAGCATCGTCACGCTATTAGAGCGATGACGAAATACATTTACTGACGGAAGCCTCAACGGTTAAGTTGAATCTTATTGTTAGTGCTTAAATAATATTTTCAATGCGAATTTATATGCACAATTGCAAACATACATTCAGTTCTATTAAATATATTTAATTTTTTAACATTTTTCGTAATGAAATGCATACGTTGAATAATATGTATGTTGCTTATACAATAAACACACGATGTGTATTTTGACAGCAAGGAACCAGAAGGAAGATTCTCTTTACTATCGCGACAAATGAGAGCAAACAAATCTAAAGATATTTTTCTTAAATAAATGTTGTCTTAAATAAATAGTTCGGAATTAAGTAAAGAGATTGGGATTTCAGAGGAAATATGCAACATACAATCTTATCGGTGATATTTCTTTTTTTAAAAACGATTCTGAGTAGAACTGATAATACAACGTGATAATACGTCATGATAATACAGTTATATCATTTGCTACAACGATACAACCAAAAAAGAGAAAGTTTTTCAGAAGATAAATTTTAATTTTGTGAATCATTAAAAAAAGTTCGCAATATTAATTTTGATATAATTGACTGTAAAGGAATAAAAATATATTTTTTTAAAGTATGTTCTTTATTTTTTTGTTAAATTTTTGTTAAATTTTTTTTTTGCCAACAATTAACAATGTTTTTTAATTTTTTAGTATTGTAGCAAATGAGCTATATACTTTGCGCTATTAGGAATAAAAATGTGTTTTTTAGTGGTTATTTTTTTAAGTTTTCGTTTTTTTTTGCAAGCAACTATAAATTAATAATTTTTTAGTTATGTCATAGTCACTAAGCTATATAAGTTGCATTAATGAATGTAATAAAAATGTATTTTTAATGGTTTTTTTATTTTCATTTTTTGTAGGCAACTATAAAATGACAATTTTTTAGTTATATCGTAGAAAAAATGAGCGATATATATTGCGTTAATAAGGGAATAAAAATGTGTTTTTTTAATGGTTCTTTATTTCTTTGTTTCCGTTTTTTGCGAGCAATTAAACAAATGATAATTTTTTAATTATATCAGTATTATAAATGTAACAAATGAGAAATATGTTGCGTTATATACACGTTGCACATGTATATAACAAATAAAATAAGGAGCGTTTTTCTTCGATCAAATAACGAAGTATCGCGTAAAGTTTTGCGGGACGAGCTATAAAACTTCATATCTAAAGTTTGGGCAGGAGCAGATTTTTGCATAACGCATGGACATAAGAAAATCAACTGGAATTTTTTATTTCAAGAAAAGAAAGAAACGGAGAACTCGATCAGCTTATATTTTTATGCATTATTTTCCATTATTTTATGCAGGATTTCTCTCTCTCTCTCTCTCTCTCTCTCTTTCTCTCTGTGTGTGTGTGTGCTCCTGCTCTTAGTCCTTAAATACAATAGATATAAGATTGAATAAAATTTAATGGAGTTTATAATAAGCCTTAAATCTTAAGAAATTAGTGTGAGAAATTAATGTGAGAAGAATATTCTAGAATTATATTAGATCAATTCCTTAAGCTTAAACCTTATTATACCTATCGTATTTCTTCACTCTAACACAATAGATGTAGTAAACTTAGGCTTACGAAGATGCATTCTAGCAAGGACACAGTGAAAAGACACTGTGTACTCAGTGAGTCATTTCATCCTTGTTTAACGTGAGCAAATAACAAGAATGTAATGATTGTGCATTGTGTTTGTCTTTCTGGAAAGTACCGAGAAATTCAAAACTTTGGAAAAGCGATTGGTGGGGAGGGAGGAGGGGCTAGGCTCCCAATTCCATCGTTACGTTCCTGAACGTCTTTTATTTCACGGAGCAGGTAGATGGCGTCGGAGTCAACAGGCGGTACGCGATTCGTCGTAGGTCGGTATGGGAAGGGCTCGTCTACTCTCACTGGTTCTCAGTCGAACCTAACGCGTCCCTTGGAAGGGACGCTCGCGTCACCCCGAGTATATTTGGTCCGTCGACGCACGACTATCGTCATTCATTCGAAGTTCTTCGTAGCAGTAAGTGAGTGTGTGCCATAGAACGAACGACGCGTTCTATCAGTCGCGCTATCTTTCTTTCTTCTGTTTATTCGTCGGTGGTTCTCGATCGCTCCATAGGACATTCCGTGTACCGTGTCGCGTAACGTTCAGCCCGCGCCATTATACGTGCGTGTGCGCGCGCTGTGTGGAGGCAGCGACTGTGCGTGCGTGCATGCGTGCGTGCATGCCGTGCGTGCTGCACGCGGGTGAGAGAGAACGCGTGACGATCGACGCGAAACGAGCGATCTCGGCGGGATCTTGTTTTTCCTTCTTGCTCTCCCTCTGTTTTATCCCTCGTTCAAAGACGCATCATTCTGAGGGGCAGGGTTGAGCATCAAATAACATTCTATACACGATTTTTCTAATATCACACATCGAACGTATCATACTTTATACGTGTTATATACGTATTACACCTGTATTATACAGACGTATTATTTTCGTAAGTGACTACTTGTAGCGGAAAATTGTCCAACTCTATTCCCGACGTATAAACGCGAGAGGGGTTACACGCTCGAGCTCGGACGACGACGACGAGTTGGCGCGCTCGGGATTTCTCGGCGCGCAACCCGAACACGCCCGATTCACTAACAACAGTAGCCTCGCCGCCGTCCTGATCTCTCACGGTCGTAGCAGTAGAGGGCTAAAAATTGTCTCTCATTCTCATTTTCATCGGCGACGCGACGGAACGCAACCGCATGGTCGGCTCCGACCTGGTAAAATAAGCCGCGTGTTCCGTTCCGTAGAATTTTAACGGCATCGGAGTGTTAAACTCGTAGCGCGGGAGTGGGCGATACACGGACACACGTATACATTGTACACATATATATAGGCACGTAGAGACGAAGGGCGCGCGCGTGAGGAGCAGGGAGGAGGGAGAGACGACGCGCCGGTCGAGCCTTAAATATCGATTTTGGACGGGCCGCGATAGTCCGCCACCTATACCGAGTACGCGAGCGACATTCACGCGCGACGACGACGACGACGACACGACGACAATTCTCCCGTGACAGTCGGCGACGGCCGCGCGACGGTCGCGCGACAATCCTCGTAAGATATTCATTTTTCGCAGGTGCTGTACGAGGTCATGTACGTCAAGTGATCTTGTCGAGCGAGTGATCGGACAGCGTTATCTTTCTCTCTCATTTTCTCACTCACTCTATCTAAACGTGAGAATCCCGACCACGTGTGCGTTCTGGTATTATCCCCGTTCGGCGAGACGAGTAAACGACAGACTCGCCGGCGATACTTGATGCCGTTCGTGGGGAGAAGTGCGACGAGGACCATCATCCACCGAGGACGGCGGAGATTTAGAAATACTTAAGAAGCGAGTGGAGTAAGAGACGCGCGCGCGATCAGCATGGCGCGCCATTGTCGACGATCGACGAGTTGACGGGCCGCGCGCCTGAGGTGTGCACGTCGAGGAAGAAGTTAAGCAGAAGGAAACGGAAACCGTGTAACGGTCGTGGTGACGTGTGTGTGTTTTGTTGTGTGTGTGGATGTGTGTGAAGCGCGCCAGCGAGAAGAAGGATCTTGCTAGCTTATTCGTGACAGTCGTCGGCAATTCTAACGTCATCGAGATACCTGGTGACAGAAGAGGTCTCGAGAGAGAAGACGACGGAGGCGACGACGGATCGCGACGATGCTCGCGAATTCGTTCTATTGCCGCATTTACCGTTACGTAAATATACCGCGTGGAGGCTCGTCAACGACGACGACGACGACGACGACGACGACGTTGGGCCGTCTCTAACCATCGACTCCAAGGAAAAACGGAGAGGAAGGGAGGATCTCAGCCGTGTGGACGAGGCGCCGAGGGTGAGGCAGCCTCTGCCTCTGTGGCGGGGAAAAGAGGAGAGGAACGAAGGAAGTGGAGAATAGTGCGAGAGACAAAGTCGTTCTCTCGCACGAAAGAAAAAGCCTAGCAGCTCTCTGAGCTGCTCTCCATCCGAAAGAATGGTTTCGAGATATGGCGTCTCGAAGGAGGGCGCAGTGGGTGTCGCCGTCGGTGCCTTAGGACCCATGCATTGTCTATTGCCGCACTGTGGCGGTAATCCCCAACATCACCACCCTCTCACGGCGTCGCATCCGCAAAATCCCCAGCCGGGTCACAACCACCATGTGCATCCCAGCCATCAACCACCGCCACCGCCGTCACCGAGTCCCCATCTCAATCAACTGACGCATCCCCAGCTCGCCGTTAACATCAGTCACCTCGGTCATCACCATCATCATCATCAGCAGCAACCACAGCAGCAACAGCAGCCACCGCAGCAGCAACAGCAAACGCAAATGCCGCCCCAATACCGAGTCGCCGCGAATAGTAAGTAGATGAGGGAGACAGCGTGCTCTCGCCCTCCCCCGAAGAGACGCCCCGCGGAGAGACGATCGCGTAAATTTACGCTTTTTTACGCTTTTTTAGATATCGATTCTCTAATTATCTTTTGTTTCTTTCCTATTGCAATCAATCATTACCGAAGACTTGAGTCTTAGGGCGGGAACACAGTCTTCGATAACGCATAAGAAAATTAACCAACCGTAGTCCTTCGTTTCCTTCCTTTCCATGAAATATAAGACTCTGATTGGTTGATTTTCTTAGGCTTTATGCAAAGGTTTGTGCTCCACTTTTTAAGTTGTAAGAATATTAATTAACCAATCATGATCGATTATTCTTCTCACATTCACTGTGATTAGATAATTTCCAGGGTTACCACAGACATGAAAAGCGAGAAAAGTCAACAAAAAATATAAAAAAGTCTGGAATTTCGAAATTGCTCAAAATTCCCTGAAACTGCTCCTATTCCAATTAATTGTTATAATTTTTTAAATATTATATCTTACGTTTATAGTCAAATACGTTCAAAATTTATGCACTTTAAATGATTTTAATAAAATAATTAAAATTTATATATTATTCAGTATTTTTATTCGATTCCTCTTTATTGTCATAACTGCATTTTTTTTCCAAAACTAATTTATTTTTTGCTGACTTGAATTTGTACTCAAAATTGCACTGTGCTACTAAGTTTGTTTTTAATAATATAGACTAACTTTCCTGCAATCCTCGAGTCTAAATGTAAAAATTTACATATTTTATATTATATATCGTGATTTGAAAATTTTCCATTTTCATCTGGAAAACCTGGAAAAGTCAGGGAATTGTAAAATTCATTTTCTACAGTGACTCTGATTTCTTATGACTTAAAGCTTAGGTAATGACTTGTTGTGAAAAACCCGTTAGACAACTTTAATATTTTCCCCCGCTGGGAAGAAGAGGTGAAAATTGAAAGATTGATTATAGACGTATTTACGACGTCTGAGATCTCGACTTTACGTTAATCGATGATACTTCTTGATGGTTAATGATCTATAATTATTTTAGCCAACAGTCAGATACCACTTTTCGTAGTCCGATCGCGAGACTGCTTGCTGGATGTGCGCCAAACAGCTGACCGAAAGTCAGTGTAAGACGATTCATCGATCTCAAAAGTCGTCTGTCTGACACCGGATGTGTATCGCTCTGAATCAATTGTCGTTCTTGTCCTCGCTGTTTCAACTTCCGCCCTCCGTAGAATGCAGTGTCAGATTTATTTACCTAATCTCTTAAGACTGATACTTGTTTTTGCTGAGTATTTTCACACACAGTGGTTTTCAGTCCACATTTCTATGCGAGGTAGTCTAGAATCGTACTTGAAGCCCTTCACTCGATAAACTTGATCATCCTGTCTCTAAACTATCCAATACTTTAATTAATTGTTAATGAAAAAAGAGAGAGAGAGAGTTTACGTGTCTTTAATGCTAATTTTATTGATTAAAATTCCAATATGAATGCCTATATCAGCATTATCGTTATTATATTATATAATATTAACCTATTATTAAAGATTTCAAACAGTCGTATTATAGACTTGTGTATTCTACAATAATTCTTAAATCTATACTTGACTAAAAAAAATACTGAAAGTTATACTGAAGAAAACAAATACAATTAGTTTAATAATTAAATTAGTCTAAAAAATCATAGGCATTTTTTTTATTCGAAATAGATGGAACAAAAGTTGCTCAAATCTTTAAGGTTTAATATAATTAATATATAACTCGATTAATATAATTTGAAAGGATTAACGTAATTAATTTATGAGGGTTCTTTGTATCGTGAGAATTGATTCTGATTATAGCAAGTGCGTTTTAAATATTGGACTGTGTATACATGCTAATTGTTGATAATGCAAACAATCATCGTGAACGATAACACGGCGCAAAATGAGACACACAGTTTAAAGCATCTATATGACGTGTAGCTTGATCTTATTTTAATTCGAGCTATTTGATTCACGCTTGCTTTTGCCTTGCAACGCATCGAATAGCCTCTGATTTTTATCAGTAGTCCATATTGGGCTATGCATTGAAGATCGAGGGTTGCGAATTGGAGAGTAGAATTCAGCCAATAGGATAATTTTAATCCTGACACGCTTTATCCTAAATTGAATTTCCAATTTGCAGTCTCGATCTCCAGTATATAATCCCCGGATACGAGCCTAATCGCATCGCGATTTCTTTTTGCATGTTCAGATCCACGCACGAAAGGAACTACTTTGAAGTATCTAAAAATTTAGATAGATCCAGATTTGAGAAAATAATCCTGTTGGATTATCAAAATAATTACGTAGAAATCCCAAAAGAGTTTCGACATTCTAGCAACCAGTTTAGAGAGCCCTACATAATTATTTTGGCAGTCCAACAAAATTATTTTTCAGATTTCTAGCAAAATTTTCATAACGTGTTTTCGATTACAATGACTTTGAACCTATCTGGGTTGGATTAATGACGTCACACATGCTCTATTAATAATAAAGCACGCAACGTCATTAATCCAACCCAGATCGGCTCAAACTCACTGCGGTCGGAAATATATTATGAAGATACCTCAGCAAAACCATCCTTTTCGAATGAGCTTCCATATAGAATGCCGTGCAAAAAAAAAAGATTGCGCAGTCATTGGCTGGCTCCATCGTGGACATGAAAACTCGCGACCGACGATGGTAGCACAGTCTTCGCTTCTCTGCTTATTGTTTGTATATTTATTTATTATTTCCAACGTTCTCTCTCGTAGAACTCGTCCTTGACTCTGTCAGGCGATACGATCTGTGCTAATGTAATTCGAGAAACGACTCTGACTCTCGGGCTGTCACATCGCGATCATTGAACCTTTCCTGCTTCTTTTTTTATCGCGCGCGAATAATCCAACACGGACGCCCGAATATATCAGCGCGCGTGTGCGAGCAATCACGGAGCGGAATGATGCGAGACGCGTTATTTTCGAGCGCACCGGGGGTAGTTAATCTGACCCGGTGACCTATCTGTCAAGAGTCGAATCATTCGTGTCTATTTGCAGACGCGCACGGGTCCGTCGTGCCTTTCCTCTCCTCTCCTTCCTCCCTTTCCTTCGCGAGGAACGAATAGGTACAATGCCGCTGTCACGTTAAAACGATGACGTATTTAACATGTATGAAGCTCTAACACGTATATGAAGCTTCAACATCGATTTTAATCCCGTTGGTGTTGTCGAAGCTTCGCTTTTGCCCCGTTTCTACCAATGTGAATTAACTTTAATCTCGGTTCTCCACTTACTTTTCATCTTTTTTGTAATTTTCAGAACTAGAAAAGGATCAAGCGGGATTAGTTGAACCGGGATTAAAGTTTAAACTGCATTGGCATATTCAGAATTTCAATTGGAAGATAAGAATTTATCTTTACACAAAACTTAGTGAAATATTTATGTGTATTAAAAGCAGCCTTAGAGGTGAGGATCTCTAACGAACTTTTTAAATAATGTGTGATGTGTTTAAATTTAATTTTGGTTCTAAAAATTAGAAAAAGATGAAGAGTAAATTGAATCGAAGTTAAAGTTAATCTATAATACATTGATAAAAATGGATATGAGCTACAAATTAGGCGATGAGCGGTTAATTTTTTATTTAAATAATTTTCATAATTTGTGAATTCTCTTCTCTGCTAAAATTTAGGGAGAGTAAGGAGCGAGTAAGTGTCCTTTCTTACTTTTTTTGCACTAAAGAATCTAAAAATTTAGCTAGATATAGATCTGAAAATAATTCAATTGGATTATCAAAATAATTTTGTTAAAAGAAATATCAAGTATGACGAGCAATGCTGTAAAATGTTATGATATTATAGCAATCAAATTTTGTCCTAAATAAATTACCTAATTATTTTGATGGTCCAGGAATATTATTTTCATCTGTATTTAGATTCTTCAGCAAAATTGCTCTTTCCGTGTAGAAATTGTAGCAATTTCCTGTAGAGAATGCGGCATTTTTATTATTATTATTATTATTATTTTATCGTTATCTGTGCTCTTCGTCGAGTAATCGGAGTCACGAATTCGTCTCTGGAGGAAAAACATTCTGGACGAGCTGAAATGCACCGAGTGGAGATTTATTCAAATTCTTTCTATCGAACACGGTCGGGCGTTTTTCCTGGTATGCGGATATCGATATATCGGGGGCGGGTTGCTATTTAGGTTAGTTCTTAGCGCCCCTGGACGGCGCTTTAGACAATTCACGATATAGGTCAATCGATAAAACGCTTTCCACCTTGTACCGTCGTGAAGGTACGTTCGATCCTTTCCCTTCGTGCAATACGTCCCGTTTCATCTCGCCCTTCTCTCTTCTCTCCTCTCTCACGTTGAAAGATGGCATTGGTAAATGCTCCGTGATAAGCCAGAACATAATTTGAACATCTCTCGAAACGCTATTTTCAAACTCGTCTTATCGCGCATTATTGACGTGTTCGGTCACTAACTTGACGTTAAATTCCAAAGTAAAGTTTTCTTTTTAATATTCTGCTTGCAAAGGAAATAGCCTTTGAGACGATCTAATGATCGAAATATTAGGTAAAGTATGATTAATGGCGCGAAGACAATCTTTGACAAATCGATCTACGGCGAGTTTCCGCCTCGCGACTCTACGATATCATTCATTACTATGTGACATCGACTGTCGGTCGTTCGTTTATTACATTCGCGACGTCTTTCTTCTTAAAATCTTCAATGGCATCGCCTAGATGAACCCAGACGACCAGCCAAGAAATTAAGGACCGTGGCACACAAAACTTAGGATACTTTCCATTTAGTAAGACAAATATCTTTCTTTTATCTTTCTTGACATTCCATTGAGTAACAAAGATAGAAATCATTTGTATCGAAGATGATACAACACTCGGACGAAAATACGTCTGTTCTGATTTCATGAAAAAAAGATTCTTGAATGTATCTTGCGAGAAAATAGAAAAAAATATGCAAAGATAGGAAGAGGTCGGTAATTTCTTTGTAAATGAGTCTTAGGTCTGTTCTTTTCTGCTGAGTTTTTTTTGCATAGTTTACATTTTTTTTTCTCTTCTTCAACCTAAAGAGAATCCTTTTCTTTTGACATTAAAGAAAAAGGAATCAATTGTGAAGCTAAAGAGAAGGCACAGGACTGAGACTTATTAATTATTATCGACCTCTCTTTACATGTTTTTTATGTTCTTTTGAGTTTAACTTTCAACCCATCGAGAACCTTGTTTGTGATATGTCTTGGTCTGTTCTTTTTAGCTAAACTTCTAGTATAGTTTATTTTTCTTTTTTCTTCAACGTGAAAAGAATCCTTTTAAAGGAAAAAAGAAAAAGACGAAGTATGTAAAAAGTTTAAGGAAGAGGCTTTTTATCTCTCCACAATACTAAAAATCGTTCCGAAATGTCGGATGGAGAAAGCAATGACAGTAGTCAATTGGCTGAATTGTTTAAATGTGATTCGTTAATTTTTTCTCCATCCGAGACCTCGGAGCGATTTATATAGCATCGTGGACACGAAGCTTTACGAAGAGCAACATTTCCACGATCTCTCTCTCTCTCTCTCTCTCTCTCTCTCTCTCTCTCTCTCTCTCTCTCTCTCTCTCGTTTCCCTGATAATATCGATGCCGCGCGCGCCACGTGGCTTCCCGAGCGGCGAGATTAACCCTAACCTAACTTAACCCTCCTCCACTCTCGCGACTCTCGGGCGTTCCGCATTCGCGCAGTGCCGTACCGCTTCCGATCGGCGCGTTTAAGGCTCGTTAACGTTACACCCGGAATCAAAGTCTATTTGGAATCGTTGCGCGCGTCGAGCACGGCGCGACGCATCGCATCGCATCGCATCGCATCGTATCGTTCGGCGCCGAGGGGATCGGCGATTCGGTGGGTGGGATGTGAGAGACCTGCATACGTCATTCATCTCCGGAAATGACGTATGGCGAGACCAGGCGCGGCGCTCTGCATTCTCGATTGCGCGTACCCTAGGCCCCATTTTCCTTCCTCGGTAACTTGGTACTCCGCGAGTCCGCGCGAGATGCATTCCTAGGTCTGTTCGCATTACTTGCACTTTTTGCACTCGGCATCTTCGACCTCTCTCTCTCTCTCTCTCTCTCTTCAACGCCTGAATACATATTTATCTTCTTTTAAGGGCAACGATTTTTCAAAGTCTCAAGCAATGCGGACTTCTTTACGCTACGAGATTTCTCTCCTTGCTCCATAATTTTTGATTCGTGATCCATCACGAGATGCGACAGGAAAGATATCTCGTATCGTGTAAAAAGTGTGATGTTTATTTCGCCAAATGACACGAATACTTTGCAGCGCTTCTCTCGAAAATTTATGATTCGCCTACAATGGAAGTAAATTTGTATAGTAAATTGTATGAAATTGACCAATCGTGATCGATTATTCTTCTCATGTTTGGCTGTGATTGGTCAGTTTTTTATGGCTTACAACTTACATCTATTTTTATCTATGTAGATTAACTTTAATCTCGGTTTAATTTTTATTTGTTGTTCTCTTCTAATTCCTAGAATTAAAAAAAAATTAAATCAAGATTAAAGTTAATCTGCATTGATAAAAACGAGCATTATTATACCGTATTATTCCCATTGTAGATTCTTTATGACACGTAAAACAACGTAAAGCTTATTTTATAATAATTACGTAACTATAGTTGTAAGAATTGATTATTCACAATCGAATATGAGAATATTTGATCACTTAGGTAACAAAACATAAACAGTAAACGACAGTTCGCTAATCACAGAATATAATAAAAGAAGTAATCTAATTGATAATAAATTATAAAATATTGATTTATTTATTGTTCCAGTTTATTTGTATGCCATAATCTTTATCCTTTGAGAGATGTAAAATTGTTTTAGGAATAATATCAATTTTCTAGCTGAAAATTACAACGCAAATAATAAAATTGGTAGAAAGGTCAAACAAACAAACAAACAACTAATAATTAGATCAGATTATAAAATTAGTTTATTAAATTCTATTTTAAAAGTCGATTAAGATCAGGATAATAAAGAGACTGCATTTCTTTCGGAATTTTCGGATTCCCGTTTGCGAGATTGACGTCGCTCGTTCGATCGAAATCTATTCGGATCGAAACGTAAAAACGTAAGGTACAGGAAACGCGTGTTGGTGTAGCGGAGTAGCGCGCATTTCCGGCGGGGTCGCTTCGTTCACGGCTGCTGCGAATCGATGCCTCGGCGACGTGACAGATGGCAGCGCTGTGCCCCGGTCCCTGCCCACATGTGCAACTGGCAACATGGCTGTCCGCGAGGTCGGACCGTCGGTGCGTTTGCCCACGTTTGAGTCTCGTTGTCGCGCTTACGGTGTTACGCTTTCGTAACGACACGGCCGTCATCCGGAGAATCGTCGCGCGGAGACGCGCGGCTCGCATCAGGAACGGATCAGGCACGGACGATATCGCAAACGGGTGAGAGAGCTTACGACGTATGGGGGAAACGATCCCATATTTTTCCTCGACTTCGAACTGTCCGTTTCTCCCCTGCCTCCGTGCCTTGATTTAACGTCAGAGAAAGAAAATGGGGAAACGTCCGTGCGACAGATAAATACTTTTCCTCGCGTCCGAGCCGCGCGGATCGCGACCGACCATCTTCTCCGGCGGGATTTATTATCTTGATAATCCGACCGGGGAACGGTTGACGTCAACGTTTCGTGCAACGGTGGCAAGTCGCACGTATTCGTCTTTCGCGAGTAATTACTAATTGGTTACAACGTGGAAACGGAGTGGGACGAAGGCGAAGGTGTCAAGCAGACATTATCGAAATTGGACGCGACGTGTTTCGGGTGCTTCTCCGTACTCTACTTATTTATGCTACGTAAGCGTTGACGCCTTGTACATTATTAATTCATAAGAACTTGGAATATACTTTTCTTGTCATGTCGATTCGTCTTACTTTATTAAGAATTGCTTTTAGAGATTAAGTTAAAGTTTTAAGATTATTACGAATTATTTCAGTTTTATTATGTAGCACATTTTGCTTTTTTTTTTACTGTTCTGTTGTCGAAACCGACAATTATTGTTATGCATCGATGATTTTGCGTTTTCTAAAGATGAATAAACGAATTTATCTCTCTCTTTATTATATGGTGTGTGTGTGTGTGTGTGTGTGTGTGTGTGTATATATAATATATATGTGTATATATATTGACGTATGCGAGTTAAATTTGAAATATAATTGAAAAGTACGGGCAATAGAAACAGGAAATAACAGATTTTAATCTATCAAAATACTATATTTTTCAGAATACACTTTTGATAGGTTAAAATCTGTTATTCCCTGTTTCTATTGCCTATGCTTTTCAATTGTACATCAGGACAGGAACACAGTATCTTGCATAACGCATAACGCATAATGCATAAGAAAATGAACCAATCCTTTCTTTCTGCGAAATAAAAGAATCTGATTGGTTGATTTTTATGCATAACGTATTATGCAAGAAACTATGCCTCTTTCACACACATTTTACAATAAGTCATTACTTAAGCTTTAAGTCTTAAGTTGTAAGAAATTGAACTGTCGCAGTCGAACTTGAGAAGAATAATCGACTATAATTGAACAATTTCTTACGACTCAAGATTTAAAGTTTAAGATTTTAAGCTTATTGTAGAAAGCTCATTAAGGCCATGGCATACAGGAAGACTTGAGCAATAAAATGTAAGCAGTAAGCGAATTAATCTATCAGAATGGAGATTGTAAGGCCATAACGTAAGCAATAGTAATCCATATGTTGTTTTCCTTATTTCTTACATCTTACTGCTTAGGTAAGTTTTTCCGTGTATATAAGACTATAGTCTTAAAGGCTTTTTTTAATTTTTAGCGGAACAATCCAAGATATGTCACGTCTAGATGTAACGAGATTAATTAGTCTAAACATAATGATTCATTTCTGTTTCCGGTATATGCATCTCGCGTCGATGGTCGAAGCGATAATATTCGCTTGATAAAAGATGTTTAAACAGAAGACATAAATTTTAATGACAAGAGCAGTAATTTATTTTGTGTTATTATTTTATACACACTATGTTTTTATTTTATGTAATAATAATATCGGTTCTTATATATTTGTTGTATATTTTATATATTAAAGATCGAGAACTATGCAACCTGTTATTATACAACTCTACGAAAGATTTAAATAAAAATAAATTATATAAGATGATTGTATGAAAATGTTTCATGGAAAATAAGTTTTCGTGAGAGTAACACTGGGAATTGTTGTTTTATATACCACGCGTACTTTTATCGTACTATAAAACGTGAACAAACACCTGGTCGTGATCTGCACATTTTCAGATAGCGACTCCTATGAATTAGATGATTATGTAATTGTTGTACAAATATAGACATGTTGAGTAAGTTGTAAATTTTGTTTCAGGATCGGAGTTTCATGGAAACTACAGTGCCCAGCCAGGGAGTCAGGTGGGTGGAAACGCCGCGAGTAATGTAGGAGTACCTACGGGTAGAGGGCCCCCGCCGCTCGGCGGTATACAAACGATAGGACAATCTGCAGCGGGTATACCACCAGGAGGTCCCGCTGGAGGACAAGCACCCTCGCAGGCACCGACACCTGGAGTACAGTCGCAACCGCCACAAGGTCCAGCGCCTACTACGACACCACCTGTGCATACACCGTCGCCTCAGGAAATGGGAAAACAGGCCCACTTACAGACGCAGCAACCGTCTTTACAACAAGTTTACGTGCCGACGCAAAACAGACCGGCGTCTCAAGTATGTACTCGTAATAGCGAAAAGATATATTTTCTTTTAAGTGAATGGCAGCACCTCATACTTTTCTTTAAAACTTTATTCTGAAAAAGAAAAAAAAAGAAAAAAAAGTTTGTCTAAATCTTGAGTTTATGATTTTTATATTTTTTTTAAATCTTATAAGAATATAACTATAATGTAAATTTAAATGTAATATAATATATTAGTAAAAAATAGAATTATGAAATTAAAAGTTTTTTGGGACGTTCTGAACATTCCAATTTTTGTATCTTTATATAAGTATCTATCTAATTTAAAATAAGAAATTGATTTTGTGAAATTAATAATTCTCATCAATCTTGTACAGGGTTATTATCAAACGGGTCCAAGGCCACAACAACCGCGAGGTCTGAGTCACAGAGGTGGTCAAGGTGCCAGTGGAACACCAGTAGTCGGGATGGCTGGGGTAGGTGGAGGCGGAGGGCAACCGCCTGCTATATACCCTCATCCGGCTGGTTTACCAGTGCAAGCATCAAGTGCAATGTATTTAAGTCAAAGTCAAGTCCATGGTCTTCACACGGGGCCTCATCAGCAATCGGTGTATCCCATGAATAGTCAAATACCGATTCATCAGGTACACATATTATATTGATATTTATATTTTTATTTAATTAAACATCACTTGTCTATACGAATACACTCTCTTAAGATATATCCAATCGAATAAAAAATAACAAACTTTTTCCGTTTGTTTTCAGTTTTCTGGTCCACCTCAAAGGCACCAGCCACAAAATCAGTCGTTTTATCAAACATTTCAACCCCCTCCACAAATTTTGCCAAATGTGTTCGCTGGATATGCTCACGCGCCCACTCAGCACGGCTGTGAGTTCACCAACGGTTCACGTTCCATAGCAAATAGTCAATACAATCGTAATTATGTTGAAGTACCGTTATATCTGTTGACAGATTATTATGCAGCGTCAAACACAATGAGTTTGACTAGGGCGAGTACAAGTGCGGTCAGCGGTGGTGCGCAACATGTCGCAGGTCCGCTGGCCGGTACTCAAGGTGCTCCAGTTGTACCGCAAGGTACACTTCAGCAACCTACTCAACAAGCCCAACCTCTGCCTCCGATGGGTATACCTCTGTCACAGACTGGTAGGTTGCTCTCAAATTTACTTGATATCTATTTAACCTTCCGCTGGCAACTGGTGTCTTTAAATTGATAACTTTAAATATGTAGAAAATAAATAAAATATCATTCAATTTCTATGATGGTAAATATTTGTTGTTAAAACTTTGTTGTTAAAACATGTATATCAGAATTTTTTTCGGATTTTTATATAATTCACAAAATAAGAAATTCGCTGTATTTTTCGAAAACAGACATTTGCTGACGGAAAAATTAACAAAAATTTGTTGTCGGCGGAGAGTTAACATATTATTACTTGTGTTAATACTTTGTTTATATTTTTTGACCCAAAAAGACATAACTAAAGAATACAGTATTACGTGTACACTTATAAACTAATGGGTCTATTTTTTTTTGCGTAACAGGATCTGTATCTAAATTGGAATATGTGTTCTTCTTTTAAAGATGTATATTCGGGACATAATGGTGGTGTGACAAACACTAACAGTACCACCAGGTCTCGAAAACCTAGAGGCCAGAATGCCATTTTGGACATAGTAAATCCATTAACGGGAAAAAATATAAGTGACGAAATTTATAAGGATAACGAAACTACACAGAGTGGTGAATCTAGTAATCGCGAGACGCCACAACCACAGGTGAGTTGCATTAAAATATCTTTACAATTGGCTAAGAGAGTTTAGCATTGATTAAGTTTATCTATGTTTGATAAATAGCGACACAATGTAAGAGTATCTTCTATGTATGTACATGAAACTCTCGTAGCCAATTGTTTATACTTATATCTGTGTACCCACACGAGCCATATCCTCTATCAAATTATCAAGTGTTGAAATAACACTCGAATGAAAAAAATTGATCGATTAGTAAGATATTAAATAAATATAAAATATCTCCGCGATGACATTTAACTTTAATATCATTCAATTTCGATATCAATTTTTCTTCTCTTACATTTGTCTAATATATATTATTATATATTATTATACATATTATTATACATATTATTATTTGAAGGAGGATTGAATGGCTGTAGGGTGACAGATTTGTAAAGTCTTGAATATTTATTTTGTTCGTCCAAGTGCTTTTATTTTGATTTCTCTCGCCCTATGATTTGAGTTTGGAGCCAGTTTTTAGTTACCAAACGTAATGCCTGAATGAATAGTACGTGCCACCGTCTATCACGCAGATTTGGTGATTGTTACAGAATAACGGTGCGGAGGTGATAGCCGATTTCGCGGCTCGTGTCGCAAAAGCCGCGACCGAGGGGTCCGAGACGGTATCGACGAGTGCGTCTGAACCAGCGCCTAATACAATACAAACAACGGCGCAAACGTCGTTATCGAACATTCATAGCAATTCCGCTAATGACACAAATAGTCGGTGTAGCAGTAGTCCGCCTATGACAAAAAATATAGCTGGTGCTGGCGCTAGCAAAACGGTACCTACGATAAATAGTCAATCATCGTTAGGTACTTGTAGTAACGTAACGCAAAGCGACTCAAATGTAGCTAAAACAGAGTCGAAAGCGTTGCAACTCCCCGTGAAGGAGTTCCAACCGAGGAGTGAAATAAAAAGTGTGACGATCGAGGAATCGTCACCCGTCGTATCCTCGGTGGTAGTCGCGAATAAAGATACTATTTCCGTACAGCTTACCGCGCCGATTGTTAACACCGAAACAACGGCTGTGGCAGCGACAGTGATGGCCGAAGCTGAATCAGAGACCGTCGGAACTACTGGCGCTGTAACTGCAGCCGGAGTTGGAACTGCAAGCGGAACTGGATCTGAGACCGCCAAGCATCTCAGCGCCTCGTCCAATGTAATGCAGACACCGGCTACCCCATATTGGAGTAATGTTACCCAGGAAATCCCGAAACCGTCCGCCACTGCCTCGAGCGCCAATCCCGTTCCTACTAGGGAGCCGTTCCCTAATCTCGTGTCAAAAACTTCATCGAACTCGCCGCCGAGGAGGAAACCCAACGCTACCGAGCTGCCTTCGAATACCAAAGAGCAAAAGGAGAGGAAGACCCGGGAGAAGAGTCTTGGTTCTCGCGGTGCCACTCCCACGCCCGTCATTCACAATCAGGCGGCGGATCACCATCATCAGAAGACGAACGGTGACGCAGCCGGTGACAAAACTGAAGCGGAGGTGGTGCATCCTAGAAATGAGATACAGCAGAAACCATCAGATGGTGAGTGCTTCGATTCATTTTACGAGAAAGTTTTAACTTGGCCTTCGTTCGAAATTATCTCACCGGTTATAGTTTTCATTTCATATCGCTTCAACACCGAATATCAAATAACTCTGTTTAAAACTTTTTTTCCACTTGCAATCTCCATATATACAGATACAATATTTAATCATACGTAAGCTATTATATTAAACGATGAAATAGCTTGAAAATTTGCAGAGAGGACGGATGAAACAAAGTGCGATATCTCTCCATTACACGCGCTGGGACTTTGGATCGGGTTACGCTTATGCGAGCGCAGCCTTGAACGAATTTACTCAAAGATACGTCAACCGTCCTCTCTCTTTTCTTCTCTCTTTTATTCGCGACTGGAAATTCACTCACAGGGCACGATATCTGTATAAGATATTCGATGCTATCGATCACAAGCAAGCATATGGTTATTATTTGTTAGTAAGAATCGCGATGCATTTCTTAAGAGAATGTCCTCGAGAATTCTAAACGCCACTCGTTTCGCTCGTTTGAACTTTGCGCGTTCGCGATAGCACGTCGAGATAACAGACAGCAGTTTCGACTGCGCTTTCTAGATAAGAATGAATTTTCAATTCCCTCGAGAGATTTTTGATGTTTGCGTTTTGATTTCTCGTTATCCGATATTTATATGGAAATACCTTAAAAGGAAGTGTCAATCGCGCAAATACTGTAACTGTGATTAATCATCAACTACAACTGAAAACTACAACTGTTCGATATATTAAAGAAGCTGTGGTAACCCAATCCCCAACATTTTTTTTTGTTATTTTTAACTTTCATGTGAAAAAGCAAATTAATCTATTTCTTAATAATTTTAAAGTAAATAATGCCCATATTAACGTATGCACTTACAATTAATAAATAATGCATTTGAGTCAAATTTAATACATTTTGTTCAGTTAAATTGTCTAAAACTCTATTGTTAGTTAAATCAACGACATAATAGGAACAGTAGCGACTTATAAAAATGATTAAAAATGATACAAATTGGATATAATTTGACATTGTGAATTTAATAATGTTCTAAAGCATTTTCTTTGAAAAAGTTTGATAATAGTTACTAAATGTGTTGAATATAATGAAATAATTTCAAAGTTAAAAATAATTTTACTTTTCTAAATACTTAGTAATTATTACTAAACAGTTAACAAATATTCAGAAAAGTAAAATTATATTTTAGTCGTATTAATCAAATATTTGGTAGAAATTATTTCATTCAATGGTAATTATTATATTACCAGATTCTTCTTTTTAATGTACAGAATGAACTTGAACTTTTGTTTTTTTTTATGTAATTGAAGAAAGTTTACAGTTCTTTTAACTACAATTTAGAAACTTACAGTGCAGATCATACAATTCTCTAAAAATTTTTCTTTTGGATTCAAATGACTCGTGTAGAGTTAAATTGATATCGCACGCAGAAAAATGTCATTCTATTGTTAAATTCTATGGTTGAAAAATAACTACTCAATTTACTGTCTTTGAAACAATAATTATTTTTAAAAAGAATATTTTCTTGAAGAATTCTTTGTAATAATCTTAAAATGTACTTATTATAAATTATTATAACTAGAAAAAAATATTACATATTTAAAACAAGAAATTATTTTTTAAGAATATTATAAAATTTGAAGAAGCAACTTTAATAAGCAAATTAAATTGATTTTATAATTTAATAATATTGATTGAAGTATTAAACTTAAAAATATTTTTGAAATTAAAATTCAGAATATATTTTGCTCGCATCTTTTGCACTCAGAGTCGCTTTTTCACTCTTCAACGCCCGAATACATATTTCTCTCATTTGCAAAAATTTTGAAGAACTTCAAGCAACGCAAACAGATGCTCGTTTTTATTAATGCAAATTAATTTTAATCCCGATTCGACTTAATTTTCTTCTCTTTCCTTATTCTTAGAATTAGAAAAAGATAGAAAGTTGAACCGAAATTAAAATTAAACTACATTACAGAAACAGGCACAAAGCTCGGTCCCACTAATGGAAGATTTACTTTAATCTCGTTTTAATTTATTGTTTTAATCTTTTCCTAATTCTTAGAATTATAAGAGATAAAGAATAAATAAAATTAAGATTAGAATTAATCTTACATAGGAATTCTATTTTATTTTTTTCTAATTCTTAGAACAAGAGAATAATGTGATAGATAAAGAGTTGAATTGAAGTTAATCTTACATTAGTGGACCCGGGCTTTAATAAAATCCGACATTCCGAACACATTGCCGGAAGACACTGTGAAATATTCCCGCGCGCGCGTTCACGTGCCGTTGCTAAGCTCTGCGTCGGCGTCGGCAAATCTCGGCACTTGCTCTGAAGAGGGCACCCTCCAAAAACCCTAACCTGACGTAACCTAGCTTGATCTAACCTAAAAACCACGAGGAGAATCGGTGTCGTCGCGTGCCGTTAGCCGGGGTTTTACAGGGTGCCGTTGTTGCTCCGACATATCCGCGCGTTTCTATCACGCGTCTCTTCACCGGCGAACGAATTCAATGCCGAAGATCCACCGCGAGGACTACAAAAATTACGAAACGTTCGATTTTCGAATTCGCGGACCGTTGCTCGAACAAAAGCGCAACGTGGCCTGAACTACTTCGGCCGTTTTTAATTTTAAATGTTCGTCCACTCGAATTCGTTCTCACTCGTCTTTATTTGTGATTATTTATATTGAATCGAATTCGCGCTCGTCGGTTTTTTTTTTTATACTTTGCTCGATCTTCGAAAAATTAATTGAGTGTTCCGCGTAGTGATTTGAAGCGTCGTTAATTTTTCGTGACACGTGACTTCAGTGTGATATGTATGTTTAGTGTTATTTGTTTATTATTATTTGTAAAGTCATCCTATTCGAATTTCGAACATCGGTAAATTCGTACTTCGACCGATAACAAGGAATACAAAATGAAAAAGGGTAAGATAGAGTGTTCTACTTTTCTTTTTTTTTTCCACGCTCAATAAAGATATTGAATTCGTTTCTTGAAGAGAACTATTTAGAAGGCAAACAGCGTCTCCATAAGGAAACGCGACGTTTCCCATCAAATGTATCCGACATAATTAATATTTCCGAATGTAAATAATTAATTTTTCGGGAAGGATACTCTCGGGTCGTCACTTACTGATTCGAGGGAAATAATCGATACCGTCGGCTTTTTTCTCCTCCGTCCTACTTTGCTTCGAAAAATCATCGTTGGCATCTTCGCGTCTAAACAATCGGAATTCTTTCGACGACCGTTACGGACGCCGAAGGTCCCGCGATTCCTTCGTCTATTTTCTGCGCTGATACGATCGCGTGGTAGGTAAGTTGGCGAACGAGGGAGAGGTAGGCATTGCATGGCAAGACAAGGCAAGGCAAGGCGAGGCGAATCGGAGGAGCCAAGCTAAGCCGAGCCGAAGGCGGACGGTGACGCGATTGCGCGAAAATGGCCGACGGGTCGCGATGACGAACGAAGCGGGATTAACCGGTGGACCGGCGCTGGAAGGAACGGAAGGAGAAGGGAGAGGAAGTCCACCATCGTCGCCGAGGGAACCGGACGGCCTTCAGTAGCCAGCACGTGCTGCGCTAGCCGGTCGCATTTTACACCGCTCTCTTCTCTCCCAATTCTGTCCCTTCCTCCTTTTTTTTTTATTTTTCTACCTTTTTCCTTTTTTAAATTCGTCTCGTCCCACCCTTCCCCGAAAAAAAAAAAACGACACTCCGAAGATCGATTCGACCACCACTTTCAATCCCCGGGCTTTTCTCCGCGGCCTCTTTCCTATACTTCCCGCAAATTCCCGTACCGCATTTTACACACTTGCATCACTTTTACCGCTCAGGCAATAAAATACGCTTATTATACCTTTCTCACCGCGCTGTGTTTTACAGTCTGATTTTACACTCCAACGTAACGACCTTCGCAATATAATTTTGTACATACATATATATATATATATATATTTTTTTTTATCAAACTGCGCCCTATACACGCATCGTTTTTAATCGAAATCCTTTTCCCATCTGTCTTTCCGTTTCCCGAAAGTTCGGCTTCGTCCTTCCTCGTTGGTCCCCGAGGAATGAATTTCGATCTAGTGAGAAGTTGGTGTCGCGCATTCGAAAACGCGAAGCAGTGAAATTAAGTGCCCGAAGATTGGAGCGATTGCAAGAAAACGGGAAGCGTGAAAAAAAGGACGAGGGGCTCTGCGTCGAGAGATGTACGTACGAATTGCATTTATCTTTCTCGGTCGCGTTGCACCTTTCGGCAACGTGATCGAAGATGGTCGCTATCTGGCCCGACAACGTGGTTCCCGACATCTTGTGATCGGCGAGACGAGACGAGGCGAGGCGAGACGAGGCCGAACGCAGCGCGAAACTAACCGAAGCAGCTGAAGGCGAGGCACGACGAGAGGCGGGGTGCGTCGCATTCGCGACGTCCGCTTATCTTATTTGTTTCATTAGATTTGTAAATTGCATGCGCCGCGAACCATACGTGGCGCAGTTTCGCTTCGATAAATATCGCTTCTGTACGCGAACCGTCCGCCAGAGGAAGGCGGCCGCCGCTCAAATATGGCCACCGAAATCTGGCCGTGCGCGCGCGCGCACTCACTCACTCACTCGCGTAGCTACTCGCCACGGGCCCCCAGGGTGTAGTCGCTCCGATTTTTTTTCCCCGCTCCTTTCCGCCCGTTCGTCTCTCGTTCTCGCGAAAAATTAAATCGCGCAATTTCCCGGTTTTATCGCTCAATCGCGACGTCATTTAGCGTTTCAAGATTTTTCTTTTTTTTCTCTCTCTTTTTTTTAATCATTTGTTAAGAAAAATGTTTGCCTGGATCGATTAGAAATGAAGTCCGGTTGAAAATGGAGTATCGGAATTTTCTGGTCAAGTCTGCTAGAATTCCAAGTGTGATAACCGGAATTCTGATTGATACAATCAGAATCTTCTTCTGGTTCATTTATTTTCAGACATTTTTCGCAGTGCATGAACGCGTTTTCATTTACATGGCTCGTTTCGCCAGGTTTCGTCTCGGAGAATCGTTTGATTTGGGAATCAGTCGATTGTTGTATATTTTATACCGGTCTCGAAATAGTCGAATTATGTGCGACAGGCGCGATCAATGGCATTGTCTGGGAAGACGCGTCCACGCGGTGGCTGGCGCGTGGCCATTTTGTGGAATGATCGAAAGAGAACGCGCAGCACCATATTGGTTTCGCCGACATTCGTCTCCGATGGATGGATCGACCTTCGTAAAATTGCGCTTTCATTCCATTCTCGAGAGTCGTCGATCGAGTGTTTACGAATTCAAAGTCCTTCTTTATGATAAATGTTCTACGAATCGATCTTCCAGTTTTTCCAGTCTTTCTTTGATAATAATACACTAAGATTTTTATTCAGATTATCAATATCGAAATAAGTTTTGTTTATTATTCGCAATTAATATTACAAGTAATAATGTATGTATATTGAATGTCGCATATTACATCAAGGACATACAACATGGTTATCTAAAAGATATCATAAAGACGTCATCTAATCATGTTGCATGTTTTCTGGATAATAATAAGTCGTTTCTTTCTAAATGAATTGCTTACACGATCTTTCCTTCTTTTCTCTTCAAGTTGGATAGGAAAGGAGAAAACGGTGCAAGAAATTGAACAGAAGAGAACAGACTTATTCCTGTTTCCGTCAATGTAGATTGACTTTAATCTCAGTTCAACTTACTCTCTTTATCTTTTTCTAATTCTAAGAATTAAGATAAGAGTTGGTTGAACCAAGATTAATTTACTTTCTAAAACTATTAGAATGAATCTTATTCTGAAGACTGAAATTTCAATCTTTAAAGATTGGAAATTGAGCCTCTCTTTTTTTAAGTCTGGCTCAATTTTCACTTTTTGGGTTGATATTCTTAATCGGTTTTTATATTGTATTTTATAATGTCAAAATTACATCAAATTTGAATTATTTCTCTAAAACGCCACTGTCGTATTCAGTATATCGTTAATTTAACTGAAAACAATGAAATTGACAATTTAACTCAAGGAAATATATTTTGACTTAAATTTAATTTATTATTTATTAAAGGCATACATTAACATAAATGGTGTTTACTTTGAAATTAACCACAGAAATTTGCATTTTAATACACGTGAAAGTAATAAAATGTTACTTATATGTGTGTGTGTGTGTGTGTGTGTGTGTGTGTGTGTGTGTGTGTGTGTGTGTGTGTGTGTGTGTGTGTGTGTGTGTGTATATAACTCAAAGATTTGGTTATCATTGTTCCTTTAATGCTGATAGTGTATAATTAAGTCTGTCTTAAATATAGTTTTATGATATTATAAACAAATCACAGAACTATTTTAGCTTCCTATGACATCGCTTAAAAGATGATTTTGAATTATAGATATCGGTTTGACAAAAAGAAGACACAGTATTCTTCATGGATTTTGATTTTTTTCAGTAGAATGAATCTATTATATATTGAAAATAAGTTATGCCGTTCGAACGTTATGTTGAATAGGCTTTGTGTGCACGCGCGCGCGCGCGCGCGTGTGTGTGTGTGTGTGTGTGCACATATATATATAGTATTTTTAATGTGTGAAGCTCCGTACTAATTATAGAAAATTGAATCTCGATGAAATGAATTTTCACGTAGTTTATAATGTGGCAAACAAAAGGTACCATAGACACAAGGCTCAATAACAGATAGTTCTTAACCTGTAGTGTATCAAATGTGCTCTGTGCACAAGCTTTACTTTGATATACCACAGTTAAAAATCTATTCATTATTGAGTCTTGTATTTATGATGTTTTTTTTGTATTATCTACTCTTTAAAATTTAAAGCATGAATTGTCACTCTGAAATGAGATAGTTTTTACATATAATGTGCTTTATAAATTTTTTGGAGAGGAATCTTACTCTTAAAAATGAAAATTGAGCCATTCATTTTTTAAACTGGCTTTCACTCTTTAAGAGTGTGAGATTCACTCCAAAAAATTTAGGTAGCAAATACATTATATGTGAAAACTAACGTATTTCATCGCGATTTAATTTTTATAATTATATCTATTAAATAATCATTAAATTTCAATTTTATAGTTACAGTTAATTAGTGAAGGGTGGATCTTTTATACATTGAAAAATGCTATTAATAAGGCCTTCATTCACAAAACGTTCACAGATGCAGCATAATTTATTTTCGATGTAGACTCATCATATTGAAGGAATTCAAAATCCATTGTGTCATCTCCTTATATGTATATATATATTAGAGTGAGATTCCACTCCAAAGAATTTAGATAGTACATAGCGAATTAATATCTCAATTCAGTCTCCCTCATTCGATGGAACATACAGAAACGACCCGGGAGATGCGTCGTCGATAACAATACCGTCGTCGAAATCAGGCGTGTATGCTCCCGATCACGGTAAAAGAAGTCTCCTCGGCAATCCGGGGTCACGGCCGCGTGTGGTAACGCAGACATGAGTGCGTGCGTGCATGCGTGCATGCGTGCGTGCGTGCGCACGCGTGCGCCCTCGGCTAACGCCATTTCACAAGAGCACGCGGCGTGCGTGTGCGCCAAAAAAATATTACGAGACTTTCGGCAGGGCAACCTTGGAGCCGCGCCGCTCGTCATTCGGCCGCGGCGATTCGAGTGAAAGCCTTCCGTGGCTTGAAAAAAGTTCAACCTCAGAAAACGCGTCACGCAGCTGTTCTCAAATGTTAAGAAAAAAAAATCCTTCGATTCGAAGGAAAAGGATGTCGACGTTAGTTCTGTTCGTGTTACTTGACATCGCCAAAAATGCACTCAAAATGAGGTAAATATAATTTGAGCGTTGGAGAGAGAGGGGGGGGGGGGGGAGTCGAATGCAAAAAGTGCAACGCGAACAGACCTATTGTTTCGAGACACTCCTTTACTCGAGCTTGTTCGACTCGTACGAATCGGTTAGTATCGATAAAAAGAAAAAGTACGATGTCATGTCACTCGCGCTGACGTTGTATTTACTGTACTGATAAGGAAATTCAAGGAAAAGAGTGATTTTATATGCGAAAGTAGATATTTGCATAATAATGAGTACGTTTGAAAATCAGCAGTTACCGATTTAAACGTATAAAACTAATATTTCGTTTGTCGTATGGCAAATTTTTCAAGTATGTTGATTGGCTAAAAAAAAAATAGAGAACTTTTAGAGATTCGAGAATTTATCTATTCTATACCCAAAGCTGATATTTCATGTGTTATACGGCAAATATTTCAAATGATGGGGCATTATGTTAATTGGCTAGAAAACAAAGTTCTCAAGTTTCCAAAAATTCTCTATCTTGTAGTCATCACATCTTGAAATATCCAGTCTTAAGATTTTAATCCCATCTCAACTATTTATCTTTTTTCAGTTCTAAGAATTAAAAAATGAAGAGTAATCGAGTTAATCTACATAGAAATAGGTATTAGAAATAGATTGGAATTTTTTGCACAACAAATTTTTCAAGCCTGTTGATTGGACCGAGAGATCTAAGAACTTTTTCTTTGCAATTAATTAATACGCTTGAAAAATTTGTTGTATGAGAAATGTAGTATTAGCCTCTGATGTTTGAGGCACATTTCAGATGTGTCTTTTTTAACACTTAGACATTCGAGACATTAATGTCTGTTTCTACTAACATAGATTAATTTTAATCCTGATTGAACTTACTCTTCATTTTTTTCTAATATACTTAGAACTAGAAAAAGATGAATGAGTTAAGTTCAACGGAGATTAAAGTTAAAGTTAATCTACATTGATAGAAACGAAGGCAAGAGTTCGTTTTAATCCAAGAAAGATGTGACGTTTCGTCGTCCTCGAAGGAAGAAAAATCATGATTCTTAGCAACTTCATTGGAAATGGCGTATTGATAAACGTATCGGAGTAGAGAAAGAGAGAGAAACTTTTTCCGTTGTCGAGGTACGATGTGCTCTTTGAGCTCCGTCGATGTCCGACAGCGATAGATGATTCCCTCATCGCTTCCTCCGCGAACTCACCATCTAATTATATCGTTTCCTTCTAAAATCCGCGTCATCGCGTTTTCAGAGTTTGTGATTCTCATCGTCTCTCGATTTTTATTTATCTCTACGGGATCGAATGAATCTCCTTCGTAAGAGAGGGTATGATGAATGACTCGTTTTTAAGCGATAATCACACTAGTGGTTGCCGTTTGAATCACGATTGGTTATTATTACTTTTCAACCTATCAGAGCAAAGCAGTCACCGATTGAGATTAGCGACTATCGTTTAGACAATGCTCCATTTTATAATCTTCAATCATGATTGACGTTGGCCAATCATAGCCAATGAAGTGTTGTGATTTATGCTTTGAAATATGTTTACTTTCTCGTTGCACACTCAATATTTTAGCATAAAATCTAGTCACGTTAATATCTTCATAAATTTTGAAACGTTAAACAAGAGAGAATACTTTCAAAATTGTTTAGAGTAAATCTTATTCTTAAAGATCAAAAATCGAGCCACTTTTTCAAAAATCTTCATAGAATTCCAACACTGCTTTAATTTCGTATCAAACTTGATTTTTTTCATCTACAATTATTAACATAATTTGACAGTTATGGATCACCGTTTCTTTTATTTCGATATGTTTTTATTCATTGACTACGTTTGTAATTATCTGTATTGCGATTATTAACTTTAAGATGAAATATTTAACGACTATTGTAATCGTCGGTTACATCATTGTGGGATTCCTAATCATTCACTACCATCCATCGTTTCAACTGAAGACTTTACTCTATAATGAAAGAATGATCACTGCCTCACAATGATTTCGACCGGATAACAATTTACTGTAATTATTTTTCTTTTGGTTTGAACTGCAACTAAGATAGCAAACTAGAATAGCAACCTACATGTACAATTGTTAACTCTTTTTATTTGAAATAAAACTTTCAAAGCAAACTGCGCACCGTCTACAGCACTAATTGTCAACTGTTTATTTGTCATGTATTTTTCAATTTTCAATGTTTGGAGAACTTATTTTCTTTTTAAAAATATAATATTGATCAAAGAAGCGATATTATATGGTAAACAATTCGATTTAATTTAATATTCTTGGTTAAAGCATTAAACTTAGGATTCAGAATGTAAGTATTTTGAATAAATTTGATGCTTGTGATAAATTCAATGATAGATTTGCGGATATATGAACTTATAAACTTTGGCAATATTTGAAACAAGTAATTATTATTAGTATACAATATGGATTTTTCTGTATGTATATATTCGTGCATTGAAGAGAGGGAGAGAAAGCAAAGATACTGAGTGCAAAAAGTGCAAGCAACACGAACAGATACTATGTAATGTTTCGAAGAAAAAAATAAATTTAATATTCTACACATTAAAAAATATTTGAAGTACATTTATTGTAAAAGAGAGAAGAAGAGACGAAAGACGGAGTTTTGCGATCCACGACCAGCTTTTATAAAACGCGACCAACCTACTTTCATGCATCGAGAATCGAATTAAAGACCGGTACCGAGGATGGTGAATGCGCGTATCGCCCACGATAATTAGCCGGTTTAAGACTCGCCATTTCGAGAGGATCCACCGATCGAAAAAGGCACGTTTGCTGTTGTATTTAATCCGCGCTTATTCTTTTTTTTATCTGCCTAATATTTCTGTCAATCATATCATGTCACTATTATTTTGTATTCATAATGTACTTTAAACAGATATTTAAATTTCTTAAATATTTTATATACATATACTTTAAAGTATAAATCGTCAAGTGTTTTAATATTTTGTTTAATTCTGACAAAATATAAGCCTGGAAAAATAATTTGAAAAAACGTTGAGAGGAACCAATGAGATTCTTTTAGATTTTCTAACCTGTAACTTCAGAATCTGCAATTTTTGTCCTTTTGAAGAAAATCGAACCAGATTCTAATTTGATTCCAAAAAATTTTCGGGGTCGATATTATCAGGCAGATTTATAACAGTTTTGCTGCGGTCTCATCTTTTGCACTTGCAATAATTTAAATTGAATTAAATCTCGTCCGATTCGACGGAGTGGGGAGGAAGGAGACGCTCTTTTCATCCGAGAGATAGTAAATCATGACACACGGGAGCGGATGTAGGAATTTTTTCAGATGATATTTATGCGCGGACACGAACATTTGAGTTAAGCGGCGTCTGAACACAGGAAGGAACTATTTTTAAATATTGTAATCTTGTAATCTTGTTGCAAAGATTTTAGGCTTGATTGAATTTGTGTTGATGCAAATATTATTTTGCATTCAAGACTCAATCAAAATCTTACAACAATACTAAAATCTTTAAAGCAAGATTTTTGTTTATATGAACATATTATTTGATTTAAGAATAATCTTTTCTGTGCAGTAAAATTCAATTCGTGAGAAATTCACCAACCACAGTCGAAAGCGAGAACAATGACTGAATCGACTGATCGATTTTTTATAGTTTAAGACTTGAAACTTAAATTTTACGTCTTAAAATTTCGTTACAGACGCTGCTTCAAGTGGCATCAATAAGATTTTAAGACTTAAAACTTACGAAATTGACCAATTGCAACCGAAAGTGAGGAAAACAATCGACTGCGATTGATCAATATTTTAAGGCTTAAAACTGAAATTTTACATCTTAAAATCTCATTGTAGACGCTGCTTTAGGTCGAGCCGTTGAAATTGCACTCAGTGCGCCTGCTCCGGCGCAAACCGACCGAACGGAACTAATTTAAGAAATCCTATGTCGTGCCTGTCGGTTTGCGCCAGTTCACAGGTTAAAATAGATGCGTGAAAGTCGTCGGGCGTCGCGGCCGGCCAAGCCCGAGGATTTTCCAAAGTGTCTTTCAGTCGGGGACAATCGTTCGCGGACGCTGTTGATTTGTTGCGCGGATCAATCATCATTATCTTCATCATTATCATCGTCGTCGATTATCATCGGCGGCGACGTTTCCTCGGATCGAATTTCAAAACCTAGAGGCCCAAACCTCGCGAATTCAAGGCGATTCATTTCAATCCAACTTCGCCGTCGACTTCTGAACGCGGTGCTCGACCGAGAAGGAAATCACCAACATCATATGCTCGCTCATCGACGGCAACAATAACGACGTTGTCGTCGTCGTCGCCATCTCGTCGCACCGATGAGCTTGTCGATGATGCGATTCTTCTCGTTGTCGTTGTTGCGCATCGTCGCGTCTACGTGTCGCATCTACGCCGCGTTTGGCAGGGATTTGGCAGATTTATAAATAAGTACTGAATCAGTGCCCCGCGCGCTCGTATGCGCGGCCATCGGAAACTCGAGCCATCCGAAGATGTGAGTTGCACGTGCGCGCGCGATACAGCTCACGCGAAACATGGGCGACCGAAGAAGTGACGGCGGCGGTGGCAGCCGTGCCAGAAGCGGCACGAGATCCAAAAGCCGTAATCGACGGGGATCCCGAGATCACGGTACGCGCGCCGTTCTGGACTTGGCACGTACGCCGATACGCGTCGAGAGCGTTCCCCGTTGAATGAATGCTCCTAAAAATCCAGAAAGACTCAGTCAGCTACCTGCCTCGAAAGAAAGCTCGCCGAAGGAAACGAACCAAGTGCGAATGGCTGTTTCCTTCCTTTCTCTCGAGCTTTTGATCGAGCTTTTGATTCGATCATTGATAATAAATATATTATAAGATAAATATAAGATAGGTGGAGCGATTGTGAATGACTGCGTTTAGTAGGAAGCAACTTTGTAACTGTCGTAAGATTTTTTTATATGAGTGGTTTGTACGTTTAGATCTAGCGAAGATCTGCGGACAAGACCTTAATCACACTCTCTTAAACTTTTAGAGTGAATTGTTACTCTCTAAAGAATGAAATCTCACTCTTAATGATTGGAAATTGAACCATTAAAAAATTATTTGCAGTTTTTAAGAGTATCTTATTAATATCAAATTATTAATATTCTTATAAAATGCTTGTTAGCATAAAAAATTATTAAATTACTTGTCAATGTTACTATTCTAGTTTTGTTCATGATTACATTTCGAGATCGAAAATTATTTCGGTCTACAGAATTGGATGTATAGATAAATTCTTATCAAAATATTTAAGCACTAAGCTCCGTTTTGACCGAATATAAGATTTCTCTTGTTTAATTAGATTCACTCTTTTTCAAGACAGGCTCAATTTTCTCTCTTTGACATTTACTTCAAAGAATTTAGAGAATATTAAAAAATCCTGCAGTTGGAAAGCTGCTTTTTCTGCTGAATGCAGCTAATGTATTGCATTTCTCCAAATTACGCGATCTCTTTTTCTCCTTGATATTCATGTTTTCGTAGCGTAGTATAAGTCGTAGCGTGCCTCACCAGTGTATTTCTTTTTCTGTTCCTCAGGTAAAGCTATGCAGAAACAAAAAAGCAAAAATAAAGTGAAACTCCGCGAATTGAATCGCAAAGGCGCGGAGAAGGAAGGCACGGACATGGATGCCTTTGTAAATACCGTATCAACAGCGAAAACAGCTGAGATCAAGCAAGACAACAAGGAGCAGCACGCACCCGCCCTGAAAGACAGTAATAAAGAACCCAGTAGAGAGATCAACAAGGACATCAAAGAAAAGGACAGTTATGAGTCGAAGAAGGAAAAGGAGATTTTGCCGGTTCACGCGAAAACCGAGAAACATGTATCCACGGAGGTGTCTAAGGACAGCACTCCCGCGCAACAGGCACCTCACGTTGTAGAAAAACCTCCGACCAGTAAAGAATCCTCGACAAAGTCGGAAAATAGTACGTTTAATGCTCTTCCTGCGACAAATCCCAATGACGTCGTCGATCACGCGGCGGTCATCGAAGAGATGCATTTGGAAGCAATGGTCGCGCAAAAAAATGAAGAAAACTTTAAGGTGTCGGCTCTTCATGCGTCGAACGACGAAAAAGCGACGACGATTCCATCCGTGACTACAGAGAAGAAGCAAGAAGTCGAGGTTTCCAGTGATAGTGGTAATGCCCCGGCCGAAATTGCTGCACCTAGCGTTAATAAGACGGCTCCTCCATTACTCAAGTATTTGTACAAAGAGGGCCAGTGGAGTCCGGTTAATATGACTGGAAGGAAGTCCTATGATCGGGAATTCCTGTTACGTTTACAGTTTGATCCTAACAGTAAACAAAAGCCAGCTAATCTACCAAATTTACAAGCTGTTTTGAAAGATAGCTTACAGGTACGAGCATGTTACTTCTTTGTGTATATAATTTATGCACGTAAGCTTCAACACACACACACGCACACACACGCACGCACACGCACGCACACACAATTATTGTTTTATAACGTATGTCATGTTTGATTTTTACAGAATGCGCATAATACTATGGATCTGAGGGCTTTTAAGGATGCTAATATTACTAGACATGATTCGTTAATGCCAGGATTTGCAAAGGCAAATATGAGTACACGTCCGGTAAGTAAAATTAAAATAAAACGCTTGCAATGATTTCTTATTATACGAAAGAAAAAAGAAAGACAAGATAAATGATGCCGCATAATGAAAGTAGTGATCTGAAATCTTTTGACGAATAATCCATTCTGATTAAAACGTTTATTCTTTTTCATATTATTCTATTGATTGTCTCAGCTTTGATACATGATATATATGAGATTTTTTAAATTCTGTTTTACAGCCACCAACGAGTCGTAAGAGTGAAAGTCGGGGTAAACCAAAACCGAATAAGCCAAATGTAATAACATTTTCATTGTCATTAAGAGAGGACGTGAAGCTAAGGGAAACAGAAAATGCATGGAAACCGACGAGATTAAAGCAGATTAATCAAACTGAGGAAGAGGCGAAAACGGAAGCCCTTTATAAAAGAGTACGAAGCGTATTGAATAAACTCACTCCGCAAAAGTTTAGCACATTAGTTGAACAGGTTCGAAGTTTACCGATTGATACGCAAGAACGTCTACAAGGAGTCATTAATCTCGTTTTTGAAAAAGCTGTCGACGAACCCAGCTTTTCCGTTGAGTATGCGTTGTTGTGCAAAGAACTGGCCCAAATGGAAGTTGCAGGCTACGAAGGTCAAGATAGTTCCATTAGCTTCAAGAAACTTATTATTACACGTTGCCAAAAAGAATTCGAAAAGAATCCAATTGATGATGTCGCGAGAAACCGAAAGCTAAAAGAAATTGACGATTGCATTGATTCGGTAAGCATCTTGCATTATATATTTTGTTTTTTAATTTTTTTTTCTCTAATAAACTATGATTTTTATATCTTATTGTTTTATTGTTTTTATTAGGAGAAAAAGAAAGAACTCCAGTTGGCACTTGAAGAAGAGGAGCGTAGGATACGAATTAAATCTGTAGGAAATATCAGGTAATTTTTTTTGTATCTGACATATTTACGTCATTAAAATTTGTTTAGAATTGTCTTATAGAATTGTATAAATATAATATTATTTATATAATATATTAATATAATATAATATAATTATATTTATAATTATTTGTGATTTTGTATGATATGATATAAAATCCTTATCAAATTATAATTTTCTTAAACATATCTTATTCGTTTAGATTTATTGGCGAGCTGTATAGACAGCAGATTTTGACAACGAAAATTATGCACCGATGTATTCGTCATCTACTAGACCAAAACGATGAAGATAATTTGGAGTGTCTATGCAAACTGTTAACAACGATTGGCAAAGATTTGGAATTGAAAGGACAGCAGGCTAATACTGATGTAAAAATGCTATTTTTATTATTCATGTTTAATTGAAACGTTTATGTTGGAAATATTTCAACATAAACGTGCGAGTTGACGATAATATATATTATCTAAATTTATTTCTTATTTATTTTTTTTACTAATAGGAAATGCAAGAATACTTCAATAGAATGCAAGAGATTGTTGCTCGAAAAGGCCACAGCAAAATTAGTTCTAGGATTCGTTTTATGCTTCAAGATGTTATCGATTTGAGAGCAAATAAATGGATTCCGAGAAGAAATGATAACAATCCTAAAACAATAGATCAAATTCAAAAGGAAGCGGAATCCGAAAGACTAGACATGCAAGTGAACAGCGTTCCGTTAAATACTGCACGAAAAGACGATCGTAATAACGATAGGAAAAGAAATCGTGGGCTAGGTGGTCCCACTGACGATGGTTGGAGTCAACCAGTAGGAAGAGTAAGACCTGCGACATATTCAGTGGAAACTGCAAAATTGAAAAATAAACCAGTTAGTTATTTGAGTTTATATTATCATGTTAAATAGGATTTTTTTTGTAGAATCACTACGAAATATGATGCCATTTTTTCTCATTATTTTATATATATATAAAATGTATGATAATAATGATAGAAAATAATTGAAATAAAAAAACATACACATTCAAAAATATATACATAAATCGCATTCCGATATACATTAAAAATTTATGATATACGTAATATAGATTGTAGATTAACAGATATATTGCACGGTTTAACAATATAAAAGATTTAAAGTTCATATTAATATGTTTATTTTTAGTACTATTATTTTGGAATGTAAGATAAATGTACCAATTAATTGGACAAAATGACAAAAATGTTAAATATTAACCTTTTAATGATATGACTAAATAAATTGTTATTGTATAAACGAATTTATTTAATCATATTATTAAAAGCTTAATATTAAAATTTAAAATTTTTGTCATTTTGTGCAATAATTGAATCATATCCACTAACTATCGACATTTATCTTATTCAATTTTCACAAAAAATATATAAAATTTTATATTGTAATTTATAAATTATAAGTTTTTTCTTAATCAAAAACACATACATCATATCTAATAAATAATATAATTGCTCATTTAATATAAATAGTACTTTTGAATTTTTAATTTTTCTAAAATTATTCGATAACAATGCATTTGTTAAAAGTATTCAACATAGAATTAAAATGATAAAATATGTAAAATTAAAAGTGAAAAATAATTTTTTGGAATCATGCTTAACAACTATCGAAACATAATGTCCTATGCTGATAGTTTCACAATTTAATGTAAGCAACACAAGAAAAACAATTAGCATTGTGGAAAAATGACAATAAAAAACCATTTTCAAAAGTGAAATTTACTAACATTTTAAATTATTTTTCAACAGCCACCAATGGACGACATGCAACTTGGCAACAGAGCGTCTTATTTATGGAGGAATACTAACCCGTCCAATAGCTCTAAGACGATAAGTTCCAACAAATTTGCATGCTTAGAGAATATGTCCAATTTAGACCAGGACAAAAGAATGCCACCTTTACCGCTCTCTGGGTGAGTTTTAGATTTTTCATTTAAACACATTTGGATTTTGTCCGCGACTGTTTATTAATCTCATGTTTCGCGCTTTTCTATGATGATACATAATTACAGACTAGAGTTTCTGAATCTTCTAAAAACTTAAATGATTTCACAAATTAATACTGATATATTATAAATTACACATTAACATTTAGAAAAATATTGAACAATCGCTTATATATTTTTATCTATTATTTCAGATCACGATCAACTGGTCCAAGAGAGTGCAGCAGCCGGGATTACAAGTCTTATGGTATGTTTTCCTATATGCAAAAATATATGCAACTTACTTTAAGTGACAATATATTATTAAACATTTCCTTTGAACAAGTAATTCTTATATAAAAATCTATTATTTTTACAGATGGTAGGAGCTCTCGTAACGGCACTCATCAGTCGGGTAGTGCTTCGAGCAGGGAAAGTCATTCATTACTTGATAGTTCTCAAAGCCGGAAAGTCCCGATGGTTGCGTCTGTAGTGAAGTCTGCTTCTCAGTCTGGAGCTATAAGCAGCCACAAAGCTCCAATGTCGGAGCAAGAATTTACAAAGGCTTATAATTCTATACTGAAACATTATATGGAGGAGCCGATTATTGACGTAAGTACTCTTGAAATTGAATATGTATACGCATCACTTCCTCTTCTATGTCTTCATTTTCCGTCATAGAACAGTATTAGTCTAAACATCTTCTCGGCTTACACCTATATTATTGTTGCCAATAAGAACTGAATAGCTTAGACATAGTACACAAACGAAAAATTAAGCTTTAATTTCTAGATTTACTACTCCAACTGTGTAACAATTTCAAAGTCCTTGTCCTTTTGTTATAATATAAATAATAAATAATAAATACTTCAGTTCAAACCTTCATTGTTAAAATTTGCTATTTACGAATTTAGATCCTTTTTAGATTATAATTTAGCTGTATTGCTTTATGGCTTGCCGATAAATGAAACCAAAATAAATTACAATTACATATCTTAATTGATCCAGAACAAAATATTGACAAGAGATCTTGCGATATATTACTTTTATATATGTATATACTCCAACGCGATAGAAATATTTCCAATTAAACAGCGCACGCTCCTTAGATCTATCTCTGGTTCAATAGGAGATGTTTGAGTCATTGGCGTGCAATAATAGGCAATACTTTCTTCTTAGTTTCTTGTGATAACGTCACAATACTACTCACATTAACTAAAAAGAGAACAAAATATTAAAAAAAAATTTTTTTTTATTATTCTGAAACAGAGAATTCAATTGTTAATGCATATTTATTTTTGTTTGCAGAATACGGCATTAGAGATTCAACAGAAATTTGATACCGCTACATTTGCCAAACTTACACGCGAATGTATCAATCACGTTCTCGAAAAGTCGCCCATTGAACGAGAACTGATCTCAAAATTGTTATCCCATTTGCTTAGGAAAAATATTTTGCCTGTGGAATGTTTCAAGAATGGGTAAGTTACTTCTTCGTTTGTACAGTGAATTATTGCAAAGTAAAAATAAAGTTAGTAAATTATGTATTAATTAGTGATGAAAATCCTTAACAGAGTTAATGAAGATCCCCCCCAAATCTGATGTTATTTGCATAAAGCTAATCTTCAATGCCAAGTTTTTTCACCAAAACTGTTGCAAATACAAATAAATTTTGTTTTAGATTAGGAGAAGTGCTGGAAATAGTAGATGATTTGGTCATCGATATACCGAAAATTTGGACTTATATAGCTGAAATACTGTGTAAGTAATACATGCATCTCTATAAATTAACCATATAATGATAATATAGAGATTAAAATGTTTCTTTTGTGATGACGATTACATTTTACGCCATAGAAAAATATCGTGCGGGTAATAAATAGCTCAACAGGCCTGAAGAAATATACATAATAATTAATTTGCCCTATTAATTTAAAATCGATTCACACGCATGGCAATCTGTGTTGCAGCACATTCGATAGAGGACGAAGCTGTCACATTATCTGAATTGGAGAGTACATGTAAAAGTTTGAGGAAGCAAGGCTTTGTAGGAAAATTCCTTGGAGAACTTCTAACGAAAGTATCTCGTAACAAAGGATGTAAGTGGGTTGCCGAAAAGTGGTACCAAAGCAACCTACAACTACACACATTAATTGATCCGGAACGAGAAAATGCTGAGAAGATTATACAAGAATACGTATGTATACATTGCATCGCTTTCTCTTCCATGTTTCATTTTCTCTTGTAGGTACATACAGTATTAATCTAAGCGTTCTATTATTCTCAACTTACCCATGTTATTGTTGCCATTTGTTTGTAAGAACTGGGTAGCTTAAAGATAAATCAGATAAATGAAAAATTGAGATTCAATATCTTTGCTGTTCCAACTTGTGTAGCCAAGTAGTAATCTTGTCTTATGCACATATAATCTTATTGGTTTCATTATTCTTACTTTTAGAATTTGGAGTTTCTGACTGGTGATTATAATAGTGCCAAAGACTCCACTACTATCGAGCAACTCTCGTTGGAGAAAATTCAAGAAACCCTTGTAAGGCTCATGAAAGAAAATACTTCTTTTGATGAAATTTGCAGTTGGATAACTGTAAGTATAGTAAAATTGACATATGTGTTCTCTGTTCTATTTATATCGATAATTTTCTCACAATCAACTTATTGTTTCAGGCAAATATTGGTGATAGAGAGAAGGATCCCAAGTTTATAAGACATTTGATAACTGCCATCTTACAAGCTACATTAGGTACACATCATAATACAGTATTTTTCAAAATATTTAAAATCATGATTTGTCTAACTTCATAATAAAGCATGATGATAATCTTATTTTTTAGAGTAAAGATATATGTGAATTATTCTTTGTGTTGTTAAGCCAAAAGGATACTGATATGATTTTTTTGTGAAAATAATTACTATAAAGTTTTTCATATTTTATAAATCGTTTTTCTCTTTGTATGTGCAGAACGACATCATGGTACTTGGAAGCTGAACGTAGAATCTTTTACTAGTTTGCAAATGTTGATTCAACGGTTTGTGGACGCGAACGAAGAATTAGAATTGCAATGCCTTTATGCAATTCAAAGATACATTATGCTTATCGAGTTTCCACCTGGTAAATAAAATGTGAAAATATTTTTATGTATTATCACATCGATGTTTTGCTTTATTTCTTAACATATTTCTTTCTAAATAAAAATTTATATACGCATATATAAATTTTTTTTCTATGGATATAAAGACAAATTGTACGAAATTTATGATGATAACATTTTGTTTAGAGCAAAGATATAATATGTAAATTATCTTTGTGTTGTCAAGCCAAAAGGATTCTGATATGACTTGTGAAAATAATAACTTTAAACATTTTTAGATTGATAATTTAAATTGTTTTTCTCTTGTGTTTTCAATTATAGGTGCTCTTGTTTCCATTATGAATCGATTGTGGATGGACAATGTGATATCAAGCGACGCGTTCCTGGCATGGCAACGGAAAGCGCCAGAAGGACCTGATGTCGAAGGCCATAGCGTCTCACTCGTCACTCTTACGTCATTTTTCACCGACTTACAAGAACCGGACGATAATTCCAGTGTCGAGGAATTGTCAACTAGTGCGAATCAGGGCTGTTGACGATACTGTGATCGATTGCATTATCGTCTATTAAAAAGACTTAAATATGCGTTTCCTCGTTGAAAGGAAAATACAACGCCCGAAATCAAATTACTGTTGTGTTTTTTTTTCATAAACATTGAAAACGCATGAACGCTCCAAGTATCGAAGGAAAGAAATAATGAAAAATAATGAAATGACAGAGATGTATGTAATATAATCTATAACTCCAACGACTCTCTACCAATAAGTAAAGAGAAGTGAGAGTGTTGACTAAATAAACAAACGACAGCTGTATTTGAAATACAGTATACATAATGAAGATAAAGTTTAACTATTAATTATTACAGAACTATGCAAAATAATTATTATATATAATTCAATAAAATGGTTCAAAGTTTAAATAAAGCAAAAAAAAAGTGGCTCGAAAAATAATTATTATCGTGTTTCTTATGTAAAATGTTTCTGCAGCGCGAAGTAGGTCGATCGCTCAATAGAACCGGAACATGCGTCTCTTTTTTTCCATTGCTTGGAATCGGGAAGACCAAACGTTACTTCCAATTATATTAACGCTAATGTCGCAGATCACAAACCGAAGTGCTTGTTACACGATTTAGATAACAAATTGCAGATCGGAATATGCAATCTGAGAGTATAGGTCAATTTAAGTGGAATAAAAAATTCGGAAAGTAAGGAAAAATAAAAGATAACTACCGAAATAAAACCAAGTCTGATACTGACAGCGATATGGTTCTTCCTATTATTGTAACGGAATACGGTATATATAACAGAATTACTAATTTATATCTTTGCAAATAAGAACTCATAATGTATCATATTATAAGAAAGGACATTCATGAAAAAAAAAATACAAGAGTACAGTGAAAGTGAAGGATATATATTGCGAAGATAGGATCTGTAATCTAGAACACATTGAAGTTAGGAAATGAAAGATGAATGGTGTGCATATATACATATATATATACATATACATATATATATATATATATATATATATATATATTAAGGTACTATTTTTTAACACTAGCTATTTATAATCACAAGGAATAAGAGAGAGAGAGAAAACATGAGAGAATGATAGAAAGAGTGAGAACAGAGTGCGACGCGTGGGAACATAGGTATGTATCCACGTGGCTAATGCTGTAGCGAATTGTATAAAATTGTTATTAAACTAATTTGAGGTACAGCGTTGAGCTCGCCTTTGTTTCGAACGTGCTCGTATAGGAGAGACTGATTTTCCGTGTGCATGTGTGCGTGTACAGCTATCAAAGAATTATGTTTATCCGGCAACTATCGTTAAGTGCCGATACCACACGATTTATCGCACCTGTAAAAGGTATCCACACTCGGGAAAATGCGAATTTCATAGAGGATGGACGCAGACTATATACGAGATATACTTTTGCAAAAGTATACAGAAGTCTTTGCTTTGGTCTCTCAAAAGGAATCGTCATCTGTCAGAACCTTCGATCTACCATTTTCGAAATACGAAACACGGACGAATCGATTACAGACTTGAAATTACATGGAGCATACCTATATATTGTATGTAAATATATATATTATTATTTAAGTATATTAACAGAGTCTGCAATGTTTCATAATTTCTTCTTAGTTTGAAACATACGAGTTACAGTATTCATCTGTAACGTTTCTATATATTCTACCCCTTCCTGAACCTTTTTATTAGAAAATTTTTTTTTGCGACAATTCTTTTCGAAGATTACTGCAAACGCACTTTCTTCAGGTAAACTCAGTTGAAGAATGCAGTTGTAAAACACGGCACGAAAATCATCGTAGACAACTAAAGCATAGGACCAATCATAATTCAAATTTAAATGACAAAATAACGAAGCTCATCGAATCTATTATTCACATTTTCACGAAAGGGATAGGAGGGAAGGGCTATGCGCACATGTATATTGTACGCGTTTAAATCTGCTGTACATCTCGTATTAATTTATATTCATACGTATACATTTATATTCAATTCGAGAGAGATCGAACATATTAGATTTTCTTTATTAGTTTTCATAATACATAATATGCGCGAAATCAAATATATTGGCATCTTTTCGTCTTAGCACGCGCGATTTTTTGATTGCGTCCTTGCGAACAGTCATGTTCATCTATTGTAAGCCGGAGGCTCGTCTGAAATGCGCAGATGTCGTGAAAGGACCCTCGTCAGCGAATCCCGCGATCTCCTGAGGTATTATCGCGTACTCTTCCACGCTGGTGCACGGTCTGCACATGCAATCCAGCGGCGCCTTGGTGACCATCTAGTGTACAGACAGAGGTAAAGTTACATGCAAGAATTAATGTAAAATTTAATATTGCTAATGAGTATCTTATTAATCTACAAGAAAAAATATCAACCAGGATTCCAACTTGATTTTTCGAATCTTAATTTGCGGAATAATTCCGGTATCCCGGAAAATACATACTTTAAGCAAAAAGAGGTAATAATCGATCTTATTTTATCGAGAAGTTTTTAAATAGTTTAAGTGACATGTTATTCGTATAAGCCTAAAGTTAAAGTTAAAGTCTTTATAGCCATTTATATAAAATTAAAAGAAATATTTATATTTAGATATAGATATATATATACATATCTAATATATATATAATATCATATAGAAATATATTATATTTCATAATTTAATTTATATTGATAATAATTCAATTTGAAATCAATATTCCTATCATCTCGATTTTTATGTCCTAAATAAAATAGATATTTTTTTTAATTTCTATTGAAAATAAAATTGTATTATTAATAATACATACTAACACTAATATTATATTAATATAATTATTATAACTTAATAAAATTATATAATGAATTAATTATTATTTATTGTCCTTCCCACGAAAGAATCGAAGGATAGATAATCGAAATGAATTTTTCAAAATTCCTTAGAAACGATAAAAAATTGATTTTTTTTCCTTGTTATCCTAGAGAATTTCGTAATACTCGTTTCGATTGTCCATCCTTCCGCAAAAAGCACAGCCAACCGAAAATCTAAACGATGAGTTAGGAATTCCCTAGGAACCGCGGGAAAGAATTAGGACCCTCGGTCGGCTGCGCACGAAAACAATATGGCCGCGCGAAACTCGTGGTGTCAAATGGCTTTGCTGCGAATCCCATCGGCGTGTGATCGGTGAAAGAGCGAGGATACGGCACTCGACCGCGTCCACGTTCACGCGATCCTGTTTACGACCCGGCTGACGTTCGCGCCGCCGCCGGCCGAGCCGTGTCCGAGGGCGGCCGCGCGATTCAAGGGTGGTCTCACCTTCCTGAATTTCTTTTCCCCTGGTTTCGCTCGTGGACAGAACAAGGAGACACTAGCCTCTCTCTCGCCGCTTTCCTGACAGCACATGCAGCTCCTCTCCATTTGCCACATTTTGGACCCGGACACCTGTGTGTATCAATAAGCCGCACGTTTATCGTACACGTTTTCTCTCTCTCTCTCTCTCTCTCTCTCTCGTTTGTGTTACAAGAGATAGAGCGAGAGAGATAAAAAGGAGATAAGGGACTATGTCATACGTCAGTCATAATAATTGCAAGTGTTTCGTAGTATCAGATTAGGCCACGACTCAACTCATATATTTTTAGTGTTTTTGTTTTATGCGCTCATACATTTTCTACAGAACGCACGAGACTCCTGCTTGTAGTGTTAAAATTTAGAGAATGTGTCTTTGTATAGTTTTGGAAATGTTTATGCAGGATATTATGTCTCAGAGTATTTTGTGAGTATTAAATATGATAGCACGTTCATTATTTTTAAATATGGATCTTTTGCTCATGCATTGTATCGTTATTCATAGAACTGGGTATTAGTTAAGATAAACATTGGATGCTTTTTATTTTAGTAACACAAGTTTGCACAAATATTATTCTATTATTCATGGAATGCCAAGAAAGATGGAATGTTGATCAACTTTAATCTTGATTCAACTTATTCTTCATCTTTTCCTAATTCTTAAAATTGGAAAGAAAAGAACGAAGTTAAATCGAGTTTAAAGTTAATTTGCATTGGTAGAAACAGACATAAAGCTTGCATATATACAATAAAAAAGATTTATAATATATGTAACATGAACTGTAGATTGTCTATTTAAATATAATGTTGATAGTGTATGAGCTGGAGTATGGATCTTTGCATGATGCATAAAGCATAGAAAATCAACTGGTCAGAGTCTTTGAAGAGGAAAGACTCTGATTGGTCAATTCTCTTATGCTTTATGAATTATGTGAAGATTTGTACTCCAGTCTTATCTCAGAATACAGCCCAAATAAAAGACACCCTGTGAGTTCTATGTACTGGAGCGTGCTTTTCCTACACTAAAGAACACTATAGAAAACTGTTTCGATTCAAAAAAGGAATGCAAACAAATATTTATCTTTCTCCCATTTATAAGTAAATCAATAAATAGTCAATCAGCGGACAAAGAAAACAGTACAATCTTTACATCAGAGTGTTTAAGAATTGAAACACCAATGGCTTGCTTCAATATATTATAGAGCTCACTGACCCCATATTTCGTGTGTGCTTTGAGAGATTCACTAATATATTTTGGTCCGAGATTCATAATCTGTTCTTATCTTAAGATTGATTTAAATAATGTATTAAGATGCTAATACAATTCTGTGACTAATAACATCTTTAATTATTATATACATAAGTGAAAAACAATATATTTAATTAAGGCAATTTTTCTTGATAATAGTTTTTATGAATTTATAGGATTTACAATTCAAACAAACTGTATGCCAATTATTTACCAGTTTTAAAATGTAATCCTAAACTGCAATAGTACTACAAATTAAATTGATAAGCAATTTAATGTTATTGATGTTAACAAGCATCTTCAAAATCATTTAAATAATTTATTGTGAAAAATATTGTCTCTCTAATTATACATAAGCCAATATTTAAAGCATCTTAAGATATTACTTAAACGGGCTTGAAATAAGAACTATTGACTATGAGTCGGTACTAGTCTTAATGTTTCTTACCTGCAGATAACTACTGCATCGTCCTCTACACGCATAACTGGGAATCGGCTTTGGAACACAGCCTGGATACTGAAGGAAGTGAATCACACGCGTCGCCTGACACTCATCGACTCCAACAATTGCTTCTGTAGCTCCATACAACAAGCATATCAGCAATCCATTGATCACTGTGTATGGTAAGTACAAAAATACTGTATTATTATAACATCTATTTTACTTGCAATTTGCAAGAAATACAACTGAGGAAATTAATTTTATTTTGCAAATATACTGTTAGCTTATTTACCAAAGTAACGAAAGAGCTTGCTTCTCAAACGGTACATTGCCTTTTCTTCCTGGCACCTTACTGTGCTTATAAGTCTTATGTCGCAAGCTTTTATACACCATAGGTGGTCATATTTTTCCCTTTCTTCTACTATATTTTAGCAGTGTTAAGTGTTATATATTAGAAAATCTATGTATATAAATGTATAAAGAACGTACATGAGAAAATGCTTCCTACATGTTCGCTAAATTTATATATACAGTACTTGAACTAGAGCTTGTTAATTAAATTTTATTTCATAATTTTATTTAAAAATTATTATATATATTAGGTGTTGGAATTAATTCGTAGCGTTTTACAAGTATGGGAAGTACTTTCATTAATGTATTTTTAATGCTCATGTGAAATAAATAACATTCTTTCATTAAAAAACGCTACGAATTAATTCCAACACCTAATATGTAATATTCTTATGTGGTAAAAATAATTGTATTCACTCATGATCAAATATTTGCACAATTTTGTGCACATAATTTAAAAATTATGTAAATTTTCAGTAGCAAAGATAAGAATTTATAAATAATAGAGAAGGTCAAATATTGTTATGTAAAATATTTCCATATACATATATTTAGTTTGAAGAATATTTAAATAAGAATATTTAAAAAAAAATTTAAAAAAAGAATAATTAAAAAAGAATATTTAAAAAAGAATAATTAAATCAATATCTTAATTCTCTTAAATGTATTTCTATTTAATTTTGTTGCAACAATATTTTGATTTTGGACTAAGTTTTCTGAAGGTGTTTAAAATTTCGAAAATTAAAAGCTTTGTGAGATTAAATTTGTAAGATTAAAATAAAGCATTTATAATATCTTATTGCTTTAAGCAATAATATATAATGACAGACTAAACTATGAATATATTGTAGAAAATTTACTATAGCACTTACACATACATGTGTATAATTTAATAAAAATGCTGAAATAAGACAGACTTTGAAACAGTTAAGCCGTTTAATTTTACCTATATTATTAAAAATCTTATTAATTTTGATTTTTGACCCTATTATGGTCAACTGATTTGACTCATGTCACTTTGTTTTGATTCCTTAAGTTGCTTAAGTATCTATTATCGAAAACAAAATTTTGAACAGAAAAAATTGAACCGCTTCTAAGAAATATTGTGGACGGACATTCGGACAAACTAACGGATGGACTAGATTTATATTGTGAAATTATATTATAAAGTAATTAAATTTATTCCGCTGCACTATTAATAAAGCTTTTTCTTATATTATAATACATAATAAATATTTTAAAGTGAAATATCTTGTATCGAAAACTGAAACAATTTTCTTTTTCCCAATTTTCTAAATTTTTCTTTTAACTTTAACTACTAAAGGTACCTTTTCATGGCACCTTTAATAGCTGATGCTCATTTTTGACGTCAAAATAAATCACGTGATAGAAATTAACGAATATTAAGCGTCAACGTGACTTATTTTGACACTGAAAATGAGCGTCAGCATAAAAAGGTTAAGAAGTGAAAACTCAAAAAGTTTAATCGCTTAAAAATGTAAATTTATATTATTTATGACGTGCGCTAGCGTTTTTATTAAAGGAAAATTGTTATTTTTGGATTCAATATTTATATATTATAGTATTCAGAACATGCTTTTATATATTTATAAATGCACGCTTTTATTTCTGAAATCCCAATAATACAATATAACGTGAACTATATGCTAAATGCACTCTAACATTATAAATGAATACGGGTCTTATATGTAACAAATACTCTATACATATAACAGGTACGTAAATAAAGAATTGTGAAAGTATATTAAAGTATATTAAAGTATATTAAAGTATATTAAATTTTTATTTAAATGATGTATATTTATCTTAAAGTGTACAACGATATACAAGATTAAATTATATACATGTATGTATAAATATATTTAAAGAAAATTAACTTTTGAGGAGTTTTGTATTTATCATCACATATAAAAATGTGCATATTCATATATTTTAGAAGAGCTGTATAATTGGGGTTACAAATAGATTCACATCACATAAATGCATCGGAAATACTATTTATTTTTACCGTCATTACAATATAATAATTTCTTTTCTATCTGATATAATTGTTATATATAATTGTTACAATTTCACTGCTGAGAAAATGTATAATTTATATTTCAAGTTGTTGCTGTCTTATCTCGCGAAATCGCCGCACTTTATACATTTACATTCGGCGGGTTCTTGTATCTTAATTTCCATTGCCTCGTCATCCGTGCCTATCAATTTGATCCCATGCGTGTCGTAGCAATGATTTAGGATAACAAATCTTTCCTTCAGATAACTCTCACGGCAACAGTAGCACTCCTGTATGTGTTACAAAAACAAGATAATTAAAAGCAATATATTTCTCATACGTCTTCCCATGCGCGAGATGCTACATGATACTATACTTTTGAGAAGCCTGTAGTAGTGACGACGCTTGGCTGTACTTGCGAGTTACAGAATCCTTCGCATTTCGTGACCGATACATCACCGCTGCATGTTCTTCTCAGATGTGCTAATTCATCATATTCGTCTTTAGTGATACGTATTTCCGATTGTAAAGTCTCGCAACTTTCGTCATCTATTTCGGTTATTTCAGCATCGCTGATTGTAACATAAACCACGAGAACTAGCAGAGACTTTGGAACTACCAACATTATATTGTTTTTATTGATATATTTAACAAACAAACAAACACCGTACAAGTTTCCAGGTAAAATGAAAGAAGAAAGAATCAAACAGATGCTTTTATAGGTAATTTTTCACCCCTCTTCCTCGTAGTCTATAAAAGCCAAAGGTCGTAATGATCCCCTGCTGCTTTAATAGCATAGTTCAATCGAAAAAGGGTGAGGAAGTAAAAACTCTCTTGTTCGTAGTAGTTGCTCAGTACTCGATTTTTTCTCGTCCTCTCGAATATTGCTTTTTCAATGTTTTGCATTATATCCGCTAATGGGGTTTTTATGTCTCGCATATCACATAATGGAATTGACCATATATTTAAGTAATGTAATTTTACTTAGGATTCTTTTGTTTGTGTGTTTATCATGTTTTGACTTACACGCTCGACAAGATTGGAGAATGTTTTTAGTGATGTCCAAAATTTATTGATATCACTTTTCTAATATAATATAAATATAATATTATTTAAGTAATTATAAATATAATATTCTATTTAACGTACTCAATGATCGTTTCTTGTACTTCCCGGACAATTATCTCTTAAATCATCTTCGTCGTTGAATTTCGTTCCGCACCAGATACAGTAAAAGTATTTTTTTCTTAAATATTTAGTAAGAATGTCAAGTTTTTCTAAATTACTGAGAATTTGGTCATCCTCGATATCGTCATCAGTGTCATCATCTTTTTTTTCTTCTTTATTTTCTACCCAAAACCATGACTCTTCGGGTTTTTCGACGTTTTCTTTAGTGTCCAATTCTTGACACACCTTTTGACTTTTGTATAAATCAATCTTCTGCAGCTGTTCCGTCTTTTCTTGAGCCAACCTGTTACGGAAATCTCTGGTATCCATATTATTTAATTTTGCATTTGTATTTTTAGGTTTGTATGTATCTTTCTTTAATGTTTTGCCTAGACCTTGTCTATCCGCTTTCACTTCCACAGAAATTGGTTCAGTCATTCCTGATTGAGTCTTGCCTATTCCTTGACCAGGTTTATACCCCATTTTCATCAACATTTCAAAACCTAAAAATAAAATAATTATTTACCATTTGGAGACTCTATGACAGAGTCTGGCCACAAGCAAATTTTATTAAAATCTTATAAGAGAGAAAGATACATATATCTTATTCCCTGTATATGTATATACTATTTCTACTTTACATATGCTTGTCTCATTTTATTTTACTTAATTACTTAACTTTAATTAAGATTATAAGTAAAACAGTATACTCTCATATTAGAAGTAATAAAATTATTATAAAGGACATATAAGAGATTTAATAATACTGAGTGTAAAAAAATTATTAAATTATTACTCAGTATTATAAATTAATAATTTTAATTTTTTTTTACACTCAGTATTGCTAAATCGACTCTTATATGCCCTTTAATCATTTTATTGTTTTTAAAATCCTATATTGTTTTATATGATTTGTACAAAAAAGTATATACTATATTTCTCATAGGATTTTGACAAAATTGCTTGTTACCAGACTCTGTTACAGTTTAATAAGCATACAGTCCAAATTAGCATTTTTTTTACATTCTTATCACATTGTGAATTTATCTGTTTGATTATGTATTTTTCACAACTTGATGAAAATTATAAAAATGAATAAATTTATTAAAGTATTTATAACTTCATTGATCAATTTTTAATATATTTGCTTACTTTCGTAATTTTTACCAAGTCATGTGACACACAATCAATTCCTACATATAATATGTACAAAATGTAGACCTTTATTTGCACTAGTAATAGCAGATGACAAGCCTTCCTCCCTTTTTTCTGCTTCGACTATATGTATTGACTTGTTTCTAGATTGAATTTCAGCCTTTTTCTTCATTAATGCAAATTCTCTTTTATCAGAATGTCTGTATATAAGACTCGACGAAACATTTCGTTCGGTATCTTGTAAAAATTTATCAGACATATAATCTTCATCGTCTGACATCGTTTGAAGCGAAATTGATTATTTATAGGAAAGTACTGAAACACTGGAAATGGAATAATAGATTTTGTCACAAAATGTATGCAGTTATGGCGATTATTATCTTAATCACAAATGTAACACCTCAGAAATTCTCTTGCGATGACGTCGATGATCCAAGCTTTCGAATATTTATATTCGCTTGTAAAAATACTCTTTCTATAAGACGCAACGTTCAACGCGCTCTTTTTTTTTTTTAGGTTATGCTTGAACTTGAAAGGTTATATTCTCTATGTTGGAAAAGTCGATTCCTGTAAATTTTCAGGCTGTTTTCTTTCTGACGAAAAACTTGAGTTTAATAATTTAAATTGAAATAAATTATACGATTAAAAATCGTTCTATTTATTATACAACTTTTTTTATAATTAACGTTAGCGCATTTTTTTTTAATTCTGAGAATGATTTCTTTTTTGCTTATATTATACATACATGCATTAATATATACGAAGTCATTTTATAAGAAAAAATATATAATTTACAATAATTTGTTTTTATTTAAAAATTATTGTCACAACTTCGCAGCGGTGTTTTTTTGCACGACATAACGAACACATATGTTACATAAGCTTCCATATAAAAGATGTTAGGTAGCTTATAATTATGATGCAAAAAGAGAGAGACTCAATGTATCTTGTGTACTTTGAAACAAGATGCTAATTACAAAATTGAATGAATTCATCATGTGTTGACCAATGAAATTATAAATATTCTAAAGCCTATTCTACAATGTGCTTTTTGTTTTCTGTTTCTTACTTTTTGCTATTTTTTTACAACTTGTCTTTTTGCTTCTTATCCGGTTTTTTGTCGCTCGAGATAAATTAACGAACTTCGAAAAAAACAAGAAATACATAGCAAGAAATACAATTGTCAATAAAACGGTTGCAAAGGGGACAAAAGCAAACCTATACTAAGTTTAATGAATTTGCTCACTTTTGTAATTTTTCATCTCGTTTCAAATTTTAAGAAAGTCGATTCCCAAATGTAACATTATATATATTAGGTCTTCATATTACTTTTTGCATTCATCATTCTTCACTTCGCATTCTCTTTTCAACACTTAAATATATATTTATTAGACTTTACATGCAAAAATTTTTGGAGATTACAAGAAACGCGAATAGACCTAATAACAGCTGAATATAATTTAAGGAGGTTCTTGCATTGGATGAAACATAAGACAAATCTATAATATACATGTAATTTAAACAAAAGTTAATAATATCAATAATATCTAGAAAAAATTTCTTTGATTTTTTTTACCATTTTGATGATATTTAATTATAAATTTATAGAATTTTACATTACAAATTGATGATATAACCTTATCCTGTAGTTATTCTCTTTTAAATTGAAACGCTTGCGTTCGAAACAGCAATTTAAAAATAATTATAATTATAAAATAAACGCTTAAGTTTGTTCTCATAAAGTTTCATTTAAAATTGACCGTACAATTTACAAGAAATTTATATTTCTTCAATGAAAAAAGCTAGAATATATGTCAAATGGACGATACGTGTACGTCAAATGAGGAAACTTACAACTTTTATTTTGTCATTTTGAAAATATTTAATAACATAAATAAAATTAACAATAATTATGTATATAATGGCATAAGATATTGTTAGTAACCTTTTTATTCCATTATTTTAATTGTTGTTTTACATATTATTATGATTAAACTTGTCTATTGACTAGGAAGTAGCGCGAGAATCTCCTTAAAGCAAATTAGTGACCTAATAAAAGCGTCTTTATAAAATTCAAGGCCAATCTCTTGATTGATCACAAATGTCGTCATCACTTTGAACGACTGCTCTAATAATTATATTATTTTTTTCTCCGGATCTTGGCTGTTAGCGCATATGGCTGACGCTAGGTAGGTAAAGTAGATTATTCCGCATCGCTCGCCCTTCCCCTCTCACGTGGTTCGCGTGTGGGGTAACAGTGGAACACGGAACTGGAACGGAGGGGCTGTCTGTCGAACACGGGACACGGGGAACAGCGAACCATTGTATTTTCACAGAGTCTGTACGTCGTCCGTGCTTGATATTTTCCGTATCGAAGGTAGAAGTCGGTGGTGTAGTGACGTGACTGATTCACCCCGGTCGTCACGCTCGCGTCGGCAACGTCGCCGCCGCCGCCGTGTCCCGGTCTCGCGACCGACGGGCCAGGTTGGCGTGAACGGAATCGCCACGGGTCGGGAGAGCGTAACCCACGTTCACGCCTGCGAGAAGAGGACGACGTCGCGACGGTGAGACGTGTGTGTTTTCGCTGACCCTATTTTCATCCTGGAGGCTCGCCGGACGCGACGTCGACTTGGAGATCGGATCGACATTCGCCGAACGGCTGTTTCTGGAAACCGGAACACCGCGTTCGAGCCATTCGTTGATCGAAAGAGGAAGAAGAGAGGGAGAGAAGGAGAGAAGAGATAGGAAGAGAGAGGGAGTGTGAGAATTTCTCGACGAAAATAAGGGAGGTGCTGCGGGAGAGCGACGGGCGGTGAAGTGATATTTCATTGAGGAAGAAAAACATGACGGATACGATGTCGTCATGCCTCGTCGTGTCGACCGATAGATCCCGAAAGGTCACGTCGGGATCCTCGTGACCGAGCTCTGAGAAACGTGCTCGCGTATTCGATACACGTTTGACGTGAAGCGAAGCGAAGATCTCGCTACATCAGATCCTAGCTCTATCGTACAGTGTCGGTTACAATATATCTCGAGATTAATAATTTTTCGATAATTCCCACCGACGGAATTACAACGGCTCGATTTACGGTACGTGAAAGGGACTCTTCCTCGAATTCGCTCGGATTTACCATCCATCTCGGCTATGGTTGTAGCTAGCAGCGGTGGTTGGGTACAAAATGCCAGTTCGCCCGCTGGGCAGAACAACTCCAATGTGAGTCAGAACAACAACACGCCGAACAACAACCATAACAATAACAACTATCGTAGAAATACAATATTAAAAAATCCAAGCATAAAGATGACCGCGAAAGGCGTGCTGATCTGCCGGGACAATTCCCATCCCTTCCTAGAGCGCACATTGACGTTGGAACAGCCGATGAAGATCGGCCGTTCGGTGGCCAGGGCGAGAGCTGCGACGAACAACGCGATCTTCGATTGCAAGGTGTTGTCCAGGAATCACGCTCTACTCTGGTACTCCTCTGGTAAGTTTTACCTGCAGGACACGTGCAGCAGTAATGGCACGTTTGTGAATAATCAGAGACTCAGCGCTTCCGGGCTGGAATCAACGCCCAAGGAGGTATGCTCCGGGGACATAGTGCAATTTGGCGTGGACGTTGTGGAGAATACGAAGAAGGTCACCCACGGGTGTATAGTCGCGACCTTGAAGCTATATCTGCCAGACGGAAAGGAGGCTAAAGCCAGTCTCAGCACTTCTGTCAGCTCACCCGCTGGGAACGTATCCCTGGAGGATCTTTACAAGCTCAATCAGATAATGCAGGAGGCATCGAGACGGGAGAAAGCCTTGTATTCTAAACTGGGCTACTTGCAACAGCTAGTGGAGAATACTCGGAAAGCCGCTAATCAATCGTGGAAGGCATTGATCACGGAGGATCGTCTATTGTCATGGGTGATGACTGTGGAGAATCAACTGACAGTGTATTCGAAGAATTATACTGAGGATAAGATCAGAAATGAGCTTGCGAAGCTTCAGGATGAAAAGGCGCAGTATCAGAATGCTGCCAAGGAGGCGTTGCAGAAGGTCTTGCAGGAGAAACTGGAGGTTACTCAGAGATTGGTACAGTTGGAAGGACGTTTGAACGAAACGGAGGAGGAGTGTCAGAGTTTGCATAACGTAGCCAAGTATACTCAAACGGAGCTTCAGGAGCTCAGCGCGAAATACGCGGAGGCGCAGAAGAAGCTCCAGGAGACCACCAACAAGCTCATGGAAAGCGAGGAGAAGGTGAAGGATGTGCTGCTCAGTGCGGAGCAAGAGAAACGGGATCTCTCGAAACGGCTCGAGGATCAGTCAAAAATCGAGAAGAATCTGCGGGCGAAGTTGCATGATTCGCGATTAGATTCCGTCAATATCTATAAGCAAATCACCGCTTTAAGAAATTACGCGCAGACTCTGCAAGATATGAATCTAAAGCTCGAGATCGGTGAGAATTTTGACTCGAAAGGCGAGGATCCCATAGAAGCCATAAACGCTATCCTTAACAAATTGAATTCCATTCATGTCGATAATATGGATGTGGACAGTGAAATTAATTTTTACTTCAACAAGAGCGAGCAAGATAATCAGTTTAATTCGTCAGATGTCGATCCGAAGCTGAAGTCCGATTTATCTTTTACCAAAGACCAGATGGACGATCTGCAAACAACCGACGATAGTCTCACGGAATATATTCTGCCACCGTCGTTATCCAGGCGAACTTTAGTCAATGGAAATCTGGGCAATTTGGACAACGGCGATACTAACGGAGACTCCGACACAAACTCGGAAGCGACCGATGACGCGAGTAGTGTTACAAATGATGATACAAGTGAGAAGAGCGTTATAGAGAATAAGAAGGAAGAGCTGGACACAGTTGGACAAGAGTCCATGCAGACATTTGTGCCCTGCAAGATGGAGGTGCGATTCGCAAACACTGAAAATGGTCAACAATCGGAAGTATATCACGAGCCAATAAAACAAATTGCCAAAGACGATGAAGTGAAAATTTCGATGGGAGTAGATGTCTCTATAGATACCGAGGATGCGTTAGACAGTTCTATCGTTGATCCTGTGATAGATAAGGTCGACAAAAAAGATCAACAACAGGATAATAATATCGTGCCAGAGTGTGAAGAACGCGCGGAAGGAGATTACGTTAAGACTTTAAAACCTATTACGAAGAACGATACCATACAGCAAGCCTTTCATTCCAGGGACTACATCCTGCAGACGTTGATCGGTTCTCTGGATTCGTTAAGAGGCGAAGATAGCCTGGAGGCGCGGCAGATAGTACAACGTGAATTGGAGGAGTTGAAGGATTGGCTGATTCGCGAGCCAAACGAGATCGTCATCGACAGGCTGAAAGAGCTGTATTATCGCGCGAAGAACGAGGCACAACGGATGCAGGAAGTCAACGAGGAACTGGTTATAGTGAAAGAGAAATACAACGCGTTCGTCGAGGAGAAAGCGGAGCTTTCGAAGAAATACATGTCCCTCAAATCGCAGTGCGGTGATTTGCTCAGTACGACTTATACTGTGCCAATACACTACGTGGCACCTATCGTGATCATGCTGGTGTGGATGCTGTTGGAGAAAATATTCTAATCACATCTCTCTCCCCTGCCATCAAACATTCTTTTCTGTACATATAACACGCGCTACGACAAATGTTTTAGTCTTTCCACTTCTCTTCATTCTTTTACAATATCGACTGTAATTGATTGTAAATTATGTTAAGCTTATCCGTTTCGTCGTTTGGAAACGACCATATCGAACACAATTTAATGTTTTTTATACAAACAATCGTTAAGAATTGTGTGTACATATATATATATATATTTGTTTAATTTCCCGAATCGAATCTCGGGGTTAAAGATAAGGAGTTTCTCGTTAAATAAAATGCGATGTTAAGCATAGAATGTGTCGCGTTAATACGCCTTATAAAAGGGAGGAGCAAGATCAAAGACGAGGAAAAAATTGTTTATTGAATGTATATGTATGTATATCTTGAACACAGAAGCTCGACTTACGCTCTCTGGAGAGTAAAAGTAATTGGAGAAAATGTAGGCACGATACCACGTAAAATGTTCAACATGCTGCCAAGCTGCTGAGTATCATATCTTATAATATGGCTCAATTTTATAATATATCACATATTTTTTTCCGTTGCATATTAATTTGTTTAAAAATGATATGTTTTTTCCATAGCGTATTCTAAAGATTGAAATATGTAGCCTTCACTAGAATTTTTTCGAGAATACTCTTTTTGAAAATAAAAAAACAACACACACGCACACATATTCTCGTTTTCAATTGTTCCATACTTTCTTCGTACATACATTTGTATATAAATAATTGTAGAAAGCGAATTTGCGCGCGAAACGATAACTCATTGTACTCATCTCATTCGAATCAAGTAACACGCTTCTTTTTTAAGTTCTTCTTGAGGGCGATTTGAAAAATTGAGAACGATCTTTGCAGGTGAGTGAGCGAGTGAGTGAGTAAGTGAGTGAGTGAGTGAGTGAGTGAGTGAGTGAGTGAGTGAGTGAGTGAGTGAGTGAGTGAGCGAGTGAGTGAATGAGTGTGTGTGTGTGAGAGAGAGAGAGAGAGAGAGAGAGAATTGATCGTCACGTTTATATATACATTAGCATGCGTATATTATATATATTGCGTTAATCTCGCGTCTTTTTTCTGATCATAAATCCATCATTGTCAAGCGAAAATTTGATCTTAGTCTTGCGGCGAATCTTGGGCCCTCCAACTTTGTTGCATAATAGTACTTTAATTTTCCTTCTTACGTATAATATTTGGGTAGCATGACAATAGACACACAAGAGCATATCTGTTTGAGCGACCTAAATGAACTAATAAGATACGTATGTATTTACTTCTCGAAAGTGAATTTCTCAGCACTTAGTAACCGTTCTATCGATCCTACCTTGGAATGGCCTTGATATCGTCTAAATAATGTCTTAAAGCGAGAAGATCCAATATAATCGTAGTTTTCTATATTAATTCTTTTGATACGAAACATAATGGGAAATTGACAGTATTTTCTTAATTCGTTAGTTTAGTTTAGAGAGTGCCATGTCTACTATATCGCATTAGATAACGGATCATTGTGTGTCGCGGCGAACTAGAGTGTACGTGACATTTTCCAAAAAAGTTAACGCCGCAAGTCGGTCGCTCGCTCATTTAAGCGAGCTCACTTTCTTGGCAGATCAAGCGTATATATCAAATTATCAAAGTACATATGATAAATAAAAAAAAATACTGTACATAATAATGTTGATATAATCTTACTACCGATGTAATAGTCATACGAAAAGGGGAAATAAAAACTAACTTAATTAATTAAAGAGGATTGTGGCAAGCTTCTTGTACTCTCAACACCCATTCCACATCCATCTTTCAGTCTGTAGAAATTAAAAAGTAAAATATAGTGATTTTAAATGTAAATCACTAGCTTATCACAAGTACGTCGTATTTAGCGTGACACAAGTTTCCTTCCTGGAAGCTAATAATATCGTTATACGCCTTTAATCTATCATCTCTTTTTTTTTTATTCAGGGACGCGCATATTAGCCACGCTTAGCCAGTTCGTCGATCAATCAAGGGTACAACGATAATCTCACCGACGTGCGATCGCTATGTGCCACCTGTGGTGAAATGTGATGAAAAAATTGAAGGTAAAGTTGGAAAGCAGCGAAACATCAGGGACATCAACGGGGCATCAACAGGCGATCGGGATGGCGGGCGGATTGAATGCGACTGATAGTACCGATCCCGCTAATCGGATTTGTCGAGACTTTCTGAGAAATGTCTGTCACCGCGGAAAGCGTTGCAAGTACCTTCATGAACGTTCCGAGGACGATCCCGTAGAGGAATATACCTTTTGCCATGACTTCCAGAATGGCAAGTGTAGCTGGCCAGGCTGCAAGTTCCTGCATTGCACGGAGAGCGAGGAGAAGCGTTTCAGGGCAACCGGTGAACTGCCGCCTCACGTCCTCAATCGATCCAAGATCTGCAACAATGACAAATCGGATCCGTTTTGCAAGGATTTTCTGAAGGGCAGCTGCCAAAGGGTGAATTGCAAGTTCAGGCATATGAAAAAGGAAGAACCGCAGCATAATCTAATGTCGCCGTCGCTTCATAACGCGTCCAGGCCGCAACACAACTTCAACGGCACTAGCAACGGCGGTGGTGTCAGTGGCGATGGACGCAGATACGAAGAGGATAGAAAGTAAGCATCGTAATTGAGTCTATAGATTTTTTTTCTCTTATGTAGAAACTTATAACATTGTAATAATTTTGTCTCTTTTCTCTTTGTTTCATGAATGGCAGCTTTCATTGGCAACTGCAGGATCATCATAACAATTTGATCGCTAACAACGGTGGTTACAACACGTCGCATCCAACCGATTACATTGGACCGCCGGAGCCGAAGAGGCGATTAGTATCGGGCGAAACGGTCGTACACTTCGAAGCCTCTCCAATCGTAGGTCAGCAGCATGCGACTCAACCGACAGTCACGCCAAGTTATTATTATCCCGTGATACCGCGTAATGAAGCACGAGCCATTGTACTGGAGGATGAGAATGCACTGTTGAGAAAGAAAATAGAAGAGTTAAAGAAGCAGGTATATCAAAGAAAGAAAAAAGAAAGAAAAAGATAAATACATTTGAAATATCGATTTTGCTTTTAACTATGTATACGCTTTATCTTGCTCCAGGTTAGTGACTTGACAGCGACGAATGAGTTTCTGTTGGACCAAAATGCCCAGTTGAGGATGTCAGGCAAGCGAACCGCGAACGTAACGGCTGTAACAGTCCCGGCAGTCACGATTACGAATACGGTTCCGCCGTCGCAAGCTCCGACACCTCAACAAATGGTCAACGCAGCCGTGGCAGCGGGTACTCTCCGAACAGTCACCGCCAGTGTGGCTACCGTTCCTGTGAGCATCGCGACCGTAGCACCCGTCTCTATCGCGGCGGTTTCTATGGCACCAGTTTCGATACCACCACCGATCGTCACCATGGCTCAACAAACTATCTCGATGAGCGGCTCTGGGCCTCCTCAGGCAACTAATCAACAACCACCGAACACGCAACAACCCGCCAGTTTACCCTTGTCGATATCTGGTGCGACCGCGCCTCTCGTCTCTTACCCTATTATGACGCAAGAACTTAGGCCTGTCTTGCAATAAATGCGTCATGAGAATAGGAAAAACTTTTATTTCTGATAGAGGATATCTATGTACACATACGATATACTACCTACTCGGCTATGTAGGCGAATCAAGGATCATAATGTGCATCCATCTTCCTCTATGTGAAATTGTACTTCCCTTACAAGTACATTTGAAAGTACACACAGAAGATAGAAATCAGCGGCTGTGGGATGATGCAGTGTATCACCGTAGTAAATAGATACATTTGTATTGATGTAATATTTATTATTTTTCCAAATCTTTTTACATTCTATTAATTTGTGCAAAGATTGAATCAAAGAAAACAATTGTTTAATTTAAAACCATTATTTGATTATATCATTTTTCTTTCATCTCTTCGTGTGTATGTTTGAATATGTAAAATATAATTACTTTCTCTCTGTGAATAGCGCGATAAGAATATACGATAATATACAATTATGCAATAACAATCGTCGATCGACAGCTATATATATGTTCAAAGTGTGTATAATTGTAGAATAACAGGAATGACAATCTATAATTACGAGGTATAATTACGTCATGACATTATGTTCCTTTAATATGTTCTCTTTTCTTTTATTTACGTTATATATATCATGTGTAGTATCATATTAATCTCATCTCTGTGTAAAGATAAATTGGAGAATAGTAACAGACAGATAAGAGCACCGACGAAAAAATTGTAAAATGAAGGAATATAATTAAGGGATATCTCTTAAATAATATGTTAACGTAAGTACAAAGAAGCTTGGAAGAAAGAATATAAATGTAATATATTTAAAAAAAAAAGATATCTAATATAGAGAAGAGGTTCATGCTTTATTGGTCCAGATTTGCAGAATCTTACTATTCCGTATGGGATATTGTACATAACATATTCCATTGCCCCTTTATTTACCAAGAGTAATTTTGTACTTCTACTTTAATTAAGAAAATTGGTTTTATATATATATATATTTCCATTAAATAATATTTTAATTAAGTACTTATGGAATTCTTTCCAGTTTCTATAATTTACTTAAACAAGCAGCTTTTTATTAGAATGATTAAGTAATTTTAAATTTACATTTATATCAATATGAATGTATAAAATACACATGATATTACAGGAAATTACAGTGTGTAAAAAAATGCGCTGTACACCAAATGAGTATGCATCTGATTTTAAATCATGTTGTTAATCATGACTCGACATTTGTATATATTTTGCGATAGTTAACATAAGAAATTGAGCACTATGTACTCGCGTATTTTATATATGCATACAAATGTATAATCTTTTACGTATAAATTTATGTTAAAAAGCACTTTATTAAAAAAGAAGAAAAGACGAACGTGATTTTTATCCTCAAATACTTGCGAACGCGAGATATCCATGTGACTAACAAAGTTGTTGCAAATTTCAGTTTTTCATTATCGATTAAATAAAAAAATTTTTTAAAGATGCTATCTTAGAGAAAAGTCTAACAAAGTCTACAACAGTAGTATATATTACTCGGTTTTTATTTACATTTATCATTACATAACTATTTGCATCTAGTTTGATAAATGCATTGTTAATTATACAACTCATTTACAATCGCATTTTTATAGACGATGAAAAAGTACCTTGTAGCGCTAATTATCATCATAACAATTGTACTAGAGCTGTTTGATCGAGTGCTCACTATGTATCTCTTTTGGCAAATTCGATTGGAAGCGCACTGATATATAAAAATATTAAAGCCGTTGTATACTGATTTAATTTAAGTATAAAAGTGAAGAGCGCGAGTGTAGTGTAGCAGACAGCGCACTGGTCTGAAAAATCCCGGGTTTGATCTTCGATAGAACCGAAAAATTTTTATACATTTGTAGCTCCTCTCGGAAGGCAACGGCATACCATCGAGTAGTATACTTGAAATCTCCCTACTAAAAATTTGCCGTTCGAAATCAGCGTTTAAACTGTAAATCCCCCCATATATGTTGTATATAATCAATGTGCGCGTAAAGGTATATGAGAGGGAAGCGCCTGAGTGTATGGCACTTAAAGAAGAATAAAAGTGAAATGCAAATATTTCGAATTATAAAATACATATTTTATCTAATAGTACAATAAAATGTATTGATTAACTCAAAATTTAATCGATTTCTATATTATGTATGAACATATCTTTAAGTTATTTTGTGTACGACGGTTTTAACGTGCACCAGTGCGTACTGCGTGCATCCGATCGAATTCGCTATTTGTTTTATGTTTATTTTATTTTATCATATCAAGTTCTGGTTTATATACTCTACAATATGGATTTTTTATTGCATAAAATATACATACATAACACATATCATACGTTCCGTTCACGTATACATAATTCTTTACATATCCCTTTATCCCATCATTAGTTCTATTATGTTGCAATTCAAATTTTATTTTATACAAGAACAATTATTTGTAATAGAATATAATTGCAGCCTGTGCATCATAGTATACTTGCATAGAAATCTTTTATCTATAGAATAAAAAAAATTAAATTTATTACACAACATAATGGCTACATTCAACAGAGAAAGCAACTTAGCAATTGTAATAAAATTCTGCAACATGACTGGTTTATTTAGATCCATTAAAAGAGAAACTAAGGGCAAGATCAATCATATTAAAGAATTTTACAATAGTTGTAAAGTTGCTTTCTCTGCTGAATGATTCGTTCAACAAATGTAATTGCAATCTGTATAAATGTATACATTAAGATAGACGACTTAATTTTCGTCTTAATAATTAATTATGTTTTATGAAAATTTCAATTGTGCGAATGCTGCTGTATAAAAAAGTTAACAAAAATCATACTTGGTTTTATCACATGACTACGATTTACAGAGAATGTTTGTTTTTGAACTAAATAATTTTGATAGAAAATTTCATGTTGCAGTAGATAGAGATTTCGAACTTCTATTCTTTAACCAATACGCGCCAGCTAACAGTACAGTACAACAAAACCCGACTAAAAGACGCAATTTCCAATGATGCTTGGAGGATCGTAATACATTAATTACTTTCACGGTCTGTTCCCTTGTATCTCTTGCACTGCCCGAATTCTCAATTACAAAATTTGCCATCTCTGCTTTTTTTTCCAAGGACATTTGCGCAGCTATTCTTAATTTCGCTTTAGCTTCTGTAAATCCAGTGCGTTCCATTAATCGTTGTAGCTGAAGGTCTTCTTCACTAAAAGCCATAAGTCATAAAGGATCAATTTGTAAATACTTAAAAAATCACAAAATTCTTTTCATATATTCTTTCAACTTAGAAGATATTATTTTAGCTAAAACACTGATAATACTTTTAAGGCCATCAATTGTGGACAATTCTTTAAAAATAAAACTGGAGCAAATTGGTTAGATTGTATTTAAAATCGGTTAGAATAAAAAATTAAAAACACAGGGTGATTTATAACTTTAAAAAAAAATTAACTGATATCGAAAGAAAAGAAAATTTAAAGACGGAGCATGACCTTTGCACAGAGCATAAGAAAATCAATCAATTTTTTATTTGATGAAAAGGAAAGAAATTAAGAATTTCGATTAGTTATTCTTATGCATTATGCACTCTGTGTTCCTTAATAGGGTTTTTTTTTTATTTTACAAGTTAGCTGCCTTTCTTTATTAATTTCAAGTAATTAAATCAGAGTGTTATACGAATTTTTGTCACATTCTTTAAGAGTATCTCATTGTATCAATTAAAATCCATACGTACCATGTTACAACTATAATTTTGTACAAGTAGTTCAACATGTGTCCTGTCTCAAAAAGCAACGGTAGATCCATAACTATAAACGGATGACCTTGTAAAAAGTATTTAATAGTCTGCCAGTATATTTCTTTGTATATATCAGGATGCGTTATAGCATTGAGTTTTTTTCTCTTTTCAACATCGTTAAATATTAAATCTCCAAGTTTCATTCTATCCAAATGTTCAGTATCCAAAAATACATCTGGACCAAATTCCTCTTGTATTTTATGCCATGCTGGTTTTCCTGGCTCAACAACTGGAAACATAAACACCATTTTTTGACATTGCACAACAAATATTTGATGTTGTAATTGATTTATCAGTAAATACTTTAAATTCTTGGCAAATTTTATCTTACAGCTTATTAATATTTCAATTATACAATTACTGTACAGTCAAACTTGACATTTGCTTGCCATTATGCAACTACAATTTACAGTGTTAAATAGATTTCATGTTGATAAATAAAAATATGTATGTAATAACATTTAGAAAAAATATTGTTATATATATAGGGTTGGCCATATTCGACGGAAAGATCTGGGCAACACTGTAACTTTTGACAGAGATGTTAGATCGAGTAACGACGTTTCCCATGATTGAAAAAAAAAAACATCTTTCCGTCGAATATGGCCAACCCTGTATATATAACAATATTTTTTCTATATACATTTTATAATATACATTATAAAATTATAAAACAACATAAAATATGTATATATATATGTATATATTTTATATATATATATATATATATATATATATATATATTTATATATTTATATATCTGTCGATGGCGGACAGGGTAAAGTACAATACATTCTAACCTTTCCGAGCAATTACATCGGCATCTATGACAGGGATGCCATGCTCCCGAAAAACAGCAGCAACTGTGCTTTTTCCAGTGGCAATGCCACCAGTCAATCCAACTAAATACATTTCAAAAAATATAATTTTTATACGATAAATATGAATGAATCAGCTGCACTTAACAACTCGATTAGTGATGTCAGCATTATTTCACATCGAATTAAATTACCCGCACTACTCCTCTATTCTTGCATTACTGAAACATTTATAGATTATTGAATATAAAATATGAAATTATTTAAATCTATCCTGCGAAAGAGAAAAATATCGATAGAAAAAAGAATTTAATCCTAAGCCTTTTCCATCTCCCACTCTGGAGTAAGCCGTTTTTCTTTTATTATATTTTTTTTACTCTCTATCACAACAAAGTACAGAAGAGTGTAGCATGGTGTCGATGAGAACGCGCTTGAAGTAACGTCAGAACTTGAAGTAACTTTAAAACTGCGCTTAATAATACTGGGCGTGTGTTTTAGGTTTGCCTCAAATTCATTGATCATCACAACTTACAACCACAACAATCGAATTTTTTACTTTATATATCGTCCCTTCAAATGATATAGTACGATGAAATGCTGGTTATGTATATTCTCTCTCGTAACATGCCTTGTATGGTATGGTAAGTTTTTATAAATTTCTACGAAGTGAAGTCAAGTATTATACTGTATGTGCAAGCATAAACTGAAATTAACTTACGATATTTTTCCACTTAATTAAGTTTAAAAACTTAATATCTCGTCGTGTTATATTTACATTTTGTTTATTCCTAAGTTATACTTTTATATTTTAATTCGAAGTGAGCCCAAGTTGGAGTAAATTTGAAAGATTTCATGTATGTTTTACTGAATTCATTAAAAATTTGAGTAATTATTTTATACAGTAAAATTTATGTGTACATATGTTTATTAATAAATAATAGATTATACAGATGAAACAGTATAATTGCATATATTAATGCTAATAAAATATTATCTAATAGTTGCAGGTCAGAGGGGCTGTCAAATTCCACTAATTATCAGGGGATCTTGGTTTTCATGGGAATCCAAGAGTACCGTAACAGAAATAAATGCTAACAGTATGACTGGACGAGGCATATGTGTAAACATGTTGGAAGAATATCATGTTAATTATACATTCGTGTTTCGAGATTTGCATAAAAGCTGTTATCACTGTGTAAAACTGCTTGTCAGAACATTAAATGTTTTGGAAAAGTTGGAAGGCAAGTGACGAATGGATCTGTTAATTTAAAAAAATTACAGATATAGCAAAAAGTAATGAAGCAAAAAGTATTCATGCAAAGAAGATATCTTTTAAAGAGACTTCATTTTTAATAAGTAAATATTAATTAGCAATTTATTAACGAAGAATAAAATAGATTGTATTATATTTGTTAAAATTATTTTATTTAAAACGAGATATGTATTAAAATATATTATCTTAAAAATGAGCGAAAATAAAAAATTGTATTATTTGATGTACAAAAAGTATTCGTACAATTGAGAAATTTAACTTCAGGAATATATCAAATTTTTTTGTTTATATGAGAACAGTATACTTATTATATAAAATTGCTAATTAAAGTTTATTTTTCACAGTAAGGCTTCTTTTATCTACATTGTTTTGCACATCTACTTTTTTTTATTACATAATTCATCTACTTATCACAGTCTTTGGCACTTATTGCATTGACATTGTTTATATCATTAGTACATTGTTACTCCAGTTAAAAAAATTATATAGCAATATATAAATATATAATCCACGAGTATGTTATTCAATTATAATATCTTGTTGCAGTGACTTGTGTGAATTTGCCCTTTGGAGTAGAACCCACTGTGGGTAACGTCTGTACAGGTTTAAATGCGAATCAATACTTGATAACATTATTCTCTGAGAATTACGTGCCTGTGAATTGCAGATCTTCTCTGGAAGGAGTTTGGCAGTTTGCTTATCAAGTAAGATAATCGATAATTATAGAATTATTTATGCCTTTATTGTATAACAAAAATGCTTATTTATATATTATCATTATTATTTTAGAATCGCTTTAGATTTACGGGAGAATGCAATCATCCAGACGCACAAATCAGATCTTGTCAGACAGCGGGATCCCAGTTTCTTATAACCAATCAAAAATTTAATATCACTTACAAACACTGTCCTGGAATGGAAAATACCAACGACGGATGTAAATAGACTTTTTTTCCTTTTGATAAATGCTTCTAAACTTTTGAAGTATGTCTTTATATACATTTGGATATTACAATATACAAATGCCGTTTTTTTTTTCAGTGGTAGAATACAGTTGCTTGGGCGATTGGTTCGTCGATAAGAATCATTTCTTCGCTGTAGCAAATACCAAGGAATCACGGAAGGATGAAAAGTATAGATGCTTCTTAAAGAATCGTGATGACGATTTGTACATCGGTGTTTCGATAACCGCTGAATGTAATACTCTCAATACTGTCGAAAAAAGTCCTGAACGTTTGCGGATCACGCCAGTTAAGGCTGAAGTAGTTGAACCCGGTTGTCGATTACCTGAGGATATGTCCGGAGATTGGATAAACACTGCCAATATCGACGCAGATATTTTTATTAATGAAACGCACATTATTGAAACTTGGTATCCTGATGTGGCGCGTTTTCGACGAACAGTTTACGTTTGTCGTGAACAAAGAGATTCAAGAGTAATGATGGCGAGATTAACCGTTGATGGATGGTATGTTTACAAGATTATTTGTAAGAAAAATCTTTTTTATTGACATAAAATTCAGCGAATTTATTAAAATTTTTTTACATATATTATAAAGATACATATTTAGATGTTAATTGAGATACATTTACAGCCAAAAAGATTATGTTTGTTTCGATCTCGTGCGGCGACATCATAATATTATCCGATACAGACGTGGAATTGCTGTGATAAAAGATGATTTCCATACGGTGTGTTCTTGGGTGCAATTTCCTAACAAGGAAGCGTGGAAATACGATCTATTTTTAGGTATAATCATAAAGTTAACGTTTGACCGATATTCATAGTTGGTTCTTAATTGCAAGATCTTAAGTATAGCCATAGAATGACATAAATCAATTACAAAGCCGTATTAGCATTTTAAGACATTATTTAGGATTTTGAAATAAGAACGTATTATGGTCAGTATTCTTAATCAGTTCTTATACTATACTTAAAATCTTAAGTATAGTCTCAATTACAATCTTAAGATGTCAATCACAGAGCCATATTAATATCTTAAGATATTATTTGAAATAATTTTGAAATGAGAACGGACTGTGAATCTCGATCTATGAATACGAGTTGTATTATAGAGTAATCAATCACATTGTATTAATTTTAATTTCTTCTTAATTTTATTAGCAAAAAATCCCGTTCCTGTACGCTGTCCGATAGCTGGTAAATTTATGTTCCATCAAAAAGGAGATGTTCTATTTGAGACTAGAATTATAGGAGGCGTCACTAAATCTCCGCGACCAAATATTTATTGCAAACAGAATATATCCGATTTTTCGGTTTGCGATAACGATCAAAAGGAGATCGCCATTGATGAAACGTACTGCTTGTCTGTGGATCACTTAGGAAAACCGGTTGATATTTATAGTGAGTTTTATTGATATTTTGTATGTCCACCTATCTTATATAGCTGTACAATATTATTATTTTTACAGGTGATCCTGATTATACGATGATATGTATTGGATTTTGGAAAGAAAACTTAAAATCATATTTAATAACATTTAGCGAATTGGATCCTTACAGCAAATATCGTTGTTGGGTATATCAGAGGGCTGATTTGAATAGAGTGCTTATGTCTCAGGCCATCGGTCCATTTTGCGATCTCAAACAAGATGTAACAAGTCAAAATTTTACAGAAGGCGCATCAGTCGCGCTGGAGTTACAAGTGAGAATAAATGCCATTTCAAATAAGATGTAAATTCTAAGTGAAACTATACTCATTCATGTATGATTCTTTAACAGGAATACGAGCGAGAACGTGATCGGTGTCCGATGTACTTTGATGACGGAAGCAATCCCTGGGAGGGAACGGAGGACACGATAAGGATCTTCCATTTTGGTAGTGGCGGCAATACAAACAACTGCTTTTCGTTCTTGCTTGTCATATCATTAATAGCAGTACTATGCTTTAACATGTAAATAATTCTTTACACAGGAAAGAACGAAATCGTTTATTGATTCTTTCGATGCCGCGATAAAAATTTCATATCAGAAATATCACATGTATGTGCTCGTAAACTATTCTCACGATAATTTGCATCGCGCCAGCATTCCGTCCATATTAATTATGTAGTTACACGTGCCTTAAATTTTATTCATATTCTAATTTTATATAAGTAGATAATACGTAATATGAGATATATTAATATATCGAAAGTTCGTCTACGAGAATTACAAAGAATGGCTACATTCTGTTTTACACATTTATTGCGTCCATTTTATTATATTTGTATGTATAAAAATCGAACCATTTATAGAGACAATTTAATTCCAGAATATTATTCTAAATATTTTTTGATATTATTTTTATCTTAAATGTTTTTACTGCCTGATAGAACAATATATTTTCAAATTAAGTATAGTAACTAATAATAATAAATATTTTATTATTTTAATTATGTTTAGAAATAGAATATTAAATGTATCTCTTATTAAATGTATATCAAGGAGCCTATTTTAACTCTTGACTATTGTAAAATGATATCTTTAGTCATTGAAAAGTTATAGAGGATTCTAAGGATATTTTATACGATTTATAAAATAAATACAATTTCTTGTAATATTTAATAACTTTTATTATTTAATTTATCATATGATATTTACAAAAAAGAGAATTCATTTAATCTTTAAATAATTGCATCAAAGTTATACAAATGTATACCAAATTTCTCTCTTCATAGTTTCTTAAAACTTAAAAATTTATTGTTAGAATAATTCACATTTAAGTTAATTTTTTCATAGCAGAAAAAATATATAAAAAGAATAAAAATTATTTGAAGATATTTAAAGATTAAAATGTTATGATTATATATGTGTTTATATTTTTAACTAAAACTAAAACTATTGTTTATATTATGTATACAATACATTAGAATATAAATAAATTTCTTAAATAACATTGCAGTTTATTTCGTCCAGCTCACTTTAGGTATGTCGAAGTGTTCAGTTAAGCTATCCAGGTGTCGATTAAATTCTTCCACTCGTTGTTTATGTGTCTTGGAAGCTTTCTGCTTAATCCTTTCAGTTTGCTGCAATTTATTGCAAAAAAACGAATTTTATTAGTGTCAAGCTTTTTTTTTATTTGATGTCATCATATAGATGTGTTTAAATAGACTACATGTGCTTACCATTTTCTCTTGCATTTTTTGAAAAGCCAGCTCTGCTTTCGTCCGCTTCACTTCTACTGTTTGAGGTTTTTCCTCCTCAATGATTTTTGACACTTCCACTAGCTTCTTCTTTTTTCCGTCCTTATCCTTTTTCCTATAAAACAAAAATGATACACATAATTTGATTAATTTATTACAATAGAAAGAAAAAAACAGCAGTTATTTATTAAAAAAAATTACGCGACACAAACACAAAAGTGAACAATCCACGATAAACTTAACCTCATTCGACCAAGAACATTAAATGAATGAAGTACTTACTTTTTGCTCATTATTTGTTCGTTTTTCAATTTTAGGGTACCTTTCGCAACGTATGCGTACGGATCGTCTTCGTTGTTCGTTGCAGGCATTATTAATTAATTGTTATTAATCGTATAGATCAATTAACAGCAAAGTCACATACAACTCACAAATGCCTACAAAGAACTGTGAAACGTGGAACGTGGAACGTGGAACTGTGATGAAAAGGACCATGAGAACAATTAAATTTCAAGATTGCCAACTGCAAAACAGAATCTAGTATCTGTGAAGATGATGTATTGTAATATATTGTATATTTGTTATGTCGCATAATCATTTTTATTCAAAATATAACTTAATTATTAATTTAAAGTATCATGTTTTACACAAATAAAGTATAATTTGCAGAAAATTAGGATGTTTTTAATTTTGAGGATGGCAATTCTGAAATGGTCAATCGCTTGATCAAGTTTTAGGGAGTTTGAGAATAAATTCCACATTACAAGTTGGCTAGCTTGTTTACAAAAATGTTTACTTAACTTGCAAAATAATTGTGTAAGTATATTCGCAGTTGAAAATTTAAAGTATTTAGAGACTTGTTCTTGCATTTGAATTTAATAATTGTTTCCCTTCTTGTTTACAAATATCATTTATGAATTTTTATATATTATAACATTTTTTTTTTAATGTTCATATATGATTACGATAATTATACAGAATAAGTGCTGCAGCTTAAAAATTAATAAAATTAGGCTTATTCGATGCATTTTTATATGAAACGAAAAAATCTGGCAGAAAAAAGTATCGCTTTGCCTCCCGAGATATTAAGCGTTAAAATTGACAACTATTGAGGTTAGAAAATCTATTGCAGGCAAAATGAGGTTACGCCGCCCCGAACCAATAAATTCTATACACTCCACTATCTACATGACAGACTCTTTTTTTAACTTCGACACAACAGTACATTTATAGAAGTGCACCCCTTTGCAGGAGGAGGGAGGGTGAGAGTCGTTTCGCGTGAAAAGTTGAAACCCATGTAGAACAGTACAATTATAGACTTCATTTTGCCTCTGTGACAATTTTCCTCAATAGTCGTCAACTTTTATGCTGATTCTACAATGAGTCTGTAGTCGGAAGTCTTAGGATTGTTAAAAGGAACAAGGAACAGAGAATAGAATTTCAACTTATCAGAAATGTATTGTGGAATACACAGTTTCTGATGGGTTGAAATTCTTATTCTCTATTCTCTATTCCCTGTTTCTTTTATTGTGCAGAGCCCCTTAGTCTTAATCGATGAAATTGACTAATCAATGTCGATTGTACAAGTTGGCTATTAGTCATCTTCACTAATAAGATGTAGGACTATCAACTACCAACTCATTATTGATGTAGAATCAGCATAACGTTTAATATCTCGGTTCACAGGGTAGAGCGACTTTTTTTTTACGAGATTCTTTCATGTGCAAAAATACGTCGAATAAGCCTAATTTTATTGATTTTTAAGCTGCGACACTTATTCTGTATAATTACCATAATTGTATTTATATAATATATATTTTTGTATATGTTGATATAATGTGTATTCTTGTAAATTTTGTATTTATCATGGTTTTTGGAAATGTACTGGAATAATTTTGCTTCCATTTCAGCTCCCACTAAGAAAATGTGGCCCTTGATAGTGAGATCTATGGGTAGATTCGGTAAATACATTACACTTCCTATTGTGGGTATTATTGGATTTATTGGATATAATGTAGAGGGATGGATATCTGACCGTTATACACCAGCGGCAAAACCTATCACACAGCAACGGCAAGAAAGGCTATTAGAAAATATAGATGCCTCAACTATCAAAAAGAAACACAATCCTTTAGAAGTTAATCTTTCGCCGTCGTTGTCTAATTAGGTGTGCATTTTATTATAATTTCGATATGGAAAATAATTACAGAAAGTCTGAATAAAATGTTAGTTAATATTATAAAAGTTTATTAAGTTTAACAATATAAATATAGATGTTTATCTTTTTTTATATAGTTATCAAAATATAATGAGTCTTTACTTTTTTTTTGACACTAATGGAACATTATAGCATTTTTCATTAGCAGAATTCGGTACACATTAAAACCGTTGTACAAATGGATTGAGGATTTTATGGTTTAATTCGTTTCTATATTTTTATTAAACATACATCTTTGTGTTGATTTGTGCACAATGGCTTTATAATGCACTAAGTGCATACTAGTTCTGTCAATAAAAAACATCATTTTATATATAGATTTTTGCAGTAAATATGAAGGGAAGTTCTAATTCTAGTAAATTCAAAATTCTAGTAAAGGAATAAAGCTCAAAAACTGATACATGTATACATATACATATAGGTATATATAGTCTAGTTACGACTAAACTTTTACATGGCTAGAAATAATCGTTATTGTTACCCCAAAAATATAACATTGTCCATTATCCATTTGTTACCGAAAAAAGTAACTTGTAACAGTAATGATGTTACAAATAACGCATTATTTACCAATCCTGATTGCAATTATGGATTAACGCGGTAAAAGATTAATTATTATTTAATATTTGTTTAATTTTTCAAAATTTATAGCAGAGAAATTAATTTTCTACTCCAAATTTGTACAAGACAACATGATTGTATGTATTGCCTGGTCGCAGCACGCTGTTTGGAAAGTTTTTATGGTTTACAGCGTCAGGATAATTTTGCGTTTCCAAGCAAAAAGCGGCGTGTCTTAAGTACTTTGCTCCGTCTTTGCCCACGATGCCATTTTCAGGTACAGAATTGGTCGTGTAAAGCTGAACGCCCGGTTGATTCGAATATACTTCCAACCGGCGTCCTGAAGATGGATGCACTACTTTGGCTACGAAATTGACTTTCCCATCATTGAATGATTTCGGCAAGCAGAAATTATTGTCATAACCGCCGTTCGGTACTTTATCGATGACATCACTGAACTTTGTTGGGTTCGTTAGATTCATTATGCTGTTTGCAACTGATCGAATCTCACCAGTCGGAATGCTTTCGGAATCCGTGACAGTCCAGTGATCGGCATTCATAGTGATCACATGTTTATATAGTTCTGATGCATTTGTGGCCTGAAAAACAAAATGAATAATAATCCACAAGACTTTCGACGCGATCGATCAATTAGTTGTCTAGTAATGACATTATTGTATCTGTGATATAACAATTACAAATGGAATTAAATTAAATCTGTCACTATTTTCTTATAAGATGAGCACTATTGATTCGCTCACAACCCGCTCATGACTTCTGATTTATTAACGACTCATTGTAGAAATATGTAATATTTCTCCCATAATTCTCCGATAAAACGACTGCGTTCATTAGAACTGTTCTTTCTAACTTGTTCTTTTTTTAATTTATTTCTTTCGTTCAATATGCATTATAATATGCATTAGAAATTGTCTTGTAATTTCTTTGTCTTTTTCGAAAATATAAATACTTTCTGCGTCAAATCAGAAAGAAATATACTACATACATGTCCAGCGAGATTGAAGTAGCTGTGATTCGTTAAATTAATCGGCGTCGCCTTTTTGGAATGGGCTTTCATCTCTATGCGCAACTCTCCATCGTTCGTCAGTTGGAAGCTCGCTATCGCTGTGACTGATCCTGGATAACCTTCATCACCGTCCGGACTGTCCAAAGTCATTACCACACAATCGTTCTGAATTGTTGCATCCCATATCTTAGAACTCCAACCATGAGTACCACCGTGGAGGCTGTTCTCACCATTATTTTTGGATATGTTATAACGTTGGCCATCCACAACAAAAGTTGCTTTGCCGATGCGATTTGCGACTCGTCCAATTGTGGCACCAAAGTATGGATTATTCGATGAAAGGTATCCTGAAATATTATTTTTCTCATTCGAAATGATCTTGTTCTTCACAACTTTAATTTACATCTTTATGAATTTTTGTATATAAAACTATTTTTATGTTAAGCATATTAACTATTATAAAACTGCGGAAATATATTTCACGCTTTAAAATATTATTGATATTTTAAATTAATGTATTTTTATTATCTATTAGTAATATTGCTCATAATTTAAAAAAAAACCCCAAAAAAAGGGGCTACGAGCCGAAATTATATAAAATAAAATAAACCGTCGCAATATAGAAGTTGAACGAAAATAAAAGAAACAAATATATTGTTAAGTAAAAATTTAATCTAATATGCTAGCAGCAAACAAATGATCACACTCGGATCATTTTCAATGTTAAATATACATATTTATTATAATCGGTAAAAACAAAACATAATAAATTTTCTATTTTGCTCTCTAAAATGATGCTGGTAACATGAAAAAAGAATATCATAATGTTCACAATTATAATGTATATCGGAAAAAAACATACGCATAATAATAGCTACTTGCAGTCAATCATTGAAATGCTATGTCAATAGTAGCAAAATGATAAGCTTAAATGTCTTTAGATTTGAGGTAAGAACGCATGAAATGAATCCGGTCTTTAAATGTAAAAATCCAAAGTTTCTTAAGTCAAAAAATAACCTGTGTTTCAAGTACAGTCAGTTGAAAATAGAAACAATACATGAAAATAGAGAAAAGAAATAAAACGATGTCTCCTCGATGAGACATAATGTATTTTTTACATTGTATAACTATTTTCATTTATTATATTCTATAATTATAGTCCCTAAAATTATTATATTAATTCTGTTACCAGTAAATATATTTTGTTATAATTTTATTTTAATTTTTATATCTTTAAGAACAGGCCAAGCAATGATAAAATCGATGTAATAGAGCGAGTATCTTATTAAATATTTATTCATATAAGCAAATAAAAATTATAAGAATACCTTCGATATTATCAAAGCCGAGGACGACGTCCGTTAGGTTTCCTTCTCTATCTGGCGTTCTAATAGCGGTTACCACCGCACCATACGTTATGACATCGACTTCTTGACAAGCTTTATTTCTCAACGTAAATTTCTTGATTTCCTGACCATTTACAGAACCCCACGTTGTAGTTGTAATGGATTCTTGCGCGATCGCAGCCATGCTCGTCCTAAGTAAAAACAATAGATTGAAGTTCAAACTTCAAACCTCAATTGGAGCAACAAATCTCTATGAAACTTTCAATACAAATATTAACGATCACAAATGTTTCTTGTTCTTTCACAGATGTTTTTTTAAAAATCGATAATTTCGACCTATATTCACCGATTTGTCTTCGATTTACAGATGTAAAAAGTGAAGAAGTGACTTGAAACTGCGCGCTAAAAATACTTAAAAATAGATTCCATCGTCGGCACCTCACACTATTATCGCGAAGATAAGTTCTAATGTTAATGTTTATTGGCTCAATGCTTATTGGTGGCAGCAAAATACATACATGTTATATAGGTTCGTATATCGTACAAATGTCAGTAAATTGATAATGTTGCACGATGCAATTCTTATCTCAAGAAAATAAGTAGATTGCGCACATAAACTTATTATGTAATAAGAAACGCGATAATACTAATATTCAATATATTGCAAAAAAATTATTTAGTACAACGAAAAATTAAAAAAAATATAATTTACCTTTGATCTATTTTTGTATTTAATTATAATTTATCTTTAATTTATCTATATTTAATATCATATTTTCCTGAGCTTGATTAAAAAGTTTGTAAAAAGTCCTACAATTGATAATTCCGAATTATCGTTAAATTAAAAGAAACAAAAATATAATTTGGCCTATTGATAAGAAATTCTATATTTATTGTCAATAAAGCATCAATGTAATATAATACATGAGGATAGAATAATAATAATGAATATTAATGCAAGTTATCTTCAGAAATAAGTTTTAGTATAGTATAAAGTATAGTTATTTATAAAAAGCCTACCTTAAAATTGTACTTTCTATATAGATCTTTTACTCTTTTTTCTCATACTTTTTAAATTTTATTCACAAAACATTTTTTATCGCGATGAGACTAAAATCCTCTTTGTTGTGCAAAAGATACAAAAATAAAATCAATAAGTGTATGTTTCTTACCTGAGCCAGAAAGAGAAGACCAGAAATACAAACAGGCGCAACATTGTTAACTAAAAATTTTAATAACTGTGTATTAAGTGCAAGGATGTGTTCTGCAATTGCAACACGATACGTCTCGCAAGATGTTTTTCTCGATTTTTTATTTGTACTGTTTATTTATACACTAAAAAAAATTACATCTTTGTTTTCACAAGTGTGCCAAGTATTGCATGAGTGACCAAGCATGACAGTTTTCTATCAATATTTATACAAGGTTATTTATTAAAAAGGTTTCTTCTTGGAAGAGATAACAAGCTGCATGAGTAGAGGGAAAAATATTATAAAAGATAAAGAATCAATAAGAAAATTTCATAACATCATAAATTCGCAGATTCTTAATATTAAAATAACGATCAATTTCAGTACGGTCGAATTTCTTTTTTTATCTCAATCCAATCATTCTATTTTTCATGCTGAAAGGAGTTGAAAAAAATTAGAATTAACTTTTATTCTAATTTTCTTTGTTTTATGTTTAATTATAAAATTTTAATCAATTGATATAAAATTCAATTTTCAAAATGCAGATAATATTGCAGATAATATGAAGTACTTAATGAAAGATCATTTTTTTCCATTAAATGTACTTTTGCAGAAGTATTATAAATTATTCTTGTATTATTACAAAATTACAAGAAAATTATTTTCATCGAGGAATTGTGTTTTTGTAGCACAAGGCTTTCGAATCTCAATATCATATCATAGATCTTTAGATACTTTGGTAATATTGTTTGCATTGCAGTTTGAGAAGTTATAAATTCGACAAGTGATACTTTTTACATTCCTAAGATATACTGCCATATTTTTATTTTTGCAAATGTATTAATCCTAATTAATTTCCTTGGTTTTTTGATTCAATCGCATTTATCAAAGCTGCTGTGACAAGCATTTCTTCTTGAATATTTTTGAATTGCTGATTAATATCTTGAGTAACTATTTGAATTTCTTGCAGATGCTGCAACAGATTCAAAACATCTTTAACACAGGATGCTAATATACTTTCTAGTCTATTCAAAAATAACACTGACCATCTTTATGCCTTTGTAAAGTATCATTTCTTGTTCCTGTGTAAATGGTTCACTGTAGGATTGCATAGACGACGAAAACGATGAGCTAGCCATGGCATGAAGATTTGCTTTAATTAATTAATCTAAAAAAACAAATAAACAAACAAACCTACAATCTAACCTACAGTCATATTCAACATTCATGAAGTACCTACTTCTTGTTTCGGGTTGGAGGAAATAATTAATGCATCCTATCGCTTCTTGCGATATATTTGGATACTTTGACATAGAACCTATTATTTTTGAATTCTTTCTTTAGCTCATCTAGTTATTATATTTCTTATCATATTATTTTGGGTAATTACTTAGAATAATTACGCCCCCCCCCCCACCTCAAATCATAATAAAAATACTCTTATTCGTGTTTTCATTCAAAACAAAAGAATCTGGCAAAAAAAACGCGGCGGTTAGCCTCATGAATCGAGTTAGTAAGCGTTAAAGTTGGAGACTTTAGAGGTTAAGATATCTGTCATCCCGACTCAATATAACGCTATGTATACGTTCTGTATTAATTACACAAATTCATTGTTTTAAAAGCACATTTACTGCTTCAAAAATACAAATTCACTTCTTTAAAAACACAAATTGACTACTTTCATTACTTTAAAAACACAAATTCTCTGCTTCACAAACACTAATTCACTGTTAATGCAAAGAATTTGTGTACTTAAACCAATGAATTTATATTTTTAAAGCGGTGAATTTGTGTTTTTAAAGCAGTGAATGTGTTTTTAAAAAAGCGAATTTGTGTAATTAAAGCAAAACGTATACATAATATTGTATCGAGTCGGAATGACAGATATCTTAACCTCTAAAGTTTTTGAACCTTTAGCTTAATAACTCTATTCATGAGATCAACCACCGCGTTTTTTTGCCAGATTCTTCCGTTTTGAGTGAAAACACGTCGAATAAATGTATATAATTTTATAATTTTTATTAAGATTTGAAGTGAGGGAGGGGATATTTTAAATAATTACCTTATTTTATCAGTCCTTTTAGTAAATTTGTATCTTCTTCTTCTTCGGTGATTAACGGCCCTGATTACTGGGCCTCTATTCTGTAAAAGGAACAGAGAACAGAGAATAAGAATTTCAACCTATCAAAAATCATGTATTGTGGAATACACAGTTTCTGATAGGTTGAAATTCTTATTCTCTGTTCTTTGTTTCCTGTTCCTTTTATTGTGCGGAGCTCTTAAGAGTGAAATTACCGCGTCATAGAAGCAACCAATCAGCGTTTCTTCTTGCGTTATTCCGAATAGTGCTAATTGGTTGTTTCAATAACGCATTCTCTATTTCGCAGCTCTTTTCCACACCGTGTGATTTCACCCTAACAGTCTTTACACTCTTACCCATAGTTGTCGATATCATTGCGCAGATATTTTATTGGGTCATCTAAAAAGTATCCGCGGTTTTTTGTCACTAGATGTGTGTTGATGGTCGTATATCTAGTGACAAAGTACCGCGGATACTTTTTAGATGACCCAATATATGGTGAAAAAGCTGCGCCTCGACATCGACTGTTGGTAGGCATGTAAAACAGTCAGGTACATTTTCATAAGCTGTTCCAACCGGCCGTTTCAGCGACAAAAAAGATCACGTGATCAAATTGACGAATATCAAGTGTCAATTTTGATCACATGATCGTACACAACCCAAGCCGAGCCGAGTCACTGCAGACCGAGCTGCGCACGGCCGAGAAGAGGGGTGCGACAGGAAGAGAGGAGAAAGGGGGGAGTCTAATACCCATATTCATAGGCCTTGTACTTAAGGCTTTCTTAAATTTATCTTTAGATGCTCAACAGCTAATGAAATAATTCATACGTAGAGTACTGAAGATAAATTTAAGGAAGCCTTAAATATAAGGCCTTACTATGAATACGGATATAAGGGCTGGTTGACTCATTTTACGCCCCCAATGCGGCCCGGACCTTACTTAAGGAACACCCTGTATATATGTAGTTTTAATTTTATTAATCAGTTTTCCGTTTGGCTTTACTGAAAGAGGTAAAGATACGAAACTAAGAAAAATAATTCTAATTGAGCTGACATTCATCGTAACATTTATTTGATTTATTGTATTATATATATCAGTTCTTCTAGGTCGCAATACATTGCTTAATATGTAATACATACAATCCTTTATAAGTTTCGTTTTTTTCTCTCTTTGCTTGTCTTTAAATAAAACTACTAAAAATAGATTTGATAAAATCGACCGATTAAATCTCTTTTTAAAAATATCTTTTATTTTATTTATCAAGCGCAAACTGATGAGATCAGAGATACATTGTGTATATTTGATAAGAGTACGTTGCCTTCTAAAAATTATTAAGAAACTCGCAGTATAATAATAATAGATGAACAGAAAACGTTACTCGTTTTCTAATTGTTAACGCTTATTCGCTATATAAACGTTTTGTTTTACTAATGCAGCGACGTGTATTAACCAGAGACGATTTTAATTTTGTGTAACTCACGCCTTTTATTTCGCTTTAGATTTTACAGATCATATGACGTTTGGTTTTGTAGTTTTGAAAAAAAAAATTGTTGATGAAAAAGAGAAGCGAGATCGCTATCTTTAAAACTACAAAACCAAAGGTTATGTGACCTATAAAATCTAAAGCGAAATCAAGGAGTGTAATTTTTTAAAAAAAGGCAACGCTCTCCTTTACATGTTTAACCATGCAGTGTCCATGTAATTCTCATCGTATTATTGTTAATATTAACACCAACACAGTGAGAATTACATAAACATATATGTTGAATTACATATACATGATATGTTAAATTCACATCGATATTTTTTATAATTAAATTTTTAACTTAAAATGGATTGAAATTTTTTTCTATCCAAATGCGTATTTTATATATAAATAGCGAATATATTTTTTGGATTTAATTGGATTCAATTGGATTCAATTAGATTCAATTGGATTGAAAAACTGCATTCCTTATTCAAAATTTTTTAAAAATATTTTTATTAATCTTTGAAGTGCTCTACCTGGATGAAACACATAAAACGAACAAATACAATATTTCAAGTAAATTGTCTAAGTTTTGTCGTATTTTAATTTTATTATGTTTTTTGGCATCGACACACACTTTGGCAAATATAATACAATATTGCAACACTCCGGAGAACAAAACTGCACCTTCCAAAAAAGTTTATCAATTTTTGAACAAGAACAGATACAGCATCACATTCTGTACTACAGAAAGGGCCTGTCCCACAGAAAGGCCTGGGCTGCAGAAGAGCTTAGTACTACAGAAGAATTCTGTACCACAGAAAAGTCCTGCACTACAAAAAACATGGCCTATTAAAGGACTTCACCCACGGAAAAGCCTGACCTACAGCAGGAACCTGTAATACGAAAGAATTCAGCCCATAGAAAGGCCTTTTATCACAAAAGGATCTGGATTACAGAAGAGCTTTATACCACAGAAAAACCCACGAAAGGACCCTGTATCATTATGCATTACAATTCCTCAATCTCCCAGACTTCCTACCGTACCTAATAATATTAATATAAAAATCTAGAGACTCGGTATTGTCTCATTATTACACATACACGCATGCACGCTTACAAGATATTATAAATAAAACCAGTCACGGAAGAGAATCAATCCACAGAAAGATCCTATTCCACAGAAGGATTTACTTTACGGAAGAGTCTGACCTACAGAAGAGCCCTGCATTATAGAAAGGCCTGGTCTACAGAAGGGACCTCTACTACAGAAAGCCTGCACAAAACCCTGAACTACAGAAGGGTCTAGCGAACGAAAGAGCCTGATGTGTAAACCATCCAGGTTACTGGGCTTCATAATTAGGGGGTTTATAATAGTCAGATGCTTGCTGGTCACTACCTCAAAACCTCCTTCATCTAATCACGCTACTGCCACTCGATTTACTCCAGATAATTCTTGGCAGCAATCCAATGCTGAGATTTCCCAGGTTCCACAAAATCTACCGGGTGTATAATTATTATTACATGATGGAACCGCGCACGGTTTATCCAAATTTCGTGTGCCGAATCTCATTCTTATACTGTTCCTACTGGCTCATTAATTCGGCTGCTTTTACTATCTTCTGTGCGAAGCGGAAAGCTTTCAAGGCGACTGGATGTATCCGTATCGGCCTGGCGAATATACCAGCTTGATCAAAAAGTTTCCGGAAGAGACCACCAGGTGATGCTCTGAGTCAGCTGATTTGAGTTCTTTTTTTGGCTAGGTTGCCACATCTATTATTGACATTTCCATCAAATTTTATCGCTATAGCTTGACATTTGTAAAAATTACGCCGTCTTGAGTACATCTACCTCTGCGCGTGTTTTCGATTTTTTACAGTTTTAAAAATGGAGTTGAATTTGCAACAACGAGTTTGTATTAAATTTTGCGTTAAAAATGGATTCAATGGTGCGAAAACCTTGGAAATGTTGGGAAACTGTTTCGGCAGTGATGTTCTAAAGAAAACAACCGTTTACGAGTGGCATGAACGCTTCAGAAGTGGTCGTGAATCCGTCGAGAATAACGAACGCAGTGGCAGGCCGTCGACATCGAAAACCGACGAAAACATCAATAAAGTGAGAGAAATGTTGGCCAATAATCGCAAATTAACTATCAGAGAGCTGGCAGAGGACTTAAACATTGCTTATGGATCCGTTCAGGACATTGTAGTTAATGATTTGGGTTTGCGCCGTGTTGCTGCAAAGTTGGTCCCGAAGGAACTGAATTTCATGCAAAAAAGGGACTGCGTTGACATCGCCAAAGACATGATTTCCAAGACTGAATCCGACCCAACATTCATCAAATGCATCATTACTGGAGACGAGACGTGGGTTTATGAGTACGACACGCAATCCAGATATCAGGCGAGTGAATGGAGAGCTCCAAATGAGCCAAGACCAAAAAAAACCACGTCGTTTTCAGTCGAAAAAGAAAGCGATGCTCACGGTTTTCATGGATTACAACGGTATTGTACATCACGAATTTTTGTCAGAAGGTCAGACAGTTAATAAGGAGTATTATTTGGGCGTTATGAGACGTTTGCGTGAAGCAATTCGTCAAAAAAGAAAGGATTGTGGGTTTTGCACCATGATAACGCACCGTCGCACAGTGCCATCATTATCCGTGAATTTTTGGTCAAGAACAAAACGAATACCATCCAACAGCCATCGAATTCACCCGATATGGCTCCCTGCGATTTTTTTCTGTTCGATCGAGTCAAAAAACCACTGCGGGGAACTCGTTTTAACAGCCGAAAGGAGGTAATGGAAAAATCGAAGACGGCTCTGATGGCTATACCAATAATAGAGTTTCGAAAGAAATGTTTCGAGAGCTGGATCAAGCGCTGGCATAAGTGCGTTGCAGTCGCTGGAGAGTACTTTGAAGGGGACAATATCACTTTTGATGAATAAACTTGTATTTTGAATTTTCTGAATGAATTCTAAAACTTTTTGATCAAGCTAGTACACTGACCAGAAAATATTAGGTGTACAAAAGTTCTGAGCTTTAGATTTGATACAACCGAAATAACAATTTAAATTTTATATATCTTCCCGCCCTTTTGCGGTTTTAAAGCGTTAACATTTGGCCTTCTAAAATGCCATACGATTTGGCGTTTGATGCACATAACCTCAAAAATCAATAGTGTTCACGATGGCAATAACAAAAGAGCATATTCGATTTTCCATCCATTTCGCGTTTCATCTGAAGAAAAATGCTGCTGAAGCCACTGCAATGATTTGTGCTGCATATGGAGAGAACGCTGTAAGTCATGCTACATGTAAAAGACGGTATCAAAAGTTTCGCCAAGGAGATTTCAGTCTTAAAGATGAATCGCGTGCTGGACGCCCTGAAAAGATTGAAACGGACGAATTGCAAGCACTGCTGGATATAAACTCTGCGCAAACTGAAAAGGAGCTTGCAGAACAGCTTGGCGTTATGCAGCAAGCCATTTCCGTACGATTACATACGATGGGAAAGGTTCAGAAGGAAGGCAGATGGGTTCCGCATGAATTGTCCGAAGACAACAAAAATCGACGGCGTGACACTGCACTCACTTTACTTTCAAAGTTCCGGAAAAAAGATTTTCTGCACAAAATCATTACAGGCGATGAAAAGTGGATTCTTTATGATAACCCTAAACGTAGAAAATCATGGGTTGATCCTGGTCAACCTTCGACATCGACGCCAAAGCCCAATATCCACGCCAAGAAGGTTTTGCTCTGTATCTGGTGGGATTGGAAGGGTGTGTTGTACTACGAGTTGTTACAACCGGGTGAAACAGTCACGGCAGACCGCTACCAACAACAATTGACCAATTTGAGCGATGCATTAGAAGAAAAGAGGCCATTTACTGGCCAAGGACGTCGTAAAGTGATCTTGCTTCATGACAATGCTCGACCTCATGTTGCGAAAGCGACTCAGGACCATATCTTTGCGTTAGGCTGGGAACTTCTTCCGCATGCGGCGTATAGCCCAGACATGGCGCCTTCCGATTACTACCTATTCCGGTCGCTGCAGCATCATTTGGCTGATACACATTTCGTGAGATTAGAAGAGATACGAAAATGCATTGATGACTTTATCGCTTCGAAGCCGGTGAGTTTCTATCGTCAAGGAATTCGCAAGCTCCCCGAAATATGGCAAAAGGTCGTTGATGCAAACGGAGAATATTTCGCTGATTAATATTTTTTCGTTTGTTTTTGAATAAAGATTGAATTTTACAAAAAAAAGCTCAGAACTTTTTTGTACACCTAATATCTCGACTCTGGTCTACCCTGACGCTGATGATTTGCTCACACCAGAGAACGCTAAATAAGTGATATAATCAAATATGTATAAGACTACTTTTGCTATTTTCTTTCATTTCTCTTCTTTTTTTTCTTTTTATCATATTGCATGCGTGTTTTACACGCGTCCGATCTCGTCGTGACGAAACTTAAGGAGATTCTCCAACTTAAAAAAGTGGAGGATATAATATAACAGTTAAGTGAGCGCTAATTATTGTCTGTGATTGGAGTATACCTTACACACTTCAATACGCAATCTAACTTGCCGCTCGTATACGCACACGCTCACGCCATCTAACCAAATTTAAATTGGAGTACACCTTTAAATCCATAATAAATCTGGAAGAATGTATCAATTACAACGTACTTATTCAATTGTTGTATCCGCTGAACGTGCCAGTGAAATTTAAATCATCGTTTATGAAAATGACAAGACATGACTGCGTCTGTTAATTTGAACGCGTGCTTTTATTATGATGTAACGTTGCCATGTTTTCAGTTTTGACGTCATATTTAAGACAAATACATCCAGCAGGATGTTACCGCGGATGTATGTCGTATAAGAAGGGCATCATAGTACGATTCAAAAATGTATGATTCAATGTATGATTAAAAAATGCGCTGTGTTATTTCCATAAAGGAGGTAATAAACTTTACTCCTAACATAGGGGTTCAAAATACGCCGAACAGAAGCGACAGGATGTGTACGCGCTTCATTTGGAAAAAAATATGCTGTATTTTTATTTTATTATGTCCTTTGTCATCGATACTTTTATAAATATTGGATCATCTAAAAAGTATCCGCGGTTTTTTGTCACTAGACGTGTTGACCATCAACACCATCTAGTGACAAAAAACCGCGGATACTTTTTAGATGACCCAATATAATGACCCAAAATATTTGCATCACTCCAGGGAACAAAACTGTATCGATCAGAAAAAAGTTCATCAATTTTTAAAATAAGAACAGATATGGCATCACAATCTGTACCACAGGACGGCCCTATACACAGAAGAGTATGGCCCTCAGAAGGGCTTGACCCACAAAAGTGCTCTGTACCACAGAAAGGCCCTGTATTACAAAAAAACTTTATAGCCCACAGAAGGACTCGATCCACAGAAAATCCTGACCTACAGCAGGATCCTATAATACGAAAGAACTCAACCCACGGAAAGGCCCTTTACTATATAATAGAAGAATATGGATTACAGAAGAGCCCTATACCACAGAAAAAGTCCACGAAAGCGCCTTGTACCATCATACATTACAATCCCTCAAATCTCCGAAACTTCCTACCGTACCCAATTGATATAAAAATCTAAAGACTCGATACTGTCTCATTATTACACATACGAGGTCTGTCCCAAAAGTATCTGACCTGCATTTATATCTTCGCGCCAAAGTGTTCTAGTGACCTCTACCGGGCAGGCACGTCAACAGTAGGATCTTACGAACTTATCGGTTGGTCGCCGACACTAGTAGGACGTATAGTTCATACGCAGTGTGTATTTGTTTACAGTGTCTTTTTCACGTTCGTCGGATTTTTAAGTAGCTAAAAATGACCGAAAAAACAATGCTCCAGCGCATGCATCAAACTTTGTGCAGCAGTATTTATCAAAACACAGTGTTGTACAGCTTCGCCAGCCTCCGTACAGTCCCGACGTAGCTCCCTGCGACTTTTGGCTATTTCCTCGATTGAAAATGCCGCTTAAAGGACACCGATTCGACGACAAGAAGACTGTTGAAACCAATGCGACGAATGCACTAAAGGCGATTCCAATAACTGACTTTCAAGACTGCTTTGGGAAGTGGAAGCATCGATATGAGCGTGTTGTTCAATCAAATGGGGACTACTTCGAAGGATGCCACCAACCGGATGACGAAGAATAAGCCAAGCGCCGAAAAATGGAGGTAGGTCGGATACTTTTGGGACAGACCTCGTACGCATGCACGCACACAAGATAAATAAAACCAGTCACGGAAGTGGGTTAGCCCACAGAAAGGTCCTGTTCCACAGAAGGATTTGACCCACGGAAGAGCCCTGTGCCACAGGAGTGCCTTATACCTCAGAAGGGCCTGGGTTACAGAAGAGCCTTGTACCACAGAAGGGCACAACAAACAGAAAGGCCTTGCTCTATAGAAGGACTTGACCTATAGAAGAGATCTATACTACAGAAAAGCCTGGTTCACAGAAGGACTTGGCTCATGAAAGGGCTTGACCTACAAAAGTGTCCTGTTTCACAGATGGGAACTGCATCGCAGAAGGGAAGAAAATATATATATATATATATATATTAGGTGTATGCATAAGTTTTTTCCGGTTTAACTAAGAGATGGCGCCAGCGAAAAGTACGCAGCGTATTAATTTGACACATACGCCATTTTGTTCGTCTGACATTTAACTATAAACACACACAAGTTGAGTCCGCCAAAAACTAGCGTCTTTGTTTTATCGTTCAGTGATCATGTCGAGTTTTGTGCCTGAAAAAGAACATTTGCGGCACGCATTGCTTTTTTTATTTAATCAAAAGAAAAAGGCTGTTGAAAGTCATCGTTTGCTGATAGAAACATATGGTGAACACGCTCCATTGATTAGAACATGTGAGACATGGTTTCGACAATTTAAAAATGGTGATTTCAATGTGAAAGACAGTGAGCGCTCTGGTAGACCACAAAAATGCGAAGACAAACAATTGCAGGAGTTATTGGATGAAGACCCAACTCAAACTCAACGGCAATTAGCAGAAGCATTACATGTATCACAAGAAGCAATCAGCAGACGTTTACGAGCAATTGGAAAGATCAATAAACTCGGTAAATGGGTCCCACACAATTTGAATGAACGTCAAATGGAAAATCGCAAAGTCACTTGTGAAATGAATGCTGCTTCAACGCTACGAAAGGAAATCATTTTTGCATCAAATTGTGACGGGTGACGAAAAATGGATTTATTTTGAAAACCCGAAGCGGAAAAAATCGTGGCTTTCACCTGGCGAAGCCGGTCCAACAACGCCAAGGCCAAATCGCTTCGGCAAGAAGACCATGCTCTGTGTCTGACGGGACCAGAGCAGTATTGTGTATTATGAACTCTTGAAGCCCGGCGAAACCGTTAATACACAACGCTATCGCCAACAAATGATTAATTTAAACCACGCATTAATCGAAAGACGACCGGAATGGGCCAGAAGACATGGCAAAGTGATTTTGTTACACGACAATGCGCCGTCTCACACAGCAAAACCAGTGAAAGACACCTTGAAATCGCTTGGATGGGACATCCTTCCGCACCCGCCGTACTCCCTAGACCTGGCGCCATCTGACTATCACCTCTTCGCATCAATGGGGCACGCGCTCGCAGAGCAACACTTCAGCAATTTCGAGGAAGTTGGAAAATGACTCGACGAATGGTTTGCCGCAAAAGACAAGCAATTTTTCTGGCATGGTATTCATAAATTACCTGAAAGATGGGCGAAATGTGTAGAAGCCGATGGCCAATATTTTGAATAAAAAAAAATTAATTTCCCTTGAAAATTACGTGTTTTTTTTTTACCAAAAAACCGGAAAAAACTTATGCACACACCTGGTATATATATATATATATATAGGTGAAAAATGGATTCATTACAGCAACCCAAAGAGAAGAAAGTCATGGGGGCTGCCCGGTCATGCTTCTACGTCGACGCCTCGGCCGAATATTCACGCTGCGAAGGTTATGCTGTGTATTTGGTGGGACCAGGTCGGTGTTATTTATTATGAGCTGTTGAAACCGAACGAAACCATCACTGAGGAACAGTATCGACTTCAATTGATTCGATTGAGTCGAGCAACGGCTGCGCGAAAAACGGCCACAATACGCGGAGAGGCACGAAAAAGTAATTCTACAGCATGACAACGCTCGGCCTCACGTTGCCAAACCTGTTAAAACCTACCTGCAAACGCTGAAAAGGGAAGTCCTACCCCACCCGCCATATTCTCCAGATATTGCATCGTCCGATTATCACTTGTTCCGTTCGATGGCACATGGTCTGGCTGACCAGCAGTTCGACTCATATGAAGACATCCAAAAATGGCTTGATTCGTGGATAGCCTCAAAAGATGAACAGTTTTATCGTGATGGTATACGAGCTCTGCCAGAAAGATGGGAAAAAGTAGTAGCTAGCGATGGGCAATACTTTCAATGATTCATTTGTAACCATTTTTTCACAATAAAGTTGCATTTTCATCAAAATAACAGCGAGAACTTAGTTGCGCACCTATTTTATATACACGTACACGTTACCCTTTTAAGGGCCCTTTATCACAGAAGGCTCTGACTTACAAAAGGGCCATATACTACAGAAAGGCCTGACCCACGGAAGGGCATGGCCCACAGTAGGGTCTTGTAACCCAGAACAACCTACAGAAAAACACAGAAGGACTCTTTACAGAAAATTTATACTGTTCAATTTGTCAATTTGTTTAACGATAATCAGAGCGCACAGAAATTGTCTGCTAATCCTATGTATCATAAAAGATCTAAACATATAGATGTGACATCATTTTATTAGAGAAGCTATTTCTAATAAGTTAGTAAAAGTTGAATATCTGCCATCAGCTGATATGCCAGCTGCTATTCTTATCCAAAAAAGATAGCTAATTTTAGTAATTTTTATAAATTTTTGAATATGTTAGATGTAAGTATTATGCAGTATTTAGATAGTGGGGATGTTAGAATATGATCTAAATAAAAGGCAAAAACGCAGCACAAACATGCAGATAAATTTGTGAAGTTTACGGCGCAGATGCTGCATACTCTATGATTGAGTTGTGGCATCGTAACCATTTTTCTGTAACCATTTTTTGGACGTCTTTTAGTGCATATTTGACCTAAATCGGATCATTCTAACTATACTAAATAAAGCCTTCAATTTCATGCAAAAATAATGGATATCGATGGGAGAAAGTAATGGCCAGCGATGGATAATACTTTAATCTGTTCATTCATGTTGTTTTGAAATCGCTGAACAACACTTCGTATGAAAATGTACGAAAATGGCTCGATAACTGGTTCGCTTCAAAAGAAGAACTGTTTTTTTGGCGTGGCATTCATACATTGCGAGGTGGGAAAAATGTATAAATATTAGGTGTTGGAATTAATTCGTAGCGTTTTACAAGAGATGACACAAGCAGTACACTATTTCGTTGTTACCTATAGTTCTGTATACATTGTAAACATCTATCATAGGACGTCATTTGCCATACATAACCTTTCTTGAAATCATAAATAACAATACTGTATAATTCATTGAATATGTCAAAATTTGTGCCAGATAAAGTGTTTTTACGGGGAGTTTTGCTTCATTACTTTAATATGAACAAAAGTGCAGCTGAAGCTCATCGTATTTTAGTGGATGTGTATAGTGAACATGCTCTGGCTGAGCAAACGTGTAGGAAGTGGTTTGCACGTTTTAAAGCTGGTGATTTCGACTTGAATGACAAGGAGCGACCTGGTCAGCCGAAAAAATTTGAAGATAACGATTTGCAGGCACTGCTCAATGAAAACTCATGTCAAACACTTAAAGAATTATCTACGTCATTGGAAGTTGACTTCTCAACAATAGGAAAACGTCTTAAAAGTTTGGGCATGATCCAGAAGGAAGGACATTGGGTCCCATATGAATTGAAACCAAGGGATATTGAGAGACGTTTTCTCACGTGCGAACTGCTGCTTCAACGGCAGAAAAGAAAAGGTTTTTTGCATCGGATTGTTACCGGTGACGAAAAGTGGATCCATTATGACAATCCAAAGCGCAGAAAGTCATGGGTTAAGCCCGGCGAACCATCAACATCAGTGGCAAAGCCCAATATCCATGGCTCAAAGCTCCTGCTCTGTATTTGGTGGGATCAGAAGGGTGTCATATACTACGAACTGCTAAAACCGCATGAAACCGTTACTGGAGATCTCTACCGACGGCAACTGATGCGCTTGAGCCGTGCATTGAAGCAAAAACGGTCGGAATACTTCGAAAGACACGATAAAGTCATCTTGCTGCACGACAATGCTCGCCCACACGTTGCAAAACCGGTAAAAACATACCTGGAAACACTTAAATGGGAAGTGCTACCGCACCCGCCGTATTCTCCTGATATTGCACCTAGCGACTATAATAATTTGTACTCCCAATAATCTGTGAGAGCTTGAAGTAGTCGTTTCATTTAACAACTTTTGCTCCCCGCTATTTTCTTTCGTTTTTCTTCTTCTTCATTTTCTTTTTATCGTATCGTGTCCGATCTCGACGTAATGAAACTTAAGGAGATTCTCCACCTTAAAAAAGTGAAAGAGATGTAATATAACAATTAAGTGAACGCAGGGTAATTATTATCTGCGATTGGAATATACCTTACACACTTCAATACGCAATCTAACTCGTCGTTAAATTCGCTCGTATACGCATACGTTCACGCCAATCAAGTCCAGATTGGATAGTATACCTTTAAATTCATAATAAATCTAGAAGAATGTATCAATTACAACGAGTACAAAACCGTAAAAAAAAATTCATCAATTTTTGAAACAAGAACAGATACAGCATCACATTCTGTACAGAATGGCCCTGTATCATAAAAGAGTATGGCCCTCAAAAGAGCTTGACCCACAAAAATGTTCTGTATCACAGAAGGGTCCTGTACTACAAAAAAACATAGCCCACAAAAGGATTTGATCCATGGAAAAGCATTACAACAAGACCCTGTAACACGGAAGAACCCACAGAAAAACACAGTCCACAGAAGGACTCTTTACCACTGAAAGGTCTGGATTTCAGAAAGACCCTGTATTACCATATATTACAACCCCCGAATCTCCCAAGAAGACCACAACAGAAATTCCTTACTCAATAATAATGACAAAAAATTAGAAGATTCGGTACTGTCTCATTGTCGCACACACACATACACATGCGCGCGCGCACGCACGCAAGCACGCATGTATGTACACACGCAATATAAATAAAACTAGAAAAGCTTGACCCATGGAAGAGCCTGCCCTACAGAAGAGCTCTGTGCCACAGAAAGGCCTGGGCTACAGAAGGCCCTACAAAAGGGTGTCCCACAGAAGGGCCCTGTACCACAAAAAGACCTGGCCTACAGAAGAACTTGAAAGAAACCATGAAAGGGCTTGGCCTACAGAAGTATTCTGTTCCACAGAAGGGCTCTATACCGCAGAAGGGCTTACAGATAAGCCCTGAATTACAGAAGTGCCCAGCATGTTTGTTGACAGCAAACGGAAGAGCCTGATATGTAAATCATCCAGGTTACTGGGCTTCATGGTTTACAATAGTCGAAAGCTCGCCGGTCACTACCTCAAGACCAAGTCCTTCATCTTCGATCTAATCGCACTGCTGCTCGATTTATTCTAGATAATCCTCGGCAACAATCCAATGCTGAGATTTCTTCGATTCTTCAAAATCTACTGGGTGTACAATTATTATTACATGGTGGAGTGCACGATTTATTCAAATTTCTGGCGTGTGTTGAATTAATTCGGTTGCTTTTACTATCTTTTGAACGAAACCGAAAGTTTCCAAGTTTGGGTGTACCCGTATCGGCCCGGCGAGTATGCTACAATGACCAGAAAATATCTCAGTTTTGGTCTACCCTGACGCTGGTAATCTGCCCACGCCCGAGACCACGCCGAATGTATATCACACAGGTGGTACATGTACGATTCAGAAATATGCTGTGTTATTTCCATAAAGGAGATAACTCTATTCTGAATACAGGTGTTCACAATACGCCGAACAGAAACGAAGACAGGATGTATATGCGCTTCATTTGGAAAAAAGTATATCGTATTTTTATTTTATTATGTCCTTTGTCATCGATATTTTTTTGCAAATCTAATGCAATATTTGCATTACTCCAGGGAATAAAACTGCACCGATCAGAAAAAGGTTCATCAATTTTTGAAACAAAAACAGATACAGCATTATATTCTGTACCATAGAACGATCCTACTACAGAAGGTCCAGGGCTATAGAATGGCATGGCCCAGAAAGCCTTGGTTCACGGAAGGGCCTGATTTACAAAAGTACCCTGTATCACATAAGGGCCCTGTAACACAGAAGAAGTCCAAAAAAGGCCCTTTACCAAAGAAAGATCTGAATTATAGAAGGGACCTATACCACAGAAAAGCCTAGCCCACAGGAGAGCCCTGTATCATACAATCCCTCAAATCTTCCAGACATCATGCTGCATCCAATAATAATGATAATAAAGTCAGGTGACGGTACTGTTTCATTATTACACAAACACGCATGCACGTACGTGTATTAGCCCACAGAAGGGTCCTTTACCACAGAGATTTATTTTCCAAGGACTATCGTTGTGAGAAGACATATGCACCGTTATTAATAGATTATCGTTCTACCAATATCTCCGTTAGCCATATTACAAATAAAGAAAAAGACACAATAGTGGAATAGACCTATTGAAGATACCGCTATAAAAAAAAGCGTTATTGCACTCTACCTTCAGGGTAACGTGGAAAAGTGTACAGTATTAGAAATTAAAATATAAGTGACTGAAAAAATCTGAAAATCTGAAATGACTTTTTCGAACTCGATTTCCAGATCTCAATATCGATTGCACATTAATATTATACATCAATATCAATATTATATTGAAACCTCATAATACCGCTCGGAGTTCTGAATATATAGAAGCTATATAGAAGTAAACCCCACTTCCAAACTGAAAATCCAGAATCGTTGCGATATCATTTCATCTAGCTTCAGTATGCGTTTTAAGACTATATTCGATATGCAATTTATAAAACTTTAAAATATATTTAAGATTTAAATATATAATATTATGTATTTAAATCTTAAATATATTTTGCGCGAACACGTCGCGACTAAGGAAGCAGCTGCTATGTTTCTTCATGTGAGCGAAGATAATTAGAGGACTCTGGGTTAAAATAATTAAGTCTATTTAACTCTACCACAGAAGGGCCTGGCCTCAGATGGTGTGCCGCTTTTTTCGTGCATGCGCGTCGGTAGAGTCACGTGAACCAACAACTCGGGCGTGTATATTATGGACGTGAAAGTCTAGTTTTGGAGGGTTCAACGGAGGCAGAAGGTTAGGCAAGTTTTAAGTAAGTATAAATTTATTTATTTATTATTAATATTTATATGAATCCTAATATTGCCAAAAGAGCTATTAAAAAACGCAAAAGTAGAAATTTTCAAACTTCATGGCTAGATGAAGATATTTTTAAAGGATAGTTGGCTTCCATTCAGTTAAAAATAAAGCGCTTTGCACGGCATGCAACTCAATCATCAAACAGATTTAGTAAGGCATTCACACTAACGGTCAAGCATATTAAAAATATAAATTCTTGACCATCAACACCATCTAGTGACAAAAAACCGCGGATACTTTTTAGATGACCCAATAATAAAATGTTATGCTCGTATCATATTGATTCTGGATCGGGTCGCGAGCGAAGAGGAAGATGACGAGCACTGTGTAACATATAGTAAGTCAAGTAAGATCGTGGTCGGTCTTACTCAAAGCTAATAAAAAATATCGCCCTAAATCTATCATGAATTCATAGAGGGCATTCTTTATGCTTGATGTATTATCAAGGAAGATTCAGTTGTCATTGAACTTTCTTAAGAGAATCACATTAAGCGCCATGAGTACCAAATACGCATCACGCTATGAAGCTGTGTTCCTCTGTACTCACCCAAAAATGTCACAATTAGTGATTGCTAAATATATGAAAAAGTCGAAATCATTTGTACAGAAGTGAGTGCAGCGATATAATGTGACAAAAAATCGATGATTTATCGGAACGTGGCTCGATATGCAAAGTGGACAAAAGAGATGATAAAAAAATAGTGAATCTATTTTCGCGGAATCCTGGCTTAACACTGCGTCAAGCAAAATTGAAGTAGAAAGATGTATTTAGATGTATCGTACGAAACTATTCGAACCTATCTCAAAGCTAATAACATGAAATGGTGCAACACCACGCTGGTCGACTATGCTCTTACTTGACTTACTGTAAGTCTATTGTGGCAAGATTCGATTGATGTACGTTAAACCTTTTAATGACGATCGAACAACAATCCCTAAATATCACGGATAGTGTCCATACGGACAGTCAAGAGACGGACGTGGATGCATGTGATCAAGTATATAACCCATTCTCAGCCCATGCCACAGCTAAAAATAATTCAATGTCAACGACCTACTCTATGTTCTTATTTCTTATTCTCTACAGATGGACTCTGTACCACAGAAAGTAATGCTACGTATCTTTTTCTTTGGTAACTCTTGGAAACTTTTTTTTGGAAACTCTTGTTTCTGTATTGATTACTGTTTGTATATTTCTATCTATATTTCTGTATCTTCGTTCCAATGAATAACTTAATTTGTTAATAGATTGTTAATAGATTAGGAAAAAATTTTATACATGAAATGACAACATTTTTTTACTCGAATTACAACTTTTAAAAATGAAACTACTAAACTGTCCAAACTCCCTTTCATTATATGTGTTTGTATCCTGATAGCAAAGTTGCGGAGATATATTTTGAGCAGAGCCTACTACCTACTAATTTTTGATTACAGGAAGGCAATAAATTATATATAGAATTTGTATTATCAGACATTGTTAACAAACTGCTATCAAAGATATGACAAAGCTTTTTGATATGCCAGCAAATTGGTGATAGAAATCGAACAGAGTTTGCTGATAACTTGACAAATTGGCAACAAAAATCGAGTAGATTAGAGTAAAGATCTGTCATTTTTGTACACGGCATTGCCATGAGATGGACTTGCTTTTTATAAGAAGAAATTGGCCAGGAATCCTATAAAAATTAGCGTATGTAAATCGAATAGGTAAATCTCCTAGAAATTCCCAAGCTCTTTCGCAGTGTGTTTTCTGAATCTCTAAATTCTTTTTTGACTATTTTATAATTTTCTCATGTGTGTGTGTGTGTGTGTGTGTGTGTGTGTGTGTGTGTGTGTGTGTGCGCGCGCGCGCGTGTGTGTGTGTGTGTGTGTGCAAAATTTCTTATAAGAAATCAGGTCGATTTAAATGAAATGATACATCTTGTTCGGTTTCTACTGCCAATCAGATTATGTTAGCAGGCTTTGCTCGATTTTAGCTCGTAATTTGCTGTCAGATTATGTCAGCAGATTCTGCTCGGTTTTTGTCAGCAATCTGCTGGTAAAACATGTCAGCAGACTTTGTCGACAAATCCATAGCCAAATGCGGGCATAGATAGCTATGATTTTGCAATCAATGGCTATGTTTCAAAATGTACTGCCAGTAAAATCTTTTTTCCTCCTTTTGTTCTTCCTACCTTTTCTATTTTTTCTCGCTTCTTGTCTCGTATTTTTTCTTTCTTCTACTTCTGCACCTCTTGGACCGCCGATATCTTCAGTTCACTGTTGCTGATCGCTTAGACATGGCGCGGTTACACAATAACAATGCCGACGATGCCGACAATGTAACAGTAAACATGCTTCTTGAGCTTGGTGACATATTCATATGTGTCACAATCTTGTGAGCACATCCGCAAATGTATCAATTGCGTCACTGTTCTTCTTTGGCGAATCTCTAGGCCGATGGCTGAAATTGATGATTACAAAGGTATTTAATTCTAGTGAAGGCTTTACTAGCAGGACAATCTCTCTGTAACTCTCTTGGTTGTTCTTGGAACCCGATTGGTGGCAATCGGCGTTCCCGATTCTTCCGCAAGTTCTCCTCCTCTTCAGGAATTTGTTGAATAGGATCTTGACACAACTACAAATTTTTATAAATTGTTTATTCCATCGATTTACGTACATGAAAAAGAAACAATTTTGCTGAAGTATAGTCTAATCATTTGGCGAAATATACCTTATATACAAAAATAATTTTATTTTAAAATTAGAACACTCAAACATTAGAATGTCAACATTTTTTGTAATATTCCACATCCTGTTCAATTTGTGTAAAATTATTTTATTGGTTTAATCAACTTGTTTTTAAATATGTATCTAGCTAAATTTTTTAATAATACAAGCAAAATTCTTTCTAGAAAATTCATTTTAAATAATACATTTTCGAAATCAGACTGTTATAATGTTACTTTAGATAAAAAATATGATATGTACTTTATGTCGAATATATAGTTAAGCTACTAACCTGAATTCGCATTTTCATCGATTGCATATGGGAACGTTTGAGAGTGCCTGTGTGTTGCCGTATCCTCACCACCCTCATCAGTTTATTGAGAGAGGAAGTTGTCAAAGAACGGAAGACACTTCTATACAAATGAATTAAAATTCGAAATACTATAGTATATTTAATACTTCCATAGTAGTTTGCAATTTACAAAGTTCGTTACAAACCAGAAATTGAGAACGAACCGCTGACCATTGAGTATAAAGAGGCAGAGACTGATACACTTCCGATAGTTCCGGTTTCCCATGTGCTAGTAGGTCCAGGTACACCGGCGGTAACTCCTGTTCCCATGTTATACTCTGATCCCTTACGGAAAAAAAACTATTAATGCATAGTAGTGCACAGTAGTGACACTGCTAACATTTAATAGTATCACTATAGTAATACTACTGACAGTAGTATTACGAGTACTTCTAATACACTATAGTATCACTGTTGAGTCAACAGTAGCATTACTACTGCAGTATATGCCGACATATGACGTAACATAGAACTATTTTCAATAATTTTAATACAAAATTTATTAGAGTAAAAAATACATATTAGGTGTTGGAATTAATTCGTAGCGTTTTTAATGAAAGAATGTTATTTATTTCACATGAGCATTAAAAAATACATTAATGAAAGTACTTCCCATCACTTGTAAAACGCTACGAATTAATTCCAACACCTAATATATATCGTCAGAGCAATTAGTATTATTTCATCTTATAGAAATAATATTTTACAGTACTATTAAAAACAAGTTGTTATTATAGGTATATCTTCATTAATTGTATTATACATTACAATTATTATTTAACATTAATTATTTTTTCTGTACGTGTTTCGTTTCTTTCAGAACATCTTTGACGAAATGTATTGCAACTATATGTTCATCCTAGTGAGAAATGATAATGGAATCCATGTCGATTCGACGTCGAAATCATCAAATCGACGTCGACTCGATATCGATTTTATTGTCATTTCTCACTGGAATTAACATTATAGGTATTCGTGGAGATGTGTATTTGGCTGGATAATCGCATGGGATCAGCATCATCCCACACAGCACACTTTAGCCTGAGAATCCATATTGACAAAGCGATCCCGTAGATATCCGAAGAAAATATCATAAAACATCGTAGGATATCCTATTAATATCTTAAGATATTTGTCATATTCAAATCCTTCTACCACGCAACACAGTTTCTCCAAGAAATGTTCTAAGAATGTCTCAAAGTCACAGCAAAGATTTGCAATTGGAGAGTGTCAGAACTAAAAGATAGAAGTAAAGAATCGTTACTTCGGACAAAATACTGCATACGAATTAAGATATATATCTCATGAAGCTTACAGATTTTTATTATATTAAATATTATAATAAGGCTGTATTCGAAAACATTACCCGGATGCCCCCCTGTATTATTTTATCCTTATTTAACATTGGTTGAACAAAGACAAAACGATACATAGAGATAATAATTCCGAACGCAGTCTAAGAATATATAAATTATTACAATACAAGATATGACATATATTATTATATATTTCACATTAATCTTTTTTAATTTCATTATGTAATAATGAGATTATAACATATTTTTCGCTTTCATAATATGATATCCTAAAACATTTCCCTTTTATTTTAGATAACAATCACATATATTATACATACATGCATATATACTCGTACTTTGACTTAAAACTCTCTCTATCTCGTTTTAAAACCGAAAAAAGATAAGAACAAAGAAAGTTTTAAGCCTCGCTTAAAATTAAAGTAACGTTGGTGCAATCGCCTAGTTTCGCGCCTTAAAATCCTACTGTAGACGCTGCCGTTTTATAACTCGAAAAAAGTACTCAATATATACAAATTTTATTATAGTGTTTTGAAAACTCTCGAGGCAAGCTAGTATGATTTTACTTAGCTAATGTATGATTTTACCTGAAACTACTGTGATGTCAACAATCAAGGATTGTGAGAAGGAATTATACTGCAGTTTTTCATATTTTATTCATATATCATAAAGAAAACCAATTTTTCAAGATCATATGAAGATTATCTTTATTTAAAAAAAAAAATGGAATTATTGAAGATTATGGAAGAAAGAGTATGAAATAAATGGAATATATCGATCTTGAAAATCCACATTTCAAATATTAAATATAACTTACTTGCAATAATTCGCTATTTAAGTTTCCATTATGGTACCATGTCATAGTCAGTAGAGTGGGAGCCGAGCTCTGTCCAGACTCCATTGGAAAAGCAACCCCCCGCCGCGAGACAACCACTCTGGAAATGGAACCACCCTGGAAATAATATATCAATACCATCACATTGCGCAGCGACGTCGATCGCCATGACATCACAGGGCCACGCCCATAATTCGTGAAACGAATTTATAACATTTTAATATGTATATAATACTTGTATGATATTATAATCATTAATTTTAATACTTTGTTCTATTGTAATTATATCTATTACTTTATCAAAATTTTGTGTATTTCCGGCTTTTTATATACATATAAAATTTTATACATAAAATAAATAAAAATAATTCTTCTTCTTCAATTTTAGCTTATTTATAATGTATTTTCTTTTTATTTTGACACATAGTGATGTATAATATTTGCTGTGATATCACAGTTACCATTGATAACTTTCGGTTATGTCCTTTCAACATACGCTCGTGAAACGAATTTATCAAGAATAAGATTTAATCAACAATAAAATTATTGATATTTTCCATTTGATTATGTCCAAAAAAAAAAAAAAAATTAGAAGGACTTACCTGTTATGACCATAGAAAAATTAATCCCGCGAGCGTATAGGCATGCGCCACCTTCGCCGGTTCAGCACATACTCTCTTGCCTCCGTCGCGCGTCGTTGGGAAAGCAACCCCATCGCGAGCCAACCCCACTGGAAATGGGGAATCGCCCTGGAAATAACACATCGATACTGTTAGATCGCACTACTGCGCAGCGATGTCGAATCGATCGCCATCACGGCATCGACGCAAGCGTCGCGATTACTGTGAATAAATGTCGTTCATCTCAAATATCTTCGCCAAGAGAGTCTAGATGAATGAACTTTGCTTTCTGAGAAGCGTCTAGAAAATCTCTAATGTATTGTACTCATATTTTTATAGTAATAAAATATAAATGTTCAAAAAATGAAGATCATACAATGTATTGTACAAAAACGAAATTATACACTGGTATTTGTTGACTGGCTAGTAAATTAGATAAGACTCTTAAATAGCCGTTATGTATTTTATTTATTTTGTGAAGAGAATACAAAGAATGTTTTCAGATAACTTCGTATTTTTCCAGGTAAATGTTGTAAATTGTGTTTTATAAAAAGTATTAATTGTTATTAAAAATGACCTTACATTATACAAATTTTTTTCACAATTTCTGTGTCCGTAGCGAGAATATAAAACTAGTTTGAATAATATCATTAACGCATGTATGCAATATTTATTTTTTTTACAAAAAAAGTATAAATAAAGTATTCTTTAAAATTATGCCTTTTTAATGTAAGTTATTTGAATTTAGCGATGAGAAATCATATTTTAAAAAAGAATTTCATTGAAGATACTGTAATTTAAGCTGTAAGTCACAGTACCAGGTATATAAACTTCGAATTTGCCTTTTAATGATGACATAAATCAGGGTGCACTTCTGATTGGTTATTTGGAGCTACTATGCGCGTGAGCATACCTTTGTCTTTACATCCTGGTACCATATTGATCAATTTTCGGGAGCTATTATGCGCATGAGCATATCCTTGCCTTTATACCGTGATACCGTATTGATCAATTCAAGTATTTTGTACTAAAGCAGAGAAACCTGAGAGTGGCCATGCCCGAGATTTAACGAAATTTCGGTCAGTTTCGGTAAAAAATCTGGGTTTCGGTTTCGGCAGAAGTTAAGAGAAAATTTCGGTGGGTAAACCGAAACTATATAAGTTGCAACGCGCCGATGAGCGTTTAAAAATTAATTGTTTTTATTAATTTATTGATTGAATTTAAGACAACTTGAGTACAAACTTTGATGTGATTCTAATACCTAACAACTATGATTTGATTTCATTAAAAGTTGAGGATGTAATATTATTATATTAGGTGTTGGAATTAATTCGTAGCGTTTTACAAGTGATGGGAAGTACTTTCATTAATGTATTTTTTAATGCTCATGTGAAATAAATAACATTCTTTCATTAAAAAACGCTACGAATTAATTCCAACACCTAATATTATTATAGTTAGAAATTTTAATAAAATCTTATTTTTTAAGAATACATAAATTTGTCATAATTTCTGAAAATCATACGGTCTCTGTAAAATTAATGCAAAAATGTCGATTTCAACTTCAACTAAAAAAAATGTGACTTCGTTAGCTTCTCTCTCTCTCTCTCTCTCTCTCTCTCTCTCTCTCTCTCTATTAAGACTTATCTAGGTTTATAGTCGAACGACAGGGGAATACTCGACTGTAGTTAATTGGTTAATTCTTACATTCTGATCGGTTTAAACCCTTGATGAAAACTAGGCCAATGTTAACACATATAAAATATTATAAACGATAAAAACAGAACATAATATATTGTAAAATCATACTTCACTCTTTCTAACAAACGATGGTGACATTAACCGATTGAAATCCTGATTCTATTTCCTAAATATTGTATTTAGTGGATTTCCTTTAGTTGTAAATCAAGGTAACGGAGAAGTCGCTACTGATGTGGGAATAAGTGACTTGATTGATGAGTCAAATTCTCAAGACAAGCCCACGCTTGTCGTGTGATGTGATATAAGAGGTAATGATCGCTACTTTTCTTGTAACTGGTACTTTTCTTGTAACGATGAATCTTTATTACTCGAGCTCGAATGAATATGACCGTACAGGATGAGCGCCATAATCTATCTGTTCTCTTATTTTTTCTCTGACGCTGCTTGTAGGCAACTCGCAACCTACAAAATCCCTAGGCTTTCTACACTCGCTGCGCTAGTGAGGTATTGAGAATGTAGTTCCCTACACTGAGCGATACCTTCGTGACATTTAGCCTCAGCAGGTGCTGACATCTGACAGTTCCGCTTGACAGGACATCGATCTATATAAGCGTATGCCGGAGCAGAGAATTCATCTTTCGCTCTTCGCCATGCGGTAAAGTAACTCGCGAAAATCGGTCTAGTCGCAACTTAAAATTGGAACAAAAGTGCTTAGAATCGGAGCAAGATATCCGGAACCTTGAGAGCTCAGATCAGCCCGTTGAAGCATAGCTTCTTGAACACGATAAATCTGTCTACCTTCGGAGTAACTGGCGAAGGGAGAAAAAAAAACCGTGGTACTATAGTGGTCGGACGATAGTTTTAATATATTTTTTCACGAGATTTTCTCAAGAGTCATTGTTATAAGCCTACTCATAAATATTTGTGTAAGTCGCGTGCGAGAATCCTTGGAGTATCTTCATAGACTCAGACTGTACAAAGAAACGTGAATAAAGTGAATAATGTTCTCAAGATAGACAATCATAGCAGAAATCTAATCTCTAATCGACCGTCCTCCCAGCAAACGAGAATTGAAATGAATTGAGATGGATTCAGATTTTCAGAAATATTGATTCACAAATATTGAAATGAATACTTTTCAATTCTGAATGCATTTTTATTCTGAATGCATATTTATAGGAATTGCATGGAGCATATCTCTAATGCCTTTCAATCTAAAAATAATATTAGCTTTTTCTGTGCACACAATTGTGAATATTGTTCAATTCAAAATTTTGAATAAGAAATACAGTTTTTCAATCCAATTGCATCCAATTGAATCCAATTAAATCCAAAAAAAGTATTCGCTATTTAAAATACGCATTTGGATAGAAAAAAATTTCAATCTATTTTAATCCATTTTCGTTTGCTGGGTTTCCATCCAGACAATCAAGGTTTTCACTAGTTACAAATTCTATTTCCTACTTAAGAAAGAAGACTAGAAGCGTTTCACAAAAATTCAAAAATTTGAAAATTTAAAAATTTGAATTAAAAAAACTAGCCTCAACCTTATAAGTTTTACGTAGTGACGACGCGGTGGCGAGAGAGGCAGAGAGCGAGTGAGGCAGCAAGAGTGGGGGGGAGGAAGCCGCTGATGTACCTGGGTATCCAGGCAAATAGTTTGCCTGGATGTCCAGGTACACCAGAGACTTTCCACTTCCACTCTTGCTACCTCACTCGCTCTCTACTTCTCTTGCCACCACGTCGTCACTACGTAAAATTTCAAATATTTTTTTAATTTTCCTTGCTGATAAAAAAGTGGAATTTGTTATTGAACGATAGATTTTATCATATTTTAAATGAATTTATGGATTTCAGAAGTTTCATCTCCAGGAAACCCTCCTCCTTTCCTATACTGTGAGCATCCTCCTTACTAGTTTGTTCAGTATTTTCATTTTTGATTGTCGTAATCAATTATCTCTGGGAAGATATATATGAAGAACTGATTGCTTTATATTGATATTCATCACTGTGCAATTGAAAATTTTCACTCTACGAGGACATTTCGTGACTTGCCTTTGGCATGCAGCCAAGAATCAATTTATGGAATTTTGAAGAACCAATATTAACATGAGACAGTCCTTTTAACTGGAAAATCCTTGGAAATTATTTATTCCACGATTGTATCAGGGATTGGTAAGTGTACAGGGTTAAAAGATCACTTTTCATTTTTCTATTTTAAGGAATATTTCAATTCATTACTTTACTTATTTTAAGAATTTTATATTTGCCTAAATTTACTTACATCAACTATTCTTGTAAATTAAAAATAAAAAGAATATTTTCTATTAATCCTCGTTATTTCTTTAATATTTTTATTCTTTTATTCTTAATATTAATCAATATATTATTGTTAATTTGCTCATTCATTATTATACTGTCTGTTAAATCATTGATAATATTGCAATTTTTATATTTCACTATTACTTAGTTATATACCGTATATTAATTAATGGTAATTTATCTACATTCCATCATTTTGTTAACTATCAATTTAATATTCACTTTTATCAGATATCATATGTTGGTTATGCGTGATTTTTATTGTGATCATATATGCGCTCATTTTATTCTCAATTGTATATACTAAATTGAGACGGAAAGTCCTTTACCAATTTTCGCAATAGTTAATGAGATATTAATATCTAAAGATTACCAAATACGCGCGTCCACCCGGCCTACTACCAAGTGTACGCTCATTGCTAGCTCGACACGCGAGCCGCGAGGAGTGGCGATGGGTTGGCAAGCACCCCGTTCGAGTCATGACGTCAGGTTTTTGGGATCCCAAAGCGCCAACTTTCAGCGCCCAAGGCGCTACTACGCGCCAACAGATGATGAAATTTTCTTTATTTTCTTTATTTTCTATTTTTTGTATTTTTGCTTTGTATATCAATCTGATGAATCTGAGCTTTAACGTCCGTGGCAAAGGAGAGCGTGATACATCAATATATCACATTATCGCATAATATCACATTTATTATCAAATATATATTAGTAATATCTTATAATATCACATATATTATCATTTAATATATATTAGTGTGTTGTAATATATCCAATATATTATCATTTCGTATCAAACATATACCTATATCAATTTCAATACAAAAGTGTACACTCACTGATTAAAATGTTGCAACACTTTTTTTTAAGAAGGTTCGGAATGCAGTCTGCTCATCGAGCGATTGATCCTTGCTTATGGATCCATAACAAACCCATTACAAAAAAAGTGTTGTAACCTTTTAGTCGGTGTACAACTCACAGATTAAAAACCGCTCTCATATAAGATATTCTTTTTATTTCATTCATCGCCTCTACGACATACAGATCATCGCTATCTTCCTTATTTTCTACATCAGTCTTCTTATACAAGTACATAATATTGTTAAACTTCTTTTTTATTAATTCCTATAATAACTTCTTTAGATAATTTGTCGTTCTACATTTTATATTTTATATCACTTTTTGATACAGATGCTTTTACTTTACGATAATATTTATAATACTCTACTTCAAATTCATTTGATTCCATGTATACAAGTTTTTCAGTGTCAACTGAACATTTTTTATAATATTATTTATATTTTCTACAAACAAAAACTTTAAAATTTTTCTAGCTATAACAAATACACTTTTTATGTCCTCAATCGATTTCTACATAATTTAATTGGAAAATGCAATTTACTTTATTTAATTCGTAAAGAACTAGTTTAAGAATGATCAGATACAAGTAATTAACTTCGTCATGTAATATTCCGTTTAGCATTCTTGCTGTGTAACATTTTTTTTGTTAACAATTACAAAATATGTTTTTAGTTCATTGTTCTAATAACACATTTATTACGTTATATCTGCACAATCAACGTGTAGTACACAACTGTACGAAATTGTGAAACGATTTCACCATTATTTAAAATATCGTATAATCTTTGATATTCTATTTTTCTACTGAACTGTGACTGAATCATGCGTAAATTTCTCCATAAAGAAAATCTAAATTTGATGTTAGCCGTTTTAGACGATGCATTATCAAGCCGATTAAGCGAATGACAAATACAATGGCATAAGATTTAACGTATCGTTATATCTTATTACGCATCTATGATGCCGTGGAAGAGTAATAAAATCTTCTCTTTCTTTTTATTTTCTCTGTATCATTCATATTCAATAATTCATTTACATCGTGAAATTCTACAGATTTATCATCACTTTCGTGTTTTTCAAAAGTTCTAAAAATTTATAAGATTATGTATTAAAAATATGTAACGCAAGAAATATCGTAACTCGGTAATACAAATATGTAATAAAATATATACAGCAAATATATACAGTATTATGAAACATATCGAAATGTCTTAACGAAATTTATACCATTGTCAGTTGCAACATATTTTATTTCACTTATGATATTAAAAAAATGAGAATAGCTTTTATTAAAATATCATATTTTCTTTTCTTTCACTCTTCGACAAGTTAATAGTACTTTGTAAGGTTTGAGAAAATTAATCCAATGAACTGTAATTCCCAAATAACTTCTACGGAGAATTAAAATTTTAGTTAATTAAAGAAACATAAAAAAAGAGATACATTCGTAAAAAATTAAAATATTAAAAAATTGTGTCTTTTAGCTTTGTTTTATAAATCTACTGTAGTAGATACAATTTTAATTTCAGCTAACTTATCTACTCTAACATTTTTCGTTTTTAGATATCCTTTATCAATTTCTATTGTATATCCCACATGATATAATATAAATTTCAATAAAACAAATTTTTTAATAATATAAATATAATATAAATATAATATAATATAATATAAAGCCGTATTAATACCTAATTAATATTTAATTGCCCTTATTTGAAAGTCTATAGTTCACTTTAAATATACAAGATTTTGAAATAGATTCAGTGCTAGCAGTGTGTATTGAAATATGACCTACATTATTCATTCATATAATATTATTAATACATTAATATTTTTATATAAAATATTTTAACTTTAAGAAATTATGGACTTTTTATTTGGAATTAAAAAAATCTGTACTATCGACATTGATCGAGTGTTATGTCGGTACAGCCAAAGCAGTTGATAATATCAAACTCTTCAATTACCACCGAGCCCTCGGGGACCTTTTTGATAGTTATGAAAATTTACTCAAGGTTGACGATCTTTAACGTATCTCGTCGGTGACATGAGCTTCGAAAAATTCGATCGATAGTGACAATAGCAGAAAATAGTGGCGGTGAAAATTGCTGGAATTCCTTTCTTTTACGCGTCTTATGAGAATATAATGGAGAGACTTGTAACATAAGGTGGCTGTATTCGCTCGACAAGACATCAGATCGTACGAGATGTAATAATTTTTACGTGACACGTTTGTATTCTCGTCACTTTCATCGATCAACATTACTTTTGCACACATATGTGTTCCGCTAACACATTAAACGAGTTTTACTCCTTTCACATTATTCTCTCACATCGTATCGCTGCTCAACTAAATGCGATCGACACGTGCGGCTGCTGCAAACTCTGTGAAGAGCTGTTGAGCGGAATCTCGTTGTTGGTTACAACACGCAGTCACAGGCGAGTAGCAAGTCGCTGATGTTGTGACAATTGTAATTTGTTTTGACGGCAGTCTGGGAAGTTTGGCACGAGTGTACCTAGCGTGCTCAACGAAAATGAGTTCAAATCATCATCTGAATTCATCATCCGGCGAGATAAATCATATTCACTTTGTCTCTGAGGATATCGAGGCATTGTACCTGTCTGAGGAGTATGCAGATGTAACTTTAGTAGTGGCAGGTCAAAAATTCCGTTGCCACAAACTTATTCTTGCCGCACGTAGCGAATACTTTCGTGCTCTGTTGTTCGGAGGTATGAAAGAGTCGACCCAGAGTGAAATAGAATTAACTGTATCTTCGTTGCACGCTTTCAAAGGCTTGCTCAAGTACATTTATACCGGCCGGATGTCTCTCACTAACGAGCGGGATGAGGTAACGCTCTTTTGAATCATCTTTTAGCGAATTCAGTTACTTGCATTACACTAGTTGCTTTCTATTTTCACATAAGTGATACGAAGTCTGAATTTGTATATTTTATATTGAGATAATATTACTTGCTTTCTTTGACGACAAAATTATGGTATAATAATATAGGTTTATAATCTCATTTTTAATGTGAGTTAACAATTCAGTAAGCACATAGTCTTTGGCTTATACAGATTGTAAGTAAAAACTCAGTTGAATTTTATTTGTCACAGTGAAAAGGAATGTACATTTAACTGAGTTATGACGTCAAATGAGAATTATCTAAGTTTTGAAATAATTAGAAAGCAACTACTAGATTAGTGAAGACTAATGTTCATTTTTACCAATGCAGATTAACTTTAATCTCAAATAATAGTTTCAATTATTCTTTATTGTTTTCTTATTTTGAGAATTAAGAAAAGATAAAAGGTATGTTAAACGAAGATTAAAGTTAATCTTCATTGATAGAAAAGACATAAGACTCAGTTTTATCAATGTAAGATTAACTTTAATCTCAAATAATACAAATACAAAATCAATTATTATGCTACTGCATTTAGATATAAAACAGTTTTTTAATACACACTGATCTAGTATAATACAAATGACTGAATTAATTATTTAAGGACAAAAAAATGATCTATTTTTTATTTTGCTTTGATTTTCTTTGTTACAGGTCATTCTTGATATCCTAGCTTTAGCGCATTTATATGGATTTATGGATTTAGAATCAGCTATATCTGATTACCTTAAAGAGATATTAAGCATAAAGAATATATGTTCAATTCTGGATACTGCATTTTTATATCATATGGAATTTCTAACTAATGTTAGTATTGTGTATGCATCCTTATTTTGTAACTTCCGCCTAATGTATATATTGTAACTTATATATGTAATTAAAATCTATGATAATTTATCAATTAGTATTTATGTGACTCAATTTCAGGTTTGCTTCGAATACATGGACGTGCATGCATCCGAAGTTGTACAACATGAGAGTTTTCTACATTTGAGTTCAGCTGCTCTAACTGAATTGATTTCCAGAGATTCTTTCTGCGCGCCGGAAATAGAAATTTTTTCAGCTATTCGATTGTGGGTTAATAACAACCCCGATGTTGATTCAACCGAAGTGCTAGGTAATTTTCATATAATTCGATGATTAAGCAATGTAATTTTTTTTTCCCCAAAATATGAAGCTATTTAAACACGTATGATTTTTACAGCTCAACTCAGATTGAGTCTGATTCCGCTGTCAGATCTTCTAAGTGTAGTAAGACCGTCTCAATTAATATCGCCAGACGCACTGTTGGATGCAATCGCTGTACAGACGCAAACACCTGATTCAGAACTTCCGTATCGTGGCCATTTGCTCATCGACGAAAATGTTGCTGATTCGTCTCTTGATGCTCAAGTATTACAAGGAGAAATGCGTAGCTATCTACTTAATGGTGATGTTCACAATTATGATATGGAACGTGGTTACACAAGGCATACCATATCTAACACGGAAGAGTATGGAATTCTCATTAAATTAGGATCACAGTATATTATAAATCATATAAAAATGTTGCTATGGGATTTAGATTTGCGATCTTATTCTTATTATATAGAGGTATGAATATTTTGCCACAATAATAAAATATTACGTATATTGTACAAATATATAAACAGATCTTTTTTATCTTATTATTTTAATATGATATTTTATTAAAGGGATCTATGAATCAAAAGGATTGGGTCATGCTTGTCAATTACAAAGATTACTATTGTCGCAGTTGGCAGTATTTATATTTTGAACCAAGGGTAGTGCTTTATATTCGTATTGTAGGAACAAATAATACAGTAAATAAGGTGAGTTTTCTGGACTATTAATATTTTAATAAATATTACATTGTATGTGTATATATATGTATATACATATATATATATACACACACACACACACACACACACACACACACACACACATATATATATATATATATATATATATTGGGTCATCTAAAAAGTATCCGCGGTTTTTTGTCACTAGATGTGTGTTGATTGTCATATATCTAGTGACAAAGTACCGCGGATACTTTATAGATGACCCAATATATATACATATGTGTAGATCAATTTGATTTATTAATTCTATATTAAAATATTTGTTTATATATTTCAAAAGGTTTTTCATCTTGTTGACTTTGAAGCATATTATACAAATCATACAGAGAAAATTTCACAAGGCTTCATTGTACCCACCAAAAACATTGCTACTACCATGCGAAGTGCGTGTGTCATTGAAGGTGTGAGTAGGTGAGCAAATTTTACTATCTTTACTATAAAATCATATCTAATACACACACGCACGCACGCACGCATAAAAGATAAGTATATTATATATATATATATATATATATATATATATATATATATATATAAAATATACTTATCTTTTTTCAAACTTTATTTTTTAAATCTTAGGTCACGTAATAATTTATTAAATGGAGATACATCTAATTACGATTGGGATAGTGGTTATACGTGCCATCAACTTGGTTCGGGATCTATTTTAGTACAATTAGGCCAGCCATATATGATAGGATCAATGCGGTATGATTCCTACATACTTGTGTGCTTATATATCATGTCACTGCAATTAACTCACTAACTCTCTAACTATTTTCAATAGATTACTACTTTGGGATTGTGATGATCGCTCCTACTCATATTATATAGAAGTATCAGGCAATTCCTGGAATTGGGTATCAGTCGCTGATAAAAGCGAAGAAACCTGTAAATCTTGGCAGACGATACGTTTTGCGCCCCGTCCAGTAGTTTTTATAAAAATAGTAGGTGTTCACAATACTGCAAATGAGGTTTGTACCTAATCAGATTATTTATTTTGATATGTTTTTTTATGAGATGTAACAGATAAATGATTAGAATGTTTGTAGGTGTTTCATTGCGTTCACTTGGAATGTCCAGCGCAAGTAGATGATAAGAATTCAAAATCGCCAACGGACAAAGAAGCACAAACGTCAACATCATCGGACGGTAATAATTCCATACTTCCTCTTCCTCCTCCGCCTCTTCCTGAGGTAGCCACAGAAGCGGTTCACATTGATAGTGATGAGTCGTAATTAAAATAAAGAGTCTGCATAAGACGATGAAACATGAGTAACAGCTCTGACGATTATTTTGTAGTTGCTGCTCTTGTTATATAAGCTAGATGAATGTAAACAATTCGTCGAGTGACCTCAATGCAACTTTTAAGACTGTTCAATAATAATTATCCAATATAAGATTGTAATTAGTCACCTCGTTTTCTTGTTACGAGTTTTAACTTTTATCATCACGCCAATGACTTTAAGTATAAATTATACACATAGCAACTGCCAATTTTAATTAGCGATATAATTAGCCATCTTTTACACAAATGCTTAATATCTGTAATACTACAATAAAGCTATTTCAATATTTATTTTACTTTCTATTTTAGCATATATATATATATATATATATAAAATGTTATTTTTGTATGAAATTATTAATATTTAAAAACATGTTATTTTACGTAATACATCTCTTTTGAAAATATAAAATTTTTGGTATTGCGTGCAAAACTTTTCTTACTTTTTAAATATCAATTGTTCTGGATAAAACAATAAAATATGTCATAAAAGTGCGTTCTGAGAGACGCTGTGTCATTCTATCCTCATTGTTTATTAGACGCAAAATGATGATAGAATGACACAAATAGCGTTAATGATGTTTCCCCAAACACACTTATAATCGAACAATAAATATGAGATCGATTCTAATTACATTAAATTATACTAAATGTTAATCAAACTTTGTATTATAAAATAATATATTCAATAATATAATATGTGCGTTAAATATATATTATATAATATTACATACAATATATAATATATAATATACAATTAATTATGTTGCATATTATATAATATGTAGTAATTATATATTACATATGTGATATTATATAATTATGTTACATTTTATATATTATTAATTAGGTAAGATATCTGTAAATATATTTAGGCCCGTATTCGCAGAACGCGCTTACAATGATGTTAACGCGCTAATATACTATACTTTATGTTATGCATGTTATAAAATTTCAAAAATAAAAGCGCACTTTTATCAATAAAAGCGCGTTCTGAATACGGACCTTAGACTTTGCTCGCATATACTCGTTTATTTGTCAAATTTTCAATTTCTCTTTGCCTTATCTTTCGTAAAATGATATACTACACTAATTTATCCAAGAGATATTAATTTATTAATATCAAATGTATTAAAGTCAAAGAAGATTATCAATCGAATACATATGATTATGATCCTAAAATGAATTAAGATCGTCTATTTCCAATGTTAGCAATATTCTCAAATATTTTACTCTAAAGCATCATGACAAACGAACTAAACGTGATTAAATTGGCAGCTGCTGTGGATTGTTTTATATAGGTATAGAAACTATCTTTAAGTTATTCTATGTTACCAAATATTTTAAGCACGCGATTACCTATTATCAATAATACTCTGTTAAAATAGTGGTGTCTGGTTCTACAGTATTTTTTCGTTGTACAAGTATTTTTTTGTAGAAATTTGCGAATTTAATCTTGTGTACATACGTACAAATAATATTATTTTTCTAGTCTACATATATTGAATGTAGAACATTTTGAAAATTTGATTATAATAAATTATACGAAAGTTTAATTGCAACGATTAATAAAATTCGAATATTTTAGAACTTTTGACTTGTTGAGCATTATTTTGATCATCCTTGACTATTCTTACTCATCAATTCTTCTCTTTTTTTTTCAGGGTGTCCAGCTATCCTTGAATGTTTTTGAATCCTGGAACAATCCTGGAATTTAATGTATCTTGAAAAATTCCTACAATTTCAGGACTGATTTGAAATTTTTGTCATTCTTTCGTTGAAAAAAATTGGAAAAAAGAAAGAAATAAGAAATATTTTCCGCGCGTGCACAAGAAATATGTAATGATAAATTTTGTGATCATTTTAATTAGATGAAGCTTTAAAAGCAACTGCGGACATTAAAAATTAGATTAATAATTTAATGAAGCAATAAATTAATAATTTTATAAGGTAATGTTCGTGACATGTTAATAAAAAGAAAAGTATTGTTTGGATATAAGCCCTCGCTTAAAGATGCAATAATGTAAGTTACTAATAGAAAACTTTGAATTAATGTTTACAATTGTAAAATAGAATATAGCAGAGAGATTATCGTTTGTGTTGAATGTTCGTTTATTTATAAAGCATTAAATAATATTGTTTCAGATTTATTTGCGTTTTAATTAAAATTCATATAGGATTCTAACTTGAATACAAAACATATAAGGAACAGACTTTCAAAATACGTTTTGTCAAAAATTTATAATTTTTAGAAAAGGAGAGAAGGAAAATCACAAGGAAACCACGCCTTACAGAAAATAACAATTTATTGATCAGTAAGATGTAAAATGTTAAACAAAATTGCTAAACTGTTTTTAATAATATTAAACAAATGCATTTGTTTGTTTCTACTTAAATGACATAGTACACTTTGAATGTCTAGACTTTTTTCATAGCACATAAATTAATGATGAAAAAATGCTTTCAGAAAATCTTAGTAACTTAAAATATGAATTTTTCAATACTGAACACTATGCCATTTCTAACTCAAGAAATAAAATTTTGGACAAAATGCATTTTGAAAACCTACTCCTCATATATTTTGCGCAAATCAATAAAAATTAATTAACTGAAATCAATGAAAATTAATTGACTTGGAAGAACCAGGATTTTTACCTAGAATGTCCTGAAATTGTTTTTGAATTGATCAGCTATCGCTGGACATCCTGTTTTTCTTTGCATTGCTGCTGTAAATTAAAAGGCCACTTCGATAATATTGTTAAAAATACATAAAATTGACGTAAATTATATCTTCTAAGGTGTATCTATCTTTAAAATTTAATGTGTTTCTCACATTAAATTTTAAAGATAGATACACCTTAGAAGATATAATTTACGTCAATTTTATGTATTTTTGCTAATAATAGACGAATAATTTTTATATCGAAATAATTTGTGTAGCGAAATAAATTCTTTCCACGATTTTTCTTTCAATAATGGATGAATTCATAACTATTGTGTAAGAAAAATTTATTTCACAGATATACGAATATTTATTTGATTGTTATCAGCAAAATCAATGCGAGAAATACGATGAAAATCATATTTAAAAAATAGATATACGCTAGAAATACAATTAACATAAATTTTATTCATTTTTAACAATATTGCCGAAAGTTTTTAATTTCAGTGGCGATGTAAATTAAAATTGTCAGAAAACAATGACATAAAAATAAAGAAAAAATATTTTGTTCTCATTAAGCCTCGTCAGCGTTGGGCACAATTTAAATACTTTTATTTGAAATATAATATTCGAAAGAAAGTTTGTATTTTGTATTTCAAAGTACATAAAAATATTTTCTATTTTATATTTTAAATACTTTAATGATATATTTATGCTCTGTCTAATTAAAGAGTGAATGTTAGAAAGAAATAAGAATTACTGCCTCTTCTAGAAACTCTAATGCAAGCGAAATAAAGTTTTCTCGCAATGTTGTAACGCTTAGCTTTATTGAAAAAGTTTAACATTATACATTATCATAATAAAGAGATAGAAAAAGTATTTTATATTTCAAATAAAACATTTGAAAGTATTTTGTATTTCAAATATTTTAATTATGATATTTTGCCCAACTCTGGGCCACATGCTTTCCTTTCCTTTTTTTCAGATCGAAATGAGTTGTCAAATCGCGCGCTCGGAAGTCGTCACGAGCGGAAGCCACGCGCGGCGATGGTGGCGCCAGTGACGGCGACAACGACGACAACGACGGTGACGGTAACAATAGGCGCGATTGGGCGCCATTTTGTTCGCTCTTTGCATCGCAAACAGGCGAAGTACAGCGTGCAGCGGAGAAATAGTCGTTCTCCGAGGAAAAAAAGCGGTTTTCTAGCAAATCCTTGGACGGATTTCATTCTCGTTCGTCTCTTCTCCTCCTCCTTTTCCTTCTTTCATATCCCTGTCCCGCGTCACATTCTTTTCTCTTGTTCCACGTCGAGCTGCGGTGCAAGCAGCAAGCAGCGTTGATGATTGGGATTCCGCGGGACGATCGGCACAAAATCACAGTCAAGATCCGCAACAACATGAAGAGGAGCTCAAGTCGTGATACCCCGCCTCCTCGTGTTAAGCGGAGCCGCTCTTCCATGGGACGGTAAGATATCTCGCGACATCGAACGAAAAACTCGCGTATCTCTCCGGTGGCAACTTCACGCGGCGTCTTTTCTTGGCCAAACAAATCCCGCTCGATCCTTCTGCGTTTAATCCTTTTTTTTCCCCCTCGCTTCGCGACGCCGAGATTGTTGTTCTGTGTAACTATGATCGCTGACCTGTGATACATAGCATTAATGATGTGTGGATTTTCTTTTTTTTTTTCATTGCTATTGTGCGCACGTACGTGGCGTTGCGCGCGCGCGCGCGCGCGTATGTGTGTGTGTGCACGAGTGTGTGTGCGTTTTACGCCGAGTGAATTATTCTTCATTCAGTCACTACAGCTAGCGAAACGTGTATTTATATTTGATATTTAAGGCTGTTATTTTTGACTATGAAGCTTTAAAAGAATTCGTATTTTCGAAATTAACTCTTCGAAATAGAAAATTTCAAAAATTCACACGTTCAAGTTTTCTTCGAGTATAAAATATGAGGGCTATTACTTTTGATTTCGAAGATTTGAAGCTTTAAAAGAATTCAAATTTTGGAAATTAACACCTTTGAAATAGAAAATTACAAAAATTTAGACATTTAAGTCCTTTTCAAGATGTTAAATGCTAGGGCTGTTATTTTTGACTTTGAAAAATTCGAAACTTTGAAAGAATTCGAATATTGGAAATTAATTCCGAATATCTTTGAAGTAAAAAATTACAGAAATTTACATATCCATGTTCTTTTCAAGATATGTTAAATACTAAGGCTCATTAAATACTGTTACTTTTTATAACTTTGAAATTTCGAATCTTTGAACACAACAAATTCCAATTTTCGAAAATTACCTCTACTATCTTTGAACTTTTCAGATGCTTCCAAACTTTGGATGCTATTTCATTTGTGCGTTCATTTTTGTCGTACAATAAATGTGTACAGAAGAGAAAGGTCCTCGGATTTCTTTACCCCATAACTAATCAATAGGCTTGAAAAATTTGTCGTACAATAAAAGCGCATAAGTGAAATATCATCCTTTGAAAAATTCAAAGGTCGAAGCTTCGAAGCACCTTAAATTTCAAAGATTCGGAATTTGAAAATTCTTTTAAAGCTTCGAAGTTATCAAAAGTAATAATCCTAGTATATAATACGTAACAAATCTTAAGGAAAATTTACAATTAGATGTGTGAATTTTTTTATAATTTTTTACTTGTTTGATCGACTTTCGTTACATTCTAAAATTCTATTAGGATGAATTTTATTCTAAAGAGTGAAATCTCACTCTTAAAGAAAATATATATTGAAAATTGAGTCACTCTTTTCAAGATTAGCTTAATTTTCACTCTTAGGGTGGTATTCATTGTCCATTCTTTATTTCAAGACTGTTTCAAGACGCTAATACGGCCTTCTGATTGATTTGACTTCTTAAGACTGTCTTGAATATGAGACCTGACTATGAATGTTAGCCTTAGGATTCAATTTCAAAGAGCTTAGAGAGTATTCGGTGCTTTAATATTGTTCCATTTCAATGAACTTACGAATAGATTTCACTGCAATTATTACAGATATAATAACTTGATATGTAGTTTTGCTATGTGTGCGTGTATTATATGCAGGGATGGCAATATTTGAAAGACACGTATTTAAAATACGTATTTAAATAGACTTTTGTATTTTATATTTCGTATTTAAACACTTTTTTGAGAATATTTTGTATTTTGCATTTAAATACTTTTTTTTTAGTATTTTGTATTTTAAATTTGTAAATACTAAATACATTTAAATTATGTAAAAAAATTTTTTATTAAAATTAAAATCGCACCAATGTTGACTCAATCTAAAGTGCGTTTCATTTCACGCATGATGTGCATAATGCATCATTTATCTTTGTTTACATTTGGTGAACAACAATCTCTAGCGTTATGTCTCAGTCAAGAATGGGCAATATTTGAAATGTATTTAAACACATTTTTATTTTATTGAGAGTATTTTGTATTTAAATACAATTTTTTTTAGTATTTTGCCCCATCCCTGATTATACGCTATATTATGCTACTACAAATGAATGAAGGGGACCATATTCGGTCAAGGTGCACGCATAATATTTTCAAGGTTCGGAAGTAACACATTACTTGTAATGTCACCATTACAATTATTCTTTTTTAGTAATGATTAATTACGTTACATCTCCTTATTTGTAATGTTAATTGTAACACGATTACTTTTTTGAATAACAGTAACGAATATGATTGTTACTTTTACCATTATTTTGTATACTTACAGTAAATTATACATAGAACGTACATAAGTGAATTCCAAAAGTAAAAAATATTATGTTTGACTATATCGCAATTAACTATAATCATTATAACCGCTACAGATCTCGTGTTGAACTGGTCTAAATTAGTGACAAAGATAATTATATATTATTTTAAAAAGGAGTCAATAACAGTATTGAGTTATTTTTCAGAAAAAAGATAACGAGTTACTTTTATAAACTTTCCCAACCCTGAATATTTTTGTGTGAACTTTTTACAATTTCTAATTTAAGTAAACTATACTGTTAAACTGCATCTCGTAATTTCTAGATACGATGATTCCAGCGACGAACGGATCAGTCCGGAAAGGATTCGACGACGAAGCCGAGGAGCCAGAAGTCCCAGTCCGCCCACGCGAGCATCGTCTCACGCTCGCTACGTTGAATCCAGTTCCCATCGCGACGAGTATTTACGCACATCGCGCGATGTACCGCGGGAGCGGTACACCTACAAGATGCTCTGCGTCAGCGCCATCCATCCAAAGGCCAGTGACGAAGTGATCAAGGATACTCTGTACAGGGAATACAAGAAATTCGGGGAGTTCTCCATCCAGATCTCGCACGAACCAGACGAACGTGTCGCCTATGTGTGTTTCCGTAGCTCAGAAGACGCCCGGGACGCTAAACATGCGAAACCGCGTATCATCATGTACGACAAACTAGCTCTGGTAGAACCGGTGTATGATAGACAGGAAGCCTACCGTCGTCCACGATCTATCACGCCGCCGGATTATGAGAGGTACTACGCCCGGTCTCCGGGACCTACAGATCGACACAGACCTATCGAGAGATACGAACGTGTGTACGGACCACCAGTGGGTTTACCTCCTCATCGGGAGATGCGCCGCGAGACCATCCCGCCGCCGCATCACGAATTCGTCCGACCACCTATACACCCCCATGGACCGCCACACGTTCACCCAGGACCGCCCCATCACTATGGACCGCCACGACATATGATGATGCGCCACCCAGTACATGGATTTGAGCGAGTGGAAAACAAGAAAGATAAGTTTCCCAATTATTTGCATCATGTGTCGCCGGAGGATGACCCTCTAGCTACTAGAACTCTGTTCGCCGGTAATCTGGAGATTAATATCACGGAAGAGGAGTTGCGTCGTATTTTCAGCAAGTATGGCATTGTCGACGATATCGATATAAAGCGTCCGCCTCCCGGTACTGGTAATGCATACGCTTTTGTGCGCTTCCAAACCTTAGACATGGCTCATCGATGTAAGGTAGAATTATCGGGTCAATACATCGGTAAATTTCAATGTAAAATCGGTTATGGTAAGGCAACGCCAACAACTCGGATATGGGTGGGCGGTCTTGGACCATGGACTTCCGTACCACAACTTGAACGCGAATTTGATCGATTTGGTGCAATAAAAAAGATCGACTACATCAAGGGCGATAGTAACGCTTATATTCTTTATGATTCGATCGACGCAGCTCAGGCTGCTGTTAAGGAAATGCGTGGCTTCCCTCTAGGTGGACCGGAGCGCAGACTGAGAGTAGATTTTGCTGACGTGACACCGGGCTTTGGTTTCAAGCCCAGATCGTATCCTGAGGATAACAATGACTTCAGACCACGTCCAGTTGACTACGAATCTCCATATGATCCTTACGGACCTGACGGTGAGTTCAATTACGGACCGAGGGGCTTCCGAGGTGGTAGAGGTAATGCGCCATGGCATGACAGAAGAGGAAACACTCGAGGTGGTTACAGAGGCTCATATCCTGATGGTTATATACGCGACGAAGCCGACTGGTCCAGTAGAAGACCTCCGCCTGAATTGGAATACGAGGCACCACGTGGACTAAGAAGATCGCTCTCGCGCGAACCAGGAGTCGATAGATCAAGATCACGTTCACCACGTAGACGACAAATGGATTCTGATTCAGATTCGGAGAATGCTCGCACTGGCATGTTGTCGACATCTCGCACGCTACCAGACGTTGCGCGCAAGTCAATCGCAGTTTGGCAAGGCGCGTTGATACTAAAGAACTCGTTGTTTCCAGCTAAATTTCATCTGACTGATGGCGAGACGGAGATAATCGATTCTCTAATGAAGGATGAAGAAGGTAAACACATGTTGCGCATTACGCAACGATTGCGTCTTGATCAACCTAAGTTAGATGACGTGTCTAAACGAATTCAAACATCGAGTTCGCATGCTATCTTCCTTGGTTTGGCTGGTTCAAGTACTGCGATTACGAATGACGATGCTAATGTTCAGACGCGACCACTGCGCAATCTCGTCTCTTATCTGAAGCAGAAGGAAGCTGCCGGTGTGATATCGTTGCTGAACAAGGACACGGAAGGCACCGGTGTGCTCTACGCCTTTCCACCCTGTGCATTCTCGACGGAACTTTTGAAACGCACATGTCCTAGTTTAAGCGAAGAGAGTCTTAAGGAAGACCACTTAGTAATCGTAGTGGTCAAGGGAGGTAGCGCCTAATATCGTCTTTTGTGTCCGTATTTTCTACATCGTAAGTGCAAAGATTCTTTAACATGCAACTCCTAAGAGCTTTTTTACTCTGATCATTTAACGAGGAAATGTTTGTCTCAAAATGGATTGAATGGGAAGTATGTTTGTTTATTTAAAAAAAAAATCTGTAAAATGAAGGAAAATTTTTAATTTTTTCCATATAAAATTAATGTTACAAATCTGCATTTTGAAAATTGTGCTACACACAGTCTAATCTGAAATGTAGAGATTTTTGGCGTAAATATTGTGGAAAAAATTTAGAATTTTTCTTCATTTTACAGTATTTTTTTTTTTAGACATCAAATTATATAAATGAATAATTATATTAATTAAAATATCGTGTTTTTCATTCAGTCCATTTTCAAGAATATGTTCCCTCGCCAAATAGTCATAGTGGACAAGCCTCTTAGATGCGAAACAATGTACAGGACTTGTGAGAAGGAGAACTTGTGTTTTTTGATCGAGTAAGTATTTCGTTTTCTACTGGCTTCCAGACACACAAGTTAATCTCATATGATTACAGACAGCATCGTAATACTTTGATACTTTTTTTATACGAGTATATATCGCATTGACATAGGAATGCCAAGTATATTAACGTTATATTCTATAATCAGACATGTAATAAAAGTTCGTAATGCCTAATTGTTGATTTGAGTCTACTCCAATCAGTTAGATTTACACAAAATTGTGCGAATCTGGATGTGTATTTAAATTCTAATCGAAATTAGGCAATACGAATTTTTATTGCGCATTATTATAAAGACAATCCTTGTATAGTTGTTAAACTTAATGATAGGCGAGGATGATGCAATTTTGAAATATTACTGGAAAATATTGTGTTCTGTACAGTATCTTGATTTGTGATATATTTTTTCAGAATTATAACTACTCCACACATATAATGCACATTATCGACTACTACATTATATCGTTACTGAGAAATTAAGTACTTATTTTCTATCAAAAAACACAACTTTGGTATTGTTCCCTAGTTAGATTAATCAAGTAGCAGCGATTACTAAATGGTAAAGTTTCTATCAGCAAAATCATTATTGACCACATTGAATTATTACAAATATTGTAATCCTCATTACTACAAGTGATGTATAATTACTTGTTTAAAGTGTAGTGTATACAAGAAGGATCTATTTGTATTATATACATATATACATTATATAACTATACGTACGTATGTCAGTAATAATATTGTGCACAGTTCTTTCACATTTGCAATCATATAATTAATATAATTGATTTGATTTCTTGGCCAATGCAAATTGAATGTCTTCTTGAGGCATGTATGTGCACATAAAAATAATAATTAAACACTTGACAAAAATTTTGCTTTAAAATAATGAAATTAGGACAGAATTCTTTACTAATTGTAAATTTTCAATATTAAGTGTAAGACATTTTCATTGAAAAACCTATATACATTTAAATTACTTTACTAAAAATTTTACATTTCTCCTAAAAATAGAATATTCTCAATTGTAACAGACACAGTGCGTAGCTTTATAACGATATGAGAACACTTATAGCTCACAAAAAATATATATAATTTTTTATAATCATAATGGCAAAAAAAATGTGAAAGGTCTGGATTAGAGTATATTTGAGATATGGCAAATTTATATAATTAACGTTTCACGATTTATTTCTGTATACTTCTTTTGTGTGGCATAATTTTTAAGTGATTGTGCAGTAAGTAAAATTCGTGATGAATGTAGTTACAAGTTCTGAAAGTTTGGACTGTGCCCAATAGTGAAGACAGTGAGGAAAAAAAGAGAAAATCTATGAAGAGACCTAAATTTGTTTACTGCAAAATAAAGTTTGTCGATCTGTGTTTTCATAATGTCAACAGAAGTTTATCCCTTTTTCAGTGAGGACTGGTTTTTTTTTCTCTAAAGGACAGTGTTTGGTGGCATTAACGAAATTGAGCTCTGAGTATGTGTCCAGTGAAATGTAAAAAAAAAAAAAGAAAAGTGATTGTGTTCCGTATTCCGGTATGGAGAACATCCGATTATCCGAAACGACGTCCGAAGGGTATATTTTTATATTTCTTTCAGACATCGGACGGAAGAAAGGAACGTCCCTGCCATACTTGAATGCGATTGAAGGTGCAGTGGTTAAGTATATTTAGTGTTTGAACGGAAAAAAATAGATGCAGTTTGTAGAGAGAAAAAAAAAAATTACAAAATGTGTCAATTTTCTTAATACCGTTTTACACCTATCAAACAATTCGAAAATTCTCGGGAAATTGATTAAATATTACAGTGATATACGCGAATGAAAGTTTTAACAGCACCATGTATTGTTGCATGATAACTTCACTTAACGGAAGAAAAGATTGAATTTTATACAAAACTCGTTAAGATCGCGAGCAATCTAATTAGTATCTCGGCCACATGCATGCATTTTAATCGATGACAACGTTCTATTGATTCAACATGAACGTCCGATATTTTATTGGTCCTAATCTGTATAACAAAACTTAATTTCTTCGGATTCCAATGAATACTTCCATTCGCGATATCCGAAGAAATTAATGCAAAGAAAAGAATTTAGAGCCAATAAAATATCGGACGTTCACATTGAATCGATAGAACGTTGTCATCGATTAAAATGCATGCATGTGGCCGAGATATTAATTAAACTGCTTGCGATTTTGACCAGTTTAATAAATTCAATCTTTTCTTCCGTTAAGTGAAGTTTATTGTGCAATAATACATGATATTAATCGTTTAGCAATGACAATTTCGAGGGATGGGAAAACGATTAAAAACGCGACTATGTAGGTCGTTAAATTCCAAGTGTTTGGTGCTAAAGAATCATTTTCTCGATTTCTCTCGCGTAGGAGGCTGTTACGTTCATTCATATACAATTGTCGCCTGTACGGGAAAAGGAGAGCGATGACCGTTTGTGACGTTTTTGGTGTTTTCTGTGGCTTGTGGATTCTCCCAGAGAAGCAGATAGAAGGTCGCGTATTAAACTTTCCAGGGACTTTAAACTTCGCGTCGTTGTCGAAATTATCCGCGCGATAAAGAATAGCTGTGTCGTCTGCCCGACGTAACAAAATTGTGCATCTGGATGTAGTATCGCGGAAGGGAGAACTATAATGAGAAAGAATAAGAACTGTAGGAATAAAAAGACACAGTGACGGGCGAAAGTCTAAAGAAATTCATATCTTCTCTCGATTCTGTGTGCGGGGCAAGTCAAAGTGAGTTCGTTCCGTCAGTGGTTTGACATCCGGCTCCGATTTGCGTCAAGTGCTGTGCTGCCTTTTGCTCGCAAATCTTTCCTGGCGTGGATTTGGCTGCTCTACGCGGTGTTTCGTCGTGTAGCTCCTAGCTGTGTTAACAGAGAGGAAAAAAAAAAAGAAAATTCTGTTTCAGATTCCGGAATGGAAGGCGGATAAAGCTCGCGATCGGAGATCGTCTCTCTCTTGTTTGATCACTGTATCCAGATTTGAACAAAAAAAAAGAAGAATTAAAAGAATAAATCACAGATCCAAGATAATTTCTTCCTAGTTATTCTTATGGGTATTTCGCACAACTCACGAATTTACGTTGCAATTCTTATATAATTTATATGAAATTATACGCGCGGTAAAAATATCTGTTTTGGAAAGAAGAGAAATACGTTTATAATTTGACATAACCTCTAAATCTAACTTGACAAAATAGATTCGACCGCGGGCGAATATGATTGCGATATTTATAATTGATTTACTGATAAAATTTATCGACATCATTTTTATAGACGTATTTAATCGTAAACTTCGTACGAAGTATTTATTATTTCAAGGTAATTAAAAGTAGACTACATATTTTTAGACCGTGAGGGATGGAAGGGAAAACAATTCAACGGAGCAACAGTTGCTAGACGAAGACAGAATACAACGTCCTAAAAAGGAGTCTTTTTTTTTTTATACAGAATAGATATATTCGTTCTGCAATTTGCATTTGTTTATTTCTTTCTCTTTAAACTCGAGGATACTTTCGTTCCCAATTCAAGTACAAAAAGAGCAAGCGAGTGCAATTCAAGCGGATAGACTGAACTGAATTCACTGCTAATACCCGTTTCTATTAACATAGTTTAATTTTAATCATGATTTAACTCTTCATTTTTTCTACTTGTAAGAATTAAAAAAGGATGAAAAATAAGTTGAACCTGAAAGTTAACCTACCTTGGTAGAAATGATAACGAAGGAGTCTTGTGCGGAACTGTTCATGATTAAAGTAGTGGCTTCATTTCACGTTTTCTTTTACGTAAGTTTAATTATTCAGCGGATTTCACTGATGCGTAAGTATTATCTTACAAACACAATAGATGTAATAAGCCTGAAGGAATTGACCAATCATAGAAGATTATTCTTCTCACATTTGATCATGATTGATTAATTTCTTAAAGCTTATTATACCTATTGTGTTTGCAGAGTTATGCATGCTTATAATTAAAAATTAATCCTACTAATGACGCTAATCTAGTTGACTTAAATAAAAAAATTTATACGCAAAAGCACATTTAATCGATAACTCTGACTAATTTTGAATAATTACTCAAAATAATTGAGGTAACAATCTAAAGTAATTTACATATAATTTTTTTATTTACAGCCTGCATTTTTTCCGCAACATATACACTTGCTCCTTGCAATAATCTTCTGTCAGTAGATCGAAATGGTATGTAACCAGGAATATTGCGAAAAAATACGAGTTCGTGCAGGTATCGCTGTGTAGCTTTTGTTTCGGCTGAATCCAATGAAATGCAACAGGAACGTATATATATGTATACAATACAAAAAATGAGAAAGAATGAGAAGTCATAAAAAAGCACTTGGCCTAATAATAGACGGGATGTCTCAAAATTCACGACTCAAAATATTAGAGCAAGAATTCTCTATCTAAGAAAAATTATGTAAAAGAATTATTCACATTTTTTTTTCAAGCAGCAATTTTTTAGATAATAAAAGTTTAAATATAGCTAATTCTAGGCTACGTTTAAATAGCTATCTATTCACGAGTTGCACGTGTAATTGCACTTCAGCGAGCACTACTCACAGGTGATTATTTAAACGTAGTCGTAATTGACCATATTTATAAAACCTTAATTCTTACATAAACTCTACTTATATCTCTGTTTACAATAAAAATTTACAAATAACTTTTTCATTTAATTTTTCAAACATTTTCTTGCTATAGTATTTTGAATAGCGAATTTTAGGACACCTTGTATAAATCAATATTTGGTTCTGTTATTCACTGCAAGTACTATAAATCTGTAGTACGTAACTATAAATTTTTATATACAAATAATGGAACGCAGCCATTATATTGTATCATTAACCGATAATAACATAGCTACGCTCAAAATAAACGTTAGAAATCATCTTTACACTAACAAATAAACATTAAAAATTTGATACATTTTTTAAACTATTTAATGAACGTTATGGAAACATTTATAAAATATTTGTAATATCTATTATAAACGGTTTTTTACTAATTTAAAATTTTTTAAACGCGTTTTGACTGTTTTTTAAAAAACGTAAATTATTCACTTAGATAATAAATTGATTATAAGTTAATCAACCGATCAAGCTGACTCGAAATCGCGTTTAATCTTTAATTTAATTGGGTTTTTTAATTGCCTCGAAATTGAGGCAAACGTCGCCGTTCTCTCGTTCGCAATTCCGGAAGGCTCTCATATTTCTTTAAAGGAAACAGAGACGACACTTTTATTTCAGACATCTTATTGGACAGTCTATATATTATTTTCAATTTCCACAACTTTTCATAGACAAAAATTATAACCGCCGCTAGATTCGTGATTAAGAAATAATCGAAGCTTATATTTATAAAAAGAAGGGAGGGAGGAGGAAAAAAGGAAAGGACCGCTCTCGTTAAGTCTTAATGATAACGGCGTAATCACGTCGCGCACAATCACTATCGGTAACAGGAAGAGACGCAGAAACGTGTAAATGGGTCATCACATGTGTTGCGGGGGGAGAGAAATTACGTGTATTATACGTATCGCTGTTGGGCTCTTCTTTTTCCGCCGTACACGTAACAAAAATACACATTTTCAGGCAAATCTGCTTTGAATTGAACATCGATCGTGCGTTGTTGCAAGATTAGGAGTAAAGCTGATTTTCTTTTTCGTTTACGATATTTGCCGCTTTAGTTGCGCATAGCGAATATCGAATGTTCTTGACGCCGTGTATCTGTATGTATGTGTATATATTTTTTGAAATTTATGTTGCTAATCTAAACCTAACTACGTTGAACAACAGGTAAATGTCCTGAACAAAATTATGAGCGCTTCCCCGCCATTATCGCATTATTCCATTAAGTTATTCCAGTCTCACGAAGGTATCCCACTTTTTCTTGCATTGAACAAAGAGATTTAATTACTAAAAAAAATCGATACACTGACAACTTGTCGGATTCGAGCACAATCTATAGTTTCGTGACTGTTTGAATGAAATGTATCAATTTGCCATTTATTATTGCTGACATTCAGTATCAATAAAAACTTATAATCGACACTTCAAAATCTGTTTTCGATTGAATAGATTTAATTTTTTCAAGAATAAATGCTTTTAAACTGATTTCATTTTTCTTTCAATTATATTTTATTCAATTCAAATCCATATTTAAATTTAGAAGAAAAGTATGAAGAAGTTAAGAAGTACTATGGTGAACACCGTTTGCTTTTCTCCTTTGTCAGCAATAATAGAATTTAAAAAGATCTGAACGTATTATTCTCCCGAAAAGTTAATATTTATAATCGTAAAAAATAAAGTAGTGCCTGATTTCCTGCCAAAATTAACTCCACTCAAGAAAGTCGTTAATAAATAATGCGGCAAAATTGGAACGCCCTCGAGTACGGTTCATTTGGCGAGGAAAAAAGCAAATAATGCGTAATATCTTCAGTGAAGATGTTACGTGCATGTGTAACGGACGTGTAATTACATTAATTAGTTATGTAGAGATGTTCAGTCTCCTCGGAGTGTTGAATATGGAAGGCCGTGTTTGGTTCGAAGATAAACCTTACGAAGATAAACCCCTTCGGTACTGTTAGAGCCTAGACAATGAAATGCACAGACAATAGGAACAGGAAATAATAGACTTCAACCAGAAACCGTGTATTATTCCTATATTGTAATGCATGGTTTCTGATACGTTGAAATCTGTTATTCCCTGTTCCTACTATCTGTGCTTTTAATTTTGTCTAGGCCTTTACGCTCACATTCATCTCTTCTTCCCTCGAGCGTTTCCCATTTTCCAGAAATATGGACCCGATAATTCAAATGCGACAAAGATGACCGATTCGGTTGATCAACGTTCGGCTCGCGCTTCCTCAGTCAAACGACGAGAATATATACAGTGAGTGCAAAAAGTATTCGTACAGAGAAAATATAAAAAAAAACATTATTTTATTTTTAAGAAGTAAATATTATCTAATGAGAAATGAGTCATCGAATTGATGTCAAATCGATACGATGATTTCAATACCAATTTGATGTCGATTCGACATTTAATTGGCGATCATTTCTAATTAACAATTTATTCATAAAGGATAAAATGACTGTATGTTTCTTAAAATTATATATACCAAAAAGATGTGTATTAATTATAAAAAATATATCTGAAAAATAAGCGAAAATTAAAAATTATATTATTTGAATGCTTAAAAAGTATTCGTACAGTCGAGAAATTTAGCGTCTAAAATCAGGAATACATGTGAAGCTCGATGTTTATGTTAGAACAGAATGTATTCATTGTATAAAATTGCTAATTAATATTTATTTTCTATAAATAAGACTTTATATAAAAAATTTCCTTGTATTGAATACTTTTTGCACTCACTGTAATTCCTGACACTATGTTTTCGTTGGTACGATCGCCAAAAATTTTCCAGGAAGATTTCATGGTGATGCCCTAATCAGACTAGAAACCTTATAACAGAATCTGGCTTCGAGAAATTTTATTAAAGAGTGAAAAAGAAGGATATATATACTGTCTCCTTTTAAATGTTATCTCATTCTAACTTCTACTATCTCATGCATTTTAATTTATTGAAGTTAACAAAAACGAGAGACTAATTGAAAGTTTGTCAGCTCTTGATCAGACTCTCTGTTACGAGATCTCTATATCAGACCAAAGATTGAGTTTAAGATTGAAATTGAATTCAACCAATCAGAAGAAAGCAAATTAATATCAAGTTTAATGAACCTAGCTTTAATTGATCAAACTCATCAATTAAGAGAAATAAACCGATTTTTCGGTCAAACAAATCTTATTGTTAGTCTAAATATCTCAGAGTGAATTTATATCCAAACCGCGCATCTTAATTCTTATCGGCCTTGAAACGCAATCATGAACAGAATTAGAATAGCGGTACCATATATTAAATTGACAAGCACTAATAATATTTTATAATTTTATAATTAATTTTTGATACTAAGCATCTTAGAAGGATATTAATAATTTGATGCTAATTTAAGCATTTTAAGAATCATAAATAATTTACTTATTGCCGTATCTGGATTTGAATCTCAGCTAAGGCAATATTTTTCACAATAAATCAAATTATTAATATCCTAAGATACTTGTTAGTATATAAAATGATTAAATTGCTCGTTAATATATCATTACTTCAATTCTGTTCACAATTGTGTTTCAAGATCGAAAAAGATTTCGACGCACGGTTTGCAGAATTGAATATGTATATAAATTCATTCTGAAATATTTAAGCACTAAGATCCGTTTTGATCGAAAAATAAGTTTTTATTTCTCTTGATTTATTCTCATCGATCTGATACAAATTGTAATTGTTAATCAAATTTCACGTTAATCTCGATGAATCTCTAGTCTAACATGGGCATATGGTCCTTATAATCTGTATATCAAAGAAAAATTCAATCTCACAGTAAATTTCCCTCCATCTCTACTTTTTCACTTTTATACAATACATATCTATACGTCGATACATCTCTCTCATCTGTCAATTCTTCTCAATTCCTACCCGCTCGAATTATCTATATAGACGAATAGATCTACATCTAGTCTCATGCTAACTCAAAACTATATCGCCTCATATACATATTTGTATTATATATATATATATATGTATATATATTTATATATATGCATATTTTATCAGTCACGAAGTTGTCGAAACCAAGCCTGAGGGTAATTTGATTCGATACTACGATTGTTTAATGATTCAGTCGTAGCGTCATTACGAGCGCGTCGCCCGTATTACACGCAAAAGGAGCTTAAAATCGTAACATTACCATTAAGCGAGTAAGTAACAAGAGCGCGCTGAAGCTATTTTTTCCTTTACTTTTTAACCGTCATCGCGGTCGGATTGAAAAAGAGCTCGACGAAACCGATCGATTTTTTCGATCAGCTAGCGCAGAAAATTGTATCGGATATTGAGTCGTAGACTCTGATATGTTTCACACGCTGTTTCATAAAATTCGTGTTAAACGGGCCTCTGCAAAAGAGGTAACCTGAATGCTGATTATCGTTGCAATGATAAAATGCCATATTCTAAATGTGAATTTGTCACTTTTTATATTCCGAGGTACTTGGACTAAAAAGAGTCTGGATCACGGAAGGTCTGTGATCACGTCCCTCGGTTCTTCAGCGCAGCTCTTGTAAACCCGAGGAAAGCTTCTCTCTGTGAGCACCGTGATTTTCTTAGAACGAGTAAATCCGCATCGCCGCCGTCGTCACGGCTGCTGCTTGTTTCGCCTCCTGCGATAGAAAGGGAGGATAGCTGAAGAGGAGCGACAGCGAGGGCCGTTCGTCGAAAGAGCGCCGACTCCCGGAGAAACGTCGATTGCTAACATTCTTTCTTTCTGGTAGAATCTCCGTCCGGGAAACTTCTCGCTTCTCTTCGTGCGCCTCTAGACAGGCCCCAATGTCGCAGATTACTTAGTAGACCATTCGATGGGGATACTGATAGCTTCGCGGTTGGGAACTCAACTGCAACTCAGCGGCGGGATACGCATCATAACCCTGAAAATATAGGAAAAAGGGCATTTTTCAACTTCTTTTGTTTACTTTCATTCTTTTTTTAGCCCTCTTGAAGATTCTCATTCTAGCAATATTATAGGTATCTTTGCAATATTCCAATAATATTACAGTAATATTGCAAACGTTGCAGCAATGTTGATGCAAGCTTCTGTGCTATATTGGTTGGCTCGAAGCGATTGTCGAATTTAATTCACCTGCGTTCGTTTCTTGGACACCATGAACCTCTTCTGGGGATAGTATGCGGCACGTTGAGGATAAAGGAAATCATACTGCGGATTAACGTGATTGCCATATTGCGCGGGGCCTTCATATTGCTGATCCAGCTGCTTTCCATACTGCTCGTAATAGCTGGGCGGGTGGGTTCGGACTATCCCGATGTCAGAGGGCGACAATGTGTCGTAGTGCCGCGAGGGGTACACTGGCGTCAACCATGGGAGAGCTACAAAGGAATACAGAAAAGGATACAGAACTGATGAAGAGGTAGAAATCCTCGCTAAAGAAATTCATTATCCTTTTATTATTTTTATTTTCGTGCAGCTGGATCGTAATTATAGAATCGGACAGTTATCAACACGAACCGTTTCTAGGGTCTTCCTCATCAAGGAAATCACTGTCGTCTATCTCGTATTCATCGTTAGCATACTTGCGCCAGTTTCTATTCATGGAATAAAAATAAAATTGAATTAAGCATGTATTTATGGAAAGACTGTGAAAGATTTGAAAAACGCTGATTACCCGTTACGCTGTTCGTTTTCCCACAGTGATAGGAGGGCTAATACGTCATCAGGGTTGATGTCCAGAGGCAGCTCCCGCTTGTACCGTGGTTCCTGATAGTACGGGACGCTGAAAATTCAAGTAAAAGCGTTCCTATAATCTCCGACAACATTTCAGCAGGTCTTTTCTCGAAGATTTAACTCTACTTAAATCCTCTTACTTGCGTGATCTTCTTTTAACGTAATTATTCGCCAGGGATGTTTCTGACACCCCAACATTATATCCTAATTCCTATTATTTTCTTTGATAATTTACAATTAATTTAATTACTGGTCTGTTCAAATTTACTATACGATCTAGAGATCCTAAAAAGAGGGACTTGCTAACTGGTCACGCCAACTGGTCAATAGTCGTTAAGAGCATAGACGTAAGACTTTTATTCGACCTTGCAACAAAACAAATAAATATTGACGTTCTTGTACATAGACAATCTTAGCATATCAAGTTTTTTTAAAAAGAGAATATTGCACCTCGCTATCTATTCATTTTCTTAAAATTCATAATAAAAAAATCGACTGTGCCTTAAAAAATAAATTTTCACAGAAAAAATATCTTACATTAATAAAATCATCAAATGCTGAAGAAAAAGTTTTTAAAAAATATATTAGTAAGAAGATAAATTACATTTAGAGTCAAATAAATCAGACCAGCAGAGTTTTTAAATAAAGATTGCTAATAATCTATACATTCTCTAAATAAACATATTATAAAAAAATTGTTTAATTGTAAAACAATTTGCACTAAATATAATAATGTGTACAAATAGCATTCACTTTCATTTAGCGTACTTATAAGGTATTCTAGATATTGTGACGGGTTAAATAATAAAGGATTAATACAGATTAGTGCAGATCTAAAAATAGTCATCATATACTTCTATTCAGGTAAAAACTTACAAACGTACAATACTTAACAATGAAGTATGTAGTTTGTAATGGTTCACGAGTGGATTCACTTGTCGCGATAATGCTAAACAGATATGTCAAGGAGAAACGACGATCTAATCGTGGCTACAAAAATTGTCGTTTTTCCGACGATGCTCAGATCGATGTCTCGCAATCTCGTTTCGGAATCGCTTCGTGAATTCATTATTCCGCGCTGTGTTCGCGCAGTGTCTATATTTCAAGATTGATCGATGCTTATCCGTGACGCAAAGCGACCGACGACGATCACAGACAACTCGTCCCTACATCGCGCGCTATTGTTCTCCAGCACGAACGGTGCTTTATCTCGTTGTCGATGGACTGTCTTTTGTGATCGAGTTTCACGGTAGCTAGCATTCAAACTTGTACTCGATACAACGGCGAGTACGGGGACAATACCGTGGACAATACGTGCCTTCGATAGTGAGAAACGATTGTTGCGACGACGGTTGTCGTCGTCCATTGTTGATTAACAGAGAAAGTCATCTCGCAATCATCCAACTCAAGAAACACAAAAGTCAAAATAACTTTATTTTGAATTTTAACGTCAATAAACAGTCAAATTTTTTAACTGAAAATCATCATTTTGATTTTCATAAATTGACGCCAAAATGAGTTTTGATTAAAAAATTTTATTTTTGCTTATTGACATTAAGAATCAGAATAAAGTCATTTCGATTTTTTGTTGAATTTTACATGTTCCTTAGCTGTTACACATCGCGTTTACGATAAAACGATAGTGATGCCTGGCAGAGACTAACGCTGATCAACTGATAAGCTGGCTATGTGCCAAAAACTCGTAGGATACTTTCATTCAGCTTTTCGACGTTTATCAGAGCGTAGTAAGGACTCTGGCCCTTCGTGGCTTTTGCGCCGCCAAGGCTGATCACACGTCGGATCTTACTACTGTAATTTATCCATCTTGATTCTTCCGTCTCGATTTTGTCTTAAGCTCACTTTATGTCTATTTTTATTTATGCAGATTAACTATAATCTTGGCTTAACTTACTTTTTATTCTCTTTTCAAAATGAACTGGGTATTAGACGATTAATTTGTGACAAAGTTCTATTTTGTATAAGAAATGTGTGTATTATAAACAGTAAAAAATTATATTGATCAATGAACCTTGCGAGATTGAAAAAGCGAATTTTATACTACAGTGTAAAGTTTGAAGGAAATTAAGAGATGAAATCATCCTTTATCTATAAAGCAATTTTCACCTTTTTTATTATACTTAAAAAATTCTTAAAGAAATCAAAAATACTTTACATAAAAATTTTTAAATAAAATTATTTCTATTCATCTACGTCAATAATATTTTTAAAAATTAATTTTTTTTTTAATCTATATGTTTATTATTTTTTGACATATTATGATGTATAGAAATGAAGGTAATTTTTTACTATAAAATTTTCATATAAAACACTTTTTTTATCTTAAATAGTTTTTAAGGTGTAATGAAAAAAATCTGCTTTACATGTAAAAGACAATTTCACTCTTTAAAACCGTTTATTAGCTGCAATGGATATTTTCTAAATTCATTTATTTACGTGACCTGTATACAAAATTTCATTAAAATTATAATTTAACATTTCGAGAGGTTCTCTTGCCATCAGATGTGCTGAAAGAGCTCGACGTTTTTATCTCATTAGTTTTTCGGCACGTGCCGCTTGTAATTCTTCTAATCGATTAATCTAGTTCATTACGTCGGCGTTTCCTCTATTGATCTGCATCCGACGGGACGCCTCCATTCAAACTCTCGAAACGAGGACGGCGGAGCTGTTGTCTAATGCGTCAGCAGGATTATTATACCGTCGACGGAAGAACAGTACGTGGAGTGCAGCGGAGGCTCATCCTGTCGCAGCCGGAAGTATCATCGATAAATCCGCGGGGTGTGCTTGCCAGATGATTGGTCGCTGATACCGGCGAATAATCAAGCTCTGACCTACTTTTGCCTCCATCCCGGCTCCATTCAGCTTTTCGTGGGCCCGCTCTCGCTCTCTTTCTCTCTCTCTCTCTCTCTCTCTCTCTCTCTCTCTCTATCTCGCTGATACTCGACCACCACCACCACGCCACTACTACCTGCGTCACGCGTATCGAGCGATTCGTGCACTGCACCAAATTCTCCTCCCGTGTGGGTGTGCGCGGCCACGATGCCGTATGCACAGGCGAACATTCATCTAAAGCCCGTTTCTACCAACATAGATCCAGATAGCACAGAGAGTTTCAAAAAGGATTTAAAAAAATTTGATCCGTCATGAATTCTGAGTTCGTTTTCAGATGCAAAAAGAATTCTTTTTCTGAAAAAGTATTCTTTTCGCATCTGAAAATAAACTCAGAACTGATGACATATGACTGAATTCCTTTCCAACTCTCTGTGCTATCTGGAAATTAACTTTAATCTCAATTCAACTTACTCTTTATCTTTTTCTAATTCTGAGAAAAGATGAAATGTTAGTTGAACTTAAAATTAAATATAGATATGGATATTGGAATTAGAAAAAAATAAAGAGTACTCTCTAAATTCTTTGGAACGAAATCTCCCTCTAAAGAGCGAAAATTGAGCCAGTCTTGAAAGAGAGTGGCTCAGTTTTCAATTCTTAAGAGTAAGATTTCACTCTTCAGAGTGACAATTCACTCTAAAAGTTTTATAGAGTAAGTTAAACTGAGATTAAAATTAATCTACATGTACCTTGATAGAAATGGACATAAATCCTACGTCGCTTTGTGCTGCACGCAGGAATTATTTTTGTCTTATTATTTCTCTCTTTTTCGAGAGAAAATTTGTGAGGAAGGTCCAACCCACGGATCGTTAATTCACGAGAACAATAGCATTTTTTTTTTACCTTTAGACATTTGAAGATTCCGACAAAATCATGCCGAGATCTACAATTTCAATTCTAATTCTCTGATTAATTTTAAAGATATTTTCGCTGAGATGTCGAGAATCGAAGAGAAGAAAATTTTTGTACGAGTTAAGCAATTAGATACCATAGTCTTTCATTAAATCAATTTTTTCACAATTTTACTTTAATATATATACAATTCGATTTAATAAAATTGTGGGAATCAGAATAAGAATTGTAATATAAATTGTAATATTGTATAAATATTATTAATTATATTAAACGATATTTCTATGAGATCTTGACCGAAGAAATTTTAACGTAATTTTCCTCGATGGCGCGCAATACGCGTTCTTTTTCATGAAAATATATTCAAAGTGCTTTTAACGGCGAGTGCTTCTATTATTATGGCACTCGCGTCTAAGGATAACGCGTTATGTAATCGCGTTTACTATAATGGAAACGGTTACCGCGTTATAAGAATTTTATCGAGGAAAAAATTAATCGTTGTCGTGTCCGTCCGGGGTGACCTGTGACATTTACGACAGTCAGGCAATGCATTCCCGTACATTTTTCGTGTAAAAATAACGAGCCGCGATGGCGATGGCTGTTAACTTTGAGACGATAATAATGTCCTGCTCGACGGCAGGTCCCATGTATGTGTGTTTAATTTTAAACACCGGCCTTAAGCAATTCCGTGCGAAGCGCTTTTACGGCTTCGATATCGAGGGCTCGCGTGTTCACGCGATTTCCTGAAATTAGATTCGGCTCTCGATAAATCTGCATCGCGCTCAATGGGAAAGCGTATTTTTATCTCGCGTCGTCGCGCGATTGCGAGCCGAACGTAAACGTTGTGTTATTAAGCGTCGTAACGTTTTATCCGTTTCATTTGCTTTCATTGGAAGGGAGGAAGAGGCACATCAAAGGCTAATATTACCTTTCACATGACAAATTTTTCAAGCCTGTTATGCCATCCACAATGGGGATAATATATTGATGCTTTCTAGCCAAAGACATACAGTATAACACGATGATCATTTCATGTCTGATTAATATTGATAAATAATAAGGATGTAATGATTCATTGTGTCACATCATGTCTCTTGCTAGAAAATACCCATTGTGTAGTAAGCAGTAATCTATAAAAAATTGATCAATTGTTATTCTCTTCTCATTCAATTGTAATCGGTTTAATTGATTTCTTATGGCTTGTAATTTAATTACTGCATTACTTCTATTGTAGATGATCCTTTAATTGGCAACAGGACAGAAAAATTTACGAATCTCTCTATCCTAAAATCAATCAACTGGAGGCCGATTGTGTATCTTGAAATAAGGTGAAAATTACAAAAGTGAGCAAATTCACTAGATGACTAATTAAATTATGAATATTCTAATATATTTGCTCACTTTTGTAATTTTTATCTCATTTCGAGATAAAATCGATCCCCAGACTCGAAAAATTTCTCATACGATAAATATAATACCAGCCAAAGAATGCGACGAGTAAGATCGTTAATTATTGTTACTATCAGATAATTCTCGTCCTCTGATTATACAGCACAGAAGCTTGCAGCAACGTTCTTGCAACATTTTCAATTTTATTGCAATATTTAGGCTTCGTAGCAGCAATCTGCTAACGTTTTATCTTTATATGTCTCCTGCATTTATTTTATCTTCTTTTAATTTTCTTTCGTAGATGTAAATCTTTCTAGATGTAAGTCTTGTATAATAGTATTAAAGATTATTATCATTATTATTATTGAGACGTACGTTGCAATATTACTGTAATATTGCTGGAATGATCTATGCTGTATGGGTAAATATCAACATCGAACGATTGGCGAATCAATGCGCCAAGATACCGAATGCGAAACTTCCGATGATTTCATTCGGCTGCAATTTTAAACAGCACCAGTCGAGCGTACGCTACTGATACGATCTTCGATGACGACAATCTCTCTTTCACTCTCTCCTTCTCTCTCTCTCTCTCTCTCTCTCTCTCTCTCTCTCTCTCTTTCTCTCTTTCTCTCTCTCTACAAATGGTTCGATACGACTTCGGTCGTCAGGTCGACCGCCGCCGTCCCTGCACCGAGGGCAACGCCCTCACAAACCCTCTCATACCCATTCAGAAGAAACGCCGGAGGAAAAGAGGGATGCTTGGTGGGTGGAAAGGGTGGAAAGGGCGCGCACGGTGATGTATAGCCCTCGCGCGCCGAGGTACACCGAGTCGATCCTCACTTTACATGAGGGGGTTTCCGTTATCATGCCAACTCAGCAACGTGCGCGATTCCGAGGGTAAAGCCCTGCGCACAATGAAGGAAACATTAGGAATAGAAATACAATATTGAGATTTTAATCTACCAAAAGCCGTGTATTCCGGTATAATTGGTTCCTGATTTATTGAAATCTTGATGCTTATTCCTCCTAACGTTCTTCCATTTTAAATAGAACACAGAACTCATAAGAATATCATAAGGACGTATATCTTCGTGAACTTATTTGTCATTTATATATAAGTTAATTTTCAAATATTAAATGATGTCTTGATGATGTCCTATGATATCATTATGACTTAATTATGATTCTGTATTCTGTCTAACCCTCTAAATTGTGCAGCTCTTAATTCATATCGTAGGGAAAAAAAGAAAGAAAGAGAGAGAGAGAATCGTATATTAACTCTCACTTATTTTTGCGTCCTCGATTTCCGATATTTCATCACCGATGTGACAATTTAATATCGGTCTGGTCTACAGAGAGGCCGTGTGGCCTCAGCAAATCGACTTCCAACTAAATAACGTTTCACAATTTCGCTCTCTTTGGTTCATGAAATAAGCGCGGCAAAATAAAACGAAACCATCCACTTATCCGCTTTCGAGGATTTTGTTACCTACCGCAATCTAACAGCGGTTACTCCCGGGAATATCGATCGACGCGGGGTTATCGATTTCGAGAATTAGGAGCAAGTAGGACGCGGCCACTTACCTCCTCTTAACTTGAGCCTGCACCGGCTGCGGGGTAGGCAGAAGGCTGGGTAGACGTCTCGTTTGGAACGAACTCGTCGGAGGCTGCAACGTGGTGCTCGGTAGCGCGGTCGCGGACTTTTCCGATCTCTTGCGCCGATCCTCGCCCGTGTAATACCGCGAATACGGCACTGTGTCCCACACCCGCGGTACGTCCTCCTCGACCTCATTCACGATGACTTTTCCGTAGCTGAGACACAAATAATTCTCGTTATGGCGAATCTTACCAATCAAGGTAACGCTGGGCATTTTCCATTGGGAACAAACAAGTCGTTCAAATACCATTGTCTTTGTTATTCATTAAATGTCAAGAAAGATACTGTGTTTTGTATGTAATATTAAAATAAAGCATTTTATTATATTTATGTTAATATATTAATATATTATATTTTTGGGACACAATCATAAAATATTAAATATATATTAACATAATAATATATTCTCTAAATTCTTTGAAGTGAAATCTGATTCCAAAAAAATGAAATTGTGTCATTCTTGAAAAAGTGTGAGATTTTACTCTTTTGAAGTAAGATTAATTTCAAAGAATTTAGAAAGTAATATTAATATAAGTATAAATATAATACCAGTCTAATAAAATGCCTTAAAATATTATTATATGAAATGTATTAAATAATATTGGTAATATAAGCACAATAATTCTACATAGCATGCTTTATCTGGACTTTTTAAAACGTCTCTTAAAAATCTGTGCCGTATGAAATATAACGAAGAAAAGTAAATAAACATGAAGCTCTCAAATATTGCATGGCATTTAAAGTAAATTAATACAACAGGTCATTAAGTTCTAAAAATATAATAATCTACAAAGCGAAAAAAATATATTCCATTTGTCGATCAAATCGAACGTAACATTGAAATAGTTACATAATTCGAGGTATTGAATTCCGAATAATTTATCTTCCCTGACGCGAAAACTAGACTTACTCGTAATTCTTATCGTACGGCGAGTACGACTCATGCTCGTACATAGTGTTGCTGGGTGATTTCTGGACCGGGGATGGTTTATCGTCCTCGGCGAGAGCTGCTTTCAAGCCTCCCAGCCCCGAGGCAGCGAGAGTTCCTACATACGTAAATGAATTCCAGAGATAATCCTCGTACAGTATTCGCTGGATTATATAACGCATTGTATGTTTTAACCTTTTATTACTCGCGTGAGATATTCAGGACACTCGGTCACCTTATAAATTCACTAAATGTGTACATGTTACTTGTACATATTGTTATACGTATTTAGTGCAAAATGTTTAATTTTTAAAAAATTGTTTTTTATTTTCATCTACAAATGTTATTTATTTTCATCCAAAGAATGTGCAGAATGTTATCAATTTCTATGCAATTGTAAATAATTAAAGAGGACCACTCTGGTTTATAAGTCGAAATCAAATCAATATCGATTGATTTTTCGAATCATTTGATCATCTTTCGAAGATCAATAAAAAATCTAGTAGGTATCAAACGGTCCTAAAAATCGACTTCAAATCGACTTGTGAACCCGGCCATGGAAATTGAGATATATAACGTTGAAGTGTCAGAAACATCCCACGCAAGTAATTACGCTAAAAAAAACCACAAGAGTGATATATTTTTATCTAAAGAACGCGTATAGAATGTTATAAATATTTATTTGATTATAAATGATTAAAGGGACTCGTGAAAATTGAAATATAATGGGGTGTCAGAAACATCCCAAGCGAGTAATTACGTTAAAAATGAATATATGTATTTTTATCTAAAAAATGTTATAAATTTTATTTTATTTTTTATTTTATTGGAAATAATCAAAAAATTGAGATAAAACGTAGGGGTACCAGAAATATCCCACACGAGTAATTATTTTTATCTAAAAAATGTTATCAATTTTTATTATAAATAATCAAAGAAAATTGCATGAAAATTGAGATAAAACATTGGGGTATCAAAACACTTCACGCAAATAATTACGTTTAAAAAAAAATCACAATAACAAGTGAGAGCAAAAAGTATTCAAGGAAATTTGTTATAAAAAAAGTCTTATTTGTGGAAAATAAACATTAATTAGCAATTTTATACAATACATTCTGTTCTAACATAAATAAATGAGCTTCGCATGTATGCCTGATTTTAGAAGCTAAATTTTTCGTTTGTACGAATACTTTTTGGGCATTCAAACAATACAATTTTTAATTACCGCTTATTTTTCAGATAATATATTTTGTATAATTAATACACATCTTTTTGATATATATTTAATTTGATATAATTTTAAGAAACATACAGTTTATTTTATTCTTTATGAACAAATTGTTAATTATCCAACAAGAAATAATTGTCAATTAAACGTCGAATCGTCAAATTGATGTTGAAATTATCGTATTTATATCAATTCGACTCATTTCTCACTGGATAATATTTACTTTTTAAAAATAAAGTTTTTTTAAAAAATATTTTCTCTGTACGAATACTTTTTGCATTCACTGTAGTTTTCTTTAAAAAAATGTATCGAATGTTATCAATTTTTATTTGTAATCAAAGAAAACCATGAAAATTGAGATATAAGATGATCAGAAACCCCAAGTACGAATAATTAATTACAAAAAATCACGCGAGTAGTGAAGAATTAATAAATAATTTACGTTTTTCTGCGTTTGACGTGAAAGATTCTTCAGCGGCGGCAGCGACGGCGGCAGCATTAGCAGCCTGTCGATTCTGCTGGTTGCCGAACATCAGCATCTCCTGGGTGCGTTTTGCTGAAAGCGACATTGCGGGGCGTTCAAGCGAAACGAAAGCGAATAAAAATTGAGAAATAATTCGCTCTCGATGAAAAATATACGAATGGAGTCTTACATTTCGGCTTCATGACCTGGTCTGCCTTCTTCGCGTCCTCCATCAGGCTCATAGGCAGGCACATGCCTACCGAGACTAGTGAGAACAACAGCAACAACCACGCCCAGTTACACGTCATCTGCGACAAAGTTGCGGGATTCTCATTGCCGGTTGCGTTCGCGATGACGCACCGTTTTCAGGGTCAGAGCTTCGCGACACTCTTTTTTTGCGCCCCGTGTCTCCCACCCCCGAGTTCTTCCTCTTGACATCGGATTTCCGACTCCAGTAATCGCAGGACCAAAATAAACCACAGGTCTGTTCTTTTATCCTAAAGTTCTTTCATAGTTCATCTTTCTCCCTTTTCTTTCCACGTTGAATTGGAGAGAAAAAGAGAAGATGAACCGTGCAAGAAGTTCAGCTAAAAAGAACAAGCCTCATGATTTACTCAAGGAACACATAAAAATTAACAAAACTCAAAATGATTTTATTTTAATTCTTAACATTAATAAACAATCAAATTTTGTAATCAAAAATCATCATTTTGATTTTTTTTCTTGGCTTGATATATTCCTTGGTTATTTAAGCTTAACGTCTTATATCTGTTTCTACCAATGCAGCTTAATTTTGGTCTCGGTTCAACTAATTCTTTTCTAATTAAAAGTTAGAAAAAGATGTCTTAAAAACATCCTTAAGACGTCTTGTGTCTCGATTTTCGTCTTTTTGTTATCTGCGGAGTTTTATTAGTTACCGGGTCACCGTACTAAGAAAACTTGAATATGTAAATGTCATATAATGCGAAATGTCGAGAGTCTATTTCCACTGTGTGTGGAGAGACGAGTGTAGGAGCAACAAGGGCGCTCGATAAAGGGTCTTGTGCATATGTTTGCGGTTACATAAAAATATTACGTCGTTGAGAGTTCTATAATAAAATATCTTCAGATATGACGCCGTCGTCACAGCGACCGACGACGTCACGACTTCATGTAATCGACGCGGTTTACTTTCTTCGGTTATGACGTTGACGTTACCGTATGACGTAGCCAACAAGAGAGTTCCCCAGCTGCTTTACGTCACACACATATATGTAACTTGATAGGTTGACTTTATCGAACTTTTGTTTTATCGCGTGACGGCGATATGTAGCTCCACGTGTGTATAAAAAGATTCCTTGAGAAATAATAAATATCCTATAAAGGAGCGAAAGGAGTAGTTGTTTTCAGTAGAAAATTCTGACCGATTCGACTCGATTTTGCGCGATTATTTTAATCTAACATGCATAAATTTACTACAATCTATAATCAGTTCATTAACAGCTGTTCGATTTATCAAGAATTTCATAATGCTGGAAGGCAAGTTTCCGCGTGTTGCACGATCGAATTACACTACTTAATTGCTCTCAATTGGCTTCTCATTAATGAATTACGAACTGCCTCTGAGGGTAAGTTAACCCGCGTAATTACGTGAAACTCTAATGGTGATGCTGGAAATGGCTGCGGAGAGTAGTGAACGCGCAGACGGTGCTACTGGAAATGTCAGAGTTCAAAATTGCGTGCGGAAAATATATGTATTTGTGAAATTGCGTATTTACAGTATAGCGACAATCTCGAATATTGCATTCCACGCAATTTTGTATAAAGCAAATGGCTCGCAATTTATACGCAATATCCAGGAAGTTTAATCGTCAAATTCAGTACTGAAAAATACATGACCTCTGACCTTTCGAATTTTGCAGTAGACTTCTTTTTTGCACATATAAAGGTCATTTAATTTCGCATTTTATATGATATGTAATTGAGATTTCACTCGCTTCGATAATAGACGGTATCCATGTCCAGATCGATATGGATTAAACGATATTTAAATGAAACAAATAGAAATTAATGTCATAGTTGAAACTGTTTTCGCGACAGTTGCGTTGTTGACGTTGCGACGTGGTTCTCAATTAAACGATCACTGGATTAAATGCTTGGGAATTATTCTCGGAATTGACATTCGCCTAAGTCCGAAAACGAATGGCGAAGTTTGACAATTAAAGCGAGCCGTGTAGCAACGCTAAACCGGATATAGTAGACCTAGAAATCGTACACTTGTTGCATCTACAAATACTATAGTCATTTATCGGCGTGTACGAGCTACACGGCTAGGTAAATCGCAATTAAAAATGCATTTCGCTGAATGAGAATCTCATTGACGAGTTAAGTGTGCATAAAAGCCTTTTCTCACGCACACGTTGTCGTCATAATTAATTCTAATTTATTAACAGTATGGCAAGTACAAATATATTAAAGAGGATCAACGACGAAATTATAAAGCAACATTTAATCCCGAAACACACACACACACACACACACACACACACACACACACACACACACACGCACACGCGTGCGCACGTAGCCAGCTGTTCAAATTTCTTAAAATAGACATAGAGATGTGAATCTAATTCTGTCTACAAATATCGCTAAAATTGAATAACATTCATTTAGATAAAATGAAATTTGATTCGGAGCCGTGCGCAACTACCTGTATGAATGTGCCGAAAGTGGCCGGCTACGTGACGATAAAATGCGTTTACAATTACATTTCATCGTTCGAATTTCAGAATTTGTTTTCATCTGAAATTATCGACCAATGAAGAATGAAGAATGAAAAAAAGAAACTACACGTAGAAGTGAGGATTTGTCTACCTTTCGAGATACAATAATTCGCTGGATTTGTCCTTGTACGCTTGTCCCTTTCTCTTTCGCGAGTCTCGCGATGATCCTTCGGCTGGCACCCGGGTGGAGAACAGGCACGTCCTAGCGGATCCGCCGGCTCGGGGTGGAATGAATGTCGGGGCTCGGCAGGACGAGTAGAAAAGCGGGGTACGGTCGATCAACCAACCCCCACCTTGGTGAACGAGCATTCCCCGTCTCTCGTCTCGTGGTGGTGAGAGCACCCTACGACGACGCTGTTGGCTGCGCGCGCGCTGCGTTTCCTCGCATGGCACACGACGCCGACAGCAGGTGGTGCGTGTGAGTGCCGCGCACACGAATCCCACACAACCGTTGATACAAGGGACGTCTCTGCCCACGCGATGACCCAACTACGTCTTCCCGACGGATCCCCGGCTTTCTACGTGGCATCGTAAGGATCGCTATGGGTGGGAATTATGTTGTTATTTTGCTGTCGAAAGCCTGTCAGCCGACATTATCGGAGCCATAAGATTTTGCCGTTATCGAACGCATCGGTTTGATAGTTACTAAGAAAAAAATATTCTAAAAATTTAAATTTTAATAAATATTTATTTATTGTAAATAGTGCAAACTGAATGTTTATTTACAATAAATAAATATTTACCCTAAAAAGAAATAATAGTTAGTTAAATTAAATTAATGATTTTGTGCCAAATAAATGTATCTTTATATTTAGTAAATATTTAATTGGCACTGTTCAAACGAATGATTTTTTTTTAATTTAGAATATTTTTCAATGCGTGGATGGAAAGTCCTTGCGTTCTGCATCCCGCTAATAATTAGTATAATGTAGTATTTAATTTTCTTACTCTAATTGCGGTTATTCCTCGGCAACGTGAATTTTAATTATTTCATCAGTAACAAAGGTCTTTGAAAAACATAACAATTTTTTTATTGTTTCATATTATAAAACTCCTGAAATAAAAAAATTCTGATATACTTGTCAAAGCTTTAACATCGAGTTTTTATCTACATCACCGAAGATTCGAATTGTATTTTACTTATTTTTTATAGATTTAAATTTATTTACAGTGAGAAAATAAAATTATATCAAGTGCAGCATTACTTTAATTAAAAATAATTTTATTACTTTAATAACACTATTAATGAGATGAATACGTCATGCTATTGTTCGAGTAAAATTTTATTTGTTTCATTAATATTGTTATTGAATTAATAAGATCATTTTCAATTAAAATAATGCTATTAATATATTGCATTTTTTTCTAGTATATCAAAATTCATAATCAAAATATCGATAACCTTAAGGTATCGATAACCTAAGGAATCCAATTGCCAGTGGAGTGTCAAAGCCATCTTTGTATCGAGACATTTTCTCAAGATTATTGAATTCTATATGAAGATCTACATCCTTTGTAAAATGGAGAAGAATACAAAGGCATCTTTAGTCACCCTTTACGACAACAAATCCTTATTGCTGTAATTCAATATTTCTGTAATCCAAACGACGCTTCTTCGAAAGGGCATAGGTCCGTTTATGCTCTCTCGTTAGCCCTTGAAACTCAACGCGACCGTTAAATATATATGGCTCGTCTCATCTTGAAAGAATGCAGCCTTCACCTTAACAGGATCGAGGAGAACCTACAAAGTATGAGATTATTTATATTCTCTATTAAGCTATTTCTGCTCTGCAGCTTTTCATATTTATAATTTTCTTCATGAATTTATATAAGAGCAGGAGATATAATCTAGCATTCTTATCTTTGATCTAGCGTTAAATTAAAATACCAGCATAAAAGAAAAGAAAACTGACACGTTTCGCTATTGTTAGTACCCCATTGCAACACAGATAGAATGCCACGGATGGTAGAATTAATAGAAAGTTAAAACACTACTAGGCATAGCAACCCCGCTGCGTCATGTAATGTCTATGATGACGTTACCTACTTGTCTTTAATTTTAATGCGATAGTTATGCAAACGTCATAGGAATAGTTTTCTTTGGCATTTCAAACGATGACGTTATACACGACGCGGCTCTACAGACGGTCTATGACAGGAACATGTATACTTAAGTAGTAGAGCTGTGTGTATTTTCAGCCGATACATTATACGTATATATAGGTATCTATCATTCCAATCTCCATTTCTCAAACATTTACTTTCTCAATGCGAACGTTCCAATAAAAGAAATTGGCACAACGATTAAAAGATTAGATTGTAATAGTAGCAAAAAGATAAAACAGGCGATGAAATCAATAAAAATTCAATAGAAACGTAAAATTAACACGACTCCCTTTTGTCTCAAATATTTTTAAATCTAAAGCTGTATATAAAAAGTGACAAATTTAATAATAAACTATTGAACTTTTAACTCGTATTCCCTTCAATGTTTGCACTTCGAATTTGAATTTATTTTTATAATATTAATATATATTTCATGTGTCATAATAACTTAGTGCTTGAATTTTTGAAAATTTTCATTCACAAATCATAAATAAAATTCATGCGAGAAATATGGCTGAAGATGTAATATAATAAGAAACTTGGACCCTAAGATCTTTTTCTTAATCTGAAGGCACCGTTTTCTTCTCGATTCCCAAAATTTATATTAATTATGGTTACGAGTTTAGGGATGAAAATCCAGTAACGATCTCACGGCGAAATCAGCACGGCCTAGCGCGCCATGAAAGAGAAGAGATTCTCTCTCCAGCCTCTACCTTCCCCTCGTTCGCTATTCATCCCCAATCGCCTAGCTTCAACCCCCGCAACAGGCCATACGCCTACGCGAGAACGGTACGGCGCCCACGCGCGTTTCTACCCCATATCGAGAATCGAGCTGAGATCAGGGGTTGGGCGGAAGGGAGCGTATTTTTTTTCTCGCGTCAGCAGACCGACGCTCGACGACCTCCGCGTCAGGGTTTCCCACCCTTTAACCGCTTGAACGGCACCGTTCGCAACGTACACGCGAAAACAATAAAGATGACAAATGTTCTCAATCATTTCATTATTGCATACTTTAGTCTGTCGTCTTTTCATACAATTTGAAATGTATAATCTGTTGTGGAGGAATATATACCATATATGTAGAGCGCCTTTTCTATTTTTAAGGGAACTCTTTTTATTTTTATTTAATTGGACCGCGCCATACAGAGTACTCCAATATCACTTAAAAAATTGCAATATTTTGTAAAACATTTCTACAATATTTCAAAAAATATTGTAGATATATTGCTGGAACACATTATACAATATTTCAATGATTAATCCAGTTATTGTTAAAATATTATTGATTAGAATCACATTTCAAAATATATATGAAAGTTGAATCCAGAAAACATTCGCTAAATTTGCATATTTGCATTTATATAATATATATACATGCATATTTCTTATTACAGAACTTCTGAATGTTTTCTTCTTGCAAGAAACGTATCCATCTAGAAGCGGGACCGCGTACTTATTAATTAAATTATAATATTGCAGTAATATATTTCCTACAGAATATTAAAGTTATAGTACATATTTCGACAATATTGGTACAATATTACTAATAAATATTAAAACTGCAATTTTTGTAATATTATGAATTATTAAAATATTGCTACGATATTTTATGCTGTAGGAATTGTCTTTAGAGATTTTTTCATATAGGAATATTTGTTATTTTTGCAAAGAGGTTCTCTGGGACGTGATCTTGGGAACCTCTAAAGAGGTGGCTCTAATCCTTGAAATATGTCTAAGACTCCCGGGGGAGGGAGAAAGGGAGAGTGGCGTCACTGCACTTAAAGTAATATCATGTTCGATAACATCAATGGATGAGTACTCGTATAACTGTGAAGACTCATTCCTTGATGAGCGAAACGAAAACTGACGTCGAGGTCATAAACATGGATTATTTTCGCCTATGTTATAAATTATTTGCTTTGCAATAATATTTATTTTGGCGAATGCTTCACATATTTGTACAGCTTTACGTGAATATTAATCTCGATGACAAAAGTTGCTTAAAATCTTTGGGCAATCTATAAATTCGCGACAGGATTCGAAACGGGTTTCTATTTATAATTTTATGTCGCGTGCTTTTTATATATGCGTGTGTAAGTTCTCCAGGTCAATTATCCAATGTATTACACGACACATAAAATTATAAATAGAATTCTGTCCCAAATTCTGTCGTGAATTATAAACGATCTGAAAATGAGTTTAAGATAATCCAATTTTAGATAATCTACGAATCATTTCTATTCGTAATTTTATTGGCATTAAAATATAATAACGCCATTTGATTCTAATTCATGACACACTTTACTGATGCTTAAAAAAGCATTATATCTTTCAGTTTCATATAAGTATGCTAAATTATACATATATGTAGATATATACAAGTATGTATATAATTTTGATTTTGGAAATATAGAATATATGGAGCCGTCTCATATAATTATAAATACATAAGCCAGTTTTAAATGATCTACTATTTGTAATAGATTTCTATTCGTAATTTTGTTAAACTCTACCCTTTTTAAAAAAAAGGCATCAAGTGTCTGTGATTCTCTCAGAAAAAAAAATATAAATTATTATACGTGCTTCTATGTGTGTCGATCGGTCGAAATGTGCAACTAAATCCTAACACTACTACAATTAAGTGTGCCAAATTATATATAATTATAATATTGTATAAATTATACATGTATATGTATCTATTAATATCTATTAGTATCCATTAAATCTAATATATGTAATTTATATATAATATATTAGGTGTTGGAATTAATTCGTAGCGTTTTTTAATGAAAGAATGTTATTTATTTCACATGAGCATTAAAAAATACATTAATGAAAGTACTTCCCATCACTTGTAAAACGCTACGAATTAATTCCAACACCTAATAATTATACAGATCTATACATAATTTTATAATATATATATGGATAATTATACATATATACATATATACATATATACATGTATATAAATTAATTATATATAGATAAAAAAAAATGTAAACATATACATATACATAAATTATGTGCAGGATGTTTCTCAGAACTTTAAAGATAAATTTCAAGGAATGGTAGAACTCAAGAAATTTTTATTAAGAAAATTGTGTCCTCTTTCGCATTTTTAAGGAGTTCGAGAAAGAGCTGCACGTTCTTGTTCGTATTGGTTGTAAGTACACAATCGATCGGTAGCATTACGTGTGTCGTCTGACAATATTAGTCTAAGCTTCTGTTTCTTTTGTCTAAGCTTTGTTCCTTTTGTAAAAACGAAATCAAAGAACTAGTATTGTCAGATATCACACGCGACTAGATACACATTTCCTTAAATATGTATTAAAGGATACAGTTTTTTTAACGAAAGCTGATTTTATTGGTGAGATCTACCATCCCATTGAAGTTTATCTCTAAGATTCTGAAACATTCTCAGTACGTATAATTTAACACATTTGTATTAAATTAAACGACATAAAACTTTTTAAGCTGCTATAAAATGTGTCACAAATCAAAAACAAATAGCACACGCGTTATTACATGTACATGTATATTTTATAGTGTCCAAAGTTACGAACAGAATCTATCATGAATTGCGGATCTAAAATTGGCTTATACATGTTTTATATTTATATTATGGGAAGTTTCAATTTATATATACAGCCTTGGCCAAAACTATTACGCAATTTATTTATTAACTATTAGGTGTTGGAATTAATTCGTAGCGTTTTTAATGAAAGAATGTTATTTATTTCACATGAGCATTAAAAAATACATTAATGAAAGTACTTCCCATCACTTGTAAAACGCTACGAATTAATTCCAACACCTAATATTATTTAAAATTTTAGCTAAAAAATTAATTCATGAAATTTGCTGTAAATTATTCTTTGTTTCAAGAATTTATGCATAATATCGGTAACCAATAGACAACGCAGGTAAAAGAATTGCAATCTATATTTTGAAAAAAATATAGATACCTGATAACTTTGATCAAGGCTGTATTTCATGTCTCACAACTAAAATTGCTTCTGCCGGATTCATTAGGCGCGATTTATCGCTGCCCATCGAGCCGATCGAGCGTCATCGACATGAACGGCAAATATACGCGATGGATACAAATGGCCCGCGACTATTTCCATTCGTATCTCTGCCATAAGGCATAAGTGCGCGTAATCATGCCCGATTCTCCCGAGCAATCTCGATCGGAAGAGAGCGTTTTGATCTAAGGCGAGGTAACGAGTGGTCGCGGACGTCGTTTTATGAGGGCTGGTCTCTTTCGTGAATAAGCGAGTCGTCGTTCTCCATCGCTTCGCCACTTCAACTAACTTCAGCGCGAAGGGCTGCGATGGTTCTCCCGGTACATCCGCCCTCGTACCGTAATTGACCTATTTTCGTCAGCGTCGTCGTCGTCATCGTCGTCGTCGTCGTCGTCGTCGTCGTTGTCGTCGTCGTCGTCGTCGCAATGTGCCGCAGAACGCTTGCGCAAATTCGTTTGCACGCGTATACGACACGGGGGAGGACAGGTGCAGCTTCCGGTAAATTACGAGAGTCCGCATCGGAGAGTTCCTTTTCAATTGCGGAAGAATAAAGGCACGCGTTCACGTTGCATCCCCTTCACGACGAGATGTGACTACATGAAGGGATCATTATCTCCGGATCGATTGAAAAATCCATCTCTAAAGCGGCGTCTACTATGAGATTTTATAAAACATAAGCTTTGAGTCTCAAGCTGTAAAAAATTGACCATCGTAGTCGATTATTCTCCTCACATTCGATCGTGATTGGTCAATTTTTTATGTCTTAAGGCTTAAATTTTATGCTTTAAAATCTCATTGTAGACGTCATTTTAGGCCAGTATTTACATTTACATTTTGTTTGTTTTTGTCGTATGATAAACGTGTATCGGTTTTACAAGAAAGAATCTCGCAGTGCTAAATTCTGAATATGATAATAAAATATTATAATAAAATTACTTCTACTCATTAAAAAATATTTTGATTTTTAAAAAAAATTTTTTAAATATTATTAATGTAGATGAAGTAATTTTACTGTAAAACATTTTTTGATATCTTGAATAATTTTTGAGAGAACCGAAAAAAGCTGAAAACCATTTTACATATAAAAAGTAATTTCTCCTTAAAACAGTTTTTGGGCTGTTATTAACATATTATAAAATATTTATTTATATAATCTATATGTATACAAAATTTCATTAAAATCAAAATTTGACACTTTGCGAGGTTTTCTCATTAATTCCAGAAAAGTTCTAATAAATCCTTATGCTTGGGTTAGTCCAAAAAAATAATTTAGTAAATCTTTATAAAGGATCTCTTAAAGGAAAGGTTTCATCTCTTTTTTTTCACTTTGAAACATTTCATGTACCAGAAAGTGTTATTTTCCTCGAATGCGTCACCTCGCTTCTCGTATGACACGATCGAACCCGGACAATTCCATTCGGGTGATAGCTCGAGCCTGTTCAAGTTTGCGAACCGAGATTGAGAATTTGACACGTGGCAACGAAAGTTTCAAGAACAAAAAATTTTATCGACAACTCTCCAAACGATAACTCGATAAAATTTTCCAGTTGATGAAATAACGTTTGAGAATATTTATTGCCGCTAGAAAATTAATTAAATTCACTATCAGACAAGATTCAAATGTTCCTCATACCTCGTCCGGAGGGAATTAATTTAATTCGCTATCTCTATAAATGTAAGATTCTATTTTTTGCGATACCTCTCTTCATGTACGTTGAATTATTGATAAATAAACGGAAAGTACACTCGCAGCGACCTTAATGCAAAAGCGTAATGAACTTTCCCTCTTTCTACTTCTCGCGTGGTAAATATTTTGCGCTTGAAAAATCTTTATCGCTACCATTTACTCGCGATGATTTACGAGCTATGTTATTTTTGCGGTTACGCAGCTTGCTTTCTTTTTCCTCTCGAGTTGAAAATAGCAACTGATCATTTGCGATACGATACCGTACTCAAACAAACTGGCAGGGAGAACAGAAAATACCGTGACGGGGAAAAGATCGATTTAATGCAAATTTCAATCAAGACAATAAGAATAATTGATATTAAAAATGAATATAATAACATGTCAAGTTATCGGAAATTATGAGAAATATCGAAAGATTTATGAATAATATTCCGGTGCACACACATGGGACATATCTAGAATTTTTTCGAAGGGAATTTTTATCAATTCTGTTATCACATAAACAGCAATTTTTTAATAAATTGCTTTTTCAGATATTTTAAAGCTTATAAGTAAATTTTAGAAAACGTCACGTTTCTTATTGTTTCTTATGTTAAATTGAATCTTTCAATCAAAAAAATGTTTTTATTTTATACGAATATCGAGTATATACATATATTTAAAGCAGTATAAAATTTTATACAAAAATATAATTTCTTATACTATTATTAACTATTATTTTGATGTTCTATGTATGTTTCGAGCTTCAAAAAATCAAATGTAGATTTATTTTTAAGAAATACTGCTTTAAAATGTATAAAATTGGGTATTTATGTAAAATAAAAAAAAATGTTTTTAATTGAAAGAGACTCAATTTAACATAAGAAACAACGTGACTAAAATTAATGATAAATTTCTTCATAAAAAGCAACCGTAAAACATTTAAGAAAAATCAACATCTGATATTCCCTGAGGTTTACTTGTTAGAAACAAAAAAAGATTAAAAAATTCTTTTTTGTTTCTAATTTTAAATAGAAAAATAGAGTTTGTAAATCATTTTTTATTTTTTTCCTGAAAAAAGTACAGGAAAAATATAGTAGGGCAAACATTTCAGGGAAGTTTAATCTTCTTGAAAATGTTTAGCTATATCAATATAACATTTTTCATTATTTATTTATTCTCAACTCAAGAAACACACAAAAATTAACAAAAAATCAAGATAATTTTATTTTGATGCTTAAAGCTAATAAACAGTTATGTTCAGTGATACAAATATTCATTTTGATTTTCTCTTGATTTGGTGTGTTACTTGGAAAAGGGAGTATCTTCATCAAAAATTAAAATCGTGTTAAGTTTTCTACGTAGAAGTCTCTCATCCATCTCTTTCCTTAATTCTTTCTTATATCTCTCCCTCAACTCCTCGCCCGGTTCAGTTTCGCGCACAGCTGACTGACGCTAAGCGTGATGAAAATTGGACGAAAAAGGAAAATGGACGGCACGCGATATTGCGAAGTTTCCGGTTTAAACGCCACACCCACGTCTTTTTCGACAAAGAGGGGAAGACAAAGTCGCGAGCTTTTCGCCTTCATTGGGACGGGCAATCGGCCGTGTGATCGCAAACCGAGGGTTTCGCAAAATCGCGCAAGTCTTCATCGAGTATCGCATCTTTCCCCTATCTCTCTCCCCAACCCCACAGGACGGACTCCCATTGACGTCAGTCTTTGAGTCGGCGAAGTGGCGAATCCCCGTGGCACGACCGGCCAAAGAGAGAGGGGGTTGATAGAGGGGTGAAATGGTTCCTCCACCTCGTCGACAGGGGTGAGAATACAGTAGCGTCACGCGAACTGTATTCTAGCCCCCTTCCGACATTTATTTATTCGTGTATCATCCACGAGCGAATTAAAAAGCACTCATTTATGTCGACAGCATGTCCTGGACTAAACGATTCTTGATTACTCTATTTTTACGACAGCTTGTAATTAGTTAGTCGAACTAACAGCGCTGCAAAAAGCATTTTATTTATAGATTTCAATAGTAAAAGTACGAACGAAAGCAATAAATGCATCTTTGATAGGTGAAAGGAAAAAAGATATTTAAAAATATGTTCCCAATAGATGCTGCGAATAGCAGAGATTAAATCGTATTGTGAAGTAAACAAAAATTTTAGCTTACTTTTACAAAATATATTAAAGAATAATAAATTCTTTTCTTATCAAATATCATATATTAAATATTATTCATTAAATTTGCTTTGGACTTTTGCTTTTCCAAGATAAATAAATTTAATAATTAGATTAAGATACTGTTTTAGAAATATTAACATTTTTCAGAATAATATTAATCTTTAAAATAACTATAAAATAAAACAGTTTTATTATAATATTATATTATTGTATATTATAATTGTAAACTGTATAAATAAAAATTTTCTTATTTAAGATATATTTTTCGATTCTCCCATTAAAAAAATAATTATGCAAATAAAAGTAATTCATAGAACAGAAATTGATCTATATGTAACATCATGAGTTATATTATGTCTATATGTTGTTAAAAGCAAATTAAATTACAATTGATGTATTTTATACAATTAAATTTGTTGAGGAGAAAATCATAATAGTGATATAAAATTACTATTACTTTATGTATGTTTCTACGAATAACTATTGGAACAACTACGTATAAACAATAAATTACAAGCGAGATGTTTGCATCACTTTCACGTTGAATTTTCAGTAATCGTGAGAGACAGAGGTAAATTCAAAGTCACGCAATTTGTCGGTATTGTGACAAAGTTAAGCAAATCTTTCGCGTCCCGGGCGTCAATGAAAGGGAATTAAAATTAATGTCACACTTACAAGGTTTCGGTGTATTCCCAGGGGTGAGATTAGCAGATACATTTGCGAATTAATCGCGCGATCGAGCGTTCCAACAGCACGACGATCCTCTCGCGCACTACGACCCTGTACAACGCGAAATGTAATGAGTTCGTGGAAGGGGTTGGTCCCGAAGGAATGGATCGATGTTTCCTCTGCGTACTAAAGGACGCCTGTTGATACGCGGCAAGAGCGGTTTCATTCATGAAAACGATGAAACAGCGCGAATCTCGTCTCGCTGCTGTGATCGCAATTATATTTCCTTTCACCATGTTATCTTGATATGCAAATGCGATTTTTTGAATACAATTCTGCAGTTGTCACTCGGGATGATATATCATGTGTTTTCTAGAAAAGATTATTTTTACATTACATTTTTAATTGCGGAAAAAATATCGGGTGCGATCTAGAGATTTCCATGCAGAAATCGACTACATATATAATTTTAAAAATGTTTTCTCAGACAATATGCCTGTATAAGAGCCAGTCTCGCCAATTCCGATTAACCTAATTGTTGATTAAGTATCAACTGTAATTGATCAATTCTGCTGAACAGCAATTGGTCAGTTCCAATATAACAATCAATCGATTAAGTTAAGTTTGGAATTGATGAGACCGGTCCTAAATGACATTATAAAGAATCTTTTAAGTCTCTTAAAAACTTTTGGAACTTATATGTCTAAAAAATATCTAAAACACATCATAAAGGCATCTTCTATAGACATTGCGTGTTGTCTGAATTGACAAAAGAATAAAGAAAATCTCTTCCCTGGTGAAAATGAAAATTGGAATGTAAAGTGGCGTCTACAATGAGATTTTAAAGTGTAAAATTTAAGTTTCAAGCTTTAAGCCATAAGAAATTGACAACTCACAGCTAATTATTCTCCTTATATTCGATTATGATTAGCTAATTTTTTACGGCTTAAAATTTCATTGCAGACATCGTTTAAGTCAAAAGAAAGAGTGACAGTAGGATAAAGACGGAACTTTTAGAAACCAAAAATTGAAACAACATTTAAAAAGCGTGAGTGTTTTTTTTATGTTTCATTGTCTCAATTTTCTTCACTTCTTAGAAGCCTCTATTATTATTTTCATTTATATTCTACACTGGAAAAAAATGTGCTAAATCTTAATGCAGCATATTTTTTCGAATAGAACTAAATAAACATTTACTTACAATAAATAAATATTTACTCAATTAAAAAAATAATGATTAAATCAAATGGTTTTTATATCAAATAAATATATTAGGTGTTGGAATTAATTCGTAGCGTTTTACAAGTGATGGGAAGTACTTTCATTAATGTATTTTTTAATGCTCATGTGAAATAAATAACATTCTTTCATTAAAAAACGCTACGAATTAATTCCAACACCTAATATGTTTATATTTAGCAAATTTATTTAAAACTATTCCTTAAAAAAAATATTCATTAAAATTTAATATTTTTTTTACATTTTTTTGCCAGAATTTATTACTGCATGTAATGTCCCGAAAAATCATAATCCTGAAAACTGAAAACTAAATGTCCCGAAATGTCAAATTATCGAAATTTAGACAGTGAGCTTCGAAATCGGTCATTACTGTTTATGGACATAGTGCTGATGCTAATTTATTAAAAATATATTGTAATGTAACAACAAATTCATATTTTCTTTTTTCCATAATAATGCACACAAAAGGTATTTCCTTTAATAGAAAATATATATTAGAAAATAATTATATGTAAAAGAGTCATAACTTTTATGTTTATATTAATTATTACAGATATATATATATAAAAGAAAATGAGATTACTTTCCTTTTGAGAAAACACAATCAATATAAATATCGTTCTATCTTTGTTATTTATTGACCAAAAAGGATAGAACGACGTTCAGGTCAACTATATCTCCTAATTAAAAAGAAATATATCCCCCAGTGAGAAATGATAATGGAATCGACATAGATTTCATTGTCATTTCTCACTGGGATATCGCTATTTTCGTTACGTACAATAATTTTAACTTTTATATTCTAATACGTATAATGATAAACAAAAGTTCATTCCAAGTTTGCTACTTACAACTCAAAGATTACCCAATCATATGCGCAAATTACCAGATTTACCTCACAGGTAAATTTACTAAAAGGTGGAACAACCGGGATCGATAAAAAATACTGAAAGATTACAAGATTTTCTTACTTGATATGTACAGATTCGTGATCATAGCTTTTTATTGTTTGAAAATATAGTCATTATTGATAGAAACCTAATTTCTCCTTGTTTGGCTCCGAAATTTCTTGAATTCTTGGCTCAAAGATGCCTGTTTCTTATTTGGAAACGAAATCAGCCTCCATTTTCTTTTTATAGCTCCTGCTTCCTTATAAACAGAGATCGTTATAGCCAGAACGGAAAGGCGGGAACTGTACACTAAATTATTAAGATTCTTTGAAATCTAAATGAAATGATTATAAATATGGAATGAGCAAAAAGAATGAAAACTTGATTTCGGATCATCTAGCGCCATCTATCGTATCCAGATTGTAATTAATTTCTCCGTTTAATTAGAGATGCTATAAGAGATACCATAGAGATACTATAAATTAGAGAGACTATAAAGATACTAATTTCTTCGTTTAATTAGAGATACTTTTATTACAATATCTCTACGTTTATCGTACACTAACGTCCTCTCACGGTAACCATTCCAACTTCAATATGAAATAATGATGGGAGGGGGGAAGACTTGAATGATAAATGAATAGACCAATCACGATCGCCATCGCTATGGGGAATAGGAATTTTCGAGGATGCTAAATCACGATTGGTCGGTTCCGTTTAATGACAAGTGTTTCGTTGCTGTCCTTTTTTTTACGCGTTAAGGTGCTCTTGAGAGATTCTCGATTTTGCTCTTATTTGTGAAGCAGATAAGCTTAACGCTCGGAATACTTTGCGCTGCACACGCAAAATTACTTTTATCCTCCGGTCGACGCTTCTCGCCGTTTTTTCCCCAGGAGTTCAGCGATTTTAGAATTACCGCGGAGTGACAAAAGTGACGTTTCCTTTTGTTTTGATCGAGCTTCCACGTCTCATGTTAATCAGCTGTTGCGATTTTTTGAAAGATTGTATCGGATAGAGCATAATGTTCTAAGTGTTTTAACTTCTATTGAACTTCTATCTGAAATTGGTCAAGTTGAATCTTCGGAAAACAATGAATTTCCCAGAGAAAGGACTGGATAGCCTACTCAAGGAAGAATGGGTATCGAAACTGGAAGAGAAGACCTATATACAAAAAATGTCAATGAACAACATGATCATGAATTATCTAGTCACAGGTAATGAATTCTAGAATCTATTGTAATCTAAATGAATTGTCGAGGTAATAAAATATTTCGATGATTAGAAGGATTCAAGGAAGCTGCTGAGAAGTTCCAACAGGAGTCGGGAGTAGGTCCGACGGTGGAACTGAGCACTCTGGATGATAGAATCCGTATTCGAGACGCCGTACAAAATGGTCATATCCAGGAAGCGACAGACTTGGTGAATCAGCTGCATCCTGAATTGTTGGACAATGACAGATATCTTTACTTTCACCTGCAACAGTTGCACTTGATTGAACTCATACGCACAGGCAGAGTCGAGGAGGCGCTTCAGTTCGCCCAGGATCAACTCAGCGAAGCTGGCGAGTCAGATGATAATATATTGTGCGAGTTGGAACGTACATTGGCACTGTTGGCTTTTGATGAACCACATAAGAGCCCGTTTAGTGATCTTCTACATCCCACACATAGACAGAAAGTGAGTATTATCAAGGCCATGGCATACAGAAAAACTTGAACAGTAAGACATAAATAATAAAGGACTGTCTGCAAAAGAAGTAAAATAGTGCAATAAACTGTAAGTCTTAAGGAATTGATCAATCACAGTTAAATGTGAGCAGAATAATCGACTATGATTAGTAATTTTTTACAGTTTATAGCTTACTGCACAATAGGATCTATTCTTTTTAGCTAAACTTTTTGCATGATTCATCTTTTCTCTTTTTCTTTCCAACATGAAGAAAAAAAGAAGAAAGATGTATCACTTCATCAGAACTTTAGAAGAAAGAACTAAAAAGAACAGATCTAATATTATTCCTATTGTAGATGATCCATAAATAAATCAACAAATGTTAGATTCATTATTGCTTAGATTATAGCCTAGTTTTTATTGTGATTGGCCAATACACTTACATTCTATAATAAGCCTTGTTTTTTGCTAACTTGATCTTGTTATTTCCTGATTGTTGTGCCTGATTATAGATTGCAGGCGAATTGAATGCTGCTATATTAAAAATGGAACATAGGGAATCTAGCAGTCCTCGTCTTAATAATCTGTTGAAGATGATACTATGGGCTCAAGAGGAATTAGATAAGAAAAAAGTAAAATATCCGAAGATGACTGATCTAGGTAGTGCCACAATTGAAGATACAAAATAATTTTATAGTAGACAGACTGAGAACAGTTCTCAGCCTTATTTATAAATGCGATAAATGAAATGTCTTAAATTGACCTTTAAATGTAATTTTGTGTAAATTGCTATATTCATTTTGTAGGAAATTATATCCGAATTTTAATCTTGTATAACAAATTAGAGAGAAAGATGGTGTGTAGAATCATTAATCTATTATAATAAGAATGTAATGATTAAATTGATACATCGTTGTTACAATTACTGTAAGTGTAAGAGATAAGAATGCTTATTGCGATTATTTCTTGTTTTTTGGAATGTAATGCTAACATAACAAGTAGAGGTATTTTCAGACTTCATGTACATGCAATATTTACTAGGAATAGACACGCAATATCACGCGCAAATTAAGACTTGCATATGACTCCGGCTATTAGCCTATACAAGATAGTATAATTGTAAAGATACATACAAATATAACATGTGATAATATGCATATTACAATAGTCTTAAAAAAGTGGACAGCCTTCACAGAAACGCTCTTATAATAATGATTTTCAACATTATAGAAAAATTTATTTTTAGGATAATAGATAATAATTTTGTTTAATCTTTAAGTTAATGTTCCGCTTAAAAGTTTCCTTCCAAAAGATTAATATATTGTTTATCATAGTTTCCTTTCTACAATTTTTAATATATTTTCAATATAAAGAGTTCAATGTATAATTATTACTAAAAAAAAAAACAACTACCAACCGAACACATATTCCATTGCTTTTGAAACTAAACTGGCCGACTTTTGTGGAACATTTTCCGGCATCTGCGCGGCTTGTGGGCTAAAATGTTGATTATAACCCGCTGCTAAAGATCTCAGTTTTCGTCGTCTTGCGGTAGGTGACGAGTTAAAGGGAGATTGACTGATTCTGCCCATTGAAAGCGATCTCATACTTCCGTTCAGCTTGGCACGGTTTTCTTTGTCGCAACCCAGAACGACGCCCTCGTCCGTACATGGTATGACACCAATCATAATTGTGCCCGAAACGATACTACCATTGCACATGAGAGCCTTTTGCGCTTCTTGCTCTGATGCACACTTCAAATGTATCCAGTTGCTTTGAGGTTGTGGAGCTGGATGTTTATCCACTATACGAACTCTGCTGGAGATGTGAGACAGAACGGCGTTGACATCGATAGGTAAGAAACCGAAAACAGTTACCCATTGCAGTAGACTTTGCGATTCGCTTGTGCTCAAATTGAACGAACTATCTGGAAATATCAGTGGACTAGTTAAAGTACTCATCATGAGTTTGGACTGATTTATAGGTGTGGCTGTGATAGCCGGATTTGTGACTGCCACAGATGGTGACATATGCGTGACTTCTAGAGTGTCGAATAGTCCTCGCGTTGGCGGACCTCCGGTGTGATTTTTTGTGCTTATTTGTGGCGTGCTAGGAGTCGTAGATCCAAACACCGCCTTCTGACGATTAGACCGGTAATCCGGAGAACCATAGGAAACTGGTGACATCACACTGGTATTGGTTAGGTTCAAATGGCGTGGATTATCTTGAGGACTTATTATGTTGATCTTTGCGGGCTAGAATTTTTAAAGAGAGATGTTAGCAATACAGACTTGTATTTTTCAAATTAATAATAAAATGTACTTCTCACAGTATTAGTGTCACCCAAGAGAAAACTTGGCAAATACGAGGAAGAATTTCCTGGACTACCAGGGCTTTGAACAGGACTATTCATCGGTGATCCTAGAGTCATAGGCTCCATCTAACAGAACGATTAATTTTCTAAGACTTGATTAATATAATAAAAAAATTTTTTTCTATTCTAAAAAATTAACACAAAATAGATATTATTTTATATAGTGTAAAAATATTAGTGCCAATCTAAGAATAATCTAAACAAATTTTTAAAACTTCTATAAATTCTAATAATTCTTATCACATATATATATTTGAATTATTTCAAAAAATGTTTTATCTCCGAAGTGACAATTAATTTTATAAAACCTGAATAATATTTTGGAATAATATTAACAAAACTCTATTCTATTTTTTCAAAAATTAACACAAAATTATTATTTTTTACAGAACGGAAAGTTTTTTAAACTTTTTAGGTTATTTTTAAATAGGCACTAATATTTTGAATAAATAACTAGACGAGCTTGAAACATTTCAGTCATATTATATTTGGATTACTTACGACCTCAAAAAATGTTTTATCTTCTAATGTTTTGTAACTCCCTAAGTGCTACGATAAATGATATCAGTTTTTCGGGAGGAAAGACGTTTTCGTTTTTATCTACGTAAAGAGGGCTCTGGGAGTCAGCTGGAAAACGGACGGACGGGTGGGCGCGCGCGGAGCCGAACGACGAACCCTCAACTGCCCCCAACCTCGATGGATCTTTGATGACGCCATGATCTACGTCGCCGTGTTGCACAGCCGCGGAACGTGTAGGCGCGGATCCAGCCAGCCAGGCCCCCTTTTTTAATTATGAGTACCATCGGCCGCGGGTCCTTCCTCCGGACGTGAACGCATCAACGACCGCCGTCTAATCCGGTAATCGCTCGCATCCCGTAACGTCCGTCCGTCCGTGCGGATCGCACTCTTGACGTCGCGTAGAGAGCAGCGATAAAGATAAAAAGCGGCTGCCGAGGTGTGTGCCCGCGTGAAGAGGAACACGGCCCTCTTCTCAGTTCTCTCCCGCACGCGTGTACGCGTGTGAGCTCGCCGTGAGAAAAATCTAATCCGTGGACCCGAGGAATTCATTGGGATTCATCAGCGGGGGTCCGCACCGGTCGCCCGCGCGACCCCCCTGGGGGGAGGGCTCCGTTGACTCCTGGATCATCTTCTCTACCTGCGCTCCGAATACGGAAACGGGCGATCCCTCCTCCCTCCCCCGGCTCTCCCCCACCCCCCAGCGAATGACACATCTCGGTGGAACGAACCGAAATCGTAAACCGTAAATAATAGCCGTCAAATTAGAGATAGATTTCGTAGATATATATCTGTCGTATCGCGATATGTTTGACACTTTCCTGTTGACAAATCTATATTTTATATATGTCCCTCTTTCTCTTTCCTGTATTAAAGTGAAATCAGTGTTACATTTTTGGTTATTTTTTGCAGGAGGATAGCAAGAATGTCTGTGCCACCTCCGCCACCGCCTCCACAGGCTGGCGCTTCTGCTGGCCCACCGATGGGCGATAATAGAGGTTTATTACTACAATCTATAAGAGCAGGCAAAACTCTGAAGAAGACTGTTACTGTGGATAAGAGCGCACCTGCAATCGCTGGTAAATTATCGGAATTAAATTATATACACTAAAGGCAGTGTTCATAACTTCATAGAATAGCATTCATAATTGATTCTTATATTTAAGACTATCTTAAATGCAGTCTTCAGATGTCATAAGCTAATCAAAAGACTGTATCAGCATCTTAAGACATTACTTAAGATGCTGATCTTAAGACATTATTAAAGAATTACTAATACCACCCATAGTCCGTTCTTATTTTAAATAATGTTTTAAGATAGTCTAAGAGGTTAATACAATTTTGTGGCCAATATCCATAATTTATTTCAAGTCTTAAGTAATAAAAATCATCATCGTCTCTAAAGATGTTTCTATGCATTCTATGATTGATTCACAACTTGAAATTACTCTTACAAGACAGTCTTAAATATAAGAATCAATTATGAATATCAGTTCGAGCAAGAGCGTATGATAGACAATGGTTGACTATTGTTATTTATGGAAAATCCTTGGCAATACATGTAATTGCACATACAATATAATTTTAATTGTTTTTCATATATGATACAAGAATTTTATCTATCACTCAAACTTTATCTATCACTTGCTCGCATCTTGAATTTTCCAGTAAAAGACACAGTAAAATTAATAACTGTTGTCAGTGTCATAATAAAGAAATTAATGAAATGATTCACTGTTGAAATGATTTCACACTGGCTGTTTTCCTTTTAAGAGATACAGTCGATGTAAGCATCATTTTATTTGTTATTCATTAAATACCAAAGAAGGATTCATTGAATACCAAAGAAGGATTCATTGAATACCAAGAAGAATAAATTAATTGATGTTTGTGTCAACTATGTTTCCAAAAGGAAAGCAGCCAGACTAATGCAGCGAATTATTTCATCTTCGTTTAACATTGGCAAACAACAAGGATATTTCACTGTGTTATATTACACAGTGTCATCTGTTTCTTGATAAAAAAGCACCTTAGGTCTGCATACAACTATTAAATTCCAAAGCAAAAATGTATAAAGCAATTGTTGTGAAAAACCAGGAACTATAATGAGAAATATTTGTTTTGCAGGGAGAATAAAAGGCGAATCATCGAGCTCTTCGTTAAGCAATAATAGTAGAACTAATAGTTCTAATGCAATCAGCAGCAGCAGTTCTAATTCTAGTAATGGTGGGCCCATGTCGCTCGGCGGTTTATTCGCGGGTGGTATGCCAAAATTAAAACCTACAGGACTGAGAGGACACATGTCCGAGAAAGAGAGACAAAGTGTAAATAATTCTAATTTTCTTCACTCGTCACCCGGGTCGTCCCACAGTGTAAAACGCGGCCCGCCACCAGTTCCGCCACCAGCCGCGCAGAAACCGCAGTTATTCAGTCAGGTAAAAAACGATCTGTTTAATCGGTTCTTACATATATCGTTCATATATCTGTAAAAATGTTTAATTTCGCACAGGGGCAAAGCAGCACTGATTCCGGGATGAGCACTCCGGAGATCACGCCCAGAGGATTCGGGAAATCAACCATTGTGCCTAAACCAGCGTCGTCTGCCACCTTGCACAAACCATCGCCGCCGCCTAAAAAGCTGAATTTAACGAGTAGCGCGAGCGTGGCGAGAGCACAAAGCATGCGATTACCGCGATCGCCACCGGTTCTGGTGCCAACAACACCGTCTTCTCTGCACCAGTCACAAGATTATTTGAATGAAGCCACCACGCCACAGCCCATGAGACCTGCGAATCGAATTCTCAGGCCTCCCGTGACGAGGCCACCGTCACCGCCGATCTCGCGAACGATCGTGCCTATGATGAGACCACCATCGCCGCCAGCACCACCGGCTTCGCGGTCGCATACGTTGCCCGTGACAGCCATGAGAGCGGCGCCGCCGCCACCGTCGAGGATCACGGTGACCGCGCCATGTATACCGCCACCACCACCACCGCTTCCTCATCGTCCCGCACCCACACATCAGAGACTGGCACCGCCGCCGCCACCGCCACCGACGCCTCCTACCAGAAGTCTATCGGTTCGCAACGGCGGCGCTCAAGCTGGTTCTGTCGACCTGGAAACGCGATTTGCTGATATGTTTCATACCGTGTCGAGTTTTCCGCCACCGGAACCCTTCAGGGGTTTTACCAAGGTTTATAGTAGCAGGAATGGTAAGAATACTCGGCCCAAAATATTCTTTGACTTGTTTCTATAACACTTGACGCTTGAGATAATGATGAGAATTTTATACATTTTTCTTTTAGTTCTAAAATTAAACAAACGGTGCTTTCTACATTGCCGTCCATCCATATCCGTATCCTTTAATCGTATCCTGAATACGTGCATGTTGCCAAAGTTTATTACTACAATCCCTCGTGGGATGCATATATAACTCATACGCATATTTTAATAAATATACAAAACATGATGCATCATACACGACATTATTTGTTTATATTATTTTTCAAGGTTCTTTCAAAGCATTAACTTCCATTGAACGCTGCTTCTCTATCTTCCAGAACAATATAAACATGAAGACACTAAACGCGTATGACACAAACAATTCATATTTGTTTATAACCAGATGATTATATGTATAAAGTAAATTGCATGCTGCTAATTGCACTTTTATGGATATTCATAATGGAATTTATAAATTCGTACATTGATTCGTTCGAAAAGTAATCATAACATTTCAAAAATTACAGCAGCAAAACAACAAGCACCAGCTCCTCCACTTCAACCGTCTTCTACTTCTAGCACACTGCATTCGTTAAATACTTCGTCTGGGAGTAAACAGTGGCAACATAATGCGACTTCTTTGGCATATTAAAATCTGTGCATACTTAAATCATTGCTTCGTGCATTGATTATTGTTTAAACACTTCTTAATGCTGCCACAATAAAATTAAGTGAGCGTGAAAAGGTGTGAATCGGCAGAGTATAAAAAGTTTGAGAGAAAGAGATTCCGAATTCGCGAACCCAGTTATACAATAAAACGTTTTAGACAATATTTTCTGTACAGTTTATCTTAGAAGAAAGAATATATTTAATATAGATTATAATTACACACATACATATATATATGTATATGTATATAAAAAATATATATATGTACGTGTGTGTGTGTGTGTGTGTGTGTGTGTGTGTGTATGTATATATATATACATACATATACATACATATATATAAAAAGAAAAGAATCGTTAACTTTAAGTCTGTTATAATCTTACAAAAATCTGTAAAAGAGATTTAAGCGGAAGGCACATTTATTTTCATTCTAAAAACAACATACTCATTTATTTCTCTTAATCATTGTATTATATTTTTCCTATTTTTATCTTTGTAAACTTAATAAATATCAGATCAAAATTATTAATTCAGAATATACATTGTATCGATGTATGACGATTCATCGGTCATTGAGTTATTTAGACATTAACAAAGGCCAAAATATATAAACATGCAACTTATTTTTCAATACTAATAAACGATTGCACATACATACACAAATAGCAGCAATTCGTTGACTTAAGAATATTGTATATTAATATTGTATAATAAAAATACAATCTTTATATATACATGCAGGATATATGGTACCAGATATATTCTCAAATGAAATAGAACATACTTTTATCTAACAATATTTTTTATTACTTTCTTTATAATGATAATATTAAATGTGTAAATTTTCAAATTCTATTGCATATCAACTGTCATAGTCGAATGGTTTGTTTTAATACAATGCATTTTAAAGAATGATAAATATAAATATCTTTGTAATGACAAATTCTTTGAGAGTTAGATTCTGTAGTTATCAAAAAAGAGAGACGCGTTAAATTAATAAATAAATCGTGCGTATAATTGTCTATATTTGTTTCAGGGAAAAAGGTATTTAAAAAATAAATAAAATACCTTTGACGATGAATGTTTTTTCTTGAAAGAAAGTAAATAATAGCCGCATGATATAATTTTAGTTAAAAGGGGATACTCCTTCAAAACTTTCGTCATATAATGCATTATTATTGTGTGTTGTATGGTATAGGGTTTCTTTTATCAACCTCGGTTAACCAACAGTTACGTGGGGCTCATTTAAACTCAGTTTCACAACTCGTGGTTAATTTTTAACCGAGGTTTAATTTATTTTAAGTAATAATGAGTAATAATGAGTAATAGTTGTGAAACTCGTTCTAAATGAATCCCATGTAACTTAACCAAGATTGGTGAAAGAAACCCATAGAACGTAAGATGATATTAATATCACATTAGACAAAACTTAACTTTTTTTATAATTCAAGTTCCTTTTCAATAATCCTACGATATTCATCGAAACCTTCTTCGATACAGCGAACTGATCCTTCTCCGCAAACCCACAATTCTGTACAAACCATTTGGATTAAACGTTCGTCGTGCGACACCAATATCACACCAGCCTGCAATAATAAAATATTGATTGATTGAACTATACACACACAATTGCAGATATGTGAAATGAAGGATTTTGAAATTGAATCTTATTGACAGTCGTCAATAAAAAATAATAATACTCACTTGGCAGTTGTTGAGGGCTTTACCTAACGCTTCAATCGATTCGATATCGAGATGATTCGTAGGTTCATCAAGCACTAAGAAATTCGGCATTGCGGCACACATCAAGGCGAATGCTACCCTCGACTTCTGCCCTCCCGAAAGAGAATTTATTACTTGTAAAGCTAAATTACCGCTTATACCGAAACTTCCAAGCATTCGCCTATATTCCTCGATTGGTTTACCTATCAGAACGAACACAGTGATAAATTTCTTAAATGGGATCTCGTGTCTGTTTTGTATCGCGGATACGTACCGGGAAAATGTGTTTGTAGCAATTCAACAGGACAAACACGCATGTCCAGTTGATCGACATGATGCTGACTGAAATATCCAAATTTCAGATTTCGATGTACATGCACTGTACCCCGCGTCGAGCTCAACGCGCCTGTGATAATTTTCAAGAGAGTAGTTTTACCAGCACCGTTCTCTCCAACGATACAAATGCGCGATTGCAAACTGGCAGTAAGATTCACATTGCTAAACACCATGTCGGTCCCGTTGTAGCTGTACGAGACTTCATTAAGTTGCAATATCGGAGGACTTAACGGTTCGACATCGGGGAAATTAAGGGTCACTTCGCTCTCCTTCTCCATTGGCTTTAATTCAGGTCTGTCGAATAAGAAAAAATGTAAGATAAATTTCGTAGACTAACGAATTATTAACTGGACGTGCGATCAAATTGTTAGACTTACAATTTCTCTAACATCTTTATCTTGCTTTGTACACTAGATGCGCGATTCGCATTGTATCTAAATCTATCGATAAATTCTTGTACATGCGCTCTCTTCGCCTGTTGAGCCTCATACTCTCGTTGTTGATTTCTCTCGCGTTCGCCTTTCGTTTTCACAAATTGCTCGTAATTGCCACGATACGGCTCTATTTTTTGTCCACGTAAATACAGGATGTCGGTAGGTACCTATTGAAGAAGTAAAGATAAGTATGTATATTTAGTGAAAAAATTGTTTAATCATTACAATTTACAATTTAAAAAAAAATTTTTTTTTAAATAAAGACCTTAATCTTTCATCGATAACATTTAAACCATTGATATTTGATTGTAAATTCTGATAAATAAATTTAAATTTGTAAAAAATAAATAAAATACAATCTGACTTCTATGATGATAGAAACTAGTTAAAAATTTGACCCTAGATTTTTTAATGTAATCTGGAACAATAACAAAATTTGCTCTGTTTTTCGAAAACCTATTGTTGACAAAAAAGTTAAAATTCCATGTTGCGGAGAATTCCATTATTAACATATATCTCTTAGTTAAATATACATCATACTCACAGTGTCTAAAAATTTTCGGTCGTGCGACACTACGAGTAACGTTTTCGGCCATGTTTGTAAATACTTTTCTAACCATAATATTGCTTTGATATCAAGCATGTTCGTCGGTTCGTCAAGTAGCAACAGGTCTGGCTTGGAAAATAGTGCCCTCGCGAGAGCGAGTCTCATCCGCCAGCCACCAGAGAATGCTTTGGTCGGCCAGGATTGCTTCTCAACAGAAAATCCAAGTCCTGATAGGATCGCACTTGCTCTAGCAGGCGCCTTGTCGACCTCAGCTAACTGCATCGCCTCATATACCCGGGCCAATTCCTCACCTAACACATCGCCTGTCTTGGAACCGTCCTTTTCTATCGCTGCTTGCAGTTTCGCCTCTTGACTGAGTAACGTGCTTCGTTCATGATCGCATTCCAGAACGGACTCGAGCGCGGACGTGTCATCGCCGGCTACTTCCTGTTCGACGTGCAATATTCGCACGTGCGATGGTATTCTCAGCTGCTTGCTAAAATCAATCGGGACTAATATGCAATAATTAGAGATATCATTTCCCAGAAAATAAGTTGAAGTTATTTGACATTAAAATGATTAACACATTTAACGTTTTTAATATGACATCTGCTTGTTTGCTGGGAAACGACTAGTAATGACATATCGCCATAATACCTTGATATCATTCGAAGCAAGGTGGTTTTGCCAAGTCCGTTTCTACCAATCAGACCATATCGTCTGCCAAATGCAAGCGTCAAGTCAGCACCTTGCAACAAGACTCTATCGCCATAAGCGACATCAAAGTTCTCTATTCTGATATCTTGGGTTTTGTTCATCCCACCTTTTGTCTCCATCCGACTATCTTTCTTACTTGTCATTTGACTGGCACTGGCGGCGCTTTCAGCTGCATTATTGGCAATGTTAATACGGGAAGCCGATCCTTGCTCATTTACGATTCGTTTTTCCTGTTTTTGTTGCAACTTGGCCTCGGCTTTCTCCAGCTTCTTAGCGTCTACTTTCTGTCATAATAAGCAATATTAACATATAAATAACGCCTAGAAATAATCCTCCGTTCAGCTCAAATTCTTTTACTGTTACAAAAATTTTTTTTTAAATATGAAATAATTCAAGCTCTCTTTTCAACATTATTATTACATTACCAAATAGTTTTTTAACAAGATATTTGAAGAAAGAAATTCTGCCCTCCGCCCTCTTTATTTTGGAAACTTGAGAAGTGAATTTCACTTGTGCCGAAAGAAATCCAAAGATTGTAGACGAAGTTACATGTAAAATTAATGAGATGACACAAGTAACATCATCTTTGTTACTTAATGAATATTTAAAAAAAATGTCAATGACTGTCAATTTGTGTCACTAAATGGAAAGCACCCAGTAATATATAAATAGATAAAAATAAATAAAAGATGAGGACAATCTATGCAAGTAGCATGATATATTCTTTATTTAAAATAAATGAAATACAACTATACATTACCATTACATCGTCCCTAGTTGTAACCCATATACTCTTAATCTGCTCAACTTGCGCCTCTAAGGTAGCAGCTAATGAGCCCAAGTGCACCGGAGCATTTAATACTTTGTTAACGCCATTTTTTCTCCTGTCTATGTCATCATCATCATTGTTTGAACTACCTTTCAATATTTCTAATAGCCTCACGCATATTTGTCTGTAAATAGAGAACAGGATATAATGAATCAATCTACCAAGAAGCAATAAATCTTACAATCTTTTTTAATACAGCGAATGAAGAAAAACATGCTAAAACTTCCAAATATAAGAACAATATTGTTGATTAGTATTAATTATGGTAAATTCGGTCACTCGCACTACACTGGATTAGAATTAAAGACTGCTTTATATAAAGTATTTAAAAGATGTGAATCAAGATTGAATTAAATCATTGAAACATGACTTGTAATTAATAATTATTGTTAGGTTGAATTTTAATATGCAGATAATAAAGAAATTTCTGTCAGAAAAACAATGTGATATAAAATCAATTCTAATTTCGAATCTTACTTGATTCAATTAAATTAATATTCGAATAATTCATACATATCTTTAGTATCCAAAGTTACATAAACTGACATAAAATATTTGCAGTAATATAATCCACTTTGACAATGAAATTTACTTTAAATATTGAAATTGACATAAAATCATTTGACAATATCATTATTGGATATTTAATCGTTAAAAATGCTTGTATGTTTTTACAACTTAACTATGCTAATTCCATGTATAGCAGTTTTCAGTTGCATTAATCTAATGTAACGCGAGTGATCGAATTCGTTATTAGAATGACAAATGCGAACACATTTACAGACCTAACCTCGTTTTCTGATTTGTCCTCGACCTCGTGCAGAACCTGCCCGATCGCCTCGTACACCTCGTCGCCGTCCTCGAAGTCATCCTTGGAGCTGTCTAAGATACCTGCATGCAAAATGATACGCGTATCAAAGCTAAGTTCACCGGATATCAAACCGCGAATCTGACCGCATAGGTTATTCCGCGGCACGGGAACATACCTTGCACGTATTGATACAGATCGTCGTCTATCGTCGGGAACTGGCTGCGGATGTATTCGCCGCAGGTCGCCATAATACTCGCTATTCAATTTCCAGAGGGTGAATGTTTAAAAAAAAGGGGAAGGAAATCCCGAATCGGGAGAGCCACGCCAACGAGTATCGCTCCCTTGACAGACAGTCGTGTCAGGTGAGTCGTCTCTGGTCGTCTCCGCCGACCTACGTGAGTGAACACATGTTCGCCGCCATCTTGGAACTTGCTTCGATACACGGTGGCTCAAAAGCGCGTCAATCGAGTGACATACACGCGTCGAGATACAAAGGATCCATCCGCAATATTCTCCGCGAGCAAATCCCGAATTTTCCCGGGCGTTCCGCACTACCTCCGTGGTTCGCCACGTACAAATGTTTTACATCCTCTTTGCGTTCAATTGATCGCGGTGGTGGGTCACCATCTTGAAGCTGTCAAACGCCGAGCCTCCCCGCTGACGATACGCAAGCCCTCGGCCTCGGAGTCGCGTTGTCCGGGCTCCGACATCCGCGATCGTCGTACGACGCGTTGACGGTGGACGCAACCCACGGTTCTCCAAGTCGACAGCTGAAGTCGCGACGCCATCGTCATCATTCGTGATTCCTCGATACCTCGCGCGCCCCGCCAGCTCCCTTCTCGCTGTAAATAATCATCATCGTCGACGGGATCAGGTCAAGTTCTCCGATCATTTTTGATGCATCCTCGTTGAGGTGACGTTAAGAAGCGAAGGGAAGAAGAAGAATTAGGGTAAGGGGAGAAGGAAAAGTCGTCGACGGGGCGCGAACGCCCCACCAGGAAGGGACGCCCTGGCGGAGACTCGCAAGAACGACGGGACGACCGACGTCGTGGAGTCGAATGTCGAAGGGTTGCGCGCGGACATGGACGAGCATGAGATATTGCTTCTTCCGCCCTTCTCGGGTGCCAGCAGCAAGGAACGCGCCAGGAAGAAGCTCTGGCGCAGCGCAGTAGAGATAGTGGCGAGCGACGACGAGGATTCGGATGCGGACGAGCACGAGTGCGCCTTTTTCCCGGCTAAACGACACTGCACGCAATTGTCCAAAGCCAACGAGGCTTGTTCGGATATGGTAATTTGGTTCCATTGATATTTACGTTACATGAGTTAATTTACCTTAATTGATAATTGCTGAAGTAATTTGATTTGTTGACTGCTTGTCAACAGATTGTATCTGTAACTTTACCGTATTATTTTATTTATATCTCCTCTACATTTATATCCACTACCAATGCATTAATTAATTTTAATCTTGATTTTATTTACTTTTCATCTTCTAGTTCTAAGAAATACAAAAAGATAAAGAGTAAATTAATCAGAGATTAATGCTAATCTACATACATTGATGGAAACAGATCTTATGCTCCTTTCTACTAACATAGATTAACTATAATTTTGGTTCAACTCATTCTCCATCTTTTTGTAATTTTTAAAACTAGAAAAAGATGAAGAATAAGAATTTAAAAAAATTTCTATTAATTACCATCATATTGGTTATATTGAGAATCTAATAAATTTATGTACACATATGAATTCTGTGTTTATTATTATTATTGGTATTAACATTACATATTTAAAAATAAGTTGAATCGAAATTAAAGTTAATTTATATTAGTGGAAACAAACATTATAGTATTTTTCATATATAGTATAGTATATTGCAAATTATGTTTAACATATAGCAAATTCGATTGAACACACTTAGCTTACACATTATACACAAATTGAATTAAAAATGTAAAGATATATGCTTAATATAAATGTAGAAACAAGTTAACAAGTTAAACAGTGAAAACCTCAATATACTTTATTGTGCTGTTAGCTAAAATATATATTTTATAATACTTGCATTCACTTTTACACTCATATTAAATCAATATGCATCAGTGTGCACTAGTATCAATTGAATTTTCTATTATTATGGCTATGTTTCGATAATGCCGAAAATCTACGTGCACGTAAATTACAGATTTTCAGTACCGCTAACGAATATCGGAACACAGCCTCTGAAAAATAATTACCAATTATATATCATGATTTGATATAAGAAACTGACCGCGTTCAGCAAAATGTTTATTCTGTAACTATTAGAAATTTTCTTCACAAGGGGACTTCTCCAGATTTAAAAGTACAATCTAATTAGCGCATAGAAAACTTCTGACAATTGCAAAATAAATATTCTGCTAAACACAGCTAATTATTCTTCTAGGAACAGCGTACGAGTACAGAAACACCAGCTAGCAACGTGGGAAATCTCGATTACGATGAAATTATATACCAAATACAGATCGAAGAGAAGCTGAAGTTATGGCAGGCTTTCCAAGAGGAGGAGGGATCCATGGATAATAGCATCAATGAAGTTTTGGCTTACTACAGAATGATGCATCCACCTGATCCTCTGGAGGAAGAGTCTGTCGGTTCCAGGTTTCATATGTTGTATAGAGGGAACACAGTCATGGAGGACACAGCGGTGACGATGGCGATCCGTAATCACGGCTTAGTCCAGTCGGCCGAGCTCCCTCTTCAGCCTCATTACTGTAAATGCATAGGTGTCGATTGTTCCTTTTCGTCCAAATGTATGTATGAACTCGAAGACTTTCCTTATGGGGCAGTCTACAGCAATGTAGAAACGGGTCGATGCAATGCGTTGGATGCGGATAAAGTATACGAGTGTGATCAGCCGGAAGACTTCCTCGAACGCGCCGTAGGTGAGGCGATTAAGAAGAAAGGTCTAAGCGCTCTGAGTGTGGACTACGGTTGAATACGCTTCGTTAACGCCTGCTCTAATTCTTTTGATGTATTTATATATATATATAAATATATATATATACAGTAGCGTAATATATCCCTAATTGTTGTGCTCTGTAAATCTATCGCGACTTCGTTTTATAGTTGATTTTTGTCGTACGACAATTGCAATGCATTATCCTACGAGCGATAATCTCGAACCTACTTTATACTCGAATATAATATACATATATACATTCCGATGTAATGACTCGCTTACGACAAAACTCGAACTTCATTTATTCAGTAATGTGGAGTAATGCCGACGTTATTATAGCGATATTTTCCGTTTATTAATCCTCTCAATAGCCAGCCATATAGTATTAATATACTGCGTTAATTATATTTTCATACAAAATTGTAGGTATGGAGATATAATTATTGTGTCAAAATATAAATATATACATGTTAAATCAAATTAGCTTTGTAAACGATATATACTTGAGAAGTATAAGCAGCTATTTTGATTATAGTATAAAATTTGTTTTAATCAGAAACGCATACGTTTCCTTTTCTTTGCAGTTGTGTGTGACTTGTAACTCACATCTCCCTGTATATATATATATATATATATATATATATATATATATATATATATATATATATACTTCCTACTATTATATTAATTATAACAGATATGAAGCCTACATCTTTTTATTAAATACGACGTAATTGCAAGATAAGAAGGACAGAGAAACAAAAAGAAAATTAATTTTTTTTAAATGATTATCTCGGAGAAGTTTATCTGTTTAAAAATAATCATTCGAACAATTTTTCATTATGATTCAAATTACGCGGTTTTTTAATCGATCAATCGCATATTAAATCGTGAATCAACTGTTTGCATGCGAAATTGAATTGAGAATACTTGTAATGTAACAATATTTGCGTTCATCATATATTTTACAAATTTAACAAATAATTGTTTATAAACAATTTTATAAGCAAAGGTTGATAAATCATGGACAATCGAATTCCATAGGTAATTTAGAGACAAATGCACTTGCGATTCTTACAAACGCCGTGATGAACTTTTTAAATTTTTCATTTGTTTATAACTTAGTTTTGCAAAGTGGACAAAAGATGGATAATTATGTATGGACACATGCGTATACATGGTGGACAATCATTCGTATGTAATTAAAAAAAAAATACACATAGAGATGCTAGAATTTTTTATTTATTTATAATTTTTTTTAGGTGGACAAAAAATTATTTTTTATGGAGGCAGATTGTGGATAATCGAATGCGAAGTAAAATTGTGCCAAAATTTAGGATTACCTACTTCGCAGATCTCGAGTGACTTGACCGACGGAATCTTTCTACTTGTTGCGCCAGTCTCAGCATGATGTCAGCAGGTGTAGCTCCAACTCGCCAAATTCTCCGTTGGAGACTGACAGTGAGAGAAAACTTTATCTGACATGCGCTATCCCGGGCATTTCGGCTGCGTTCCACTTGGCGCTCGTGAAATCATTTCATCCTTGTTATTTATCACATATTAAATAAGAATAAATAATGCCCTTGAAGGTTGTAAGTTTCAAATGGAACGTATCCTCACAGCAAATGGAACAGAAAGAAATAGAAAATGATGAAGAGAAGAAGAAAGAAGAAACGAGTGGCGCGAATTCTGTACGCATTTTGCCGCTATCGAAATAATTTTTTCTACTGCTGGAACTAGGAATGACCCTCATTGCGATTGGCTAGGACTCGACCGAGAAAGACTAGGAGGAGAGTGTTGCCAATTTAAAGGAATTTCTACCAGATTTGAAGGTTTTTTCTTTTTAAATTTTTTGAAGGTACAAAAAGTTTAGGAGAATTTCAGAATAAATAAGTAACTTTTGGAGAGGAAAATACAAAGAATTCCAAATTACAGCTAAAATTTTGAGAGAATCGCAATATAATGGATAATTTTCAAACAGACTTGGCAACAGTGCTGGAGCCTGGAGGAGACCTAAGACTTCTGCGAGCAAGAGAGGCGCGACGGAAGGAGAGAGGGTCCACGATCAGCGACGGCGCGGCCGCCGACAAAGCCCGCGCAACGCTCGACGTGAGGGTATACGGCGCGCGACGCCGAACGTCGCCGGCGCCGGCGGTGCGTTGCCACTCTCAGAGTAGTGTCGCGCGTAGCAGCAGCAGCAGCTCCGCTGGGCGGTCCGTCCGGCTGGCCGGTCGGCCTCGTCGCGATCCGGTTATCACCCCTGTCGCCACGCGCCGCAGGCTCTCGGAGAGAACCCCACGTGAGTGCTGCACGCTTTTTACCGATCTTTTTTTTGTATGAGCAAAGGATAATTTTTTGCTCATCACTGTAGTAATGAAAATTTTACTGCTAACAAAAGTGAGTAACAAAGTCATTGCTTTAAGTATAGATTTTCACTGCTTTGAAGTTAATCTGTCTACTCTTACATAAGGGAGTGGACTATTTCATTCGATTAATCAAAGTGGTTTAAAGATTAGTTGATAATGAATTGCAAGATGCATTGAATGTTACTGCAAATGAATTTAGCGACATAGCGCATCATTTATGTCGTTTGTCGTGTTCATGTTGTTATCATGTTTATTGTTTGTCAAAATTATATACATGTATATTATATCATTATATCATTAATTATATCATTAAGCCATACCATTATTTTAAGTATTAAAGAGAAATTTATAACATATATAATTTTTTCAAAAATTTATGATTAAAAATAAAGTTAATAGATTAATAGATTGATGGCATGCTCTGTTTAAAATCTGTCTCCGTAGGCTTTGTTATCTGGATGTATTATAGAATGACATTATTCTGTCATTATTTTAATCTCCAAATTCACTTTTTTTGGAGTAAATTTTGCACTTCAATTATCGAATGTGAATTATCGGATTTTCCATTTCCATCTTGCAGTAAAATTTACTGGCAGTAACATTGGCGCAATTGCCACTAATGCCTGTATTGAAATTTCAATTTAATGCAGTGAAATTTCATTGCTACAGATTTAGAGTGGCAGGAGTCGATATATCTTGAAACTAAAATAAGAAAAAGTAGTAAACGTATGCAAGCAAGAAGAATATTTTTGCTCTCTTGCGACTAAACGAGTTTCATTATCAAACTGCACACAGTAGAAAAACGTAGTAAATATCAGACGCGGTGGCCGACCGATCCATCAGTCGATCGCGCTACTTTCCAAGCGATTTTAAATCCACTATTAATCTTTCTGTCTGTAATCCGGATCTTTTTTGGCATGAAATTTATTGAAGCGAAATTTTACTCTGAAATTTCTCCGAAATAAAAAAGAGAGGGTGGAGTCCAGTTCCGTTATTACTAATTATAAATTATACATTTTAAAATACAAATTTTAATTTCTCCTCAGGTTTGCTCAAATTTTAATTCTTATTAAAGATTTTAATATTTGAGTTGAGAGTTGGCGGAAAAATATAATTACAGATGGAGAATTAAAATTTATCCAATCAAAAGTCTGTAATTAGACGAAGAAACGATTTTGCTGAAAGTATAATAAAGATTTAACAGATACAAATCTAAAAATAATTTTATTAAAACAAAAATAATTACGTAGAAATCTCAAGCACGATGAGCAATAATACAGAATTCTATGAGTCCGCAATTATTTTAATGGTCCAATAAATTACTTTCAAATCTGTATCTAAATTTTTAGCAAAACTGTGATAACCATACATAAAGTGTTAAATTAAAAATTGAGTTCGATATGAAAGCAGGGAGTGTAAAAATGACCAAAATTGGTCCTGAATGGATACCTTTAAAACTTATGTAATTGTCATTTTGGAAGTCCGTACATTCATGAAAAAATGTTTATTTATCTAGGGAAGCTTGATATATATATATAAAAGAATAGTCCACTTAAATCGAATATCTTGAATATTTCATTTATTTTTTGATGATACAAAAAAAATGTTTTAAACGAAAGGATAATGATTTCAAGGGGAACGTATTTTGGTCATGTTGTCTTCTTTTTAGGAGGCGTCAAAAAGATATGAAAGTAACCTCCACTTTTTAAAATAGAATTGTATGATTTTTTTTATAATATGATTCCTCTAATTATTCTGCATATAAAAGTATTGAGGTAATGACATCAAAAAACCAATATTTTACGAGATATTTCATACTTTATTCTGGCACATATATTAACATAAAATGTTAAATAACTCGTAAACTATTAACTTTTTGATAATTGTGTCTTAATACTTTTAGGAACAGAATAATGAGATGAATCAGTTGGTGGAAAAAAACACATAGTTTTGCTTATTTAAAAAATTATCCAGTATACATACATATTTTTTTTAAAGCAACGATGTGTTTTCTTTACGAATTAATCCTTAAAGGTTAAAAAAATATGTATGCATACTGGATAATTTTTTAAATAAGCAACTATGTGTTTTTTTCCATTACGATGTAAGCTTGTCACGTTGCAACCTTTTGGTAAATTCATTACGATTTCTTAACGGAATCTTCAATTCGATAATATCAAGAATACGAAATTACCGATTCAGCTCTCGTAGAAAGTTCTCTTCCTCGAATCGTTCATCTCGAACGTCTATAATTTAAGATGTTCATCAGAAGGCACCTGACTTTCAGTAATTTTGTTATTATTTTGATGTCATTTTAACGTCATGATTTATGATATTTCGAATCCTCTAATCCGGAATAATTTTACTTTTTTAATTTCTTTGACTTTTATTTGAGCGTCCGATCTCAAGGAACACATGAAAATCAAAATTCGTAACTAAAAATCATAATTTTTAACTACTTTCATCAAAATTCATCAAAATAAAGTCTTCTTGATTCGGTGTGTTCTTTGTGATCGACATTCGCCTCGTGTCGCAAAGCTTGATACCGCTTTTTCTCTTTTCATTTTTGCGACACGTGCACCAAGAAAGACATCATCATGCGCCCAGCTATCCGAAGCACAATGATCATCCCTTTTGGACGCGTTCTCTTTGGAATTCCTTTCGACGTGATCGCGAGATACAACCATGGATATAACAATCGCAGGTGTTGGAATCTGAAATCCGTTCCAGAATTCGTTATATGACGATAGCGCACGCGAGTGCAATATATTACATCGTTCGATCGTACCACATTCAGGATGCGACCAGCGCGGGCGATATCCCTGGATAACCTCGAGATAACGCCTTCCTTTTTCTCTTTTTTTCTAAAGTCTCCCTCTCGATTCTCAATATTTTGTACCGTTCCACCAATTACATCGAAAACGTTATCATTTAAAGGGACCTCAACCCGTTTGTATGTTTTACCAATTATGTTTTAAATCAATATTTTTATAATTTACATTTAAAAAATTCTCCACAATTAAAATATAACGATATTAACAATATTTGATATTATAATATAATATTGCTGGATATTAAACTGGATCTCCATGACTCTGTCGTACAAATGAAAAATTACTCTGAATCAAACGAACTCGGATGGAATTTTATTGTCAGATTTAATTGCAAAGAGATGTAATGTCAAGAATCCTCTCTTTGATCTTTCACGGTTACTAACTCTAGCCATGGTGCGGGCGGCAAAAAGAGAATTGAATTAATCGGGATTAGCGATGATCAACGCTGGTGCAATCGGGCTTTGGAAACTCCGCGCGCTCAGCATCGTTAAATCTCATATCGTTTTGTCAGCGTTGGAATCAGTTTTTTTTCCTTTTTCCCTTGTAAAATCGTCCTCCAATCGATCCGGTATCCCCTACCGCGAGACCGGCGTCGTTAATACCATTATGTAATAAGGATTGCCGGATTGTCGTGTCCAGGGGAATTGTCATTTATATCCCGTGACAGCTGCGAGCGAGAAAACGCGATTATTCGTCTCACTCGTGACAACGAGCGATTCCATTCCCATGCAATGTTAATGTTAGGCAGAAAAATTATCTCACGTATCGCTCGTTTTACTCGCGTCTTAATCGTTGGTTTGACTCGAACATGACCTTCGCGTGGAATGTAATATTCGGTCATTAAAGCCTCTCTAGGGGAAATTTTAATCGTCGAACGTCACACATTACATCAATACGAAGAGATCTATCTACCTAAACTATCGGTCGCTTAATACGTATATCTATATTAATTTCCACATCCACGTAATAACAGCCGGATATTGGTGTTTCTCTAGTAACGCGCGCTACACGATAATCCGATATTAAATTGAATGTAACAACTCACCTCTCTAAATTCTTCGAGTAATACCTCATATTTATCAGCAGCTCGAAATATCGTCTACATTCCCTAAAGACTACCAGTAAATCCAATTCCGATAATCGAAGACTCGAAGGACAGAGGGAAATCTGTTACCAAGCAATCGATCCCCGTGGAAATATCAGCCGATATCCTTAAAGATGCTGTCGGTATCTCGTTTCAAACACGGATACTTCCCAGTTTCTTTTCATACGTCCGTTAAGTGCTTCCACTCGACGTGTAACACGAAACTGCGTTTCGCCGCGAATTTACTTCCATCGAGAACGCCCACGGTAAGATTGCACATATAAGAGGATACGATCGGTCATAGAAAGAAATGACAAAAAGGACGACTGTGCGATCGATGTCCTCGCTGAGAAACTACAAAATGCGGCCCGGTGAAGGAAAAAATGTGTACACGACTTTCCGATCAATTTAGAAAGCAAGTTTTTGCCACGGTGGATTATCTCCGTCATTCGCTAAGCAAACAAGATACAAGAGCCAATTTTTCGCGCCGAGGTTAAACTAGATTTACATATTGACTAAAACGCCAATCATGAAACAAACGGAATGTTATTATACGCAGTTTACTTAAACTTAATTTATTCTTAAAGTCAAAAATTATTTTTATTTGTAATTCCAAAAGTGATATTTATTTGTAATAATCAGAAATTAAACAATTATAAATTATATATCAATAATACTATTTTAATTAAAAACAATTTTGTTGACTCGCGATAACGGTAGTATTAATGAAACAAAATTTTATCAAAATAAAAGACAAATTCGCTTTATTATATTAATATCTTTTTATTCAATATTTGTATGTGAATTGTAATAACAAAATTATTTAAAAAAAAACAAAATTAAAATGACGTTGTTGATACAATGCCACTTTTTTCTCATATAAATTCATAATAAATATTATTAGACACGAAAAACCGCTTTGACTGAATAACAAATATTATTTTAACAAATATTATTACATTTTGAACTCTCTCTCTCTCTCTCTCTCTCTCTCTCTCTCTCTCTCTCTCTCTCTGGGATATTATTAACTTACAACTTGAGCGATCGTGGGGTGCAATTAGTATCGTCGTAAAAGCTAATATCGGGCGATATATCGACGGACTATTAAATTATTTCGGACAGCACAGAATTTGACCTAAAACCCTTTTAACCAAACATATAAACAATGCACTCACTCTTGCAACCACCTTTCGCCAATAAGTAAGCAAGTTATACGAATAAATCAATAACTAGAAAGGCCAATATCATTTTGTTCAACTTGGCGATAGAAAGGTAAATGTCCTTCTCTATCTAAATCTAAAACATTTCCTGTCGCGTCGTTTCCAAGTCTCAGAACGCAATTGCTCGTTCCACTTTGAAGATAGTGGTGCGTTATGTAAGATTGATGCTACCATAACTTCGAGAATCGAAAAATGTCAAGGGTGATCGTTATGATTTTTAAGAATTCTACGACAGCCGAAGGGAACGGAAGAGACGTGCCTTCTGATGAATTTCTTAAATTATAGACATTCGAGATGAATGATTCGAGGAAAAGAACTTTCTTCGAGAGCTGGACCGGTAATTACGTATTCTTGATAACATTATCGGATTGAAGATTCCGTTGAGAAATCATAATGAATTTACCAAAAGGTTGCGACGCGACAAGTTTACTTCGTAATGTCCTTAAAGGATTAATTCGTTATGCTTGGAGTGTCCAGAGGTACTTTTCTACATATACATACATAAAGGAAAGGGAATATATTACTGAGTATAAGCTGGATTTCGAGTTCCTTTTAGGGTATCTAAAGGGACTTGGAGCAGCTCCTTTCGCGAAAACTTTCGAGATCTCCCCTCTTCGAAGTCTCATATGAACTTCCACACACGTCGTCACTATCGCGTCAAATTTCTTCTATGCGAGTTATACTTTACAAATACACGTTTTATCTGCGTCATTCCGCGCATGTAACTGTAAAGCTTCATAATTCCTTGTCTCTTGTTAAGCGGATCGTGTAATGCCGGCTTAATAGTTTTCTATTTTCCCTGGCATTTGTGCGTGATGTATGCGAAATTATTTGCATAACGCAACTTGCACGAGAAACGTCATTCTTCGTGTAAATGACCACGAAGTATGACGACTAATAACATTAAGAAAAAAAAAAGCAATATATAACGAAGCAAATTTTCTCTCTCCATTAAACGCGCAAGCGAAAGGCATAACATTTTGTTTCATTAATTGTCTATATTCGTAATTACTTATTTACAGATAAATCCATTTAGCAATTGTTAAACGCGCGTAACGGATAATCGAGCAATTTCCATATTCGATTACACTTTACTCGAGGTAATACAATGCTCCATGTAAATAACAAATATTGATATTCCTCGTCGGTACAATCTCGTGACTGTAAACTCGTAATCAATATCCAATTCCTGTTTACAGGCGTTATCTCGAGGTTATCCAGGGATATCGCCCGCACTGGTCACATCCTGAATGTGGCACGATAGAATGATGTAATATATTGCACCCGCGCGCGATATTGTCATATAACGAATTCGTGGAACGAAATTCAGATTCCAACACCTGCGATTGTTATATCCATGGTTGTGTCTCGCGATCGCGTCGAAAGGAATTCCAAAGAGAACGCGTCCAAAAGGGATGATCATCGTGCCTCGAATAACTAAGTGCATGATGATGTCTTTCTTGGTGTAAAAATGAAAAGAGGAGAAGCGGTATCAAGCTTCGCTGCACGAGGCGAATGTCGATCACAAAGAACATACTGAATCAAGAAGACTTTATTTTGACATGAAGGTAAAAAATTATGATTTTTGATTACAAATTTTGATTTTTTGTTGATTTTCATGTGTTCCTTGGAATCAGACGTTCAAAGCATAAAAGTCAATAAGAAATAAAAAAAAAATAAAATTCCGGAGATTAGAGGATTCGGAATACCACAAATCATCATGACGTTAAAATGACATCAAAATGATAACAAAATGATTACTGAAAGTCGCTTTTCAACCTGTTATGATTAGTTAAAATCATTACATTTAGAATAAAAAATTATTTTGCATGGCGCATAATATTTAGAGTTTATTGCTTGGAGAGACGTGGAGTTTTTGGAGAATTTTTTTTTTAACCTTTGAAAATATATCGGAAATATTTTCATAGAATTTTATCGGCGCTTAGGAAAATTAAAAAAATTTTACTTTTGAATTTAAATTCTGTTTTTTTTCTGAAAATATTGTTTTTTATCATTTTTTTTATAATGCAAAATGTCAACAGTTAATTAGTAATAATAATAGTACATATCTGCATACATTACATACGCTCGCGTGTTTTGCAAGTTTTTAAAATAAATTAGGATAGAATAAGACAATACTTAACAGAATAGCTTACTAATGATATACATAATTATACACGGAAAAAATTTTTTTTTTTTAGAGTTTACCCTGAAAATATAATAGTCGTGAAATAACTTTGCATTTCGAAGAATTTTATATAAATCTCTTTTATTCATTAACAAAATTACAATAAAATATAAAATAAGTCTGATTAAATTTACTGAAATGCATGGTAAAAAGCTTTAAAATATTATATTGTGCCTATCATATTTTAAGGGTAAATTTTAAAAGAAAATTTTCTCTGTATCGTCAACCTTCTATATATTATTTTATAGGTTTCGTGGTTCTAATTGTAAAAAAAAGATGTAATTTTTTATGGAATCTCTGTCTTTCAATAATTTCAATATTTTTTGTAGTATGTTTACGTTGCTTACATTCGAAAAGTTGCATTATCTCAAAGTTGCATTAAAAACATCTTTAATTTTACCTGGAATTTTGAATGAAAATATATCTAAAAAAATCTGGGAATTCTCGGAGAATTTTTTTTACAAGATTCAGTAAACATTCTGATATTAAGCCGCACGGAAAGAATGATTTTGCTGAAATACTGAAAAATTTAGCTAAATATAAAAAATAATTTTGTTGAATTATCAAAATCATGTATCATATCATGATGTTCAAGTTGGTTGTTAGAATATTATAATTTTAGCAACACTGCTCATTATATTTGAATTTCCTACATAATTATTTTGATGATCCAACAAGATTATTTATAAATCCGTATCTTAGTTAAATTTTCTGATATTTTAGCAAAATAATTCTATCTGTGCGTTAAAGTCTCTTTAGGGGGAACCTCAATAATCAGACATCGTATTGTGTCGATACGAGAGGACTATTACTTCAACAAAACCGTCGGTCATTTAATATTAAAGATACAGAACATAGACTGTACCATCCGATCGAAATAGTATATCAACAAAAATGAGGAGAGAGAGTATGAAGAAAGACAGCCAATCTCCTTTTCTTTTTAACATATAATTGTTTGGATAGAAAGAGATAGAGACTGGCGTCTTCGCGTTCTATTTTTCTCATTTTTATCAACCAATTGACTACATCATTACTACGTTTGGCATCTTTAATCGAGTTTAATAACATCTGCAATTATGAAACTGACGAATCATAGCTATTTCTGTGAAGAATAGAATGACTATGATTGGCCAGTTTCATAACTATGTATGGATGTTATTAAACTCAATTAAGAGTGCCGTGTAAAGATAGTCATTGATGGCGCAGTCATGCTTTATGTCTTTTCCTAATACGTACCTATATTAATTTCATTTTAACATTATTTTATTATCACGACTTATATTATGTTAGGATTTAGAGATGTAAAAATACCGCGTCAAATTCAATTTTACAATTACTTATGGTAAAATTGCGATAAAATGGTAATTTATTGATAATTTTGGCTATATTTATTGTCTTTATAATTTTATGTATTGTATAAATAGACTGTATTTCCCTACTTATGTATAAAATAAAACAACATTCTTCTAATATTCCTAATAGGAATCGCTGATATAATAGCAGGGTTACGAAATCTAAATATACAATTTAATCGTAACAAAATGTCTGTATGACACATAGACGACTCATGTTAAGTGTGTGGCTACTTGCGCTAGGTTGCTATTTATCGCGATGTAAACGGATGTATATCAATTGTCCACATCACTAATTAGTTAATTAAAAATAATATAATCTTATTGGTGAAGCAGTGAAAAATTACTAGAAATAACAGGCCGATGTGAGTGGTGCAATTGAACTGTGTGCAAATGCGCCACTCCCGTCGTAAATCGTCCCTGATTTGGCATCCCTGCCGTAAACGTTGTCGGTTGTTGGTTGTCTAATTATTATATCAATATATAGTATCAACATGAAAATTTAAGTTAAACAAAGCGCTTTTAACTTAATGACTAAATGCTCTTATATCGAATTACTTAATTTTCCTAATTTTTTTTAAATTACTATTTTACCAGCCTTAAAAAATTACCGATAATTAATTAATTTACCGTAATTTACCGGGTAAGTTATTGTCAAATTGGGTTAGTTTCATCTCTAGTGGCATTCTAAGGGGACTGTTTTAAATAACGAATTAAATGTCCCATGCGCAAAGTGTAATTAAGATGTATATCACTATACATCTGCGATTCTTTTCTGAACAGATTGGGCTCGACCTGACCTGGATCTGGGCCAAGTGTGTTAGGTATTGGGGTAGTTGGACGGTGCCATTGGTTTCGTGAATAATTTCCCGCGTCGTTAAGCTCAACCTAAAAGGAGAGCAGTGACTTGTTAAATTTTCATTCTTCGCCGCGCCCGGAATATTCCTTGATGTTTATTGTTCATCATCGACGGTACAATTTTTCTCGTAACAACAAAAGTCCCGGACTGCTTGACAAAATGCTCGTTGGGCAAATCCTCTGTCGAGTCTTCTAATCCGGGTGCCTTGTCTTATTAACCATCGCTCCTGTGTTTCCCAACTTCTGTTCGGCTCAATGGAATCCGTTTCGTCGATCCTTTCGCTCTCGTTAAGACGATCCCTTTCTGTTCGATCAGCTTTCATCCTCAATGGACTCCTTCGGCACGTTATACTAAACTATAAGAAGACGTATGGCTAAAAGAGAGTATTCGGACGGATAATTCGGTATCCTTTTAAACTTTTCACCATTAAGGTAAATGTATCAGTTAGTAAACATGACCCAGTTATGATGAGATGACAAAAATTGTAAATATTAATCTTTTAATATGTACAATTCTAAATAACTTCGACTTACATTATTGACTCAATAATTTAATAAACTTAATAATTTAATGAACATTAACATATGAATGCGAATTGATTTATCCACATGATTTACAGTTCAAATTACGACGAATATGTAAATTCACATGATCTAATATTCAATTTTAATATTTAATGCCGTATTTAACGGTAATTATTGTATATATTTTAGTCTTATTATCATTAATGTATTTACTGAAGAGGATCTAAATCAAAAGAATCGAAACGTCTACTTCAATTATTATATACAATAAAATGTAATTAATAACATCCAGCATCGGCTCTCAAAGGCTTTTTATTTCTTATCAATTAAATACCTTTTTTTTATAAACAATGAATTTATTTACAGTTATATCGTTAAAAGTGTGATATTTAAACTTGCGTCATTTTATCCAATAATTGGGTCATGTCCGCTAACTGTCTATTAACAGGTATATATTTATCTTATATGCCGCGTGACGAAATTTTCCAATCGGGCGTGCACTTTGTACTTTCTCTTCAAAAATTAACTTTCTTCTCTCGTAAGTCCACGTCACAAATACAATTTTCCCGCGCCATGTATTTCCGCTTTCGCGCGGGCATGTGAATAAATCATACACAAGGATAAACGGCTGGGGAAACACGCACGGAGAGTTCCCCTCAAAATAGGAATTTAATGGGTATATACAACGCGCGAAAGAAATATTGAGCCGCAGGGAGAGAGAAACGAGAGAGGAAGTGAGAAAGACGGAGATGGGCAATGGAGCGGCGCGTGCGGATGTGTACCCGGCGAGATTCATTTTCCGTATCGATTCGGTTTTCAGTGTTGCGTCTGGCTGGCAGCATCGGCCCGTGTAACAGGACATATTTATATAGTTAGACGCGAGCGATAGAGTGGCACGAGATATAGATAAACAGAATCGACAAGGCTATATAAGAGAGGAGAAACTCTTTAGATGAGTCTCCTCCCGGTCTCCTTTCAGGAGGGTAGCGAAAGATGGGGTGATTGTGCTAATGCAATATAGGCGACAGTGTAAACGGGAGGCAAGTACACGGTCCACGATGACGTGGCCTGGTATACTTTGGGTGGGAGAGAAAGGAAGGAAAACGATAATGTATACGAGGATAGAATGGAGCAGAACATCCTCTCGGGTCGATGACCTGAGAGACCTAAATACACCCGCGAGAAAGTTGCGCCGAAAACAGCAGCCGCGAACGAGGGGCGTAATACCAATCTATATTTTTTGCTCCACACGAAAAAAATTCTATTTGCTGAAGTATCTAAAAATTCAGTTAGATCTGAATATAATTTTGTTGGATTATTAAAATAATTACGTGGGATATTCACATATTCTCTAAAATCTTTAGAGTGGAATTTAAAGAGTGAAATCTCACTTAAAAAAATTGACAATTGAGCCATTTTTTTCTCTACACTGACTCAATTGTTACTCTTTATCATTCTTTAGAATTAGATTCCACTACAAAGACTTTAGAGAGTAATCATGATGAAAAATGCTGCAAAAAGTTTTGACATTTTAGCAACCAATTTGAACGTCCTATATAATTATTTGATAGTTCAGTAAGATTATTTTCAGATCTGTATCTTATCCCAGATAACACAATCCATTTAAACTTCAAAAAGTATTCGCCTTTTTACGTTTTCTGTGAATTAGCGTAATCCGTTTGAAATGAACTCTAAAAGAAATAAAAAATATATACAAATATATTTATATACATACATATATATATATTACATATTACTTTTAATAAAAATGATAAATAATTTGCACAAAAACTAAAGTATGATTAATGCAAAATTAAAAATAGAAAAAGATTTTCGAATCTGAAAAAAGTTCACAATTGGTGACATAAAAATAAAATCTTTTCGATCTCTCAGTAATATTTTCGAAATAGAAATGGGACAAAACGAATCCATTTCGTAAGTCGGGAATCAAAAAATAAATCTCTTTGGACTCTCTGGCTATCTGGGTAACTAAATTTTCCGTATATATGATCAAAGTGGTCCTGGTCTCTTTTTTCAATTCATTTCCTATTGTAATATCGATAAACCGAAACGTATATTTCATGTTATAACGAAATAACATGCTTATGAGAAAATAATAATAAAGGTGTCATAAACATTGATTACATTGGAATACGATGAAACTCTTGGAATCAAGTATATCGAGAAATACATAAACGAGAAAATTATCGCTGTATCATTCGGATCCCTTCGAGTATCAATCGCGGAGGCTTCTATTAACAACCAGAAGTGATTGTTCAATCGATCCCACGTGTGACCTGATAGGACAGTGTTTATCGCGCGAATGTACAAGTTCGGGTGGGTTGCATTTGATCAAATTGACACATGTTAAGAATAGCATGACATTTGGACACCACAACTTGCCCCAGAATTTGTCTATAAACGGTTACACCGCGAGTTAAATGCAGCATCGAACACGAGGATCGTTCCTGTACTTCAATGTCGGAGTATAAATAGCTTTATAACTGTCAAGTTAAATTTCGTCAATGGAAGTGGATAACAGGATATTGTTAATAGTTTCTCGATTAAACCTGGTTGAGCCTTACTTTTTTTGCCTTACTTTTTGTCGGATCGAATGCTAATTTTGTCTGTCGAAATTTCAAACGCTTCATGAAATTGTTAAAGAAAAATCTACTTCTTTTTCTTCGACGTTCCTTGCCAAAAAGATTGGCGACTGAAGGACGGCACGAGGGATCTGGGACATCTTTGTACAGTGTTCCCAGATCTCATTTAGCACTTCCGACCATGCCTGAGAGAACTTACAAAGGCATTTCAGAAAAAGAGAGAAAGAAAAACAGTGTAGTATGTGCGTGTGTGTATGTGTGAACGTGCGCTGGAATATTCGTTGCACGAGTGGAGATAAATTTTTAACGAGCGTCCAGCCACGATAAGGGGTTGCAATAATAGCACGTGCAGGCATGCAGGTAATATCCGTGATGCACCCTCGGCCATTTTAATGGCCATTAGCGAAGTTGAGCCCGAAGCCCGGGGTCGTGGCATGCTATTCGCCGCTGGGACATAACCCGGGCAAGTTTCTCGTAAAATTTTACAATGTTCTACCGAAACGATTCACACGAGATGTTTACGTGTGTGTGCGTATATATATATATATGTACACTATGTGGGTACATATAGGATAACTTGGTGTTACCATTTCTCTCGAATTATTCTTCGCTTGTTCTAAGTATTGCCGAGTGACTGGAAAGGAAATTTGATGGTTTCGAACTGAGCGACGTGCTCCAGTTACTCGAGATGAAGTTTTGATCTCATGCATTCATCACCGGAGTGACCGGAGTCACCGAGTCGACAGCTTCGGGTCGGCCACCCTACATCATCCCATGGATCCACGTTGACGTACAACGTTCGCTGCGTCAGCAATACGTTCTCATTTTCTTTTATTGCCCTGGGACTTTTTTTGGATTTTTGCGAAAATCCACGAGAATATCTGGCTCGTTACTCATATTATCGTTTATATTACGCATTTGCCAGTAAATCAGGATCTCCCACGTAGATCAGGCATTATTCGAGCGAGATTGCGTCGCAAAATTGCCTCGCCGTGGGTGTGTCAAAATAGCCTCTTTTTATGTGTTATTCCTTATCGTAATGTCGCTCTTTAACTCCTTCTCTCCGAATCGAGAGTTCTGCAACGGAGAACGGGTGGAAATTTTTTAAGTACGCTATCAATTTAATCTTCTCATCTATTGTACTTGGGACGTTGACGTTTTTATTTCCTATCCTTTATAATAATTATTATAGTTATTATTTTATTGCAATTTATGACATAACCAAGTTGCGCGGACTGTACGATAAAAAGATATATAAGAAGTAAATCAAGTAAATGTATTACACAATTGAAGTTATGGAATCTGCGACATTTATTTTCTATTGATTATAATAATAATAATTATTATTTTGCAATTTATGACATAACTAAGTTATAGATTGAAAAATAAAAAGAAATATAAGAAATAAATGTAGTACAAGCAAATCAATTAGATCTTTCAGCTATTAAATCTATGACATAACGTATATTTTTTATCAATAATAACAATGGTTATTATTATTTTATTATAATTTATCACATAACGAAGTTACAAATTGAAAATCAAGAAGAAATATAAAAGATAAATGTAGTACATGGTGAAACATTAACTGCTGCTACGAAAACCCTGTACCAGAAATACAAATTAGATACAATTATGATGAGTAAAAAATTATTGGGGAAAGAATAAATTTAGTCACGCCATAATTGCCTAATAATTTAAGTTAAGTTTATCGCAAACTTTCGAAACGCAGATGTGGCTGAAGGATACGTCTACGTGATTTCTCGCTATATCCTCGATCGAAACATTGGTCGATATCTTTAGAATTTTCGCTCTGCTTCACAAACTTTACTAACTTCACGTCTCTCGCAGAATTATAGAATATTAAACACAGCGGGGGATACAATGGGGTGTACAGGGAGACGGACAAGCGTCATTACCGTCGTAACGACTCGCTGCAATCAGCCATTTAAGAATCGAGTTTACGCATCCGTCTTTCGCGAGGTAAAACGGACGAAGATGGATGCGGTTGTTACATAAAAGATCCGAGAACGGTGTCATTTACGATTGGCTCGGCTATTTTTATCACTGTAATACAATTTTAAAAAGATTGCCATCCTACAGAATTCTTAGCTTCGAGCAGGTATCCGCGTACGTTTATATAGTTACACATCTAGTCTATTTTCCTTTTATTATTTATCCACCGCTCTGAGAGATAATTTTAGCGATCTCTCAGTAATTCCCTGACTTCTACTTTCTCGTGCACAGAGGAAGTGCATTTAGCTTTGAAATGTGCAGAATAAGCCAAACACTTGAGATGCCGTAGTAGATCTTCTCGTTGACGGGAGATAAAGAGGACGCAGGACGAGGTAGTTGAAAGGTACTGCTATCATGTTACGAGATAAGTAATGTCTTCGTATACGTGACGCGTAATGCAATTAAGCGTACGTCGGAGTTGCATGTGCGTTGACGTACTTGATATAAAGGGCACTTTGCCCGGAGTCGCGAGTCCGCAAACAAATTAATGGCGATCTTAACAAAAAAGGATGGGAAAAACGCGGATAGAATTACCAGCTGTGTACTCTTTTAAGAGTACATGTATTCTTTTCGAGATCGTAAAGCTTCTGGTTATTAATTAAAATTTTATACTTATAAAATTATATTATAATCAAATCTATCAACAAAAATGATGCTTTTAGAAATTTTATATTATTAAATAGCTACATTTAATGTGTAATAATTATATCCTTCTTTCGCTTTCACATCATCATATTTTCTAAAGTGTATTTTCTATACGTATCACTCAGAAAAATATATACTGTACTCGAGTAATAATTACTTGTGTGTTTCAAGTATTTTAAAAGTTCGTATATCCTCAAATCAATCATAAGTTTATCATATGCATTAAATTTATTCAAAATAATTCTCAATCTTAATAAGTTTAATATTTTAATTGCGATTATTAAAATGAAATAAATTCAATTTACTAATATTATATAAAGTCTTTTCTTCGATCAATTTTATATAATATATTCGTCAAAAGAAAATAATTCTTGTTTTGAATATATAATAATAAACTTTTATAAAATTAATAAGTCTATTTTATGGTTATTAAGAAAACATTCTTTGTGTTAAAAATAACCGTTACTTTGAAGAAAAAAAAGTAAATTGAGTAATCACTTTTCTTAACAATAGAATGATATTTTTCTGTGTGCAGAGACTCTTTTCTTGTGATTTAACTACGATAACTTTAGCCTATCGTTGCGCGAGCGGGACATTTTTCTGATACGCTACAATTATTTTTACGGTTTTTACGTCCTTTACGGGGATATTTGCAGATCGCGTTTATTTTAAAACTTACGTATAACGTCGCAACTAATTTTCTACACGCGCGCGATAACGCGGGGCTTGGCGGAGCATCCTCATCGAACTTTTTTCCGTCGACGGTGAAAGGGCGAGGCAATAAAGTATAGCCTTTTCGATAAAGAAAGTGCGTCGTTATTTGTCTGTTCCCTTTGTAGGAAGTAAACTGCATTTACGATATACGGCGAGAGAATCGGCTTTATTGCCGCACATGAAACGTCTGCCGCACACACGTAGCCAGGAATCACTAACGAGTATACTGATTTAGATGCTCTTTGTGTTTAGAGAATGCCATTTTGGGAAAACTCTTAATTACGATATCGATCCGTCAGCCTCGTGCCACTCGGGCATTCAATTAAATTCTCCGACCTGAATGATACGACAGAGCTATTTAAATGTATCGCTCAGGCTTGTTCTTGAATTTGTGCGATGAGAGGCGATTTGCAAAATTATACTGCCAGTTGTCACACATTAATCTGCATCGATTGTCGCCGAGATAAAGTTTCGAGGATTTCTCACTCTCTCTTTTTCTCTCCCTCTCTGCTTCTCTCTGTACATAATACTTATTGTTAGATACATGATGTTAAATTCATAAAATCAAAATTATTTCAATTTAAATTAATTTTTTGTTATATCTATTATATAAATTCCCAACAATTACTACTCAATCGTTAATATAAATATCGGAGTTCGATTTTATTTAATTTCACAAATGTTAAATTTATTATTTATTAAATACTTCAATATGAATGTTGTTTATTTTTTAAATAAGTAATTCAACTGCAGAAACGGATATTGATTTACATTTTGACATATATGAAAGTTGAAAGTAACAAAATGTTATTTACGTTACTTCAAGAGTTATATCATTGCTCCTTTGACGTCTGACAGTGCATATGTTACAGTTCAATTCTTTGAACTGTACATTTCGAAATGTTTTATTTATAATATTGTATAATTATATTTTATTATATTGCATTATACCTTTTTAAGGAGATTCTCGCGCTTCTCTACTTCCTAGTCAATAGACAGTTTATTTATAATAATATGTAAAACAATTGAAATAAAAAGATTACAATATATCTTATGCTATTATATACATAATTATTATTAATTTTATATGTTACTAAATATTTACAAAATGACAAAATAAAAGTAAGATGTTTCATTTGATATATCGTCTATCTGACATATATATTCTTTTTTCATTGAAAAATATAAATTTCTTCTAAACTATACGGTGAGTTTAAACGAAACTTTACGAAAACGAATTTAAGTGTTTACTTTATAATGATTTTTAAATTGCTGTCTTATATCCAAGTGTATCAATTGAAAAGAGAATAACTATAGAATAAGATTATACTTTCAACTTGTAATATAAAATTCTATAAATTTAGAATCAAATATCTTCAAAATGGTACGATAAAAGTCAATGAAATTTTTTCTAGATATTGCTTATATTATTAACTTTTGTATTACATATATATTATAAACTTGTTATATATTTCATCAAATGCGAAAACCTCCTTAATGCATCGAAAACTTACAAATTCAACGTAGCGAACTACGCTCTTATATCGAGATTCTTGATGCTCGAGGATTATAGATACGTCTTAGTGCACGATAAATCCAGCTACCTATCTACTTCCCTCTTTCTCTTCCTCGCTTTCTTTTCCAGGTGTCTCCGTCTAGCCGTCCAGATATATTTTTACACTCGCATAAGGGAGCGTAAGGAGACTTGATGTCAGTCCGATGTATCTTAAATTAATAAATATAGACTCTTCTGGACTATGTGCACAGTGCATCGACGTGACGGACCACCTACATGCTCGCGTTTATTTATAGCGCTATGAAAAGCGCTATGCTCTCGAATGCGCGCATGAATGTTTATCGCACGTTTGAACGTGCGGCCGCAAAGTATAATCGGCAATTCGTCTCGGACGGAACCGCCTGGCGTTATGGCATTTGCTCGACGGTGGCGATTTCCCAAGCGATCATCAACCGACGTCGTCATATATTGACGTCAGAGTTTCGGAGCGCTTATTGTGTTTTGCAGAAAATTCTAATACATTTAATTTCACGTAAAACGTAACAGTGCGGCGAAGAGCAGCCATTTATAATGCCACGTCGAGAATGTCACGGAATAAATAAAGTATCGTCAAGGCCTTTTTTGCGTTACATGATTTCTTTCTGCGGAAAATCGGGGATGTCTGTATACTGAAGTGGGTTAAGTTTTAGTTTAGAATTTCGCTCGATTCCCGTTGTGAGTTTTAATTAATTTAAATTTTATATATGTACACAATAATGTTTTGTGTGTGTTTGTGCGCCCTCGATTTGTACCACCGTTGTTGCACTTTACTATGAATATTGCGAACGCGATGCAATTACCGTTGAAATATGATATCGCGTAACTGGGACGAGAGCTTCTTCTTACTCTACCTTCTTATTCTTATCTCAAACACTTGTCCCGAGACGTATATAATTCCGCGCGATCCATTATCGTGTACGTACATTGTCGTGCATAACTGAATACACGTGTACACGATGCGATACGTCGTTGATAGAGGAGAATACATGATGACGTCCGTCGATGACAAGTACTTTATACGTTTTTAAATACACAATGTGATCCAGAAAAATGAGATAGAAACGCACGCCGTGAAGCCATGAAACCTTGCACGGGAAAAAAAAATAGATTGGATGGTTAAGAAAAGCTACAGCTTGATGTACGAGTTTAACATTTATATGTACAACTAATATTGATTTAACTTTATTTATATAACTAATGTCCATTTCTACTAATGTAGATTAATTTTAATCTCAGTTCAACTCGCTCTTTAGCTTTTTCTAGTTCTAAAAATTAGAAAAAAATAAAGAGTAAGTTGATCTGAGACTAAAGTTAAGTTACAATGCACTATTGGTGCATTGTTAGAAATTTCTTAATGAATTTTTTAAGTTAACATGTATAACGGAAGCTTATGATCAAGCAGCCAATTGAAAAGTTTATGAATGATTTAACTGAAAACTAAATTATAGTAGTTTTAAATAATAATTGTATGCATTAAATTCACGTAAAATTTTATCAAAAGTACACTAAATTTTATGTATACAAATATACTTTTTAGTTGCAGAAAATTAAATGCATTAAATTTAATGTAATGTCATGAAATTAAATTTAACTTGTGTAATTTAAAAGTACATTAAATTTCATGATATTTTTAATAGTGTTGTAAAACAGGCTTAAGAAGATTTGATGATTCAAATTAATTTATCTATAAGCAATTAGTATATTAATTTAGCTAATTCTTTGCTGCAATGAAAATTATTAACCTTTAGAGGGCCGGACTGGCCACTGTAGTGACCAGCGGAAAACTCGTTGACTCCTCGTGACATAAACATTCAATGTATACATGAATTTATATATAAATACCGGCTCTCTAAAAGTTAATGTAATAAATTTTCTTCATTACAATAATAAAAGCATATCATCTTAGCTTGCACGTTTTATTAAAAGTTTTGATTTATCTATATATATATTGAATTGACTTTTGTAGAAAGTTATTTGCTGTATTAACAAATTTGCTGCGCTATATACAACATAATTATATGTAAATGCTAATTTCATTCAACTGTACAACTTTATAACTTATTTAATTAACATATAAAACTGTTCTACATTACGGCTGTGAATTTACTAAATTAATGAAGTTTTTAGTTGTTTTAATAAATCTTTTTTTTTTCTGTGTGAGTTTAATTCATAATAGGCTTTGCTTCGCTCATACCAGATCCATCTATTTTCGCGGAGGTTACCGTACGATGCCGTAATTTTGCACTAAGTTCTCTAGCTTACGGTGCGATTAATTAGATTTATGCACTGCTAGATTAATCTAACGGTTGATCACTTAAGCCACGAAATTATTTACGAAATTCTATTGGTGAGATACTAATTGGAGAGAAAGATGATCATTGTTATTAAAACTACTCTAATCAGCAAACGTGATTATATTGTTAACCTTTAATTGTATCTTACGTAATTGTAGGTTTCTCTAAAATCTGATGTAACTTAATAATGAGATAACAAGGTGCTTGTTTATCAGAAAATTTAAACATACATCATAAAGAATGGATTACGCAGAGTAAAGCGTGGGATTATCGATAATTATGCTCAGATTACCGGACTGTCTGTGGAAGAATATTCGTGCTTTGTTGTTAAAAGTCATTTTTTTTTTCAAAGATAGCCAAGTTAATTGGAAACTGGTCGGCGATAGATTAATTAATCGTGTACAATTGCTGTTCATCGACGTAATGCCAGTCGTTAAAAGAAATTGGTTTGCGAAAGGATTACGAACAAACGCTTTTTAACAATCACAGAATTACGAAACGGTCTGATTGTGAAGGATACGAGTATTTATTGACCGCAAATGGAAGGTGGAGTTTAACGGGTCAATCAATTTTCCGAATGTTTCTTTCGACGGCCACCACCCTGACGATCGCACTTTTATACAATGGGAATGCGAAATCCGCTTACGCATGAACGCGTAGACGTATAAATATACAGTAAATATACAAATAAAAAGGGCATCGATATATCGCACCTCGTCTCTATCTGAGTTTTTTTCCTGTTCGAGAAAACATATTTATATCGTCCTGCGTTACAATGCGATCCATCCCACATTTGGGCAAATATCGGTCTCAATAAATATGCTGTTTTTTCAACGCGTTTATATTCTCCAAAAATTTTCTATGAAAAATTTTGCAGGTGCTTCTTTTTTTTTCAGTAACGTTTGTATCAACAAAATCGCGCACATTGCGGGATTATGGAAACGAAGCAGTAGTTATCCGAGAGAATATTTCATTTGACGTGATGATAAAATGTAGAATGTGTTGGAAGTTTAATTCGATAAAATTAGATTTATATTACGATTGCGTCATTCTTGTATTATGTTTCAAAAGCGGTAAAGAGGAAAAGAGAGGAGAGAAAATTACATTTACTTGATACCAGGGACTAAGCCCCTTCAAATATGAGATATATTATTGTACAAGATAATAATAGTGACACAGAAATGCATGGCCTAAAATTCTTGACACTGATAAAGAAATAATCTAAAAGAGAATAAAATTTATTTTTAAATATATAAGCTTTAAAAATAAAATAAAAATTTAAAAAGTCAAAATAACAGAATATATAGAATATGTGTGTGTGTGTGTGTGTGTGTGTGTGTGTGTGTGTGTGAGAGAGAGAGAGAGAGAGACGCAAACGGACTGTTAATAACCGGAATAAAATAAATTCATTCCACTGTTTTATCTCGATATTGGTTAAATGCGTTGTGGACCGTAATTTAGCCACGACCCACATTTGGTGGGGCGTGGAGATATGGATCGGAACTCGGGACGTGAGAGATGCAAAAGGTCAAGTGTCTATTGAAAATCGGTGAGATTCGGCGTAGAAGCGGTTGCAGAACGTGGGGTGACGTGAAATTTTCATATTCCATCCTGCGTTAGAGGAGCGGATGCTCCATCCGCTCGAATAGCTGAGATAACACCGTAACTGAATAATAAGGGGGAACCGTGCACGACTAACTGGAGCGCGCTATATATTTCGCGTGCGCCGATCGTGGAATAATTTGCCGTATTGTAATCCAGTGTCATTTGCTAAGCGCGCCGGGCAACGCCGTGTAATCAACGCGAATCAGGGCTTAATTAATTTTAATGCCGCGATGGTCGCAGTTGTGCCGTGCTGCAAATTGTACGAATAACCCACTTCGTCGGCCCTCTTTCAGCCACGTCAAGTTCTCGCGCGCACGACATCCGTTCGTCCATTAAAGAGACCGTAATTACGACCGTTTTACGTTCTTCAAGCTGTACAAGCTACACGTTAAGCTTTCGAAAAGCAATTCCCCGAAGAGAAGAGTGCAATTTTAATCTAGTAGAATTATTGATTGTGACGAAGGAAATACTCGTTCCTGAAGATTCCGCCCTTTAATGAAGCTGCCTCCCAAGATATAATTTTAGATTACACAAATCGTAAATAAATTAATCGTTAATCTCGTAATAAATGCTATATAAATACTCGATACTACTAAGATATTATAATACAAGTAAAAAATATTTATTGGAAATATTTATTTATACACCTAAAATATTTATCTCTATTTTATTAATATTTCGAATAAAAGTTTATATAAAATTTCAAAAAAATCAATAAATTTTAATTAAACATAAATATTCTGTATTGTCTGGATCTCAGCTGGCGTTGCGTTTATAAAAACAAAAAAGAAAAGAATGGAGAAAGCAGATAATATGATTAGCCGTAAAATACATATATTATATATGCGTTCAATGTGATATATACATTGTTGCTCCATTTGCTTGAGCCTCGATGTATATTTAGCTGTAATGATGCGGAGCCAAGCGTCTCTACGCCGTGACCACATCCGCGTGCGAGCGGAAGGACCTTTCACGTGCCGCGTATCCTCCTGGGCAAATATGCGCGTTCCATTATGCAAAAGACCGTGCTTAGATCCAGCCGGTGGTGCTTATTGCACGCGTTACGTGCTACTAAAAATAGACGGAAGCGTACGTAGAATAATGTAATGAGTCTCGACATAAATAGGGCCGGGGATGGTCAATGCGGTTGGTGCGGTGCTAATTAAAGTGCGTGGTTTTAGGGCGGTAGAGCCGGAGAAAGGATGAGAGAAGAAGAGGGAGAGAGAGAGAGAGAGAGAGAGCACAGAAAGCTCGGCTTATGAACCCGTGATAAATTCGTGCCACGACACGTCAGATTACATCGTAGGTCGCGAGGGATGATACTTTGATAAAGATCAGTGTTGCCGGTCGACATGTGACAGGCACGTAAGTGAACATGACGTTTTCCTTCTCTCTCATTCGTTTTATTTCTATTCGCATTAAATCACAAGCATCTGATCAATTTTAACATCCACCTCTTCTTCTCGTTCGAGATTCCGTCGGAGAACGAAAATATTTTTTAAGCAACAGCAATTTTTATTGTTTCTTCACCGTAGAATCTCTCTTTGAAGAAAAAAATTGAAATCTTGCTTTGTGTTTATTGAGTCTGAGAATTGGGTCTTTGTAAAAGACGTTTGACATTTTATTTCGTTATAATATTTTTCGAGCTCTCTTCTCTCTCGTACGAAACGTTTTCTGTCAGAAAAATATTATCCGCAGAAAACTCGAAGAATAAATTGCTATTGATATTTCTGATCTCTACAATATAAGAGAGATACGTATAATGTTTTTTTTTATTTTTTATTTTTTTTTCATTATGTAATTCTGTGCTAAAGAATAATATCATTTTTCCATTTGTGAAAGTTCCGATTGCTTTCAAAGCGTCGCTAATGCGACGATAATGCGAGAAAGCATTTGTGTATTAGCACCTTCGACGCTGAATAATCGAGAGGTAGTACCTGAAACCAAGTCTGTGACCCGAGAATGTCTGACCCCTTTTTGCGATAAGTATTAGAGCGTCGTTTTTCAACCCCTGGGTTGAAAGAGGTTCCCATTTAATATCTGAGACTAAAAGCTGAAAATATCTTTGAGCTGAGGTAGGTTAATCTCGGCGTACAATCATACGAAACGTATATTGTACAACGGTAGGAAAAAAACGGTTGGGAAAATCTGCCTGAAGCGACTGCGATTCCGATTTATCTCTGTTCTATGTGTTCAGCGAAGCGAACATTTAGACACGTCTGTCAGATACGTCCGTTTATCGACCTCGGAGCTATCTCATCATCGGGAATCTCACGCTTTGTCTTGTCCGTTATCGCGGTGGTTCGTGCACAGTAGAACTGATTGATAAGCGAGACGCTATGATATCTCCGTTTAATGTCATAACACGGCTGAAGGCACTTGGTAATTTAAGGGACGATCGATCCTTCTCACGGCCCCGCGGATTCGGCAGCTCGCGTCAGGACGGAATGGATTTCCAGGTCAGAAGGTCACGGCGGCGTTCGCGAGCGGCGCACCAAGCAGGCAACACATTCAGTATACAATATTGAGAATTCAGAGCTTTCAGAGCGGCCTCATTTTCTCGTCGCCCGCACACGCCGGAATTGCGTGACATGGTGTCCTCCTCTCCTCTCCTCTTTCTCTCTCTCCCCCCTTTCTCTCCTGTCTCTCTCTCTCTCACTCTCACTCTCACTTTTTTTCTCGTTCTCGCTTCTCCCGTTTCTCTGGGCTTACATCGTCGCCCAGGGGCTACGTTTGTTCATAAAATATGTATGGCACAGTATATACGTAAGAGAAGTTGAGAAAGGCCAAGACCATCCCCGAGAACGTAGTTTTTAGTCGCGCAATACAGTGAGACGATGGCAAAAAAGAGAAACGAGAAGTGATGGCTTTCGGTTAAATCACCCTCTCTCGTTTTTCTTACCTTCACTCTAATATCTGTAAAATATTGATGAGATACCCTCGATATTTGAATTGAGTGATAAGTTTCATCCCTTCTCTATATATTTTTTATTATTTCATTTAAATGCAAATTTATTTCGACGTCGTCATAAAAAAATATACCATGAATAAAATATATATACATATATCGTAATATTCGTGAGCTACAATCCACTTTTCTATTTTATCCGCAAAACGCTTCATGAAGGTGCTATGTTATCCATATATATTTATTTAATATTATTACATTCTTCCGTTTTATCTGATAGACCATAAAACTTTCAGGAAACTGACACGCAAACAATTCTTGATGAAAAGTTATAGTTCTGTGACACTTTCTATTGGTACTATCGATTTGTCCGACCATTTATTTCACATAAACAGGCTCGTCCTGGCTTAATATGGCAAAAATTGCTGTGGCTAAACGATACTTTACACAAGTTAGGAATTGTATTGATGATAATTCCTGGTACTGTTATATGATAATAACGCGAGCTAAATTAATGGCCTGCAAATTCGTTATTACGCGGGTTACGTTAGCGATACTGGATTCTCGTATTTTTATTAACTCTCGTGGGATGCACATCGAGTGATAATATCGAGTTTCACGGGCAGGTGTTATATACCGCGGGCTCTCGCGTTCTAGCCGCGCGTTCTAAATGAATCAAGTAGACCGTATCCGCGTCGTGTCTGACCTAGTTGAAAGTGCGTGCTTAAATATTTCCGACATTCTCAGATGCGTCCAAGGCCGCGGGGAGCGGTACGGTATTAACAACAATAAAATTGATAATGAATTAAGATCTCGTTCCCCTTCGAGCGCCGAGCGTTGTTCGCTAACCGGAACGAAATCGAGAAGCGCGCGCTGGGGTGGTGGGTGGTCCGACACGCTTTTCAAGAGCTCGAGGAAATTAATTTTCTCGAAGTCGAGAAAACTCGATTCGGTCTAATCCGGAGTAATTTTCTCCTCGGGTTCGCGGAAATGTGAGCACCCCTCGCCGTTGTAACGATCTGCTCCAGCTAGTAACAGCCGCATCCCAGATCAGTTTTTTCTTGTATCGGTCAATTTCGATGACCTCGTAAAAATGAGATTTTAAGAATAAAAGATGGACTTTTTACAATGAATCGTTAGTCATCGTTCATATCATATTGATGGTAACTCGGAATTACTCAGACAGCACGGAATATTTATGGTAAATATTTATTAATATTCATTTTTTTGAAATGTTCTATAGATATTTCATACATATTCTATATAAAGCTTTATTCGAAATATTATTAAAGTATAGATTAAATATTTTATGTAATATTTACAATAAATATTTCCAATAAGTATCTTTTACTTGAATTATAATGTCTCATTAAGTATTTGCATAGCATTTATTATGACATTTACAATAAATATTTCATAATATTTATAATAAATGTTTATGATCTGCAATCTAAGACCACAAAAATATTTGTAAAATATTTAAATTAAATCTTATAAATATTTATAAATATTTTATAAATATTTTATAAATATTGTGTGCTGTCTGGGTATAAGTCATAAATCTGGATCATAAATCTCTTAGGAAACTTACATCCAGAATAAATCATATTAGATCGTTACATTAATAGATCTGACGAATCCACTAATGTAACGTTCCCCATGAAAGGGGAAAGGAATGGTTCCATGACTCTCTCTTAGTTTTCTTTTTTAAAAATTTTTACAGCAAAAATGTTATATAATATTTTTAATATTTTTGAAATGCTTCGTCATAATTTTTTAATATTCTAAAATTTTCATTGTACACTCTTAATCTTATATCAAAAAGTCAGTACACGTTGAAATATCTGTATAGTATATAATCAGTCAAGCGGTATTGCACGATGATTAAACGATCAAATTAACTGGTGACGATGATTAATTAAACATAGAAAAGAAGACGGCGGCGAAGAACGAAAGATGTTTTTTCTCCACCGCGTTTCGACGAGCTCACACATTTGTGAGAAGGGATGAATGTTCGTGTGCCAACAAGGAAAATCCATTACTTTTATCGTTATACCACCTCTCTTTCATCCCTCGCTTACCTCGGCGGCCAATCTTTCCGAGTACAAGATAATTCGCGCGATTACGTTGCGAGCAATAATTGCACCGCGTACTTCCCGCTCAATTTCCATCGACATGCAAGTCACGCGTGTTTTTACGAGCGCTCGACAGGAAAATAATTTCTCGTCCCGGGACCGTCTATCGGAATTGTAGTCTCACCGTCGTCGTTCTGCTGGGTTATCCTGAACAATACCGGCGGCCAAGCGTTTCGAAATCTACACAACAATTGCATTCGGATTGAAGCCAATTAAACTCAGTTACATAGAGTGAATTCATCGGGCGTTATTTCATTGAATTTGAAGCGCAAAATATGCGACGAAAATAGGTATTTTACGGTGTAATATTTCGATGATATCAATATCGTGCCATTGTATTCATCGCTCGAGCAAATGAGAGCAAGAGGAGCAGAGGGAGCGAAAAAGAGAGAAAAAGATTCATTACGCGCTCTAGAAATAGCTCCTCTCTCAAGCTCTAATAGGGTTACCATGTTAAAATTTTCAAAACTGAAACTAAAACTTACAGGCCAAAAATTCCGGACACTCAAAAGCAAAGCATAAAATATTCCTACATAAAAACTGTTAAGCCGATATAACTATAAGACCAAAAGAAAGAAAAATCATAAAATTAATAGAAAAGTAAAGTTATATATATAAAAAAAATAAAAAGAGAACAGAAAAAGGTAGTTGCTAGCAATTAAATAATACAATACCTACAATGAGTGCTATATAATAAGTACAATTATTATAAATACAATAGCATAGCAAAATACATAAGTCCAAGTCGAACTTACGTGGAGTAAGGTAACGATTTAAAGAGAGAGAGAGAGAGAATGAATGACTATTAGCTTTCTCATATATTTTAAAATATAACTTATACAAATGATGTTAAATAATATAAATTTCACAATTTAAATAACATTAAATAATATATATTTAATATTATTTAGAGAGAGTGTGTGTGTGTGTGAGAGAGAGAGAGAGAGAGAGAGAGAGAGAGAGAGAGAGAGAGCATTGTGATATGCGAGCCTTTTTCAATGCGCAATGAATAGATCGGCCTCGAGAGTGGTCGCGCGACTCTACACAAAGGCTGGCCATGTTCGAATTTCGATATCGCGACGGCGGCATGAAAGCACAGGACAAGAATGGACGACCGCACAAAAGAGAGACACCTGACCGATCGACACACACAGAGTCTCCGATCTCACCTGGCATTTAACGCGTCGCGTACATCGTCTCCGTTTCACTCCTCGATGATGTGTCCACCACCTACGCCACTACTCACGAGGCTGGAAAAGTGGCTCCGACAATAAAGCAAATACCGGCTGGCGTGTCAGGAAGATGAGTCCACCCACGTGTCGTCAATAATTCTCGCGGATTTGCCCCGATGTCCAATAATTGACTTCATAATAGATTCAAGACCCGCAGGAACGAATTTGTGATTTACCGTCACCGAATTCTTTTCGTGATTCAGCAGGTGGAAAACCCAATTCAGTTAAACCCAACTTCATTAATTTAAGATTGACTTTAATCTCTCGGAATAATTCAATTTATTTTTTATCTTTTTCTAATTATTATGCCCATATTTTATCAATGTAAATTAATTTTAATCGATTCAATTTATTCATCTTTTTTTAATTTTTAAAATAAAAAATGTTGAGGCGTTATATTGGAACTGGACTTTAATTCTTAATATTTTGATATAGATTTGTACATCATCGACGCCGCTACATATATATATATATATATATATATACAGAGGCTTTATTTTATTTTATTATTAAAAAGATCCGAAGATCCTTTTTCGTAACTTTTACGTGACTGCGAGTACTCGAAAAATTTTTTATAAGAAATCGAAGGTGAGAGCTTATCGACGATATTAACGACAAAATAATGCATCTGATCAAATATTTCAAAGGCTGTATATTCGCGTGTTGTGCAAACGATAATAGGATTAACGCGTTCGGGGAACTCGTTACCTTTCATCCCCAGTAAACGCCAACTAACAATAACATCACCTAGCAAACAGGCTAACGTTATTTGTTGTCGTTTAAACGTCAAAATGACATCACTTGACATTAAAATGACAACAAATAACATCAGTTTGTTTGCTGTCAACGTTGTATAATTTCCTCTTCAACTGTTAAATTCATATCAAATTATACCGCATTTGAGTTATTTTTAGTTATTTCTATAATATAGGTCACCACTGCTACCGTCCAAAGTATCGTTAATTTGACTAATAGACAATTCGATTTGACGCATTCAAGGCGCATTGATGCATGTTAAAACCGTTACATACAAATTGAAATAAAAAATAGAAATATAAAAACAGATTAAACCGTAAAATCCTCAATACATTGCATTATGCATTCTGATAATAAAATCCGTATTTTATAATTGGAAATATTTGCATTTTATTTTTACATAGATTAAATCAACGTACAACGGCTTTAATATGCATTATTGTGTATTAGTGCGTCCATTCGAATTTGCTATAAAACAATTTCTAATTTTACTTAAAAGAATATATTAAATTTGATTCAAATTTAATTTAATATCCATTAAACATATGTACTTTAATATGAACGATGTATGTTTTGAAAGTAACCACAGGAATGGATTGTACATTTTGACCCAGATGGAAGTTGAAAATGACAAAGTGTTATTTGCTCTTTTGATATCTAACAATGCATAAATTAGAGATAAATATATTTTCCGGACATTAAAGAGAGAGAAAGCAAAGATGCTGAGTGCAAGCGAATACAAGCAACGTGGACAGACTGAAGATTTTTGTATTCATGTCAGTTGCATTTTAAGGCAAATTGCGTGGACGCAATTCTATTATTATTCTGATACTGTTTATCTTTGAGAATACAACATCTTGTCCAATTCCGCCACATCTCTGACCTCAGAGAGCACAGAGAGTTTAAAAGAGTTCAAAAAGAATTCAGTGATATGTCATCAATTCTAAACTCATTTTCAAATGCAATAAATATTCTTTTCAGAAAAAGAATTCTTTTTATCCCTGAAAATGAATTGAATTCTTTTTGAATTCTGTACTATCTGATGGGTCTTTTTACACACTTACACGTCTATGCATATTTACATACTCATACATATATTAAATTCATAATATCAATTTTTTTTATATCCAATTTAAATTATTTATCATTTCTAATCTAAGTCGCCATTAACTTCTTAATTTAACTAAAAAAAATGGAGTTATGCATAATAATTTAGGTAAAAAAATGTATTAAATTTAATTCAAAATTTATTATTTATTAAATGCTTATTTATTATTTACTAAATGGGTTAATATGGACGATATTTACAGTGAAACTATATAAATCAAAGAAATAGATTAATTTACATTTTGATCCAGATAAAAATTAAATGATAAAAATTAAAAATAACAAAATATTATTTGTTTCAAGGTATTGGATTACCATTGCTGCTTTGATATCTAATAGTGCACAATGTAATTGTTACGTATAATGTTTTACACTACAGTTTTGAGATGAAATTATAATTATTGATGTAATGTTACTGCAGTTAGTATTTTCCGGGCAGCGAACAAAAAGAATTGCCTTCTGTCAGGACTGGACATGTATTTGAAATACTTTTATTTAAACCACAGTTTTTACAATACATATATTGTATTTTATATTTTGTATTTCAGCGGAGCACATAAAAATATTATGTATTTAAAATCGAAAAATTCTAAGTTTTTTATACTTTATAATTAAAATAACATTTAATTGTCAATCTTAGTATCTGAAATACAAGATACAAAATACAAGATACTTTCAATATTTCGTTATTAATATTGAAATACAAAATACAAAATACTTTTATACGCTGCCATAAAACACAAAATACGAAATATTTGCATGTGCGCCGTTGAAATGCATATAATACAAGATACAATTGTTTTACAAATACTGTTTTTCAAATAAAAATATTTCAAATATTATACAATAAGATTGGAAACAAAAGACAAGTAATGTATTTATGTTAAATACATTACTTTAAATACGAAACACCATTACGGTCTGAATGTTAAGATGTTAAACTATTATATATATTCATATATATAAATGAATTAATTTCAGAAATAATAATTGCGTGCCGATATGATTGTCTTTCAACGCGATCAATCTGAAATATTAATAATCCCCCCAAATTTCCCAAATTAATCTTAATCTCAAATGTTATACATACCCAGCCCTGTCTTCTGTAAGAATTGAACTTACAAATATCTCCGGTTTACGATCGAGATGCGATCCAACGCTCATAAACTGAAGAAGCGTTCTATGTTTATCGGAGAAGTATCATCTATTCTTCTTCTTAGAATTTCTTCTTCTTAGAATATTTACGTTATAATATTCCTCTGCAAATCTGCATAAATTGTACGAGAGATGAATTACCGGTAATACAAATATAACTACGCTCTCGAGATTGAAATGAGAAATACGAGCACACTCAACGAACGACCGCATCTCATTTCCTTCCGTTGAGCACAACTGAGTTAATAATTTTCCCTTTAAGACTAAGTTTAGACAAATAAGAGACTTTCGTGGGATTGACGAAAATGAAAAACAGAAATGTTTTAAATAGCATCAAATACACGCATAATCGTGTACTTATGTGTGTATGCTCGCGTATTACATACTTCGGATGACCTATTCATTTTTATATTCAGAAATAGAGAATAGAGTCCGGGAATGGAGAATACCGCGGAATTTTCAACTCGATCGCGTGGGCGACCCTCGTGAGGGAAGATAGCACGCGAAGCTCCGATACACCCTGCTGTCTACCTGTCAATACGACGACACGCAAGACTGTCGGCGACGCGGGAGCGGGACGGAGGGCCGAGGGAGAGAGAGCGCGAAGTATTATTCACGACGGATAAGCGCACGCGATAACGTCTCGCGGCGCGGCCGAGCCGGTTTATTGATATGACAGCCGCGCCGCGTCTCGCCTCGTGACTCGAGGCGGCGCGGCGTGAATAAGCGCGTCGGCGTCGGCGTCAAGTACAATGGCGCACGTGGTCACTGCGCGTGTGACACGCGGTGCGGTGGCCAGGTCGGCCAGGCGGCTCGGCGACACCGGCGTGCTAGTGAGAAGGAAGAGACAAAAGCGAGCGAGCGAACAATGCACGAGCGCGGCGAAGACGTACTTATTTATAAACGACACGGAGAAGCGGCGGGCATGACATGCGCCATAAGAAATGGAGCAGTGCGCTAAAGCCGGGACGGAAGAGCAGCCGTCTCGCGGAAGTAACGGACCGATGCGAACATGCGATTGTTATTGCGGCGAGCCCGATCGGACGCGCTTCGTCACCGTCGTCGGTCATCGTCTTCGTGCGTGACATGTCGCCGCGGGTGGCACGCCGCCAAGTCTCGTGGCAACGCTTGTCGGAGCGGTGATCGGAACCCGCGTGCGGAATCGCACGTGTCACTCGAATGCCGCCGTCGTGTTGCGGACCGCAGTTCGAATGTCGAAGCAACAAAGGGCTCGTTCCCGATTCAAGGTACTTATACCGCGAAGGTTAGGCACGCCAAGGGATGCGCAGAGCCGAGGGTGGCGACGGGACGGTGGTGGTAGTGACGGCGGCGATGCGTCTCCAGCTTTCTAATTAGGTCGCCCGTCTGCCCGCCCGAATGTCCCACCAGCTTAATAATTGCTTCCTACCGCGGCCCCGTAACAATGCCATTATCGATTGTTTTAATAGACAATAGAATGGGTTGGCTAAATAGCGATGAGTATCGCGAGCGACGTTTCGCAACGTTCGAAATTCTGTAGCTTGTTTCGCTGAGCCGGCTGAGTGTCAATCTGCGGTGGTTCTCTTTGTTTGCAAAACGGAACAGCTGAGATGCGGAAGGAGCGAGACTGTTATTTGATCGGAAACGGTGCCCTGCGATGCTTATCCGCATTTTTGAAGCGCCGTTTAATAATAAATCATAACCTTGCATTGAGAATGCTCTATACCGGTGAATTGTAAAAATATATTTACACGAATAAATTCCTTTTACATGCAAAAATAAGTTTCTTTAAAAACATTTTAAAACATTGCTTTTCAGAGAGTTGATATTTATATATCAATATTTTAAGTAATGAAGTTTAATGGATTTTCTACAATAAGCCATTACCTAAGCTTTAAATCCTAAGATAAAAAATTAATAATCACAATAAAATGCGAGAAGAATAATTAATTATAATTGGTCATTTTCTTACGGTTTAAGATTTAAAGGTATTGACTTAGATAATGGGTTATTGTAGAAAATTTATAAAAAACAATACAACAGAAATAAAACATTACTACGAACCTTTTTAATACAGTGTAATTATTTCTTATGTATTAGGTAATCACTCCTCTAAGGTCTTTGGTTCTCTGTAGTGAAAACAGAGAAGAAGACATGGAGGAGTGGTTGACTCCAAGAACAGCGACGGAGAATCATCCTCAAGGTGATTCTGGGACTGCAGAGATATTGGGAGGTAATCATCAGTTTTACGCAACTAATCATGCTAGACCTACATATTGCAATGTCTGCAGAGATGCTCTTCCTGGTAAGGATCTTTTTTCATTGTAAATTATAGTTATTTAAAAATATTGGTTAAATTTATAATGTTACATTGTTACAGGTGTTACTTCCCACGGTTTAAGTTGTGAAACTTGTAAATACAAGGTGCACAAAAGATGTGCTGCAAAAGCAATAAATAATTGCAAGTGGACAACATTGGCATCCATTGGAAAAGATATTATTGAGGACCAAGATGGGGTGTGTATATATGTTATTAAAAATATATTGTATCTTGGAAATAATCAATAAAAGTACATAATTTTAATCAGAAACATATCTTTTAATAACTTCTTATAATTGTTCGTCTGATAAATGTATCAACAATGTACAATTCTTGTATCATTTAATCTTTATTGTAGAACATCACAATGCCACATCAGTGGATGGAGGGAAACTTGCCAGTGTCCTCAAAATGCTTCGTCTGCGAAAAGACATGTGGTTCTGTACTTAGGTATTTACATCTCACTACATTTTTATGTAAGTAGTTGATAAAATTTAGTAGATATTTAAATCAACATATTATTCATAGGCTTCAAGACTGGAGATGTGTGTGGTGCAAAGCAACTGTACATACAGCATGCAGACCTGCCATGAGTATCAAGTGTCCATTAGGACCATGTAAACTCAGTATAGTGCCTCCTACGGCTTTGCATAATATAGGTAATCTATCTGTTTGTATCATAAAACATTATTTGTACGAATTTGTATATAAATATCCAAATATAAAACTTTTATAGTAATAATAATTGTGTACGTGATTCAATTATTATTAGGTAGCGACGAAGCTTGGGAAGCAGTTAGACCTACGGGATGCAGTCCACTTTTAGTATTTGTAAACAGTAAATCTGGTGACAATCAAGGTATTAAGTTTCTAAGAAGATTTAAACAATTACTTAATCCCGCACAAGTGTTCGACCTTATAAAAGGAGGACCAGGTCCAGGGTAGGCAAATCGCTATTGTATGCTATTAATTACAATTAATCAATCGTGAATCTATAATACGTTAGCATACATGTAGCAAAGTGTGTATAAACGCTTCGAATATAAGAATTACGTGTCTTGCTCAGATTACGACTGTTCCGGCATTTTGATCCCTTCCGGATTTTAGTATGTAGTGGTGATGGATCTGTAGGATGGGTTCTTTCAGAAATCGATCGGCTTGGAATGCACGTGAGTAAATGCGTATTTTAAAACTATGAGTGAGGACTTTATCTCTTTCAGCATGATTTCTTAGCGACTATCATTTCATCTCAAATCTAATTACGTTTTACCAGGGCTGCATTGTTTAAAGCGTTTAATATTCTTATTTCTTTCTGCGCATAGCCTAGAAACTTAGTGATATTTTTTGACTTACAATACATAATGCATGAATGTAAATTGCAGTTAAAATTCATTATACATGAGATTAAAGGAGCATTACCGTATATTATTTTAAACTTTAATATATCTATTTTATAACATGTACAGAGTGATTCTTAATTATATGTCAATTCGGAGAATAAATATAGAGACGAATTTTTATATATACATAATTATTATTAAATAATATATTTTAAAATATTATTTTTGAAAAAAAATATGTATGAATCTTTCTTTCCAAAATATTTAGATTTTTTTTAGTTCAATCGAGTACTGTGAGATAACTTTCGATATTTTTGGAACATCAGAAACATCAGAATTATCACAAGAGAGGGTATATTTAGATATGACATGATTAAATTCGATTTGAATTTCATCTTTCCAATATCGACAACTTAATTCTTGAAATAGAGATTGGTAATTTACAGTTTGATTAGCTCTGAATTATAATCTTTTGAGATGGGTGCAAAACTTGGATTGGATTTAGATCGCATTACTTCTTGTTCAAATAAATTATATTCTGTAAGTAACAACTTTCTGATGACGTTTTCAAGATATCAGAAAATGTACATTCAAACTTTCGCGCTTATCTTATTTAATTGTCTTGGAAAGAGAGATAGATTAGAGAATGAACATTCCAAATATTTTTTTAATTTATTAACGGCTCGGAAAATAAAACTTTTCTCGAACTCTGCTTATTCTTTTGAATTATTGATGTATATTCGAAAGAATTGCCTTGTAACTAATATATACAATGTTTGAGCAATGCTAATATTCAGAGCTATGATATTGCAGCCAATGGTATTAATTTTTTCAAACTTTTGATTATAAACTGCATGGCGTGTCTCTTTTATGATTTTATTCCAGATGAAATCGGTGTGTGCTTTAGGCTTCTTTATATACACGAAGCTTTGTTAACTTTTTTTGCAGGCGGTAAGTGTATGCATGACTAATCTATCTAATCTATAGTTTTCATTAGGAACTAATATAATTAAAATGTACTACTAAATGCATTGCGTAAAATGAAGAGAGATATAGATTTGTATTTTTTAAATTTGCAGAGGCAATGCCAAATTGGAGTACTACCTTTAGGAACAGGAAATGATTTAGCGCGCGTATTAGGGTGGGGTTCGTCGTGTGACGATGACGCACATTTACCTCAATTAATGGAGAAGTATGAAAAAGCGGGTACAAAAATGCTAGATCGATGGAGTATTATGACATTCGAACGCAACATATCTCTGTCATGTCACAAAGTGACTCAGCCGGACCCGACTGAAAAATCGAGCATAGCTCATCAGTATGAAGACAGCGTTCTTGCTCATTTAACAAATATTTTGCAATCTGATCAAGAAAGTGTAGTTTTATCTAGTGCCAAGTAAGTAATATAATCATATATGTGTGTGTGTGTGTGTGTGTGTGTGTGTGTGTGTGTGTGTGTGTGTGTGTGTGTGTGTGTGTGTGTGTGTGTGTATATCCCGATATTCGAAGGTAATATTATTGCAGCATGAAATTTCATGAAAAATTAAATAATAAAAATGTAAGGCCAATTTTTTCTGTAAAATAGTTTTTTAAATATAAATATTAAAAGTTTAACTAATTATTAACGTTGGTTAAGAAGTCATCTATCCGTATTGTGTGCGTACAGCGGCAATATTTCGTTTAGTATTTAATTGCACGCATGTCACACGAACAAATGACTTCGAAGGCAACGTTTATGATTAGTCAAACTTTAAAAGTTCATACTTAAAAAACTACCTTACGGAAAAAAATGGCTTACACTTTTATTAAGTTTATTTATTTATATATTTATTTATACTGAAGAGGATCCAAACGTATATTTATTTCTTATAATAAAGTATATATAATTACACACTTACAACCTGTGTTGACTCTCAAAAGCTCTCTTTAACATTTTAATTTATACTTTTATTACTTAACTGTTCACGAAGTTTCACAATGCAATAATATTCTTCTGGGATTTCGGGACACCCTCTATGAATTTGCATGAGGTTTAAGTTTTAGCATTTAAAACAAGAGTTTTCTTACAGAGTTTTATGTACAACAGTAAAAGATTTTGAAACATATATACTAGAAGCCAGTCTAAACACAGGGGACCAACAATTGGGAGAAAAATGTACAATACTTCAACAAAAACTTGACCTATTGTTGCAAACATTATCAAAAGAAGAAAGCTATTTCTCCGATAATACGGAAGACATTGACGTTGGCACTCTAAAAACTGACACTTTTAGCAGCATCCAAGAGAAAGGTGTTTTAGAAAAGCCAGAAAAAGAAATGACGAATTTAAAAAAAATTAAAAGAACATGTTATATGGAGAAAGATATTGTAATGTCCAGGTATAGCATATATTCATATATTAATATACATTGTATTATAAATGTTGAAAGTGAGATGTATGTTTTAATGATGTTTACAGAGTAAATAGTTTGAAAAAAGCTGTCAGAAAATTAGTGGAACATGCGGAAATACCTATCGGCGAGCAGAACAATCTTTCGGATGAAAAACAAAGCAGTAAGATGTCAAATATCGCAAGAGTATTCGATAGTTCTCCGATAAATATGACAAGTTAGATTAAACTTGTCATAATATTTATCGGAAAATTATTGAATATTTCCTTTATCTCTACAACGATAAAACTGATTTTCATATTTGTTTTTCTCCGTTATTATGGATAACTTTGGCGAAAAGCAGCAATTGAACATAATTTATCAATAAACTTATATTGTTGGTCTGATCGTAAACAGATCAGGCCATATGTCTACCAATTATAGAATCCAACAGCATAGAGATCTCTTGCCCAAGTCCTACTCCTAATGTGGCATCCCTGAGCCCAATGCCGGATTTAAGGAGAGACTCGCAACCCGAAGAATTATTGACGCTTCCTGCACCCGATAGTTTTGCCGACAGTAGACGAAACAGCGAAAACATACCACAAGGGTAACTTTCAACATGAACTCAATGGCGTATTGTCAATATTTGCATTCTACAAGTTACACGTAACTCGATATAATTTTAGAGTTCTCAATTTTGACATGCCCGCAGTGCAAACTGTCAGCGGTCAAGAAATTCAAGCAGCTATTAATGATAATTTTCTATTGTCCGAACCGACACAAATAGAAGCTTCCTCTGACGTTCCAATAACTGTGACAAAAATTACTTTAGACACAAGTACACCGTCAGATGATGCAACTACAGTTGTATCTCTTGACATGGATTCGTTTCATTCTAAAAATATTTCACCAGAACACGTGCAAAAACCCGCGATTGTCAAATTAGAAACTAGAAGTAGCTGTACCAATAGTACAGATAGCATGGTTTCCGAAACTTTTGATTCCAGGAGTTACACTGTGCGAAATAGCACATTGAGTGAAGTCGGTAAGTAAATACTTACCAATGTGGCAAGTATCGTAAAAGTGTCACTTTGTATGTATTTCTTATCTTGTTATTAGATAATTTCTCTGACACTTTTCAGATCATAAAGACAGCGATATATTTGACTCTACAAGAAAATGGGAAAATGCAGAGATAGGGCACTACGATTCGCCGGATAATTCCGATATGCTTTCCAGTGAAATTCAACACTCGGAAAGCGGCTTGGAAGATTTGAGTTCCCTCAGACAAGATGTTATTATGGGTGATGTGATAATGGGATATGATTCTGTCAGTGAAGGCTTAGAATTCGAGGAATCGCATAGATATTGCGGCTTAGCCCAATTCAGCGAAGGGAATGACATTGGAAGATACTCATTTAAGAAAGGCAGAAAAAATATAAAGACGGATAAAGAGGTAAATAAATATTTCGATTTTTTTTTAAATTAAATATGTGAAATTAACTGTTTTTATATAAGTTAATTTTATATATTTTATGTATATAATATATAAAATTAACTGTTTTCTGTTATCAGGGAATGCTAAGTAAATATAAAACGGAGGGCTTAACAACATGCGTCCGTGTCTCAGGAATTAAGTCGCCGCAATCTGTGGAGACAAACGTTGTTCTTGAGACTACATTTGAAACCATTGAAAAGGAAAAAACATCCGATTTGTTGAGACCAGTATGCTGTTTTCCTGTTCCGGACAATACCAACGAAAAGTGCTCTACAAATTTTCCGCCACAGATTAGTGTTATCGTTGATCCACCAAGTCCATCGTTGTCAATTGAGAGTCATCACAAATTTAATTTAGATTACAAATTGGATCCACATGACAAGCAATACAGTGGCAATAGTATGGAAAGACGTAAGTTTGATCAATTAAAAAATTATTACATGAAAATTATATATGCATATATTTTAATAATTTTTCTAATAATGCAGTAAGCGTGGAGTTACCCAACTCAGGCTTCTCTCCGCAAGCTACACGGCGTATAAGCAGTGGAAGTTTGTTGAAGGCATCAGAAGTTGTGTCGTTGATGGCAACTACCGCTCGTTTAGGTGGCTCGAGCATGAGCTTGCGCCACGAAAGAGCAAAATCTGTAGACAAAACGGAAGACGTGAAGAAACTTCCTATAATAAATCCTTTAGTTCGATTGCCCATGTGGCCAAGTGAGTAAAAATACAATGTTGAAATATGATCTTTCTTATTTTATATAATTATTTACGTGTCTTTTTTATAAATACAGATGTAAGTGGAGGAGCTGGTCTCATCAGTCAAGTTTTATTGGCAAATGCAGACGCTCTATGTGCACCGGTATCGCCATTAATGGATCCAGATGAAACATTGATGTAATTTACACATTTACACATCTGATATCATTATGTAATTAGTACATTTGACGTATATATAGATATCACGAAATTTTTTTTGTACTATAGGGAAGGCTACTTTGAACGATGTGTCATGAATAATTACTTCGGTATTGGCATAGACGCAAAGATTAGTCTTGATTTTCACAATAAGAGAGAAGAGCATCCTGAGAAATGTCGATCGCGTGCTAAGAATTATATGTGGTACGGTGTCTTGGGTTCTAAAGAGTGGATACAGAAAACTTATAAAAATCTTGAGCAGAGAGTTCAATTGGAGTGCGACGGTCAAAGGATACCATTGCCGTCCTTACAAGGAATTGTTGTATTAAATATACCAAGGTACTTGTGATAATAAATATATCTATATATGATTTTTATCTAAGTTATCCAATTTAAAAGCAAAATTTTATTCTCTAATAACAGTTTTATGGGCGGTACAAACTTTTGGGGAGGTACAAAGGAAGGAGATCTATTCTTGGCACCATCATTCGACGACCGTATATTGGAAGTAGTTGCGGTTTTCGGATCTGTTCAAATGGCTGCTTCGCGACTCATAAATTTGCAACATCACAGGATAGCTCAATGCCAAACAGTCCAAATTAATATCTTAGGAGAAGAAGGAGTTCCTATACAAGTCGATGGGGAGGCTTGGATTCAACCACCTGGTGTTATAAAAATTATACACAAGAATCGCATGCAGATGCTTTATAGAAATAGGGTATCTATCAAGGACTCGCAAACTCCTTTGTTGTTTTGCCATTAGTTGTCTACAGTATTATGGATTTTTAATAACAAATAATAACAAGATATGACATATATATATACCTTTAAGACTTGAGTTATAAGACAGTTATTGTGCAAGATAGTTACTAGTTATTAAAAATTTACAATGCTGCAGATAACTAATAACAGAACAATGGGAGTTTATGAATCCTAGTATTTATCGTGATTTTTTTAACGGAAAAAATAATTTTAATTTATGTAATCGAAAATATTTTTCGTCTTAGGCACTTGAAACCTCATTGAAAACGTGGGAAGAGAAACAGCGCAGTACATTAAGCGCTCAATCTTCTTCTATAAACAATACATCGCAATCCAGACCACAATTGCAACTTTGCAATAAGCCTCCTCAGTTGAACGATGAAGAATTAAATATCCTATTAAGTTTTATTGAAACCGTAACAACCTTGGTCAAGTGGGTAAAACTACTGATTATATCCCATCCGACCCTGGAAAGAGATCTGTACCAAGTAGCCTCGCGAACAGCATACGCGCTTGAACAAGTACATCCCAATGGTAAAATCTTACAAGGGGTAAGTTTGAATTAGGGAATTAGAAATTTGTCACGATAATCTACTTATTTTTTTAACTTTTTCGATTTGTTAATACAGGTAAGCCTGAGACCCATGGTAACTGAGTTAGTATCAAGCGCACGGCAATTATACGAAGAATCTTGTGAATTACTGCGCGATAAAGCACATAACTTGGTGAGCGGAGCAAATGTTGTGACTGTAAAATATTAACGCAATAATTAAACTAACAGTTATCTCCTTAACGTAGAAATTACGAGAAGATTTAGAAAACAAGTTATCTGTATCTCTAGCTCAAATGGAACAGCAATTACGAAAATGTACCTTTGATGAAGGAGGCACAGGGCTGGTTTACTTGCAAAATATTCCCGCAGATGATCAGGTATAGTTCTTTCTTATAATGCTTAATGCAATGCTGCTTAAAGTCAATTATTTAAAGAGATACGAGTTATGAAATTAACTATTTTTACATTTTTGTCATGTATTTTGCATTGTGATAAAATTTACATATACACTGAGAAAAAATTTATTAAATTTTAATAAATATTATTTTGAATGGTCCTAGCAAAATATTTATTTACGGTAAATAAATATTTATATAAATGACAAAAAAAATCAAATTGAATCAATAGTTTTTGTATCTAACAAATACATGTTTAAATTTATTAAATATATTCTAGGAATATTCAAAGAAATATTTATTAAAATTTAGTAAATTTTTTTCACAGTGTACATTTTGTAATATTTACCATACAGTTAATTGACGGAATACTAATTGAATTTTTAATATTTAATATACAAAAAGTTTATTTTATAAATATTCAAGTATTCGCGCTCACAAACATAATTTAAAGAATTAGATTTATATAGATATCTTTGGGAGGTACAATTAATTTATCTGTGCTATATTTATAGTTATTCATAGTTTTCCACAAGATTATTAAAATCAAATAAAATACATTGATAATAAAATTAATGATAAAGTTTTCCATTATCTTATTCTATTGGTATTCGATATTCCATCTTGCCAGTATATTGCCAAAAGAAGATTATATAAAACACTATTCTTGTAAATAAGTTTTGAGAAATGCTAGTTAGTTGGATAATACAAAGATAATAATATTATGAAAGCACCTCTCTTTACATACATATTTTACACGAAAATTTACAATCTTTTTTGAGAAAAGTTTACAATTCATTATGCGTAAATGTTGTTTTCAAATGATAATTAATACATTATCCTATGCTTTGTTTCGGATTGATTGAGTGCTCAATCCCAGTGCTGGTAATATGCTTTTAAGTATTAATGCTTATGACATTAGAGAAATAGAATTAGCATTTTAGAGACTTAGTTTTGCGGAACATGATGCTGATTATTTTTGTACGTTTGTATGTATGTGCGTGCGTGCATGTATTACATCTGCTGAGAGATGGAATTGCCGTTTAGATTGCCTTTTATTTGTTTATTCTCGCTTGCGGCTCTACTATAGTCCACAGTGAGACAAACATATATTGTGTGATATTTAGCGACGCTGTACTTATCTTCAGTTACATTAGCCAACGCAACACATCTGAATATGCACTTGAATTATATGCAACTTAACTTTTACTTTTGTTATCGCGCCTCCGGTTTCTCATGATTTCGTGAGAGTTTGTTGCACTGTAACAATGAGAGGGGAACTTTCGTGATTTTATGAGAGATGTATCTTTTAGTGAATGTATATGAATCTTGCTAAAGTACAACAATAAATATATATAATGGAATATCTTATATATATTGTCTCATATATATTGTCTCATTAATGTATACCGAAAGCATATCTGCAGTATTTGCGCGACTTTGAATCACACTATCGCAAACGACCATATAGGCCATTCGAGAGCTACTTTGTATGCCTGACGAATCCATTATCACGTATAATCCCGAGTGCAAATCTTCACCTGCATATGATTAGCATGTTTCTAACGTATGCGTATAAAATAGCATACCGCTTTACTACTAATCTGACTAACCGTGTACTAACCGACATCTCGAACTCTGGATCTGCAGGGAGATAAAAAAAATCGTCATCGAGGGTTATTTTGGTTGAAGTGTCGTCGCATTGCTGGCAGCGCGGGTCCGGCTCGAGATCTGGTTACTACTTGGGGAGTTCCGGAGGTCTGTGCGTGGTTGGAAAATCTGCGACTGGCAGAATATACGGAGAAATTCATTGCTCATGATATACGAGGTAGAGAACTATTAACCCTAGCTCGTCGAGATCTAAAAGAATTAGGAATTACAAAGGTTGGACATGTGAAACGTATTTTACAAGCCATCAATGATCTGAACAACTGAGTTCAGGTCATGTAAGATGTTATCCCGAAGAGGGCATATTCTTCTGTTTCGTTAATGTTGTATTAACGTTTTAGGGCAAGAAAATATCTATTTTCTATGAATTTATTTCGTTTGTATGTTCTTACTCTAAAACGTTATAATTACAATTCTCGAATAATACTGTGGGGATTAAATGGAAGGAAATGTTGAAATCCATCTAATGTTACTGCACGGAAGGAGACCATCTTATTTGTTATTGTATAATAATAAATTCAGCATTACTTTTGTGAGTAGTCTTTGTATGGAAGGAAACCATTTTGTCTGTGTCGAATTCTTTATTAAAATATCGTACATGCGAAATGATTTCTTTCCATATAAAGACTACACACAAGAGCGAAGCTGAATTTATTATGCACTAACAAATTTTCAGCGCAATTCTATTTATATATCTGTATATATAGTACAAAATACGTGATTCTAGAATAGGCACTTTTGTCCTTTTAGATATACATTGAAATGTAAAGAAATTTTCTTTAATGTTGCAAATAAGTTGATTTAAATTCATTAGTGTTTTATACAAGACATTGTATAAAAGACAAAAATAAGTAAGTCGTTGTAAATCTTATTAATATCCTACCTAGAGTATTAGTATTCCACTATTAGTCTCTATTAGAATCCACTATTAGACTTCAAAGGTCACAAGTTTATATCACAAATAGTTCAGATTTATGTTATAATATATATATTCATGATCTTACTTTGCAAAGTAAGGAGAGTTTCCATGTCTCTTTTAGATACATATATCAATCTGTACATACCATTTTCAATCTGTAATAAAATTATAAAATATATTAGTCAATTGTTTAAATGTATAAGTATGTATGATTTTATGAAATTTTATTGAAAATAATGTTAATCGAAAAAGCTATATAACAGGAAGGCATTTACCTGATATATTTTTCTAACAAAAAAAAGATATCAAGAAAGTTCAGAATGTTAATCTCTGATAAATAATTTTGATTATTAAATATTATTAAATATTATTTCTAATATTTTTACAAATTTTCAAAGTATTCATATAAAAACACAAATATTTGTAAACACAGATTTTAAATTAGTTTTATGCAGAATGTGTATATAATACCTGTTTTTATATGTTTCAAAGATTTATTTAAGTCAGCGATAGCTTTAAAAACGTTGAAAATTAACATACACCCTATTGAAGCAATAAAGGAAAAAAAGAATATATCTTCTCATAAGTCTGCTCATCTTCAGTCAAAATTACAAACGGCTACGAAAAATTCATTCAGGTAATTAAATATTTAAAAATTAAATCAATTTTCCAGAAAAAAAGGAAAATAATAAATTAAATTCTTTATGTCTTAAAACTATATATATTGTAATGAGGACATACACAGCGTGGTGCGCAATACATAAAATATATTTACTATAATTTTACATTACTGTACTTGTTGATACCAAATTTCTTGAACGTTTCGATTTATTTGGATAGTATCTTAAAGTAATATTGTATGTCTATAATTTATTTCTATAATATACTGTAACATATTATAATGAATTGCGCTTCGAATTGTGATTTGCAAAGATGAAGTTATTCACTTCGTTGGATAACTTCCAACGAAGAGAATTAACGGCATTTCTCAATTAAAAAATAATATACTCATCCTCTGTCGAACGCAGTGACCACCTCCAACATATGCGGATTAGAATATTGTTCATGGAAATTATATGGATTGCTGATGATGTTGGTAGTTTAAAATGAACCGAAATGTTCAAGAAATTTGTTATCAACAAGTACAGTAATGTAAAATTGTAGTAAATGTATTTTATGTATTGCACACAAGTATATTCGCTGTGTATACTCTCACTCTTGCTGGCTAATTAATATTTATTATTGTTTGAATTTCGAGAATCCTATTAAATATAATTTGATTTTTGCTAATATATTGTAATTTTCATGCTTATTTAATATCTATCAATTTTTATAACTGTCTTCTGCTCTTTTTATATATATATAGATATACTTATCAATGTCATCTTGTGTGTATTCTTCAGATATTCCTGCAGTAAGATTATTAATATATGAAATATTGACAATCTCATATTATCGTGTGCAATCCACATGTGTATGATAATATTCCTTTCCAAAATGTGTATATGTTGTTTTATATAGGAAAAGATGAGATAAGGCAGATTCCTTAAGCGGAAATGGCTTTTTTTAATTAATGAAACAAATGAAATTTAACATAATGAAACTTTGAAATGTTCATTGCGAAATCATAATTAAATTTTCAAATCTTACAAAAGTTGTATTATTATTAAGATTTTTATAAAACTTAATTTTGATCCATTTTATCTTATAAAGTACTAATAAAATTTTAGGGTTGTCACAGACCTGGAAAACTGAAAAATCAGGAAAATTGAAATTGGTCATGAAAAACCGGGAAAAGTTAGGGGAAAATGTAAAAGAGACTGGAATTTTAAATTTTGCTCACAATTCTCTTAAACTGTTCCTATTCTAAATAATTTTTATAATTTTTTTAAATATTATATTTGATATTTATAATCAAATACGTTCAAAACTCGTGCACTTTAAATGATTTTTTTTAAATAATTAAAATTTATATTTTATTCAATAATTTTATTTGATCTTTTTTCATCATAACTGCATTCTTTTTTTCAAAACTGATTTATTTGTTGGCTTGAATTTGCCCCCAAAATTTTATTATGCTACTAAACTTCTATATTTTTAATAATATAAGCTAACTTTTTTATAATGTTAAAATTTTTACATATTTTATATTGGTCATGGAAATTTCCCGTTTTTATTTGGAAAACCTGGAAAAATCAGGGAATTTTAAAGTTCATTTTCTGTGACAAAACTGAATTTAGTAAATGAATCATTTTACCCCGCAATCCGTCTTACCTCACCTTTTCCTACTTTATTAAAATAAAGCAATTATCGAATATACCTCACAATTTATGTGAATATTGAAAAGATGTTAATCTTAACGTACAGATGTCAATCTAAATGTTAATCTTAATATATAAACAAATGTATTTAATCGTAATTACTATTCCTAATGAACAGTATTTTAAAAATAAGCTTCAAAGGAATTTGAAGAAGAAATTGTATTCATAGAATATAAGATTTTCAGGAATCTATTTGCACTTATACGTTTTCTAAACATTTTTTTCACTTGAGATGTATCTTATACTTCTTTTCAAATGTATGTATTCATGAGAGCACATTTTATCCTTTTACTTGTGATATTTTCCTAATCTTAAAGTTATTATTATGTAATTCGGAATGGATGAGCAGATTTACATGAAGATATATTTTTTCTTCTCAATTTGTGACGTCTTTTATCACCAACTTAAATAATCTTTGAACTATATATAAAAGCAATGGTATTATACACATATTTTGTATATAAAACTAATTTAAAATCATTGGTTGAAAATGTTCGCATTTTTGGTAAATTTTTAGATCAGGGGACTCCCCCCCCCCCCCCCAATAATCTTGACTTTGACATATGTACACCCTGTATATTCGCGGAAAATATAATCACTATTAAATTTTATTTATTATTTGACGATTATTTAATGGGTATATAATAATCTAACCTGTGTACCATGTATTCCATCGAAAATTACGTGTTATTCATATAGCAGAATAAAACGTTATTTTTCACACAAATTTATTTTATTAATAATAACTCTTTAACTGATAATGAACTTGATGGAGGGAGATGGGGTGAGAGTCGCTTCGCGTGGAAAGCCGAACATTTTTAAGCAAAAGAAGATATAGAATAGTACTTAATATCGTATGTATAGTAGAAATAATACGTTATTTTTGAAACTTTTGTTATTAATAACTTTTTAACGAAGGACGAGCGACGGCTAAAACTTGTTGGAAGTCACTCAAGATCAAGATCAATAGGTGGAAGGTCCTCTGATCTAAAGATACCGCGTTTTTATATAGTGAATAATTTGAAAATTTCTAAAAATGCTTGAAATAATTCAGTTTTGACAATCAAAATTATTTATCAGAGATTAACATTGTGAACTTATCTTGTTATATTTTTTTGTTAAAAAAATATATTAGATAAATGTCTTCGTGTTTTATACACATACAGTTAAATAATTGATCAATAAACCTTATAGTTTTAGATGAAAATGGTAGTATAAATTGATATATATATATTAGGTGTAGTAAAAAGAAATCCATTATTTTTCCAATAGATGGATTTCTTTTTACTACCTAATATATATATAATTTTTTTTTATTTTAAAAATCAGAGACATAGAAAATCTCTAGTTTGCAAATAACCATGAATACATACATTACAACTTTTCTTCCTTTATTAAATCTGACAGTACTGTGATAAAAACTAATCTGTAATGCAAGAAAAATTAATCTCTACGATATTAAAATATTATTTATATTCCAATATTTTAGCAATATACAATATTTATAATATTCTTGAGGCTTCCACGGGTGCTTTCTATATAAAGATTATGCATTTCGCGGGTTTTTTCCGTGCCCATTCTTGGAATGCCTTTGGAACTGTATTATAAATCCTGTGCTGTATAAGAAAAATCTCGCATTGGATCGAAAAAGCTATTTAAGAATAAACGTGTTCAATTTGTTATATACAAGCACTTTATCTTGATGAAAGTAGATACATAAAATCTACTATTGCCAAGATAATTACGCATAATTTCTACATGTATTAATCTTTTTGTACTTAAGTATATTATAAATTACATATTGCATTATATAAGATGAAAATTTTACGAATTATTCACACTCTGTATAAAGAGATCACTATTCTGTAATAAAATTAAATATCAAAATTCTGTATTAAAAAATTTCTACATTACTCTTTTCCCTAATAAACTAATTATTTAAGTTATAAAAAATATGAAGAAATAGTAATATTACAAAACCACATTAATATTTTAATTGTGCTCGATATTGTTTAAAATTTTTTTTTGCATTTTACAATTATTTTTACATACAATGTAAATAGTGTTATAGATTAGTATAATGTTAATACATATGATACATATATACACGACATATTAAAATGGATGATATTACACTAATATGTTGATATATGTACATTAATGTAATAATATTAATATTAATTTAATGAATTCATATATTTAGCAAATGTTTTATGTAAAAAATCGATGCCACTATTAACGAAAAGATACAATATATGTATTTTTTTAATTAAATAAAAATATTTTGTCTACATTTCAATATATTTGTTCCTTATAGATATAAAATGTACACAAAATATTTTTATTTAATTTCCTTAAATTAAATTTATAAAATATTTAACTACATCATGTTAAAATTAAATTATATACACAATTGTTTTTGTTTTTCTAGCAATACATGCAATCATTTTTGGAAGATACTTGAATAACATTGATGAACTCGCGAAACTGTTTTTTTTTTGCAGAATTACATCCTCCCTGTAGAAATATATATAAACTAGATTTATTTTTTTAAATGTATTTTACCTTTGACAGTACAATCCATTTGCAATTACACAACATATATAAGTTCTCAAGAAACACAACGCTGTAATCGCAATAACGTTCTATCCTTTCCCAAAATTTCCATCATTTCAGCAACAGGTGGTCCAATCTATGAAGTATTAATATTATATATTATACATATATTAATAGCTTTTTCTTTACAATAAATATATATTTATATGCTATATTTACATTTACGCCGCTCATAACGCTTCTCAGAGTTTTCATAAAAGCAGCGAATGGTACTCCGTTCTTTTTGGCAAAATCTTTTAGATAAGGTGCCATCCAATCGGTCTTGTAATTACTCGCATCTATTTCCACTAATTCCGCGTTCAATAGTTTAATCGCATCTGAAATAATGTAATAACACATAATTTTTGACAAATAGGACTCGATATTTTTCGTACAAAAAAATATTAATACCTGAACATCCATCTTGTTTAACATTTGGCATAGAAGATGGAACAATCCATAAAAATGCTAAATCTTCTTTGACGAGATCATTAAGTGTCGTTATCCTGTTTTGTGCCCATTTAAATGTTGTTATTATGTGATCATCATCTAATTGCAAATTTCCATCATTTTTCCTAAAGTATATAGAAATGATATAAATATTTTTTTTTTAAGTAAGATTATTAGCAATGCTACATGTAGAATTAAACATACCATTCGGGGAAAGTTTTTAACACTAATTTCTTAATTTTTTCAATAAAAAATTTATGATTTTTTTCATTTCGTAGTAAATTCGCCATTTCCAGTTTATTAAATTCCAATAATTTCTCAGGCATAAGTTTGCCAGAACTTAGTTTTATTTTTGTAATATCAAACTGCACAATGAAAAATAAAATACATATCAATAGAACGTAAATGTATTTTATATTTTTATATTTTTATATTTTTATATTTTTATATTTTTATATTTTTATATTTTTATATTTCATTTATATTGAAGAATAGCTTAAAAAAAATGCTTTGTAAATAGAAGCAATTACCTGTTTAATTAATTCCTCATAAGAATAAAGATCTTGGTTGTCTTGTTCTCTGTGAAAACCACCACCAGCTCCTATCACATAATTCAATAATGCTAGTGGAAAAATACCTTGTTTCCGGAATGAGTCGATTTTTATGTCACCTTGTCTTTTTGATAATTTAGATCCATCTGCATTCATTATCAAAGGTAAATGTCCGTATATAGGAGGATTCCAACCAAATGCTCTATAGTAAATAACATTTGTAATCTAATCAATTGCAAGAATTCACAAGACATTTTATTATCTTAAATAAAACTACTTACTTGTAAAGCATAATATGTTTAGATGTAGAAACTTGCCATTCAACACCACGTAAGACATGAGATATCTCCATAAAGTGATCATCGACTACGTTTGCAAAATGGTAAGTAGGATAACCATCTGATTTTATGATAACTGGATCTCCCTCAGATTTAGTGATATCATGCAAGACATCTCCATAAACTAGATCATGAAAGGTTTCTGGTGTGGATGATAACTAAGACATTCAATAAAATGATTATTATAAATCTGTGACTATTAGTCCATTGATCTGTTAGTAAGTTTAAAAGACGTACCTTAAATCTAATACAATAAGTCAAGTTTTTCTTAATCATTTCTTTTACTTCATCCTTAGTAAAATGTCGGCATCTGTTATCGTATTTAGGTATTTGTCCACATTTCATTGCCTCTTTCCTCAGCAGGTCCAGTCTTTTCTCTGTGCAGAAGCAATAGTAAGCAGATCCATTGTTCAAGAGTTTAAGCACCTGCTCCCTGGAAATAATATAAAAGAAATAAAAGAATAGAAATTAAAAATAAACTCCATTCAATTTCTGCATTCAATTTACCATCATATATATTCTTCTGTAGACTGTTCAATCTCTACTAGTATTCCAACAAAATTTATAGCAGATATTTTGTTTTTGGTAGATTTGCAAATCTGAGCACCAAGATATATACATACTTATATAATTCAAGCCTTGACGATTGTATATAAGGACTAACAGGGCCTCCTCTGGTAGGATCTTCATCAGATATAATCCCTGCCCATAGCAAATCATCCTGGATTTTTTCTATTGCTCCAGGAATTGTCCTTGTTTGATCGGTGTCCTCGATCCTCAAAATAAATGTGCCATTGTTGCTACGTGCAAATAAATAATTGTACAACGCCGTGCGCAATCCTCCTAAATGCAAGTGGCCTGAAACATATGAATAAGGATTGACTCTGGAACAACTAAGACTAAGATAACGCCCAGTATTTATATTGATATTTTTTCAGTAAAACTGAATGTTTTGCAAAAAAGAGAAAATCGGCATAAATAATGTAATGATCGTTACCGGTAGGGCTGGGCGCAAATCTAACCCTCACGTGGTATTTCTTAAAGAAGCGTCTTTGCAACAACTGGAGACTTGTCGCGCGGAGTATACTACGCTGCATATTTACTGATGTGTGCAACTCCGACGAGTCACAGGGAAACAAGGTCGTGCCGCCTCGTGCCACACAATGCGAATAGCGATAATGGAATCCAAACCTCACTCCATTCGATTTCGAATTGTTTCGAATCACAATTGGAACGTTCAGAAACCTAGAACGGCTCGGATCTTGTAACTCGAGTAGCAAATGTTTATACAGTTGGTCTACTTTTATTTCAGGAAAATATGAATCCGCTTTTAGATGTATACGCAAAAAAATATTATCGCATTTTTAAATTCGCGCCATTCTGGAACTTGTCTAGGTCTGTTCTTTTTTCACCCCAAGTCACAGTATAAGTACATACAATAAGAGTTACATGTAGCACGATTATATGAATCAAAGCTACGTTCCAAAACTTTCTCTCCGAGGAAGATTTTACTGTATATGCTGTAGTATACGTTACGTGTACTATATATTTCGAGTAAAATTTTCCTCAGAGAGGAAGTTTTGGAACGTAGCCTAAATATCAATTTATTATCTCGGGATCAATTCTCTGTATCTTGAAACGAGGTGAAAATTATAAAAGCAAATTTACTAGATGTACTAATGAAATTATCGTATTCTAGTAAATTCGTACTTTTGTAATTTTCACTTCGTTTCAAGATACAGAATCGATCCCCTCCAGTCTTGAAAAGTGAACGATACCGAAGAAAAGTGGACATTGCTATGTAGTTTACAAGAATTTTTCGTCAAGGCTGCAACCTATAAAAGGTCTGTTCGCGTGGTTTGAAATCCTTAAAAACTTCTGCTAAAAACTTAAAAGGAAATAAATATATATATTCGAATGTTAAAGAGAAAGACAAAGCGAAAATATTGGGTCATCTAAAAAGTATCCGCGGTACTTTGTCAGATATATGATCATCAACACACATCTAGTGACAAAAAACCGCGGATACTTTTTAGATGACCCAATATAATACTAAGTGCAAGAAGTACAAACAACACGAACAAACCTATAATATTTTGAACGGGCTGAAGTGAGCTCTACCGAATTTTCAAATATTCAAATTTTAACGCGATTTTTAATTAATTCTTATGCTAAAATAATTATTTTATTGATAATTTTGATGATCCTAGAAGGTAGTATTCTCGAGAGCTGCGTACATTTCTATTCTTGCTATCTCCAAAGTCTTCAGGTACATTTAAAAGAACGATATTTGAAAAAATATTTAATAAAAATGGAGCAAAAGTAGGATAATAGGAGTCTGTTTTTTAGACCTGCACTAGAATTTTTTTTTTCGTTTTTATCAAATATTAAACATATATCTTTTTCATTTTAAATTCTGAAAATATATACTAATTCTATTATAGAAAACAAACCTTCACTGTTTCCACTAATTGACTTTAATAGAAACTAATTCTTAGAACTAGAAAAAAATGAAGAATGACTTGAACTAAGACTAAAGTTTAAAAGTGTTTCCAAATTGCCAAACGTTCGTTTGATGTTGACATTATTACAGGGAGAATGAAAAAAGATAACTGAGGGATGAAAAACGATACATTAATTGCTGTTGCGAAATCGATCATTTTCTCTTTAATTCTTTCCCTTTCGCGCTATAAATTTTACATTTAGATTCGAATGTTCCCATTCCAATATATCTCTTTTTTTCTTCACTAAACCCATCGCATCAGGTTTAAAACGTGTATTATACATTCATGAACTTCGTAAACATCACTTTATATAGAACAGCAATGTACCCGAACAATTCTGTCTTTACACAATCTCCCGTCTCGTATATATATTTACACTTTCATTTCGACACAATCGCGCTAAGCCCATATCAAATTATGCATTGGAGATTGAGAATTACAAATTCAAAGTTAAAATTCGACCAATCAGATAATTTTCAATTTAGGCTGTTCCAAAATTCACCAGTGCTGAAAATGTATAGTAACGTAAACTGTAGATTTTCAGTGCTGGCAATGAATTTTGGAACACAGCCTTAATTCATTTCGTTTTGATGGATTAAATTTTAATCTCCAATTCGTAATCTTCATAGTCTAATATGGACTTTACAATTATAATGTAACGCATAAGCGATCGATAGATCTGGGACAGTGTATCCTGTGTACGATCATTATATTACACACGATCATATTTTACACTTCCCCTTCATCGATACAGGCAACTTTCGAGTATGCAAATTACGAAAACATAATATATACATTAATGATACTGCACGATTAGGTAAAAAAAAAGTTATACTAAAAATCAATTGCAACGATTGAACTTCACTTACGCCACAAAACATTCGAAAATAAAACATTATACATTAATTGTTCTGTCATTTTAGCGCCGAAATTTGACGAAACTGAACTCTATTCGGAAACGTTTTTTTTTTCATACGTAACGCATGTAATTGTAACATTCGTGTGGCGTGCAAAACAACGAGGAAGATTGAGCAAACAATTTCATAAAGCGTTAAGCTTTTTACAAGTCTAAACCGATTCTAAAAGTAGATCTATACATAATCCGAACGAAAAAGATTACTAGATATTACTTTATAATACAATATATACTTTACATATAATTTGCACATAGTTTTCTTCCTCGTCGAATCTAATAATATCGAAAAATAAGCATATATGTATATTATGCGCAAGTTAGAACTGTAAATATATCGGAATATTATTCCGAATATTCGTGAGTATAAATTAATTAATTCGTATATTTGAATTATTAATTCATATAAATTAATAATTCAAATTATTAATTCATGAATTATTCGACTAAAATTTCCAAATTATTATTTATTTATTTATTTATTTATTTGTACAAACGTAGAATATTTAATGCGTATATCATATATTTACAGTCCTAGCAACAAATAAATATATATATTTTGTGTATATTTTAATCGTATTGACATATCGTATGTTTTTTTTTAGATTTCGATCAAAAGTTTGGCATGAATTGAAAAGGACAGATTAGAGATCACGAATTGGAATGCTGAGACGGTGTGAGGCTGCCGGTGTGCTCGGGACTGTGTTTCTGCTTTTTCCTCTTTTTCTCCTTCTTTCGCTTCTTCCTAGCTTCCTTTTCCTCGTCGTGTCTTTTCTGTTTCTTATGTTTCTTTTCATGCGTATCAGAACCACCCACGTCTGTTGTGGCTGTCTCCTGTCCACTGAGCACTTCTCCAGGCTTGTGCTTGTGTTTCTTATGTTTATTTTTGTGTTTTCTCTGAGGGGCTTGATTTATGTATCTATATTGTTCCGGCAGCTGTAAAATTACATTATGTAACTTAATGTTTTGCACATATACATCATTTTTTTTTTAGAAAAAAAAATATATATTATTTATAATTCAAATTAGACCAAAAAGAATAAACCAATTAAATAAGAGAAATAATTCCATTTTTGTGAATCTTAATGCTTAAATATTTCATGAATTTATATGCATATTCAATTCTGTATATATATATATATATATATATATATATATATATATATATATTTATGTACATATACTTTAATATATAAAAATACTTACTGGACCAGGATGCAATCGAAAACCGGCAAGCTGTACACTCGTTAAAGGTAATAATTCTTTACCGCCTATGGGAGGTTTCTCAATTACCGATCTTAAAGAGCTTAAAAAGATAAAAAGAACAAAATGTGAAGTAAACAGTACACTTATAATGTTTAAATACTCTTGTATGAGAAAAAATTTAAATTAAATTAATTTTAAAATCATGCAGGCAAAATTTGCATAATGGAATGGAACACGCAAGGCACTGTCCAATATTATCGTAATATAACTGACTTTAATTATATTAGGTTAACGTTTGTATTTTTGTATTTTAAATTAATATATTCTTGTCTATTAAAATATGTAATTTTTAAGTTACCTGTTTAAAAAGCTCGAAATGAGCCACTAGTTAAATTACGTTGCAATAATATGAGCCTATTTACTTTAATTTTAAATTAAATTACCTATTATCTTGATGCCCAGGTCTGTCTATAATACCAGGCAAATTTGGCAAAAAAGATGATAGCTGTTCCTTAAGCTTTTTACCACTAAACTTGCTATATGAGTGTTCCAGGCCATAATAGGCCATCAAATTTGTTGCTCCAGTCAGTTCGCTTTCCCCTAAAAAGTAATGTATAATTTTAAGTTTTACTAATTACCTTTTTAAGATTATATCTCATTCATACAAAAACTTGAATCAACTTGTATATGCTGTACATATTGATCTTTTTCTATATCCGTGACTTTCTCGTTACCTGGGGGTTCTTTCATCAGATAAAATGGTCCACTGTGGACTATGGAAGGATTTTTTCCAAGGGAAATGGTTGTCTTTAGTGTTCCTGTAGAATCTTGACGAGATACTACTGGAGACCGTGCTCCTCTTGGTGAAGATTTTGGTGAATATTGTTCCACTTTACTTCGAAACTGATCGCCCATCATCATCCTTGCTGCTTTAGTTTATCGCACCTTCACCAAAAGTAATAAAGGATCACTTTCTCCAGGTACAAAGAGTACCAAGAGACAAAGCAACAGTGAGATAATTTATAATTTGACAATTTATAACCGGCGAATCTTGAATGTTCGTCGAATGAACTGAACTATCAGACTCGACACCTGACTCAATTAGAAACTAAGCAAACCGTGCTAATTCATCTGCAGTTTCTGCATCGCGACGTGAACGTATCAGACATCGACCAGGTTCACTTGTAAGAAAACGGATTGCTCAAACCGCAATTCGACTCAAAAGATACGTTAACAGTTCAGATTTCCTCTTTCACTCTCACACCGGTTTCTACGACATCTCGCTAAAGAGATGACAACCAGGTACCGGGGCACTGGCGATCCACCGCTAACATGCTTTCCTCCGTCACTCTCGCTAGCCGATAATGCTCTTTTACAGAGAACAAGTAATCAGGTTCGCTCGACGCAACAGATTCGTCTTTAGTCTTCCCAGCCGTTACGCGCGTAGTGTCGCGTACTCCACTCGTCCCTTCTACACCTTCACCCTCCATCTGCCCTCGCCATCATATGTATTTCGTGCGGATGCGTATGAAAGCTCGCTGATGTATTGAATGAGTATGCATGGACTATGGAGACAGATACTGGATAAGAACGCATTCAAGCAGTATTTGTGATTGGCTGCGTTCAACAAAGAAAGTAGCTTTGCAACTGTAAAATTCTTCAATATGATTGGTCTTGTTCATAGTTCCTTATTGGATCTAAATGTATAAACCAATCATATTCAAGAATTTTACAACACTTAGAATAGTACAAATCTGCTTTCTCTGCTAAACGCAACCATTGGCTTATACTATCTTAATATTAAGCGGCGAGCACAGCTCTTACATAATGCATAATATGGGTCGTCTAAAAAGTATCCGCGGTACTTTGTCACTAGATATATGACCATCAACACACATCTAGTGACAAAAAAACGCGGATACTTTTTAGATGACCCAATACATGAGGCAATAGAGATGCATAAAAAAATGAACCAATCACAGTCCTTTATTTCCTTCCTTTCTGTAAAATAGAGGACTCTGATTGGTTGATGATTTTCTTGTATCTCATGTTTTATGTGTTATGCAAAAGTCTGTGCTCCTCGCTTTATATCTTAATAAGATGATCTTGAATGTAAAAACCACAATGTAAGAATAATGTATATCATTTATTTGCTACAACACAACACAATTAAAGCAACAAAACTAGAAAATGAATTTGAATGTTTTAAATCATTGAATTGTACAATATTCATTTTGAAATGCAATTTTAATTTAATAATTAATTGAAAGAGAATAAAAGTATGTTATTTTTTATCTCCCGTTACACAAATGCATACATATTAAAAATTTATATAATAAATTTTACACCCTGATAAAAATTTATGAATTATCGGCCTAAAGACGCGAAATGTCACATGGCAGGAAGTGACAGTGTAGTATCCAATCAAATTTTCGCTCTTACAGAAAAGCAGTTCGTACACAATTAACACATCAAAATACGTAGATTTGAGGTTAAAATCAGATGTTCAAGTCGAATTTTCATCCTCAGAAAAATCTATGAAAATATAAATTGAAAGGCAAGACTAAAACATTGCGAGGTATAAATTGCGAATTATTGTTTAAAATTACAGAATATTATCACGAAAGATTGTTGTTGCGCGATTAATCAGACTCATTGGTCTAGTTTACATCGTGCACTTGATATGGGTAACTGTCTATTGAATTATCTTAATTTCGGCGATACGTGTAAACATATACATGATATGTGTATTTGATCAATCATTTTGATATATGTTGTACTAATTTAGTTCATCATTCTTTAAATATATTGCTGAAATTAAAATAATTTAATAGACAGTCACCAGTTAATACACGTATTTATTTGTTGACGAGTTAAAATATAAGTGAAAAATTTATTCATATTGTGTTATTCATTGCGATTTGTCATGGCAGATGAATCCTGTGTTATACACGATCCGAGCTTGCGTCCGCTTTGCGAGACACGCCAAATATAGTACTCTACCTTCAGAAGCGGTAATATTTATGGAAGACAATCGCATGGTTGTCTGCTGGCATCCAGAGAAGATATTTCCGTACGAGTGTTCCTTACCTCTGCCCGAAGAAAAGCCCGACATTTCTGTACTGCGTATCGGAAACAAAGAAGTCGCTGAGATGTTTAGGAAGAAGAAGGAATATCAGGTTGTGGAAGAATTAGCGAAAATCACATATACTACCAAGCACAAGTGGTATCCTAGGTCCAGAGACAAGAAAGCAAAAGATACGGAACCTGATAGACCATACTTGTAACATTCAACAAGAATCCGAAACGTTTCTTGGTAAAAAAGTACTATATTTAATTCACTTTACATATGTAGTTATATTCTGCAAAACATATATTAATAAATGTACAAAGATAATTGTTATATCTGTCTGTATAAATGATTGCTTACATATATACTCAATGTGTTTTTTTTTTAGAATTTAAATATCATTTGATACGATTCTACATTTTTTTATGTTATAAATTAAATAAATACATGTTTTTATCAGGCAATTACATTACACTATTAGATATACATTATTTTAATGTTTTACTTTTAGCTTAATTTTCTCTCTTAACTCGAAGCAATAATTTTGCACTGAACATTTACTGCATTAAAATGTATTTGTACACAATTCTATTATTATATTATTTACTTTATCAAATTGCACATAATTATATATTCTGCAAACTTTTAATTATTAAAAACACTATGTCGTCACATTTCTATCTGTACATCAAAAATTAATATACAATACACTTGTATCTATATAGATAAAGTCTAGCGCGATATTAAAATTGATTTGTTATATTAATCTATTTTACTTTGCTTGTATTATAAATGGCAAGGGAAAATCTGACTCTCTCCCTCGTACATAAAAATTTGTAAAGCTTTGTATAATAAGTATCTACCAAATTTCTGTTTTTGTTGCATGCTCCACGTTGCCGCGATACCATAGTATTTCCCACCTATAGAGTTTCTCAAATATTCCTTTCCTATCGCGTCTATCATGGCAGCTTCTCTTGTGTAAGCCTCTACTGGAATAATATTTTGAAAAACATGCAAACAGATCACACCGCAATCGTTGTCCCATATATTGAGAATGCAATTGATTTTTCTATTTGTACTATTACCACCACCCACCCACGTCTTGAAAGCGTCATAAAGATGAGCAAGAGGTCTGGAACGTTTGCCTTTACCAATATAAAATATAGCGTTAAGAAAGATTGACCAAACTTCTGATTCTGTAAGATGAACACTACGATTTGGCAGATCCTGCGTTATACGTGGATCTAGCAGCAGATATGTGAAAGATGTTTTTGATGTGCCTTCACGCCATCTTCGAGACGGATCTGGCGATAAAAATTCTTGAAATACTTGCTTCTCCATACTTCTGTAGGTGTCCAGATGATTTAACCAATCTCCAAGCTCCAAATAAGGTTTGATTTTGTCTAGCTTTGAAATCTGATTTCTTGGAGAATTTTGCAGATTTGGTATGAACGAAACAGAATTGGCATCTCTGATATTTCTTAAACGTAAAAGACGTTTTTGATAGAGCTGTCTAGTTGTATTAGTGATTGGACCAGGTTGATCACCAAACTGCCTAAGTTCTTGTCTAAGAGCAACATCATCGATAAACAGTAACTCTTCTGGTAAACTTTGAGGAGTGGATGTACTTGAAACACCTAACAAGTAAATTATTTTTTATTTCTATCGATATGATAATCCTATATTTAACAATGACATTGAAATTATTTATAGCTTACCAGACATTTTGCTTCTAACATATTCACTATCAGAACTGAAAAATTGATAAGTTTGATAAGATAAATTTCTTAACTTTTCCTTTGCAGAGATATGATTCAATGATTCAATGATTCAACTTAATACAGATTGTGAAGTAAAAGTAAAAATTGTAATTGTAAACTCACTTAAATGGAGTAATACAAAATCGCCGTTCTAATAAAATTACACCTTCTTCTGGATCTTCATATTTATACTCTTGGGTACTAACATATGAAAGCAGAGATCTAAAATTCGTAACAATCAAGTAATTATTCTTTCATTGATATCGTTTTGAAAGTATACTGTGCTATACTCACGAATCATTACACACGTCTAATTCTTTTGCTTTTAATAAACTTTCTGTTCCCTTAGAATCGGTACTTCTTGAGGAATATGATTTTTGAGAGCCGAGTATATAAATTTTTTTCTTACATTGTATAGGTAGATTTGTAGCAGGCAGTGAATTATTTTCTATAGGCGATTTATATAATGGAGATAAGTGAAACCTATCATACCAATTTTTTGCATGTAAATTACAAGTCTTGCTTATATTCATATTTAAATCTTCATTTAATAATTTCTTAGTATCACAATCAACGCAATCTACAAAATTTTCCTTATGCAATGAATCAGATTCAGTTGTACATGTAGATTTTATATTAGTGTCTACTGATTTTTCCAGTGGTTTATCAATAACAAATTTTTTTCTGATTGTTATAAATTCGGTGTTTATTTCATTATTTCCAAATTTGGCATATTTTTTATTATTGCTAAAATTGCTAACAAGTTCGTTCTCTTGCTGAATTTGATTAAAACTGCTATTTGTATCTAAAAGATTTGCGTCACTGTTATTATCGATTACATCAGTCTCGTCATATCTTTCTTCATCCAATTTTATTGCCAAATTATTTTTATGTTGATCTTGTTGTTCTATTTTTATAGATTTGTTAAAATTTAATAATGAATGTTCACTACTCGTACCTAGAATATCGTAGTGAGTTGTATCAGAAAATATTGTTTTATCTAAATCAATTGGCTTTAATATATTATTAGAAATAAATTCATCAGAAGTGATATCGCTTTCATATCGATAAGGTTTAAATCTTTTTCGGCCAGAATGAAACTTGTATATCGATCGTTTCTTAATTCTTCTTGGTGTTGATTGAGCTACATGTTTTTTATACCAATTACATTCAGGATATTGCATCTCAGTTTTGTACTTCTTGAATACATTCAGGGAATCTTCATGTGACGTCTTTGTTAAATTTTTCTTCCCCGTACAAACCGGTGTAAAATTAGGCGACTTGCTAACAATAGAATCATTGCAAATATGCGTTAATGGAAATCTATAAGCATTTCTTCTCTTTCTGTGACTAGGTGTATTAAAATTCGGTGACATACTGATGATGGAATTATCCAATATACGAGTTGGTGTTAAAGAAATTTTGTCAGAGATATCTTTGCATTTGTTCTTGGAAGTGCTTTGTCTGTTATATTTTGAATATTGTTTTTTCATATTTGGAGTGATAGGTTTTAAAATATCTTTACTATTCTTTATTTTATATGGAGAATTCTTTGATTTTTTATGATGTACACCTACATCTTTCATTAAATACAATCTGTCATTAAATGACGTGTTAGAATTGCTTGTAATAGTGCTTTCCTCTTGTTTGTTTACTTTATTGTACAAGGTCTCGTTAATAGTGCAACTGCTAGTTAATGATGACGAGAGATGATTAATAATTTGACTGACAAGGCACTTTTCTTTTTGCATGACATTGGAAAGATATAGATTTGCCAAGTCAAAATCGATAAACGAGCAATTCGGCATTTCTTTCTTACCAGTCCGCAAAACGTTATTCTGTATTTTAGCAGTCGATGCATGATTAATACTAGAGGAGCATCCATCTGAATTATCTGATAATTTGTATTTGGTTTCAATAGCAGCACATACATGCGTACGGTTTGAGTCTACGATCATCGAGGAAGAGTTTTGCTTATAATTAGAAGAATTGGTAAGCTCACTCTTCTGTGCCATATCATCTTCTTCATTTAATACCGTATTTTTCGACGCAACATATTCGCCGATTACATCCCCGTTAGTAACTAAAACTTTGTCTGCAATATTAAGAGCAAAAATAATAAATAATAATTCGAAAGTATCTGTGAATCAAGTGTAGAGATTACTTACCCAGCATCATATTGTATTTTGGTTTGTCATCCTCGTCTTGAGTACTCTCACAATAATTTGCAAGCATCGTTACAACATTAAAATATTTTCCATCGAAGGCATAGTGAAACGGACTTCGTCCATCGTTGTCCAGACGTAACGGATCACCACCATTTGCCAGAAGTAACTGCAATATGTTTATTCTGCCCCAAGCTGCTGCTACATGAACCGGAGTCATTCCGTCATTTGATCTAAGAGTATATTGTATTTGTTTCACTTGCGTTTGCATAAATACAAAGGATCATTATAATTATAATTTAGATTATACCTCACATTGGGATTGCCACCATGACGTAGGAATAGTTTAGTCACTTCTTCTGCGAATTCTTCCGAATCATTGCCAATAACTAAGTGAAACGGAGTAACTCCGTGTATTGGAATCAAGACGTTAGGATCCGCATCTTTATTTAGCAAAAGGGTTGCAACTTGCCTAAGAAAAGATTTTTAAGTCAAATTAATCGTCTTCAATTAATTTTTATTTCCATTTGCAATCTGGGTCTTTTTTTTACTATTCTAGGCTTTCAAAGAATGTGGAAAAATTCAGGATTACTTTTCAACTTCTATTACGTGATCAAACAGTTTCTTAACTCAAATGTTAAAATCTTTATTTAATACAAATTGAAATTTGAGCAGAAATGCAGAAATTTGAGAATAAAATTTGTTATGTCAAACGAAAAATTTAGATTGCAAACGGAGAGTTGATAATCTTTTAATATTTTCTTCGAAATCAAAAGCAAGTACAATTATGGAAATTTATATATCTAATAATATATTTGTACCTTATATTATTGTCCTCAAGTCCGTCACAGAGGGATGAAGCCAAAAATAGGCCACCTTTTGTTTTTGGAGTCGACAACATTATCTTGTTCAAAGTATCCAATTATAATATAATAATTATAATATAATCCATCAAGACACTTTCCACATAACAGTACGCTTTAAGTGCGACAATCGTTTGGTTTTCTTATATTATTCCATTGTTACATACAATAAAGTACGATGTACGCACAAAGTGGAGTAACAATACCGATGATTACCAGTCGAACAACGCAAATTCGTTCGCTACTTTCGAAAGTCGCTCCAAACAAATCGAGATTCAAACTTTCGTGTAACAAAAACATATACGGCGAATTTGGAGAAGACTATAAATACAGGACGTTGCAAGTTTATTACGCATCTTTTAACCGAGTCGTAGTCGTAGGTCAACGTACAATGTTTTGACATCGACGAGATGCTATTAAAGATCACCAACCTTAGATAAATTTTCGTCCTCTCAAAAAAGCGCTCTGGAGGTAATTGAAGAACACTGACATTATCGACAATTGATATAAATTTGCAATTACAATATATTAATATAAATTTGTAATACAGTATTAAATTCATGATTTTTTATTATACATATAAATGTTCCATAAATAAATATGCATCTTGTAATGCTATAATATCTTATATTGCAAAATTATATTTTTTTCTCTGCAGTTATCATCTCTATTGATAATCAAACTTGGATAATATTAAAATCATAATTTTTAATAAAAATGATGATTAAATAGAAATGGAAAATCGAGTATTATTGAGTTTTAAATACATATACATGTCTACAAAACTAATAAGTCATAAAATTATAGTATTATATTATCAATTTCTTATTCTAATATCCATTTCCACCAACGTAGATTAACTTTATTAATCTCAGTTCAACTTACTTTTCGTCTTTTTCTAATCTTTAGAATTAGAATAAAACGAAGAGTAAGTTGAACCGAGATTAAAATTAATTTGATGGCAATGAGCATTAGTCACTTAAGTGCAGCTATATATATATATATATATATATATATATATATATATATATATATATATATATTACACTCTCTCTCTCTCTCTCTCTCTCTCTCTCTCTCTCTCTCTCTCTCTCTCTCTCTCTATTATAAGGTAAATAAAAAGAAAAAAGCACTTTTGAGAAAAATGATTTAGACGAAAGTTGAAGAGTTTATAAAGATTTATTTACCGATCACATCTTGAGTGGCGTCGCCAAGGTCAAGTTAAGATCATATTAATTTTTTTAAACGGGACATCCTATTTTTAATTTCTAATAATTAATGTTAAGACACTTTTTTAAGACACTATAATAAAGTTCATTTTTCGTTAAGTACTTTTCGAGGCTATCTTTTGTCTGAATGAAATTGTGCTTTTATCCACGCGCAAAAATTCAAAATATTTTTAAAATTTAGTTTGGCTTCTTTCCAAAATAATGTTTAGTAATATGAAATATAGCTATGATAAAATAAAAGAAATTAGTATTAAAAGTTTTGTTGCTTTTTTATTGAAAGTTTAATGCTTTTATGACGGAGGTTTAACTTAATTGGATATGTTTTGTTTGAAACTGGAGAATAATACAACGCCGAGTATTTATACGCTGCCACTATTTATTATTGTATATGCTCAAATATGATAAACATATAACAACTGCCAATACAAGTTGTACTTAAGCTATTATTATTTACAGTGAATTAAAACTATTTTAAAAGCCAAAACAGATTATACATATAGAATAGATCTAAAAGAAATGTAAGACATATTTCAATAGAAATAGATTCGGCATAAATAGTAGGTTACGTTAAAATATCAATTGGATGACAAGTAATGTACAAAGATTATGTCAAAATGGAGTATCGCATTTGCTACGGACGTTTCGGCGCAAATGTCTCGTGCGCGCGACTTGGTGTTATACATTAAATTACATATATGAAAGTGCGCGTGTGAGGAAGGAAACGAAACCATTGAGCATAGTCCTTATACATTTTGTCCTTTATCTCTTACGATCATTAGATCCACTGCGACGAGAACGAGATCGACGGCTGTGACTACCACTACGGGAACGTTTTGATCTGGAACAAGAAAAATATCAAATACACTGTTAGACGATAGGCCTATTCTTTTCAACTAAACTTCTTCGTCCTTCCTCTTTTTCTTTTCATGTTGAAGAGAGTAATAAGTTCAGTTAAAAAGAGCAGATCTCATGGAAGATACCATTTGCATTTTGAAAATTTTGCCAATTTTAATTCACTCAGATTTGAAAGAGGAACGATGATCTATATTTTTAACTCATTACAATGTTAGAAAAACATGAAATCCACAAACCTTCTTCCACGACTGCGACTGCGAGATCGTGACTTTCTCCTACCGCTATCCCTGCGTTCCCGGTCCCGATCACGCTCACGATCGCGATCGCGATCGCGATCGCGGTCACGATCACGATCGCGATCGCGATCGAGGTCACGGTCACGGTCGCGATCGCGGTCACGGTTACGGTTCCGATCGCGATCACGGTCGCGGTCGCGATCTCTATCGCGGTCGCGATCCCTATAGCCCAATCCTTCACGGTTCCTGTCCCTATCGCGGTCTTTGTCGCGGTCCTCCCTGTCTCTGTCCCGTCTTCTGTCGAGCAGAGATTCACGTTTCTCCTTACGTCTTTCCTCAACGGTTTTTTGAAGTTCAGCGAGTTTTTCACGAATTTTAATAAAACCGAGATGCAGTTTCCCACCAAAGTGATCCGCCAGTCGTCTGTCATTATCATGTATCCCAAGGTATGCGCTGCAAACTTCGCACACTCTCAGTTTCTGTTGTTGATAACTTGACGCCGGCATGCTGTTTCGATACTCCTGTTCAGCTTCGTTCTTCTTTTTGCGCAGCTCGTCGATCTCGCCCATTAGTTTCATCGACTCCTCGACAAAGCCCTCTTCGCCGAGTTGTTCGGCCTTGGCTAGTTTCTTACCGATCTCCTCGGCGAGCACGTGGACGTTGTTCGCCTTCGCCGCCACTTCTGCGCTCAGTTCCTCCTGTGTCTCCGCCAATCGTTGTTTGGCTTGTTCTGTACGACGGTCGCAATCGGCGATGAAGTTTTGGAGGTGTTCCATAGCCTGGAAATTCGAGAAAGTCATGTTAAAATTTGTTTAATCGAAATTTTAGAATTTCTCGATGATAATAAATTATCGAATGCAAATTGTGAACAGGATAAGATTCCTCTGTAAAATATTAGGTGTTGGAATTAATTCGTAGCGTTTTACAAGTGATGGGAAGTACTTTCATTAATGTATTTTTTAATGCTCATGTGAAATAAATAACATTCTTTCATTAAAAAACGCTACGAATTAATTCCAACACCTAATAGCATTCATTTGTTTTGTTTAGTTTACATGTTACAAAGTCATAATTGTTTTTAGTTTAGATACAATTCTTAGATTTTTTTTAAAATCTGCACTGAAGTTCGAAAACCCAGATTACCCCCATTGCGGGTAAAGAAAATTTCACATTGCTGACAGAAACGGTTAAACGTTCAATATTATTCTACAGACCATTAGGGCCATGGCACACAAAAAACTCAAAACAGAAAGACATAAGCAATAAGGAAATCAACATATTGGATTGGCTACTGCTTACATTATGGTCTTACGGACTTTACAGTGATTGGTCAATTCGCCTACTGCTTACATTTTACTGCTTTATTGTTTTATTGTGTACCATGACCCTAATGATCTGTACAATAATATTGAACGTTTAACCCTCTGTTAGCAATGTGAAATTTTCTTTACCCGCAATCTGGATTTTCGAACTTCAGTGCAGATTTTTATACAATTCCGAATTATAAAAATCTGAAAAAATAGTTGCATACTTATAAAAGCTTTAACAAATTTTTATTATTTTATATAGAAGTTGTATAATATTTTACTTTTTAAATTTATTTATAATCAGAATTCATACTGTAAAAAAATTGACTGTGTCTTTAAAGTCCAACATTGCCGGTGGAGGATTAATATTAAAAATTAAAATAATGCGATAAAATGAATACTCACATCAATGTCATAGAAGTGATCTTTCTTCTTTTGCGCGGCCTCGTAGTCAGCCCGTAGGGCCAAGTCGTGAATCTGGGGGCATTCTCCCAGGTCCATGCGCTACGATTTACAAACCAAATCATGATTAGATTTACGATCCCTTCGTTCGTATGCGGGCCTTATCGATTCTATGCGTTATACGAGTTAGACCCCTTCCCAACATTGCGTATTAACGAGATAACTTCTTATTTGACAAGAATATAACGTACTTGGTCGCGGTATCGCGACTGGAAAATAGCACGAATCAATAATCTAGGAGAGAGACAGAGATGATACGACAAAAATTCTGAGCTTACATCGCCTATATCCTTAGGATAAGACGGTCCAATATATTTTCTTATATTTTTTGTTCTTTTCATTCTTTTTACGTGAACTCACAGTAAGTTCGTCTTCCTGCACAGGCTAGGATAGAACGTACAATAATGAAGCGATCGAGATCGTCAGGCGATCTAGAATCGCGTGTAAAAGTAGAAATGCAGTTTTTACAGATAAATAGTTTGTTGTTTTCACTTACAGGGTGGCAACAGTTCTCCGCCTGACACGAGAATGCGATGGCAATGAAGCTATAATCAGCACACACCTTAAGTTTCATAATGTTCACTTTTTTCTACGAAAGAGAACTTACAGCCTATAATGGTTTAATATACTATTTTACGTACGGCACGAACCGTGTCTTATGTTGGCTGCTAAACGAATTTTTAGAAAAAAAACGGATTCAATACGTACACATCCAATGGTTGAAGGAAATTTTTCTAATGGAACTGGCGCTTGTTGTACTAATCCGCCTAATCACACGTCTCTCTGCGTCATGCCACCTCTCATATTTTCTCTGCCGAGACATGTTTGGATGTTGCAAATTGCCAAAGATATTATTAAATATTCACGCGAATGAATCCAAAGAACTTTGCTAAAAATCCTCTTTAATCGTTGCGGTTGTACTTAAGATTGCGTTCCATAATTGAAAAAAAATCTCCATTAATCTCAAAGTCTACATCAATTCGCGCAGCGGTGCGAGTGACGTAAAATTTTTCCTTGTTTTTTCGTACTTTTAGAATGGAATCGAGAACGGAGAAAAATCCTCCTACATGAATCTCTCGCGCGAGGAATGAAACCGACAGCGATTAAATGTCGTATAGGTACTTGGCAATTCGCAAATCTTTTACTTACAGATCACTGCTTCATTTCCTGCACCCATACTTCCACCGGATGATATATATTTTCTCACACACATTCTCAAAGTAAACTTCTCATTCCTACCTGCCGTAAACGGCATTATTAGTAAGAAGCGACATTAAGACATCGTCTCATGAATCAGCATGACGCTACTCACCGACTCACTGTTTACAGGCCTTTTCGAGGGAATTCTGGGAAATTTATTCTTTCGGCATATTATTCAGCCTCACCACCGTATGGAAAATCGGTAGAGGGGCTGAGATAACCGCCCGCCTCTTTACGTCACTCGTATCGAATTAATATATATAGATATGTATATAGATATAGATATAGATATGCATATATATATGTATATCTAGCACTTGAATTATGGTAAAGGTAAATCAAATTGTAGGTGTAATACGTACGTCCTCTTCTCGTTTTCAGTACTTACAGTAACGCGCGTGTGAGAGTGACAAGTACAACACGGACATATGAGCGGACAATACTCGCAACAATATTGTACAATGGATCTGATTGGAATTGCTTTTTCCAGAGACTCTGGAAATAGAACTGTAGTTACGTTGACATTAGTGGATCTGCATATTTCTCGTTCGAGCGATTGCCGTTAGTATTTTTTCGTGTTTTTTTTTTAATATTTTTTTACGTTCTGCCTTCGTTTGCTCTCTAATATCGTGTTATCGATATTTTTTAATGGTTCTCATTATGGAAACTATATCGCGAGACCTTCAGAAGTGTTTGCTATCTCTCGCCGTTACATTCCAATACATTCTCATAAATTTCACGACACAATATATACGATCTCATTTAAATGACTTTTTTTATTTCGCAAAATGTCACATAAAAAGCGTTAGGTATTATTATGTTTATTATGTTAGAAAGTTGAACTGCTAATCTGTGTAATCTGTGTTAACTACTTTATACGTATATTTGTCAATTCTACTGGAATTGTACTTTATCATTTGAATTTGAACACAATTTAGGCTGGTTGAGGACAAAGGCGACACTCCGAGAATAAAGCAAATTCCTTTATATTTTCGTTATATTCAAGTTATGTACTCGAAGAGAATTTAATTAAAATCTTTGAGAAGAAATGAAAACGAGGGACACAGAAAGATTGATGTGAAATGAAAAGAAATAATTCGTTCATTCTGAAAGAAATAAAAAGAAAAAATTAATCAGAGATAATGAATTTATTTGAGATAAAATTAACTGCCAACTTCAGACTCTCCTTACTTCCGTGATAGAGAATTGTTATCCAATATAAGAAAATTTGATAAAGTTCTCGACATTTACACGCGTGCAAATATTATTTAGACAAAATAAAATTATTCATACGAAATAAATTCTGATATCTGCAAATGGCATTGAGAATTAAAGATTAAAAGTAACTAAAAGTTTAGATCGAGCATTTTGTCGCATAAAGAAATTTTTCTAGTAGCTGCCTGACAATAAGAAATAGAAAAAGAGGGAGGGAGAGAGAGAGAGAGAGAAGGAAAAAAAATGATCAAGAGAGAAAGAGCATAAAGCGAAATAGAATTTTTAAAATGCCTGTCATGGAGACTATAAAAAGTTTATAATAGAAACAACTTGACATTATTATTCCAATAGAGAGGCATGTTTATATATATTGGAACATCGATCCCTCTTGTTATAAACTCGAGACATCAGAGAAGTGGTTCAGGCAACTACGTGTAGAAGAATGCAAGAGAGAGAGGGGGGGAGGGAGAGAGAGAGAGAGAGAGAGAGAGAGAGATAGCAAACACCCCTGTGATCAATTCCCACAAGATGACACTGAAATGCGCGAAGCAGTACTATAGAACATTAATTATTGTTCGTTCATGTATCATTAATCCCGTGTATGCTGTAACTAATAAGTAAGTGTTGCTCGATCGACCGCATATATGCAGGATGTGTGTGATTGCGTCTTGATTTCAAGTCACCACAGTCAGCTGCCCGATATCACTGCGATTGCAGTATTTTCAATACATGTTAGATATATGTATATATACATGGATCCACACGCGACGTTCTGGGGAATAGAACAGGCAAAACTAGGTTCCGCGGTCTGGAAAAAGAAAAATGATATGAACGTGAATGCGATATTTTTGCGCGTTTTAAGGCCGCGCTTCCAGGCCGCGCCAAGTACATTTGACTGTTCTAAACCCAAGGATCTACGTGTGTGTGTACAATAGTACGATTAAAAAACGCCTGCCCCGTGTTGCACTTCGACGGTATCCAGTGTGAATTGATCGTAATCAATTCCTGAGGTACGTGTCGAATAAATAAGGCGAAATGCTTCCCCTTCCGGCGCTTATCCTTTTTTATTTAAATTCGCTTATTAAGTCCTATACAAATGACGTTCTTACGATCTACGGATACTTAATGCCTACGTATGGTACTGAGCAGTGAGCACACCGATTGGCACAGATGAAGAAGAAAAAGCGCTAACAAATGGAATGTTCGTGATGAATCTATCTCACCTATCTATTTTAAGTTCGTCTAAATTCTATGGGCGAGTAATAATTTCTAAAAAAAAAATGCTCTTCAGCTTCTACATTCGAAACAGCTAATCAGTATTCTCTACATACATTTTTCTATTTGATTTTAAATGAAGGTGTACCTTTGTACAATGCAAAGGAATATTCTAATTGTGTAACGTATGTATGTGTGACACACAGTACTAAACAAGTCAGTGTGCATACGAGTTCACGACCGTGGTAGTAAATACAGACCTTCATTATCAATTTATTGCCCTTTATACTAAAATGGATTTGATCACGGTCTGACTCACTGGACAACAAATAGCACAATCAGGAAAATAAGGCGAATTAGGAAAAACTGAACGATCTAACGAACAAATTAGTCTTTATAATTAAATTGTGAAATATAAATACGTAACAGCAAAAGGCAGCAGAAATTCCAAATTTTGTCAAGACAAAAAGTGACTTTGATTATTTCAAGAAAAATTATTCTTATTTATTTTTCTACTTGTAAATCTGCTAAATTATTAATTATTTCATACTTATGCCTTTAAACAGCAATAATACTATTTGTGTTCGTGCACACAGACTGTTTGATGATTATGATTAAGTGTATGGATATGTAAGTATTGAATATTAACGCTTTTTATTTAAATATTCAACTATTAATTACAGAGCTCCTATTAAAAAAGAAACCGTATATGGAAGATTAGGAATATACTTGTAACATATACTTGTATTTCCCCAATTTTTCGTATACATTTCTTTCAAGAATAGGAGTCTAAATATTATAAAAAAATTGTGATTACACGATTCCATATGCTATATTCTATTGACTTTACTATCAACATCTATTAATATAGAACTAGCAATACAGTAAATTACTTTTATAGAAATAATAAAATGTATTATTACCACTCTATCATTTTCACATTATTTATGATATATTTCCGCTTATTAAAATATTAAAAATTAAAAAACAAAAATTAAAAATTAGTAAAAAAATCGCGTCCCCAATCAGCATACAATATTTAAAAAACATTTTTTAAACATTTATTTAATATTTTTACATTAAATAAATATTTAAAAAATATTTAAATATTTTTTTAATGTTGTGTGCTGATTAAGTCTACTTTTCGTATTATTATTGCATATTAATTTTGTAGTTAATATTATATTGACTTGAGATGATGGATGACTTTATATGAAAGAGTGATTGACTAATGTCTGTGTCACACTATGCATTGGAAACTGAGAATTGCGCGCGAATTGAGGATTAGAATTCAGCTAATTAAAACGAAACGGATAAATTAAAATTAAAACTACCTGATTGATCAAATTCTGATCCTTAATTCGCAATCCTCAATCTCCAATGTGTAGTGACACAGGCATAACGCAGCCTTTACTCTTTGAATTTTTTGAAATCTCTAGAGTCAAAATTGAACCTTAAAATTGAATCTTAAAAAAGAGGGCTCTCAATCTCAATTAAATTAATCTCAATTTAACTTACTGTGAAACCTTGTAATGAGGTTTTACTTTTTGGAGTGAGATTTTTCTCTAAAAGTTAAAGAGTAAATGCTAAATATTATTGTACATTTATTTGGTATAATATTGATGCCCTCTTTAAACAATTCAAAATAATCTCAAGGTTCAAAATGCAGCCTCCAGACGATCAATATTGTGCAATAATACGGATCATCTAGTTAGCAAGCTTTATAGTCAGCAAGTCCCGGGTTCAGAACTCACTGACCCTCAGCTCATATATGTCTCGAGTTAAGAGGTTGATTGAAAAATTAAAGGTTGTAAGAGTGTGAAGAAATATATGAGATGGCAATTGTAAACAGTTTCGGGAATCCGTATCATCGATTAAAATATAGATAATATATTGGCTAAAAAAACGTAGATTGAGCAAATAGATCGTGCAATCAGTGTAAAACAGAATTTATGAAATAACAAAAAATAAATAATAAAGAGGAGACGAAATGTAATTACAACCTATTATTTTCTCTGCTGCATCGGGGATGAAAGATATCGGCAAAACTCCGTATGTGTGTGTATGTGTGTGTATGTGTGTGTTGTATATGTGTATACATATATATATATATGTATATATACAGGATGCATTTATTCTCTGCGCATAGTGCCAACGGTGTGTCATTCGTGTTTGAATTCGCTGCATTACGGAATATTATACTCACCGTCGACGAGAGGATTTCATGGGGGCAGCAGGCCAGCAAAAAACTCTTGCAGACCTTCGAGTCGGAGTATTTCACTTGAAATTTGTTATTTTCACCTGGAAACAAGTTCAGAGTTAACGGTGATTTGACATCGGGGAGATAAGCATATTTATAAGGGTAGGGTGCTACATTGTTAACAAGTATGGCCGGCGATCTCGCACTTTTCAACTCGGACCCGCACTCATCTCGTTATCACTCATTCCGCGAGCCACATGCCACCGTAACGATGTAAGAAGTGAGATAATGTATGTACCATTTCGTCCTGTGCCCATTAACTGGTCGAGCATAGCTCGCATCTGGTCGTGCGCCGTCATTTTTCGTGTAAGTCGGTGTGTACAACCTCTCAAATGCACGACACACAGCTCAAGTACTTAAATCAAAAGTAAATCGTGTAGCCACGCCATCCGATTGTACGCACACATGCGCGCGTAGCACACCTCGATCCTTTACGAATTTTCAGACCAGAGAGGAAGAAGACTTTTCCGCCCGATCACCACGCCGCGTTCGACGATTGCAGCGCCACCGCGTAGTCAACGGCTGCGTTTCTATGACGTTCGACGTACTGATTGGCTGTCCCGCGCAGGATTTTTGGACAGCACGACTCGTCTCGGCCAATACGGTCGTTCGGCGAGCACGCTGAAGTTGCTGCGAAACGTTCGCCTTCTGATTGGCTATCGAATAGGGAATCGACGTCACGGACGATCTATCGATCGATGCGTCCGCCATTTTGTCGGCAGAAGAGGGCAGAAATTTTTAATAGATTGTGATAGATCGCGGTCATTTTAGATTGATTATATCAATTTTTCTCGCTAATAACATTTGGATGAAATGTTTGAAATAAAGACTTATTCTCGGCAGAAAAGAAGAGGCAGAAGTATCTTTTTTTCTATTCTATCTTATTTTGTTTGTTATTTTATATACACAAATATTGTTGATAAAATTATTTATAAAAATTGTTAAAATTTAACTCACGGAGATTCTTTCAAGATTTTAATAATAGATAAAGAGAGAGAAAAAGAGAGAGAGAGAGAAAGGGAGAGAGGAGAGCGTCCACAGGATTTACGCCGACAAAGTTCCAACGGTATTTAAACCAGGGGTTGCACAGCGACTTCGAACATGTTGGAGTGCAATGACCGGCGGCCCCCTTCGAGAGTTTAAATCAAATTATACACTTCCGTGTACAATATCCAACATTAAAACTTACACTTTCACGACTATTATAATCGCAACATTGTATGCAGATAAATGTAAATATTTTCCTAAATTATAAAATCTTTAAATTATAAATAGTCTCTATAAGTTATAGCAAAATCAGGATTTTAAAATAAGCTTTTTTCATCTCTTTCACATTTATATATAAAATTGTATAAAATGAAGTATTTTTAAGCATTTTGACAATTTTACGTATATATTTAAAGATTATTTATAGTTCTTAACGTAACTATTAAATTTATAATGTCAAATTATCCAATTTGAATTATTTTTAATAATTTTTATAGATCGCCACTGCTTCTACAATATGTCATTAATTTGACTAAAGCAATGAAGTTAAACAATTTAATCAAGAAAATTAAATTTGTCTCAAATTTAGTTTATTATTTATTAAATTCGTTTCATTAATATAGATAATGTTTACTTTGAAACTAATTTATATTTATACAGAAATAAATTGATTTATATTTTGACACATATCGAAGTTAAAAATAACAAAATGTTATTTAATTCGATATTGGGTCGATATTGGGTTTAATTCGATTACTATGTTTTGATATCAAACGGTGGAAGACGCGACGTTTTCGTTTGTCTTTTCGTTAATCGGGCAAAACTTACCGTAGTTAGCGTATTGCATAATAGTTTCCGAAAATTTCTCAAGCTGAGCTGAACGACAGTCGCGAGCTGCGCGCAGAAACCGCATGCAGAAAAGAGAGACGGAGCAACCGGTAGCGGAGGTGGTGGCGACGGTGGTGGGCTGGTGGCAATGGTAGAGGTACCAGGACTCCGTGTTCTCGATCGTGACCTGAGAGCGAGCGAGTAAATGCAGCGAGCAAACGTAAAAGCGAGACCGAGGAATTAACCGGCGCGGAGGAGGTGGAGGCGGAGGAAGAGGGAAAGACCTCGGTACCGCGAGCGAAAGCAAGAGAAGGCTGGAGAAGCGGCGAAGACGAAATAGTAGGTGGATGAAGAGGAGGTGATGGCGGTGAAGAAGGAGATGGAGGAGGAGGAGGAGGAGAAAAAGAAGAAGGAGGAGAAGGTGGTAGCGGCGACGTCGGTGGTGGTAGGAGAACCAGCCTCCGCCAGTCCATCCACGTGTTCAGTGTAGTTGCGCGTTATGACCCGGATGTTAGATCGTAGCCGCAGTTTCGCGAGAACCTGCCGACCCGGATGTCCCCCCGCTCGTTGTTTACTAGTGATCAACCACTAATGTCTTCCTGGCTACCAAAATATGTTCAATCGGTAAGTTACGTCCGCGGTCCAGCACCCTTCTCATCGCCGTCGTCTTCATTGAAGTTGTCGCCTCATACCTCGGCAAGGATGATCACCGACTTCTCTGAATGCATAAGATACGTTGCGAATCCTCCATGGTCCAATTGAGGATTTCAAGATCCAGGCGAATTTTCTATTTTAAATTATTCTGCTTTGAATTCGAATCCCAGAGAACAATATGTTCAAAATGCGCAACACAAAACTTCCTGAAAACGTCATTAACAAGTCTGTCAGACATTTTAAGTCCCCTTTTTAGACTTGCGTGTTGTCTGGAACATATAGGAAAAGTGGAGAACGTTTTGATCATATCATTGTAGAATTATATTTTTGAATGTTGAAAGAGTGTACCGGAATTTTTTTAGATCTTTTAAAATCCAAAAATCCTTTGAAAAAACACAATTAGATATCAGTGATCCAGTTGGATTAGGAAAGCAGTGAAAAAAACGTTGGACCACAAGAGGTAGACTTTTGCTTCTTTCAGTGATGTCCGAACTGGAAAATTAATAAAATAAAAATGATGTTAATCATAAGAAATTGAATGGAGAACAAACTGCTGATCCTCGAGTTGATTCGGGGGTGAGTTCTCCTTTATGACTGCCGAGATGCACGGTGAACATTTCAGAGGACTCGGGATGTTTATCCTTGCTGAAGTACGAGATGTCACGATTCTGGGATGTTGAAGTGAACAGTGGGTGGCCGCTGACAGTTTTTCGCAAAATAAATACGCGACGCGCCACGCACGCGTTGTACGACGCGACACGCACGTGCGTATCGTACGCGCGTGCCGCGGCAAATGACGGTAACATCAGCGTGTGCTTGAAGGATAGATGCGAGCAAGTCTACGAAAGGCGCCAGCAAACTTCGAAGGGACCTGATAAACGCCGAAATCGCGAATCTGCGTGACTTACTGCCGTTACCGCCCTCGACACGCCAGAGGCTTTCCCAGCTGCAGCTTATGGCCTTGGTCTGCGTATTCCTGCGAAAAGCCAACTACTTTCAGCAAGGTACGGCGAACGAAGAATTTGCTCACGCCTTTAAATCTTAAAGCTCTCTACTTTCTTCATGTCTCAAAGTTACGAGCGACTTCTCTCTGATCGGCAAGTTTTTATTTAGAAAAAATGAAAGATTTAATTCGTATAAATGAACATGTTGCGCGACATGTGGTTTTATCGATTCTATTTCTGAAGTTTTAAGATGTTCTGAGCTGTGTGGAAAAATATTGAAATGCTATAAAGAAAGAATTTTGCTGAAATATTTAAAAAATTATTAGGTGTTGGAATTAATTCGTAGCGTTTTACAAGTGACGGGAAGTACTTTCATTAATGTATTTTTTAATGCTCATGTGAAATAAATAACATTCTTTCATTAAAAAACGCTACGAATTAATTCCAACACCTAATAGATAAATATAGAGATGAAAATAATTTTGTTGGATCACACACATCAAAGTATAATTATATATCAAAGAATGCTGCAAAATATTTTGACATTTTAGCAACTAATTCGAATGTCTTGTACAATTATTTTGACAAAATTATTTTCAGATCTGTAAAATTTTTAAATACTTTAACAAAATTGTTTTTTCCTCATAATAACTTATTGTTAAATGCGATATTTTAATTTTATACTTTTTACATTCTTAAATTTTTTATTTTTTAACACAATTATAAAAAAATTACCAACGTTAGAATCAAATGTTCATCGATAATTAATAATAGGATAAATTGAATATTAACATTGGATACAAATTTAATATCGATCTCAGTATAACTAATTATTATTAGAAATTGTTAAATTATTAATTTAAATGTTCAGCTTACCTGCGTTTAATATATCGAGAAAATTGATTTAATACGCGCGTCACATCAAGTTACAACTTGTTACTCCATAAAATAAAGAACGTGATAAAGCGAGTCCATCGGCGTATCTCGCGATTACTATATCTTTACAGTAATTCACATCCATCGTCCGAGACTTCAATGCCGGTAAGCGCTCGTGCCATGCAATTCCCCGCGTCTCTACTCTGATATTTCAGCGAGCGCATTGGTACTCGAGCGTACTGTTGCCGTATATAATGACCGGGATACATTGTATAGACCGTCAAATACACCAAGTTAATGCTATTGTTGTTTAAAGATTAATAAATTTCCATCTTGCACGTAGAAATTCTTTTAAATTCCGACGAGTAATTTTCAATTAATCATAATTAGACGTAAGTAACAAGCATAAAAATTGTAGGAACTATCAAATACAAATTATTGTTGCTTAAAGATTATTAATAAATTTCTTACACATGAAAATGTTTTTAAATTCTGACGAAAGATTCTAAATACAATTAGGCATAATAAATGTACTAACTCTTGCAATCACTGTTGATAGCAACGTTTGCTTTATTTGTTTATTTAAAAAAAAAAGTATGAGAGAATAAAATTATTTCGGAATTATATTTTAACTGAAGAATCTTTGAGAGTTATTTCAGTAATGCATACACAATGCAAGAAAATTAACTACTAATTTCGATAAGAATCATTAGATGAAAAGTGATTGAAAAACTGTCGATAAAAATGGGGATGAAACTTTATTGAGACACTGTTAGTTTTTTATAATTTTTTTATTGTTCTCGATGAAGAGAGAGTGTCTCGTTTTGTAAAAAGTAACAAGAAAACATGTAAAAGGGAAGATAACAAAATGTGATTCTGAATTTTATCTGTCCAATATAGAAAGCATTCGTTATTATTGTTAATGGAGAAATGTTTGGTCGTCCTTGCATTATCGAAATAAACGCTTCAACCCGAGATATTTGCTGAATTTTGAGAATCCGCTTTCGCGGTCCTCAATCTCTCCTCGCCTCGTAGGCTGTAATCGGCTGGTGACCCGCTCAAACGATCCGCGCAAAAGAGAATTTCTATTCGGTTGCGGGAGTCGGCCGGGTAACCCGGCTGTAAGCTTCTCGTAGACACAGGGAGAGACGGCGGGGAACGTGGTATCCCGGTGGGTACCAACAACGAGAGAGACTCGCAAGAGAGGAGAGAAGCGGAGAGGAGAGGAGAGGAGAGGAGTGGAGACTGGAGAGGCGAGGCGAGGCGAGCGCAAAGCAAAGCGAAGCGAAGCGATGCAAGAAGGCAAGATCGGCCGGCGCGCGTTCAAACTCAGCGGAGTCTAAGCGCGAGTTCCGGGTGATCCGCTGACCTGTCGGCCTTTGCAACAACACTCTCACGCTCCTGTAACCCACACTCCTCCTCCCCGCATCGCGTCCCCCTCTCACTGTGTCTCTCTCTTTCTCTCTCTTTCTCTCTATCGTTCCTCTGCCGCCCGCGCTACAGCTTCCCTTCCTCTCGCGCGCGTTCTTCTCCGTTCTCCTCTCTGCTCTCCTTGCCCCCTAACCTCCCCACCCCCTTTCTAGCCGTCTCACTCTTTCTCTTTCTCTCCTTCTTTCTCTCTCTCGCGCTCATTGTCTCGCGATATCGGGTACTATAGTCCCATGTAGCGCCGTTAGTAAACGCTGCCGTGCTGCATTAGCATACGCATTTTTCCTCACCCTTCTCTTTCTCTTCTTCGTCCCGCGATGCATACCTTTTTCCCCTCTTTACTTTTTCGGGGAAGCCCCGTGCGAGGAGGGTGGCAAACGCGCGAGTAATCGCGTGAAAAAATACGAGATTGAAATGGATCTCTCTCTCCCTCTCTCTCTCTCTCTCTCTCTCTCTCCCTCCCTTCCTTCTTCTCTCCCTCCCCCTTTCTCTCCGGTCCGTTGGAAGCCCGCGCGTGCCCCAAGACTATAGCACGTGATTAAGATTCGAAACACAATGAGGCGTAAGAACAGCATGTGAGGAACGAGAAATCGATATCTATGAAAATGTAACATAAGAGGAATATTAAAAATTTGTACATTTGAAAAATATCGAATTTAATTATTAGGTGTTGGAATTAATTCGTAGCGTTTTACAAGTGATGGGAAGTACTTTCATTAATGTATTTTTTAATGCTCATGTGAAATAAATAACATTCTTTCATTAAAAACGCTACGAATTAATTCCAACACCTAATAGAATTCCGATAGAAGGTAACATTCTGATGATCTCGGATCAATGATACTTTTCAAACTGATTGCTCAGCTTTTCTTCTTCTACGCAAAAAGGACGATTTTGCTGTATCTAAAAATTTAGCCTGATAGAGATCTGAAAATAATTTTGTTGGACGATCAAAATAATTACACAAGAATGTCAAACATGATAAGCAACGCTGCAATTTGACATAGAAACCAGTTTAAGTATCCTATATAATTATTTTGATGATCCAATAAAATTATTTTCAGGTCTGCAAGGAACTAAGTTTTTAGATGTTTCAGCAAAATCAATCTTTCTGTGTAATCTTACAGCTATATTTCTTCGCATTTTCTCAGATTTGCATTTACATTTCTAGGATAAAAAGAATACTTTTTACAGTTCGCGATAGACAGACTTATCGAGTGCACTTGCTCGTTGCATAAAATAAAAATAGAAATAACGATGCTCGCCTATCGCCCTCTTGCCGACTGTAAACCCACATTGTAACAATACGTATATATACTGATAGCGATTTATCTTTTTTTTTCCTGACGCAATATGTTATTTTGGTTCTTCAATAATATTATAATGGAATATATAATATTAATCTGTTTGTTCTTTTAAACATATTTTATCTTGACAGTCTTGATTCTTTTTTATTTTTCCGTTTCAGCATTAAAAAACTGCCCGTCCGAGTCCTCGAATATTCCAACACCTAATATAGGATTTTCAAAAGTAATTATTTTAAATTTATTTATATCAATCGTTTGATTATTTTTACGCGTAATCGTATTTTTTTATTTATTTATTATTTACCATACATTTATGGGATACAGATTATGTATCTTTTCCAGGCGATGTCCGGCTTTATTATGATGATGACACAGCAGGGCAAATTGTTATACATTTCAGAAAATGCGGCGGATTATCTCGGGCATTCTATGGTAATTTCGTCAAAAAAATTAACAATACTGTTTATATGAAAAGAATAATTTTGCTGAAGTATCTAAAAATTTAACACGATACAAATTTTAAAATAATTTTATTAAACTACAAAAATAATTAAAATGAAATAAAAGAAATCCTGTTTTTCGATCAAAACAGCTCTTAGTACATAAATATTTATGTGTGAATTTATATGCATATTTAATTCTATAAATAGATCGTTGAAATTTTTTTTCAATCTTGAAACGCAATCATATAACATCACTTATTAAATGGACAAGCGATTTAATAATTTTTTGATGTTAATAAGCATCTTTAATATTAATAATTTGAATTGTTAATGAGAATCTTAAATCTATAAATGATTTATTGTGAAAAATATTGCCCCAGTCAAAATAATTATGTAGGATATTTAAACGTAATAAACAATGTTGTAAAAAATTTTGACATTCTAACAACCAGCTAACAAAGTGTTTTGCATTATTTTAATAGTCCAGCAAAATTATTTTAAGGTTTACTTAGTTAAATTTTTAGATACTTGAGCAAAACTGTTCTTTCCATGTAAATGTTTCGTGTTAGCAAGATGAACGTTGCATTTGAAACAAATCGTAATAAGACGAAAGATTTCCAGGAGGATTTGCTCATTCATGGAGACAGTGTGTACGATGTGATCGACAAGCAGGATCATATGGTGGTGCAAAATCAATTATCCCGAAACAGTCCCATTCCCAGTGACAGGAGACTATTTTTGTGTCGAATCAACGTATCGAGAAATTCTCGGAGGCAGTTGCGGTTCGGCGATCAAAAGGTGATTAAAACCTTTAGCCGATTAACTTTAAGATATCATTCATTTTTCGCATTATTTCCTTCTATTCGTAGGTAATTCTCGTGGAAGGTCACTTTCTGCCATTCGTTCCCGTTTGTAATCGTAACGAGTTCGTTTTTCTGGCGTCTTGTACTCCGGTAGTCCTGCCGGAGACTCGAGAGAGCATCGTCCAGGGTGCGACGAATATCTTCACCACAATTCATTCGATGGACATGAAGTACTTGCATATCGATAAAACGTAATGTATATAATTCATCATTAATTTTAAAAATTACAGAATTTTGTCGAAATTCAGTTTTCCTGAATGTTTTTCTTTTTTCGTAGTGCGGAAAGTCATCTGGAGTACACGCGAGCTGAACTGGTCAACGTATCGTGGTACAATTTACTTCATTGGGATTCTATAAGGACTGCCTATTGCAAGCATCAAACTGGTAATAGCTGGCTGTAAAAAATTCTCTTGAGAATCCAAATAACACACAAAAGTTCATAAAAATCAAAATGATTTCATTTTAATTCTTAATGTTAATAAATAGTCAAATTTTTGTAAAACAAAAAAAATCATTTTGACTTTCATCAAAATAAAGTCATTTTGACTTTCTTTTGTTATGTTCCTTGGGAAAGAAAATGAAAATATTTCTACGGACAATTACTGCGTAGAAACAAAATTCTTTTTTCTGTATTCTAAGTTGTTCTCACTTTTTAATTTGATTTTAGTCATTCAATCTGATCAGGAGCGATCCACCACTGCTTTACTGAAACTACAAAGTCGTTCCGGGAGATGGTTCTGGGTCCATTGCGTGCTGCAAGTTAAAGATACCTCCGATGAGTGTCAACATCCTATAATTGTTTGCACAAATCAAGTACTCACGTACGTTTATAATTATTTTATCGTTTTCTTGAATTTTCTATTAAATAATGAAATTTTATATTAATTTATTATAATTTAATCGGTAATATAACTTAAAATATTAGGTGTTGGAATTAATTCGTAGCGTTTTTAAATGAAAGAATGTTATTTATTTCACATGAGCATTAAAAAATACATTAATGAAAGTACTTCCCATCACTTGTAAAACGCTACGAATTAATTCCAACACCTAATAGTTTTTATAGAAAAGAATGGTTTTGCCAAAGCATTTAAAAATTTAGTAAACCTGAAAAAAAATGTTGTTAGATTATCAAAATAATTATGTAGAACGCTCAAACTAATTGTTAGAATGTCAACATTTTTTATAGGATTATTCATTATATTTGAATTTCCTACATAAATATTGTGATAATCCGACAAAATTTATTTTCAGATCAATAAAATTTTTAAATAGTTAGCAAAATCATTCTTTAATTCCATGTATATATCGCGCATACAATAATTATAGCGACAAAGAGGCAGAAGTAATGCGCTCCAGTTCATGGCTGTACCAATATTCGTCTCAAACGAAGTTCACTTACGGGCTATGTCCCAGCGGTCAAGGTCGCGGCACCGTTTATCCCTCCACAGGGCCCGTTACCAATCAAGCCCAAGAATACGTTCGGACATATTCCAACGATACTGACACCCAGCTCTCACCATCTCTACATTCGGACCGGTCCGAGACGGAGTCGCATGGTGCCTCGAAGATCGCGCAGTCAACAGACTATCCCAACAGGCGGCTTCTGCGAGATGACGCGGAGCCAGTGGATATGTCTATAAGCGGCGCGGAGCAGCATGAGGGTAGAGGCGTCCAGGGTACGATCTCTGGTCATCAGCAACATGCCTTGGATGACGCGGTCAGATATCATCATAAGCAGTACCATAAGAACTCGCTACATCTGGCCGGCTATCGGGCGAAATTCGCGCAATGTCACAGCACGCAATACGCCAGCGGCTGCGCGGACGTGTTATCGGTACCCAGCACCAAGTATTACCTTACCGACCTCGACCGAGACTACTGTTGTGGTACGGAACGGAGCGGTTTGTTGTTGCACAAGCGGCTGTCGACGAAGGCGTTGCTTGCACCATCATCCTCGATCGCCACCACGGCGGCTGAACCACCACCGCCCGATACCATCCCCCTGGAGAACTGGGGCACCAACCCGGCGTGGTCGGACGCGCTGCAGAGGGTGCCAGACGTGGTACATCAGGAACTGAGCCCGTATATCACCACGCCGACCACGCCGGTCAACACACCCGACTCGGATACACTTGGACATCCGGAGGCGCCCATTTTCAACTTTGATTGGGCCGGCACCGAGCAGCACGTGCCAAACTTGAAGATTACCTTCCATCGCAGTAGCATCGCGGCCACCACAACTGGCCACCTTGCTGCCCAGCCTAGGAAGCAGCATCAAGACGCGGTGCAGCCCATCACGCTACAGTTACCACGTAGAAAGGGACAGTCCACGGAGAACGACAGCAAGGACTTCCCGAAATAAATTAGGAAATACGTATAAATCTGAAGGGGCCATACACAGTAAAAGTTTAGGGGACAGTAAAAGAGTACAAGAGTAGGGGAAATTTATACAAGAACACATAAGAGTCAACAAAAAATCAAAATGACATTATTTTAATTCTTAACATCAAGTAAATAGTCAAATGTTGTAACAAAAAGTCATCATTTTGATTTTCATGACGTCAAAGTAAAGTCATTGATTTTTTCTTGATTTGGTGTTCCTTGGATAGTTTTCCTACAGTCTTTTTTTATAGTAAAAGCGTAGGTAAATGTCGGATACCAGTTAGTTCGTAAATAAAAGTAAAATTCATGTAAGAAATTAGAGAAGAAATTAAAGAACGAAGGTAAGGACTAGTATCTATGTATCAAGCGGAAATGTGTGAGTGCGATAAGGGAGCGTCAAGAGAATCGAATACGAACACAAAAGGGCGGCGTCGTACTTACATACATCTCTTTGTCACAGACAACGGAGTATATTCTTCCAAATTCTATCGGTATCGCGTTACACAATTTTCTACACGCTCGTTCGTCTTCTCTCTTTCTCTCTCTTTTTTTTTCTTTTATCTCTTTACGTCTCTTTGGCATCTTATATGTTACTCTCGAATCGTAAATTCTTCATTAATATAAAACACGTATATAAACATAGACTGATTACATCGGTGTTTACAATAATCTACGATTAAAAAAAGTCGTACATCATTTCGTTTATCTCCGGTATACGCTTTTTATGCGAGAACATTCGTTTTGAGATAAATAGTACGCATCGTACGCGTATATTTCAAGTGTATATATATTTATATTATATATATTACGTATATAATATTGTGTATTATTATATATGTAATATATATATTACATATATTATATATATATATATATATTATATATAACTATGTATGAATGTGCAGTGTCGTAAGAGGGTACCCAGGTACATGCGCTATATATGTTTGAGATTTCCTTTGAAAATATCTAAATCTTACGTTTAACACACGATCGTGAAATATATTCGCTTTGTACATTTCAACGCATTCGACGAAGGAGAGTTTCTCATTTTCTTTGGCACAACGTTATGGTGCGTTGCGTGTTACATTACGTCTCGACGTGATGTACTACAAAGGAAACAAGTAAATAAAGAGAGGCAGTTAATCGTTTGTAGCAGTAGCAACAGCTTCAGCCAGTTTTCGTCCAGTCGTATTTTTTTTTAGCATTAATACTCCACGTTTTTATTGAGACCTCGATCGGAGGTCCCATCATGGCCGGGAGTCGACCGATGCGTAAGCCCACGTGCAATTTAATCGCGACTAAGACGCCCTTTGTTACGTCTTGTTCTATGTTTACAAATCTCTTTTGTAACAAATGTCGAAATAAATATCCCGCAGAGCGTATCTCTAGTGCGAAGCCGAACTTTGAAGATATGTTCCGGTGCTGGAATAAATAAATAAAGTGTTTACGTAAGAGTACAGATGGGAAAATGATTTTTCACGGATTTCTGAGTTCAAGTCTCTTCCGAATTGAAGCACCAACGTGATGACAGATTCTAGAATATATCCCCAAAGTTACGAAATTTTCGACACTTTTTTGGAAAAAAACGCAAGTTTTTTATGCAGCACAGAACAACCATACACTCGCTTCTCTATTTAAAATACCACAAGTATTCTTGTCATACTAATTGCCATATTAATTAATAATCTTACATTTTAAACATTTACTTTCCGAGAAATACAATAAATATAATATACCATTTTTAAAAATTTCGTTTGGATCGAAAGTAAAACGAATCTTTCGATACGATTAATCCTTCAGTTCATCCATCTTTTGAATAAATTTCCACTATTCGACATGTGTATTCTCTCTTTTCTCAAAAATTCACGCGCAGTCTCCCTAATTTTAGATCTCTGAATTTCAACTTTATTCTATCTGCGCCAAAATATTAAAATTTCGAAGTCTTTGAAACGTCATCGACTCTCTCGCAAATTACTACAATAATTTTCTCAGAAACGCAGTTCTCTAGAGTCTTGAACTTCTCTTTGAATTTCAGTGCTCGCAGATTCGCGAAATCGCGAATTTGACAAAAAACGCTATAAGCCTAAAATTCTTGTTTCGAAACGATTCCGCGGTTCCCAAGTAGAACAAGTTATGATAACGTCAGAATGACGTTAAAATGAATCGTAAATTATTAAAAAAGGATTTTTAATAATCATTTTGGAATCATTTTGACATCATTTTGATGTTATGATGATTTATTGTTTCTGCTTGGGTTTACCATCTCTCAACACCTCTTACGTTACGAAGAAATGCAAGCGTAACGAAAACATTGAACATCATTGTGTTCTATCACTCGCCTCATTCGCGTTTACCGTCGCATTTTAATATCAACGCGATTCGTTCGCGTCACGCAAAATCGAATCGCGCGAGATCGACTATAAAGGTAAAAAAATATCACCGAGTCTTACGCTATTTCCTTCCCCCGTATGTTCGGCGGCGCTCAAAAATGCCAGAAAACGCGAGAGATTATACGGATATTCATATACATCTTTTTCCTTTTTTTAAAAAATTAACCTTTAACCCGATTCTATAATTCTTAATGGCTGTAATGATATTATAGTCGTTAACAGTTACAGAATAGGTTTTGTTTCCTCACATGTGACACATTCCGCATTGACTCCTTCACTAAAGATTTACAGCTAACAAACGATCATTATATGCTTATAACACCTTAATTATTATTGGGAGATTCTTCTTGAAATTCTTTAACACATCTATGGGAGGAAAAATGCTTTCGAATTCGTTATATAAAACAATTCGACATTGCTTAGTCGCACTTTGGAAAACAGAAATCGTGTTTACAGTTTATCAGTGTAATCGCTCGCGTAATGGTCTCTAAATCGATCAGCGCGAATCCTCGTATCAAAAGTACCCGAATAATAGATCGAAATCATTGATTAATTGTACTCGTTAATTACACTGCCGATACGTAACTACCGTCGCGTCCACCCGATGTACCTAGGTTCGTTCGTGATCAATATTTCTGTCGTCGAGTTCCTTCCTCGCCGATCTACATATACGGGATCCAGCCGAGAATCGCGCGATCCCTTCACACTCGGATCATCGCGGCTTGTGTTCTTAAGTTTCTTAAAAAATTCTTAATTTTCGGAAAAAATCTGACTTTTTTCTGGTTTTTTTTTTGGAAAGATTTTATAAAAGCTGTAGATACACAACTTTGAAAATGCACTTGACTAAGCAAACATTCTCCATTCATAAAGTAAATGATCAGACACGGTGAACAGAAAAATGGAATTAATCATAAAAAATTAAGAAAATGTCAGAGTAGAACGAAAAATCGTATCGTCAGCCTCTAGCTTTATTACTAATTCTTTATGTTCAATTTTGTATTCTTTATCCTGTTCTTTATGTCTGGATCTTAACATTACTCGTAATTGGCTTTCTTCTTTATTACCATCCAACGTTTAACAAAAAGAAATCTTTAACAGAAATCTCATAAATGGTGACAACGGATTTTATTACTGAATTACTTACTTTATTGGAGTACTTAAGAGTGAAATGAATGTTAAAAGCTTTAAAACCATTCGCGTAAAAGATAATAACGCTAAAAAAAATTCTAAAAAATATGCCACTAAAAATATTATTTTTTCCAAGAATTTTTTGGGGGGCTAAGAACACTAGTCGTGGACGAAAAAGAGGCGCGTGACTTTCGACGGGCTTCTCACTCTCGTAGATGCATCCCCGCGAGTACGTACTATCCGCGACACTGCACCGTGTATATATGTGTATGCTGATCGCGCGAGAGTGCGTGTTTAGTGTGCGTGGGTATTTTGTACAAGGTACAAACGCACGCGTGCCGACGCGTACATAGGAACGTCGCTGTCGCACTTGTTCGAGCAGCGATTATGTTTCTTGCTTCTTCGAGTGGCGAGTGAACAATACGCGAAAGACGAGAGTACATTCCTCTTGTTTCCGCAAGTGGAAATTAGCCAAGAATCAGTTTGGATCGACTTTAACATTCACACGAACACGTACGACTTATGGAAACGAAAAGAAGAAACTACCCAACTCTCTAAATTCTTCGAAATGAACTCTCCACTCCAAAGGAGTGAAAATTCTGCCATTCTTTTTCAAGAGTGGCAAAACTTTAAGAGTAAAATCTCTTCTTTTTAGAGAAAAGGAACACTTATATATGTAAAAGAATACATCTTCTTTCTACATGTAAAATCGAGAGATGCGCGAGGTATTATATAATTAGATGATCGCAAGGATGGAAATGAAGAATCTCGCAGTCTTGAGGTCACTATAGGCATGTCGGCGCGCGTACGGTTGACTTTGATTACTTTACGAGCCTTCGATCGCTAAAGTGTATCGCTCGACACAGTGCTTTTATTTTATTTATTTTATTTAATTTCTTTTTGCTTTATTAACTATATATTTTTTTGGTATCTCATTTCTTAATAGCATCGAGAGTGCGCTACGACATTCCTCCCTTTCGCTCCGCCTCGTCTCTCTATTTCTCTTTCTCTCACGTCGTATAATCTTGGTATAATCTTTTAAAGCTTCTTTTGGCACGTATTATTAGAATGTATTATTTTAGTTTTACGGAAGAATTCGATTTAGCGTTAAATCTCCCGCTCTCCTCTCTCTCTCTCTCTCTCTCTCTCTCTCTCTCTCTCTCTGATCGCTAATTGTCTTCCCGTACTTCGCTGTACTACTATTCCCCATCAGTCCCCATCGTCGAATCCTTTTCTCCCACTTCCTCTTCTATTTCCCCCTCCCTCCTTCAGCATTATTATATTTAAACACATTCATTTACAGTTTTACACTTCGCTACGTCGTAAAATTTACATCGAGTGTTTGCAGTCGCGATTCTGCGCGTACAGAAGATTATCGTTATCCTTTCGATATATATATATATTTTTTTTTTTACTTAAATAAGTTGTTGTGCGACTTAGCTTTTTTTCCTCTCGTCTACTCTCCCCGACGCTACTCGCCACCGCCGCCGCTCCCTTTTCCCTTTTTCCTCCGGAAGGGAAGCTTTCGGGGGCAGCGCGATGCCTCCGGTACCACGGCGACGACGGTGACGATCGCACCGAAGGGGGGGAAGGTACCAGTACTCCTCGGGGAAGTCCTGAGGGCACTGGATACGCAATATATAATTCCGAACTCGCGCGACTTGCGCGATATTCGAGAGGTATTAATAAAGATGTTAAATTCATGGCAGTATCCACATCGCGTTACTTCTCTGCGAAACTCGGAGACCGGAGCTGCGTGCGTTTTGACTAGTACATTAACGGCCGGCACGCGATTTCCATTCCAACGCGAACGAGTCCGCATCCTCTTTTTTTCCTCCCTCTCGATTCTCTCGCAATTTCCCCAAGTCTCCGACGTACCGTCATCCCACGTCAATTTTCATTACAATGAAAAGATTCCGGCGGACGACTGTTGAAATATTGAAATAATAATCAAGCTGAGAACCCTCGATTTTCCCTCCTCCCTCCCCCCAAGAGTTTGCGACTCAAAAAAGCTTAAGAACCACTGCCTCATTAAATATTCACGCGTCTCGATATAGACGATCGATATCAGTGTCGTCGAAATTCGAGATTATTCGAGAATATTATGAACAAACAATCCTCATATATTCTTTAGATGAGGATGGGGACCCGTTCACGTCATCCGGTGTCACGTCATTAACCCCCCGACAAGAATACATTAGTTCGTGATTAATTCTTTTTATGCGTTAATGGACGTCAATGCAATTATGAAATGATACAATTACGTTCGAGAGAGCGTTAAACTCCAATGTTACGTCAGGGGATAACCGAGTTATCCGCGTAATTACTGACGATTAATAGAATTTTCACTGAAAAATGCACGCGATCGGTCAGCGCGCGAAAACGACGCGGTCGTCGGAGGGTTAATCTCTTATTCAGTATCCAAGGAACACGTAAAAGTCAATAAAAAATAAAAAATATTTTATTTTGACTCTTCTGTCAATAAAGAGTCAAATTTTGTAATAAAACAAATCATCGTTTTGACTTTTATGAAGTCAAAATAAAGTCAGTTTGACTTTCTCATGCCTGATGTGTTCCTTGGACGGAGAATCGTTCACCCAAGGAATTCTATTTTAATTTTTAATGTCAAACAGTTAAATTTTGTAATAAAAAATCTTGACTTTCATGAAGTCAGTATAAAATTATTTTGATTTTCTCACGTCTGGTGTGTTCCTTGGGCAAAAGAAAGCCCGAGGTCTTTCTTCATCTACGTGACGATAGCGTGAGTGGCCGATCGGATATTAAACGTCGCGCACGATCCGGAGAGTGAGCCCGAAAGATGTGTGGACTAGACAACCGGACATACCCGTAACGACGAGCGATATCGCTAGGAACAGGGAAGTTTGGCAGTCACGAGCGCCAAACTTACTCGCGGCAGTCGCCGGTCTCCTCGCTTCCGCTTCTTCGTACAATCTGAGAAACGCGTAAAACGGAGGAAAAGTAAACGGCGATATAACAATAATAATAGTAATGATAATAATAGTAGAATAGTAATAATAATAATAATAATAATAGTACAGCATTGTTTCGGTATATGCATGTGTGTGTATGTGTGTGTGCACACGCGCGCGCGCGTGGTCGTTGACTTCCAATTCTGTAATGTGCTGATATCGGAAGCATGGAGAGGAGATTGCTCCCCTCCTCGATGCGAGAAGATCGAAGTGCGCATCGATGGGTTACTGATGTCATCCCCGATCAACCGCACCGGTACCGCGGTTCCTGCTCTGCCACTTACACTTGAGAATCCTCACGTAGGTTCTGCGGAAAGCTGCGTTGCCCAGCGCGTAGCACATCGGGTTCACAGTACTGTTAATGTAACAAAGGTAATAAACAAAGTCCCACAGCACCTGAGGTATGTACCACGAGCAGGCGGTGATGGACTTGAGGAGTACCAAGATGTTGTATGGGGTCCACGTTATGATAAATGCCAATAGAATAGCTGACAGCGTTTTCGCAGCCTTTCGATCGGCCTTCTTCTCCTGGATCTTCTTCTTTTTCTTGTTCGGCTGTTTGTTCAGTATTCCCTTGCCAGTCGTCAGAGCCTTTGGTATGTTCTTCGCATTCAACGGTATCCTGATGTCCGGCATCTGCGATGGCCTCCTCATCGTCACCGTCGATGGGCTCGACACGGACCCGCCGCCGAGACGGAAGAGCTTGCTGGCACCACTGCCGCTACCGCCAACACCACCGTCATCTTCGCTGTCTTCCATCATAGGGTGCAACTGGATTGACATGGACTCGTCATGTATCATCCTTATGCTCGTCCCCTCGGTGAATTTCCCGCCGTTACCCGGCAATTTGATTAGAATCGTATAAATCTGGAAGTCAAGGAGACACACGCATAGTATGGATCTTCAAGTGAATCAATCGGAATTTTAAAGATAATAAGTTTGTTTATTATTATTGCACTGGACTATACTGCAACTTTCTTTCTCGCTTTCGACAAATTTCGATTTCACGTTAAATACAAAAATTGTATACTGAAAAATTGTATAGTGAAAAAAATGTTCTAATTAAACCAATGAAAGACACCCAAAGAACAAATCTTATATTTAATAGCTAAATAGATAAATAAATAATATGTAACTTTGGCTGCATTTTGTAAAAAAAGCAGTTTTGTAATTGTAAAATTCTTTAATATGATTGATTTTACTCTTAGTCTCGAAATAGGTGCGTAGTAAGCCTTATTAATTGACCAATCATAGTCGAGTATTTTCACATTCGACTGTGATTAATTAATTGATTTAATTAATTAACGAATTAATTAATTCCTTAAGGCATTATTACACCTATTACGTTTTGAAAAACTTATAATTCTTCACAGAATCTAAAGCTCATTCTACAATCGTATAAGTATAATTGTGACTATATTATAAGAATTGATATATCACAGTCAAATATTCTCCTAATATTCGATTATGATTGGCCAATTCTTATAACTACAACTACTATTTATAATTACGCTTATGCAATTATAAAATGGATTTAAAATTTAATTATATTAAAGAATCTTATTACGAATTCAATTGGACGTACTCAGTGCACATTAAATCCGTACACAAAATAATGTAAAGATATCCCTGATGCAAAAATTTCGCTGAAATTATTCCACGTTTTGGAACACTTTTCGGTAAAATTTCAACATTTCATAAATATTTCAGTTTAATTTCAGCGATTTTTATTTGAAAAATTCATTTTTAGCAAAATTTCAAAGAAATTTTATTAAAATTTCAGAGAAGTTTCAGAATAATTTCAGTTTAGTTTCAACGATTTTTTAGTATGTTAGCTGAAAAATTCAACTTTCAGTGAAATTTCAGTAAATTTTCAATAATTTCGGTGAAATGTTCCAAAAAGTGGAATAATTTCAGAAAATTTTACCAGGAATGTTTATTATAAATAAACATAGAAATTGATTAAATCGTGAAATATTTAATACATTTTATTGTACTATTAGATAAAATATGTATTTCATAATTCGAAATATTTGCATTTCATTTTTATACTCAAATTAAATTAGTATACAATGGCTTTAATATGCACCAGTGCGCACTAGTACTTCCAATCGAATTCGCTATTACAATAGCTATAAAATTGCTTTTTCTGCTGAACACAGCCGTTGTTAATAATTCTAATAGCCGCGTATTGTAATACTGATTCCCCTCGAAAACACATTAAGGCCCATTTTCACAATATATGGTTACCTAAAGATTAAAGATTATCAACAGATTCATCAATAAAATTCATTCATGAATTTCTTGATTACCTTTAGTCTTTAGGATAACCATATATTATGAAATCGAACCTAAAAGATGTTATCTTTTCTCAAGTTGATTCCCAAGTAAAAACGAATAGGAGCGTCACATACGGTATCGCTGGAAATATTTCTAAGGTCGACCGACCGTGCCGGCCTTTTGTATAACTCGTGCTGCAGCGCAGTCTTATCCAGGGCGATCCCCTGTATCGCGGTGAGGGAAGGACATCGCGATACCGTGCTGGGAAGCGGCGTCTCGGCTGACAGCGGCGTGAGCGTGTCTTCGTAACCGGCCCCGGTGTGGCTGCTCTCCGGTCCAGCGATCTCCTCGTCGTCGTCCTCGTCGTCTCGACCGCTGTGCCACCATGCGATGCACCACATCTTCAGCCAAGTCCAGGAAAACGGCCTGTGCTGCACGCCCAAAAAGCGAATACGGATAAGCTTGTAATAGTTGTAATTGCGAAAGTGATTAATTTAGCCAAGATTGCGTATGCAAACGTAACTTTGCGTCATAACGTAATACCGAATCCTTTCTGATTTTTCTTTGATAGCAGAAGAAGATTGCTGATCGACATACAATTTTGTTTTTAAGCAATATTTTTAAAAAAAGCTAAAAATAAAATCAAACTTCAGAAACATAAATACAAACTAGAAAATGTCGTCAGATGATGTAGCAATTTTTATAATACTGTTTATAATTTTGCAATAATTAATTTTTTGTAAGATAAGCAAAGATAAATGTTTAACGAAATGGGTCCCAAAACTGACAGTAAGCAGTAATGCCACGTATTCCTATTCTTTTGCTTTTATAGAAAATAATTTATATGCTTTATACTTATTAAAATATATAAATCAAACAAAATGTTTTTTATCGAAGTAAAAAGATTCTAAAAAATGTACATTCACTTGTAGATATTTTGTACTTAAATGGTATTAATGACTCCTATAAAAGAAAAAAATTACTGTCAACGACAATTTTTTTTTTAAAGGTCTTTCCCCATAAATACAGATTTGCCTTCAGCTTCGATAGGACTATTTGACACTATAACGCAACACTATGTAAAGATTAAGTTAGCTTATGATATGTCTTACAAACAAGTATGTCAGTTTACGTTGTTCCCCGATTTTATATAAAACCAGACAGCACAGAATATTTACGATAAATATTCATAAATATTTATTATTTATTTTTTTAAATATTATATAAATATTTTATACATATTTTCTATAAACATTATTCGAAAACATTTAAATACAGACTAAATACAGACCAAATATTTATATAATATTTATGATGAATATAAATAAATATTTCTGGAAAATACTTTTTACTGAGATTACAATGTCTTATTAAGTATTTTCATAGCATTTACTACAATATGTGTGAATAAATGTGTAAATATGTGTAAATATTTCATAATATATATAATAAATATTTCTGATCTGTACAATCTAAGATGACAGAAATATTTACAAAATATTCAAAATAAATCTTACAAATATTTTGTAAACATTTTATAAATATTATGTGCTGTTTGAGATATGACAAAAATAAGAAAGAAAAAATATAAATAAATTTAGGAAACTACAAATATAAAAAGATGTGATATTATTAAAAATATAGTCATTCTTATTTAAATTACGCAATTTATAAAAGACAATCATAAGAATTTTATTTTCGCATTTGTAGAATTTCTTTTTAGCTGATGTTATATATACGAGCAAGCCACAAATATATGTATAAATTATGAATTTTTATTTCTTTAATCATCTAAATAGATCATATTTTTATCGTATTAGCGTAATGTTTAGTTTCTGAAAAATAAGGGAGATCTTTAGAAAATCTATCGGCGACTTTCCTTTCAAAATGCAAAGAGATACACGAGATTTCAAAGTAATAACAATTAATGATCCTGAATTGCGCGAATTATAAATATAAAGTTCCAACTATCAACGACATTTGTGAAGACGAGCAAATAAGTAAACGTGCAAAAGTGACTCCACTTGGTGTAATCGCATTCACACTTAAGGTTACAACTATACTTACGCTCTTGTATTGCGGATAGTGCTTATCAATGTAGGAAACCGCGATGTGCGTGGCGTGCGAGACGTCGTCGGCGGTGCTCGACTCACTTCGCTGTCTTCTGCTCTCCTCCATATCTAAAACCTCGTCACTATAGGAAAAAACATGAGAGACTAAGTACGTCGAGCTGTATTTAAGGTCTTTCGACCGCGCGATATTCGCAGAACACGATTATTCGCGTTGTCAAAAGGAGTTACACAGATGAGAGAAAAAATATTTTTATCAAATTAAGATTAAACGAATAGAAAATATTTAACGAGATACATAAATCTCGAAAAAATATTTTTATAAAGATCGTGAGCAAACATTAAAAAATAACAAGAATTATAAAAATAATCATAAAAGGACATTCAATAATATCTGAGGAGAAGGAAAAATAAATATATGCGACTAAAATAATATCTTCACGTAAGAAAGAAATTAATTATAATTAATCTAACGATGTCTAATAGTGTCAAATGTTCATTCGACCGGTGCATCTGTACCCTAAAATCAAAGGAAGGGCTGATCTTCCAATTAGGGCAATGTGTTACCATCTCTCTTGTGCACGGGTTGCATTTTTTTTTGGTGACATGCTGACGACAAGTTCGGAGAGAGAAACAATTGAAAGCGTTAGTTACCACCTCGAGTTGCTGCGCTTGCTCGCGTCTTGTTTGCCGGCCTGCAAATTCGGCAGGTCCTTCTGACGTTTCTTCGTCTCCAGCCAGATCCGCCAGTAAAGGAACGTCATTATCATGACAGGAACATAAAACGCGGCGATGGCCGTGCCGAAGGTGATGTAATGATTCGTCTCGATGAATTGGATGTAGCACGAGGCTTTCGGCACAGTCCTTTGACCCTCGATATACGGCCATGCGTAGATCCAAGGTGGCCAAAGAAGCAACGATATACCCCAAGCGGATCCTGGAACGTTCATTATGTTGTTGTCTGGAGTAGTTTTTAATGAACATTTGGTTATATTTATTGCAAATTTTATTTTATTTTTTAACAAACATATGACTGTAAAAAATTCGAGAACTCCAGACTCTTATTCGAAGAATTTGTTTTTATGTATCTATTAATATTAAAAAGATCCTAGTTTAGAACGAAACGTTTGTTAAAAATTTAAAAGACATTAAATAAAATTAACTATCAAGAATCAGCGTTGGCTCTTTTTACCTTTTATTATTGTTTTCAACTGAGCCTAATAATTCAATTCTTATTCGAAGGCTTTGGATGATTATTTATCGCGAATATTAATTTAGACTTATCTGCTAAATATAAAGTAACATTATATTAATTTGTAATTTCTCACTAACAATAGATTATATAAAACACATATTGCGCGCGCGCGCGCGCGCGTGTGTGTGTGTGTGTGTGTGTGTGTGTGTGCACGATAATTACATTATTGAGTAGAAAATTATATACGAAAAAAAAAACAATTTTGCTGAAGCATAAAAAAATTTAGTTAAATACAGATCTGAAAATAATTTTGTTGGACCAAAACAATTATGTAGAATATTCAAACGTTGACGGCAATGTTGCGAAAAGTTTTAATTCTAGTCAACAATTTAAGCGTCCTATATAATTATTTTGATAGTCCAAACAAAATTATCTTCAGATCTGTATCAATTTTTAAATACTTTGGTAAAACTTCTTTCTGTGTAACATTGATGTAATGTGTTACTTTATGGTTAGCGGGTGTATTGAAGCATACTTTCGAGGCTTTCACGGATATTTTCTTTAAGGAAGTTATGCGAGGTTTATGGGTTACCTCTGTGACTTGATACATCGTTAAATGCCAACGTTTCGTGAATATTGCAGATCACTTATCAGGGCGAGAAGCAACCTTATACTGATCAGTATCAGATTGCTTCTCGCCCTGTTCAAGCGAACTATAACGTTCACGATACTACAATGTTCACGAAACGTTGGCATTTAACGATGTATCAAGTCACGGAAATAACCCATAAACCGCGCAACTTTCTATAATATATTGGAATACGTTAATTTATTATAAACACGATATAAATTATTTTATCAATGTCTACTCGAACTTTTTAAAAAAGAATGGCTTAAAAATTTGTTGATTTTTCAGGCAAAAATGAAGCAGTTTTAAATCGCAATTAATAAATTATATATAACCTTTAGTACACAATTGGATCATTCATGTGCTGCGCATTTCTTCTCTTTGAAATACCAGGAGTACCAAGTATAATTAGTTACAACATTTATGTATAATTTTTTAAATACAACTTTACAAATACATTTTTACGATGTTAAAGTTGATATATTCGTAAAAGTGACACAAAATAATCGGAACACGAACGATTCATCGTGTGAATTAAGAATTAAAAAGGAAAATCTCCGAAGAGAGACAATTTTGACAAAAATTTCTTGAATCTCGGAAATTCTCTTTCGAGAATTCTATGATTTCTCCAGACGGAAAAACATTTCAGGTTTCCCAACAATTTTTTTTTACGTCTCACCCCATTTCGTAAATTTAATATATACTCACCGATCATGACGGAGGCTTTGAAGGTGGTCCTCTTGGCCCGATAAGTAAGCGGACGCGTGACGGAGAAATATCTGTCGAAGCTGATGATGAGCAGATTAAGGACCGACGCATTACTCGCGAGATAGTCGAGAGCGAGCCACGTGTCGCACACGAGGGGACCGAGCGGCCAATAACCGAGTACCGTGTATATCGTAAAGAGGGGCATGGAGATTAGGCCGATCGCGAAGTCGGCCACCGCCAGGCTGAAGAGGAAATAATTGGAGATCGTCTGCAAATTCTTATCAATCTTGAATGATATCATGACCATAATGTTGCCGACGACCGTGGTGAGACTGAGGATGACGGCGATCACCACTATCGTCACACGCTCCCATATCGCGTATTGATGGGGCTCACCGCCACAGTCGAGACCGTTGCTGATGCTGTAGTTGTCATTGCCGGGTATCTCCACCATCGGAGTAACGTTCATGTCTGACGGACTATCTCTCGTCCTCTCTCCCTGTCTCTTCTCTCTTTCTCTCTCTCTCCCTCTTTCTTCTCTCTCTTTCTTTCTCTTTATTTCGTTAATTCGGATAATCTCAACAATCCCAGTGCCTTATCTATATCCTCGGGGTGCCTCCGGTTCGCGCGGGCAATCGCGCGTTCTTTGATCCTCTCGCGAACGGATCCCTGGAGCTCACGACTCGAATCCCGATCCTCGGGGCACCACCGCCGGTCCCACGTAGCCCGCCTCACCCTCGCCCGACCTCTCGCGTACTCTTTTACCATGCGCGCGGCAGGTACGCTGACGGAGAGCGTGTTCGCCCACGCGGCCGTGCGCGCGCACGCACGCCCGCCCGCACGCACGCACGCACGTACGCACGCACGCACGTACGCGCGAACGCGCGAACGCCTGCACGCTTCCGATACCCCTCGTCGCCGTACACCGGGATTCGGCGAACGGCACCACCTTCACCGATGCTACCGTCGCGATCTCTTCCCTTCTCCACCACCTCCTCTTCCTCGTTCTCCTCGTCGTCGTCGTTCTCCTCGTCTTCGTCTTCCTCCTCCTCTTCCTCCTCCTCCTCCCCCTCTCCCTCCTTCTCCTCCTCCTCCTCCGCCGCCTCCTCCTCCTCCCCCCCTTCCTCCTCCTCCTCCTCCTCCTCCTCTTCCTCGTCCACCGCCTCCGTCGTCGTGCTCTCGCTAGGTGGAAGGTAGTGTCAACTACATCCCACGTTTGCTCCTCTCGGTGGAGACATTGAGTCTACGAGAAAAGACAAAGCAAATATACCGAAAAATTATATCAGAAATTATTAGCATAGTAACATTAATGGGGTCATATCAATGATCGGAATCAATATTTACTTTCTCACAGATATTCGATACATTATAGTTCTCCGATATATTTATATTTCATTCGACGTTTGCTTCTAAGCAAATATCAATAACTGTGAGATACATGCAGAAACGTTTCCTCATGAATACTTCTGTGCGATGACAAAAGGGAATTTAAAGTATAAACTAATACGTGACTTTTATTAAAATCTGTATAACCGAGATTAACTTCCCTGCTACTGCCGAGATACAGCTATTCATTCGACACAAGTACTCGTATCGCGCGACAGACGACTTGCCTTAATCCTCGTCATCGCGCTTTAGAGACACTAGTGGCATATTAAAAAAAAAAAAAGGAAAAAAACGAGACGAAGAAAGAAGAGAGAGAAAGTTCTTTTGTCGTACTTCGGCACGGCATGAGACTACTGTCAAGCGTACCGCGAAAAGCGCAACCAATGCCGCGGGGCTTCCACTCTGTTTCCCTCAATTCGCGCGAAAGACTTTGCACTTTTTCTCTCCTCTCTCTTGACCGCCACTTCATCTTTAAGGGGATCCTAAAATCGTCTGTTTTACCGATTCAGGAGGACTTACACATATACGATTTACGTGTCACTAACACATCGCATTAAAGTAAATGCCCCAGTGATCGGACATGTAGCTATTTAACAGTGTATGTCCGGATAATTACACAAAATTTATTATTATTAATCTCAAACGTTTCTTTTATTACAATATTATTATAATTATAATGTATTTAAAGATTACAATTAAATTATAATATTATATGTATTTAAAAAAAATGTTTAGGATAGTAATGGTATAAATAAAGTTTTGCGTAAAATACACTGTTAAATTTAACTAATTTTAACTTGTCACTCTGTGTGTGTGTGTGTGTGTTCTTACTCAATGTATTGTTATTTTATACTAAAGTAATGAATGAATTTAACACTGTATAGTTAAATTTATTGAGCAGGAGCGCAGTGGCGATTTAAATTAGTCGAATTTGACACTATAGAATTAACAGTGTAGATACATTTCCGGTCACTGGAACGTTTACCATATTACATCGATATTGCATGTGCAAATTTTCGAATTAATTAATCCTTCGTATTAGATACCTCAGTCTAGATATCGTTAAGAGATTGGACACCGTTTAGACCACTTCTGATTGGTCTATCATATTTTTCAAGACTTACTTAAGATATCATAAGATGCATGGATATCTCATTCTATCTTAAAGATTCTGAAAAATATGATGAACCAAACGTATGGTGTTCAATCTCTTACTTGAGGATCTCTACCTAAGTCTAATTCTAACAACTCATGTTTGATCAATCCTAGTCCAAACTAAGATTGTTTTATACGTATATAAAAGTACAAAACTTTTATTTAAAAAAATATCGTTACGAATTGACGCCAGAAATCGATAAAAAAATTAATTCTCCAACTCCTTTTCGGCATAAAGTCGACTGATTTGGACTACGTTATCGTTTACTCAATTATATATGTGTATATGGAAAGAATTTTTAAATCTTCATATAAGGGCAGTTAGAAAAATACTTATTTGAAAAATAATGGATAAAACAGACGACTTGAAGATCTCCTTAACGAGCTACTTATTCATCATTAGCGAGCAAACCGGACGTGTTCGAAATGCATCTCAAACTTATCAAGCGTTCGCACTTCCGTTTTTGGAGTACAAACTATAATGCGTTTACTCTGCGATTTCCGCGTGTCAGCTTCTATACGCCACTTATCGAACTTGAAAGCGAGAGAATGGATTATCGATGATCAGTTAGATCCTTTTTTTTCGCTAACGCGCAGTAATCTCCTGAATCTTAATTCCGACATGATAGAAAATATGAAAAAGACATGATAGAAAATATGGAAAAATCTCTCGCGCGTCTGTTACACGAATAAAAATTCCATTAAGGAAACTTTCCGATCCGACGTTGCATTTCTCCGTCAACAAGATTTACTTGTTCCGTTAAAAAATTCAAAAAGACAAAATTAACTTATGCCACGACTTCGGACATGTACTGAGAGGTTCGCTGTAATAAGCGCGTTTTAATACGGAAGTAACACCATCGAAGCAGCTTGCGCAGAAAATGTCGAGCCGAAGTTTCGAACCTGTTATCGTCTAGAATCACACAATTCGATCGCGTTCCTCTCGTGCGCTCATCTCGTCGTCGAAAACACGAAGATGCCTACTCGCGGGGATGCGGCGGCGGTCCAATTACGGACGTATTTCACTTGCTGACTTGTCTATTTAAACGCGCGCCGCTTCGCCGTGGCGGTCTTAATATACTCGGAGGGAATTTTGCGTGTCACGAATTAGATCCGCCTGTGCAACGGCGCATCCGAAAGAGCTGTGCCAAGACAGTTAATTTGCACAATTAACTGACATTTGTAGGCAGACGAAATAGAGACGGCAAATAAAATGCGTTTAATAAATAATTTTCTCTCATAGCTCGATGATCAAAGAGTTCTTATATCGAATAAAAAAAAAAGGTATAAAAAAAGGTTCAAAGACTTAAAATGTATTCTCGATTCGAAATTCGATTAATTCTGCTTCATTTTCAAGAATATTGAAACATCACTAGTTTTACGTATCGGGAAGGTTAAAGCAAATTAATCTCCGGAGATGAGAATCAGTAAGCAAAGTTTAGTCTTAATTCAATTTCAGGTGGATTTTGCTGTAATAAATCAGTTTTGTTGTTGTGGAATTAAAGTTTAACTACCAATTAAAAGAGATTCAAAAATTCTTCAGAATTTTCCGCCTCCTGATTCTCCGCCGAAGAGACCCACGGCCTTCCCGATTGAAGGATTTCTTCGAAAGAATTTCGCCAAAAAATTTCGTCTTGTCTTTACCGCGTGGGAAACACTGGGGTAGAGGACATACTCGAAGGAAGTAACGTACTCGATAACTGCCATAATTGCGACAGATTCCTCATCGAATGCGGCCAGTTCGATATCCCTGGCGAGGCGGTCGAACTGCTGCTGCGGCAAGGGCGTGGAAGGATGCATGTTGCGCCAGGTGTGCAACGCGATTACCTCCCTGTTAAGTGCGCATGGCATGCTCGACGCCTGTAATTATAGAAATGCCAGCGATATTTAAATCTTTTTGCGACAATATCGTGCAAGAATATATACTTTAGGTCTATCGCGAATACTGGATAGCGGATAGAATTTAACGTTAAGGTGGATCAACTTCTTGAGAAGAGACAGAGGGACATTTTTTTTTTAAATTCAATATTAACTATTATAATTAAATTTTAATAGATAAACTTTTTTGTAATTATTAATAAAATACATGAACAATATTCTGTTATTATACTTGTAAATAATTAATATTTAATTTACGTAACATCATGTGAGATCATAACAAAAGTTACATCAAGTTACAAGATGATATTTTATTTTTTAAATTGTACTTTTCTATCGAATGTATTTTATGTTATTGTATGTTAATATTTGGAGTTTAAATAAAATATTATAAGATTCTTCGCATGTTAAAAATTATACTTCACAAAAATTATACTTATTATTTTCATATTGAAAAGAGGGACAATTCATAATCATGTCCAATTGGGGACAAAAATTTTCGAATACGTTTTAGGACTGTCTCTCCTAATTTGAGATGATTGGTCATCTTAACAGCCTACCTCTCTGAAAATTGAATAATTCGCATTTGAAATTCCAGACAATTGTCTGGAAAATATTTAAAAGGACTCTTACATTATCATCTATATTCCGTAACTGTCTGGTACAATATTACAATCGTGCGACATATAAATAAGTTCTCGTCTGTCCCGAAGTTTAAATAATACACGCCTTCTCCTTTTAATCTTCAGATTCATCCAGTGTTCGCGCGAAACCCAAAATTAGTTTCTCTTTACACGCGAACGGAGAACTGTCGAGAAATCAACGATATTACTTGGCTGAATCAATGGCGTTTTATGCCGGTCGACATTTACCGCGAGAATAAAAGCGCACGTACTTCGCCGTTTGTTATTCGTTGGTATTAACGTTTCCGCGGACAGTGTTTCTCGTACGACGAGTAGGCGCGAACTTCAGTATCGAGCTTCTCGTAACGTTTGCGAAGGTCGAACGGCGTTCGCGTCCGCCTCGAGATAATCGGAAGCGAGTGACGGGACGTCGTTCGAAAATCGATGCGGGCTTGTAATTTTTACCTTACGCCGTCTAACGATGGCATTGAATTGTTCATCCCTCTAGGTAGCCTCATTTCATTATACGCGGAACGTATAAAATAGCTCGGCGAATCAAATTTCTTAATAATGATATCTTTAACATTTAATGTTACATTTCTTTCCATTTTATCAGTCATTTTATCTTTTATATCGTTCGTACGACATGATCAAATAAGATTCGGTTACACAGATGTAAGATTAATTTTAATCTGCGATTAATTTAATCTCAGTTTAATTTACTATCTATCTTCTTTTAATTCTTCTCTCGAAATTCTTTTGAGTAAAATCTCATTTTAAAGAGTAAAAATACTGTCACTCTTGAACAACAGAGGCAGTATTTTCTCTTTCAAAGTGAGATTTCACTTTTTTGGAATGAGAGTCTTATCAAAAAAATTTAGAGAGTTGGAAATATAAGAAGACAAATAGAAAAAGATAAATAAGTTAACCTGAGATCAAAGTTGATCTTATATTTGTGGGACCAAGTCTAAGTATGTACGGTGAATTATAATATTTTCAGAAGCCTACACTGAAAAAAAACATTGGCTGCTGCAGCAAATTAGATGGTAAAATATGGCATAGCATTTTTAATTAGCTGCCAATCTTTTTTTTTAGTGCAAGTGTATTCTTAAATGTACTGTTAATGTTGTATGTGCAATAGACAAAAATTATACGCTGCAAGATGTTTAGTTTGACTACTAAAGCGCAACAGAGCGTTAAAGGTGGTCCCGGGACGAAGGCGTTTAAATCGCAGTGGATGGTTGCCAAGAGGTCGGTGGTAGCATTACGGCGTTATCGCTACTTTACGCACTATGAACTCCGCGGTTTCTTTTTTCTTTACGAGAAATCTAGCCGCGTCATCTTAACCCGATTTCTTCACCATAAAAAGAAGGATCGTGTAACCTGGTTACGAATCATATAGAATAACGCAAGAAGGATTTCATGATTTTCAGAAATACCGACATCGCTTTCTGGGCACGTTTTATGAGATTATGTGGAATAGATTTCGATCAGAATTGTTTCATTTCAATTATTCTCTGAGGTAAACATTTTTGGTATTTGTGATTATAATTATGTTACTATATAATTATGGTTATTACTGTTAAAATGTTAATAATGATTATATATGAATAGTTCTATCAACAAATATATGTATATATATGTGCGTAATTAGCAACCGGAAATGACTATAATTATTATTATTATTACCACAAAAATAGTTTCAATTATTATAATTTAACTGCAATTTCTAGTCATTTGTGGAGACAATCATGATAAAAATATAATTCTCTCCAAAATGACTATAGTTACATTAGCAACCGTTTTTACGGTAATTTTAATACGAAATTGGATCGATAAGAATAAATCTAATTAAGCAAGACAAATTCTATTTTCAGATCATCTTAGTGTCTAAATATTTTAGTGTGAATTTAAATATTTTGGTGTGAATTTAAATATATATTCAATTATACAAACTTCGCGCTAAAATTTTGTCAGTTTTGAAAAGAACTAGAAGTGTAATATCGCATATTAAATTGACAAGTAATTTAATAATTAATAAGCATTTTATGTGAATATTAATAATTTGATATTAACAAAAATATTAAAAACTGTGAATAATTTATTGGCAAGAAACATTTTTATACGGCAATAATTCTAATCATTTTTGATTGCTAATTATACGTACAATATTTATATCATGATAACGCGTAATTATAGTCACAAATATATGAAAAATTATTCTCTCGGGATAGATTTCTATTGTACTCTCTAAAGAAAATAAAACAATTCTAGTCGGAATCTGAACAGTTCATAATATTAGGTGTTGGAATTAATTCGTAGCGTTTTACAAGTGATGGGAAGTACTTTCATTAATGTATTTTTTAATGCTCATGTGAAATAAATAACATTCTTTCATTAAAAAACGCTACGAATTAATTCCAACACCTAATACGTGCCCAGAAGCAAACGCAATGTTATCACAATTCGAGAGAAGGTATATCCGGTATTGAACACTAGGGATTAACACGGATAATCTAATCCAACCAGCACGCGTGATTTCTTCCGCTAGCAAAAGGCGTATCCGATTTTGCCGCGCGTTCGCGGATATATAAAAACGGCTATGCGCTCAAGCGGTAAACCTCGATTCCCGCCGTCGTGCTCGCATTGGTTCATATAGGACGGATAACATGTCACAATAGTGTAACTATGGCCATACACCACCTCGCAGTGTATCCGATCTACTAGAGAATAGACGCTATAACGACGACGAGAAACGCTCGGTGGCTGCACTGACCCTACACCGTCACGCGACCTGCTCCATAAATAAATATAGAAATGCATAGAGACAGGTGGTCTCGTTAACGGCGTTATCTCCGTACAACGAACACTGTCCTTAATTAGTTTGTTAATACGCCCAAGCGATTTGGATGTCACGTATCGAGTCAGTTTTCCGTGTTCGATTTCGGTGCAACGTTAACGAAGCCACCCCAGTCGCCTCGGGACTGAGGATTCTAAACTAAGGATTGGAGTTTTAGAGCAACGTGGAGGATCAAGCGAAATCGCAGGTCGAAATGATTTAGTATGATTTACCGAGTTGAATCTCTCGGGATAGTCTCTCGGAATATTATAAGAACAACCGACGTCATTTCACAATTTAGAGGTGGAGAAAAGCGTAGGACACTTTCAGAAAGAGAGGGTACCTATATACTCGTGTCATAGGAACTTAAATTCTGAAGAAATTTAGTTCGCAATAGTTTTGGCGTCTACGAGATTACGTGTACCGTAAAGATAATTAAAAACGCCACGATAATTGGCAGAGACACATTTTCGCGAATCGAAGCTCTCTCTCTCTCTCTCTCTCAGGCACTTATCGCACCCGTGGCATTACGTGGAGAGAGTCCGTAATGCCGTTTAAAATAACGCCAGTGACAGGTACGGGTTGCAGCGTGCAGATAACTGCGTGTCGCGCGTGTGCGCATTCATCGCGAACAATGCGAGCGATCTTTTAAAAGAGATCTACTTCGCGCACCTATACAGACCTATACAGACCGGCGGATGACGAGTATTAAAATCGCTTGCGTCACTGTCCGCGATGTTCTCTGTTAAGTGGACAGGCGGTAGGCCGCGCGGGCGCGAGCGCGATTATTCGCTGCCAGGATGCGTGTCTAATAATACGTAATGCACAATGTTCGCCGTATCGCGCGATCGGATCGAAGTCCTTCGACTTCCCACGCCCGCGAAATATCACGGATTCTCTCGTACTGAAATAAATAAATGTACATTTGTTCGCGCGAAACCGACCGAGCTTGATCCTGAACGTGCAATGGAAGGAACGGTTTTGTTCTAGTATTAAAAATTTTTCCTCGATATACAGATTTAAAAATAAATTTTGTCTTTGATTATAAAAATAGTTATATAATAAATTTTTATGTAATGCTTCCATTATGTAATATTTTCCGTGACAGAAATTAATCGCAGTTTTTAAGATTTTTATTATATTTTTAATATTTCTCGCGATAAAAATTAATCTAGCTATTTTTCAAATTTTTCAACATCCTGAACACGAAAAGAATAGTTTTGCTAAAGTATTTAAAAATTTTGCTAGATATGGATCTGAAAATAAATGTTGTTAGGTTATTAAAATAATTGTATAATAATTGTATAATCAATTTTATGTAATATTTTCCGTAGTAAAAAATTATTCGCAGTTTTTTTTAAATTGTTATTAACACGAAATTGTTAATATTCTTATAAAATGCTTATTAACATCAATATTATATTATTATTAAATTTAATATGTAATATTACTACCCTAGTTTTGTTCACAATTATGTTTCAAGACTGAGAAAGATTTCGACGCGCGGTTTGCAGAATTAGAGATACGTATATTACATTCGCACTAAAACATTTAAGTATTAAGATTCACTTTGACTGAAAGTAGAATTTCTCTTACTTAATTAGATTGAAAATAATTATGTAGGACGCTCCAACTAATTACTAAAATATCAAAATTTTTTACAGAATTGCTCATCATATTTCAGTATTTTATATAATTATTTTGATAGTCTAACAAAATTTATTCTCAAGTCTGTATCTACCTATTAAATTTTTAGATAGTTTAGCAAAATCGTTCTTTCCATAAAGATTCTGTAAATTTCTCCTCTTGATATAATAAGAAGAGAAAGAGAGAGAGAGAGAGAGAGAGAGAGAGAGAAAGAGAAAGAGAGAGAAATAAGATAAATGTAGCATAAAGATAAATGTATGACTTGCGTATTCTAAAATAATGCATGAAAAAGATATTTTTCTTTAATTTTCAACACAATTTTCTGAATAATTTTGTGAATCATCATTTGTCGATGGAAATCAAAACATGCAATTATGAAAATAAATGTATATGTCTCTATAAGACCCGCGGGAAAAATGTAAAGAGAGAACATAATAATGGAAGAATCATATGGAAAAATAAACGCGATTTTTCGCATCAGCGACATTTCGCATTCCATCGAAACGATCGCGATTGCGTTCAGCAAAGATTATTTATCCTAACAAGGATCTGTAAATTCACCGGCTTGCGGAAAATATAAAAATAATGTTTCAGCCGCGTGTAATAATGTAAACACTTTTATCGGCTATCGATTTCGGTCGACCTGCGCCGCTTCTTTTATTACGGGAGTATATATCGGGATACGTGATCCGAGATTGATCGCGGCTAAGTCTAAGTCGCGGCATTAACGAAAAGTCAATCTCGTTGATCGGCTTTGCGGGACCGCTCTTCGGTATCCACGTCCGAAAAAGCGTTTTTGGATCGTCGCGCGTCTCGCGCGTAAATTAATAATATAAATGCGTCTGAGAGGGGCGAACGCGCGTAAAACGTATTAATGACTAAATGGAAAAAAAATAGCAGAAGGTCGTGATCCACTTATATGCATCTCTCTGCTTATTACGAGGCGTTACAGCCGGCGGCCGTTGCGGCCACCCCGGCGGCTATACAGTTGAACTATAAATAAATTTTCCGATACGCTGCTCTTTTTGCCGATGAAAAAAAAAAAAATATATATATATATATATATATACACTCACATACGTACATTCTTCCCTTGCACGCGCGTAAACGCGCGCATAAATTGCGCCGTGCATATTTTTACGGGCCCGTACGTGCACGGTCGCCGTTAACGTCAACCGACCTCCGGATCAGCGTGCAACCCCATTGTAAAAAAAATCCCTTCTCTCGAACGAGGCGCCCGCGCGCGAAAACCGCGTTTTGAAAATCGAAGTCCATCGAGTGTCGCGTGGCGTATCGAGACACCGCCGTTAATAACCTTTGATATTTCATTAATGAAGAACACTTCTTTGTTTCTCGCTCGAAAAGGTTACCGAGGAACGTAATAATAAAGCGTTGCTTCTCGGACGTTAAACATTTGTCTCCCTCTTCACGTGCTGGAGAGCGCGCGAAGTGAAACGTGCTGTTAGGAATGATAAAACTCGCGAACAGCCGCGGCTTGTACTTTTTAGAGATCCTTTAAGAGTGTAGACACGAACCGCGTTTTGTACACTGAGAGAAAAGAACTACAATTATCATACTTTAACTGTAACTTATAGTCGTTTTTTGAGGATAATTATGTATTTACAGTTGTTTTAATGATGCGAATATAAATAGTCGATTGTCTTATTAATAATAGTCACACACTGCTTGGAAACCTTTAGTTTTTTCTTAACACATTTTTTAGTTGTTATTGCTATATAAATAATAAAGTCCATTCTACAATTGCGTAAAATGTAGTTGTAGAATTGATCAATCACAGTCGAATTGAGGGAGAAATAATATTCGACCAATTTACAACTACAACCATTTATAATTTCGCTTGTAGAATGAGTTTTTGAGAAAACAATTATATTCACTATAATTGCGATTGCATTTGCTGAATAACAATTATTTTTATTTTATTTACCATTTATATCTTGATATTCTACTATATTTTACTATATTAATAATTGAAAGTATTACTTATAGTGTAATCTTTCTCTCTCTCTCTCTCCTCATATTTGAGAACTTAATAAGCAAGAACATTTTGAAATATTTTATTAACATTGTAGCAACAACCTTACTGAAATGTTCCAAAATATTTCTTGCTTTCTAGGAAAATTATCATATATGGTTATTGTTATTATCATTGTAGCAGTAATAATCATATTCAAGCAGAACAACAAGTCACAATAAAGTCAAAATGACATTAAAATGAATCGGAAATAATTAAAAAATGACTTTTAATAATCATTTTGATATCATTTTGATATCACAATGATTTGTTGTCTTGCTTGGGTAAAAATGGAACTCCTAACCATAATTGTTTTATAATTATATACAATATTATATAGTCATAAAAATACCAAACACTTTTTTTCAAGGGAGGAGTAGGACTTCTAATTTTGATAAAATCACGTAAGAGAAAAAGACATATATTTACTATTTCTTTCTCTTTTCTTTCTATCTTTTTCTTACCTCTTTTTCTCTCTCTCAGGAGCTGTTAAAACATGGCGGACCAATCAAAAAATATTTCGTGTCTAAAGTGCCGATTGTATATCTTGAAATGGAGTAAAAATGATAAAAGTGAGCAAATCCATTTGAATATTTATAATTTCATTGATCAACACCTAGTAAACGCTCACTTTTGTTATTTTCACCTCGTTTCAAGATACACAATCGATCCCCAAACTTTTATTAGGACGATACAATATTTTTATTCGCGTCGAGAAAAAAAAAAGAGAGGACTCCTCTTTCAATTCGATCGATAAATATTAACTGCTTTAACGTATAATCGACCATATCGATCACATTTTAAATTGGGCAAATACGGGATAAATCGGGTGGAGACGTTTGCATAATCGCGCGGTTGCACGCGGTCGAAGATGTCCCTCCTCGATATCCCACCTCCGCCCAAGTCACCGCCGTTTACTGGCGGATTAAGGACAGAATGAGGCAAAAAGGGTTTCCCGATTAGGGAAAAAGGAATCAATCTCGTGTATCAATTGTCGTGCACGCCTCTCCGTTTCCCAGGGTGAAACAGGTGGCACTCGCTATTACCGCGCTGCGGCTTTTATTACATTTTGCCCGCTAGTAGACATAAATGGGACATGTCGATCGAATTACTTCTAACGCGCGCCATACCTGACGATGAGGAGGACTATATATCGACGATAGCTGTACGGCTAGGTCGGGGATGTCTCTTAAGAGAAAACGGTAGATGTATGTACAACCTAATTCGGTAAAGGTATAACACATAGTCGGCCAAGCAGGTATTTCTCAGCGATATACATATACACGGTGCATCAGAAGTCCCGTCGGGGTCCCACCCCATCTGCCGGATCCGCTTTGCTTCGCGAATTTCGAGTTGAACTTTCTTTAGTAAAATCTTAAAGAGCTTAACCCGATAACGTGAAGCCGAAAAAAGAAGGAACTAGAAGCAAAGGGAAAAATTTCAAACGAATTAAATAAATAAAATAAGAATAATAAAAAACTTCAGAGAATGTAAATCAGAAAAATACAAATGTCAGTTTACGAATTCAAATTTCTTTAAATAACAAATTAATTTGACGTTTCGATCCCTCGCTTTTGAATCATCCTCAATAATTAAAAAAAAAAAAAACGAAAATATGACCGAAATTATTATGTGGAGATTAAAGAGAATGTCGCAGTCAAATACGTTAAATTAGAGCAAATCATGTTAAGATATAATTGGTAAATTTCTTAAAGTGAGAGGTCGAAACGTCTAATTAATATAAATGTCTAATTATTATTTAACGAAGAATTTAAATTCGCACACGAATACCTAATGTTGATTCCGATTGGCATTTATACTTTTGTGATGGAAAAAACAAGAACGCTGTACGTCAAGAAGTACCTACATTTTGCGGTTGTAAAAATGGAACCGAAAGGAGAAAAGAGTTGATGACGACGGAAGCAAGTGGAATAAGGTTCGTCTAATCGTAAATCTTCGGACGAGTTCTCACTGAAAACGGATCAACGATCAGCTTCCCAAAGCTTTTGAGAATCCGCTACTGCTCGAGAAAACGCGCGAGTTTTTGTACACCCTTTATAGCATTCGCACCGAGATCTTCTTCTTTACGTCAAAGAGGAAGAATTTGAGATGCAGAATTTGAGATAGATCAAAGTCGTAACATCACTCGTTCCTTTAGGATACCACGGGGGACCAACGACTCTTCTGTTTCTATTTTCTAATGGATATACACCAGCGAGCAATTCGCCGCTCGATTGAAATTCGCGTAGTCTCGTTTTCTCGTTTGCCTGTCGATGCTTAAACTAGTGTCAACATAGATAGCTCGGAATGTCATAGACCCTGCGATCGGATCTCTTCCATAGAAAGAATAGTTTTTGTTGAAGTGTCCAAAAATTTAGCTGGATACAAATTTGTAAATAATTTCGTTGAATCGTCAAAATAATAATATAACAACAAATAATATTAGGTGTTGGAATTAATTCGTAGCGTTTTACAAGTGATGGGAAGTACTTTCATTAATGTATTTTTTAATGCTCATGTGAAATACATAACATTCTTTCATTAAAAACGCTACGAATTAATTCCAACACCTAATAATATAAATCCTAATGTCTAATAGTATCTAAATAATATCAAAGTTAACACACATTTAAGTTACTAGAAAACACAATTCTTTTGCAACATTAGTTTATTATGCTTGAATTTCCTATATAATTGCTTTAATGATCCAACAAAATTATCTTCAGAACTGTATCTAACTAAATTGTTAGATAGCAAGATCATTCTTTCCGTGTCCAAATACGAAATTATACGCGTGGCTTTCATGGCGTATAAAATGGGTATCATTTTTCGCGAAGCTCTTATCGCAGATTACATCGTGCGCAGGCGAAGGGAAAATTTGAAGTTAACGAAATATTCTGCTTTTCGATAAGGCGAAAATGCCATAGCGGACATTATCATTATCGTTGGAAACTGTCATGTTCAGCTGAAAGGTGGGACAGGCGACAGATTGTTATCGTGGATTGTAATAGGTTCGTTCTCTCTTCAGCTGCCACTTTTCGCACTTGTCCACACTTCTCTTCTCTCTTTCTCATTTTTTTCTCCCATCTCGTTTTTCTTCGCCAAGCGTGAACTACAACACGCCGTTTCACTTAGAGCTGTGGAGAGTCTAATAAAGTACAGCTGGAAAGAACGAACCTAATGCGAGGTGGAGTCGGGGGAATTCAAAGTTCTCGTGTGATGCGACCGGAACTGCAATTGCAGTTTGACATCGTACGAAATGTTACGTCCGCCCGATTCGATCTTACGATTCCCGACTTCATTAAATTTCAATTTAATTTATTTTCTCACACATATTTGACACATATTCTCACAATAATGACATATTTTATATAATAATAAGGAAATAATGAGGAAATTTAATTGCGAATGCTCTTCTTGAGAAATAATCGTCTCCTTTGACATATTAAGTATAACAATTCTATTTATCACATTCGATATCATGATAAAATTGAAAAGTATGGATATTATTAACAATAGTGATTGTATCTAAATAATTTTTTGAAAATGAGGAAAAAATTTTCGATAAATCGAGAGAAATGAAAGCAGACGATTAGTGTAATAAATAAACGTACAATTATCGTCTTTTTCTAACATCAAAGTACTTGGTATCTCAGGAATCGGAATATGATACTTCGTTGCTATCGAAGCATCAAAAGCGCCGATAAAATCAGAGGTTCGTTCGCGACTCGAGGCGGAGGTGACATAACAGCGACGACATGTACGGTCGAACGATAAGAGTGCTATAATAATCTTACGTAAAACCGGAAGTGTATCGTCGGTACCAATCACAAGTTGTGTATCGCAAGTCGCGAATTGCAAACGGAAGCGCGTCTCCGCCCACAAGAAGATAAATACTGCAGGCCTATTTTGTAACTCTTAACGTAAATTTCGTTATCATTATAACGCTGCTGCGCAATTCTTTTAGCAAAAAAGCTACTGGATTTAATAAAAAATCTACTGGATTTAATAGACAAATACTTTTCTTGAGAAACAATTATCTTCTTGGCTGTATTATGAATAACAATTGATTCTATTTATAATATATTCAATATCGCGATGAGATCGAAAACTGTTGATAAGTTACTATCATTATCTGTCACAATGTCTGTATTTAAATCGTATCTGCGTTTTTTGACGCTTAAACCATTCAAATCAACATTTAAAAATAAGGCTTTAATCTCGTTCCTCGTTTTACACTATTTACAAACATGATAAATGCAAATACAACAGAAATTGAAAATAAAATCGCTGGCTGGAAGTGCTTCATAATTCTCAAGAAAATATGAGTGCCATTCACGTAATTAGCAATGAAATGTAATATGTGTTGCAGCAATTAATTTCAAATATTCTCGGTTATAGAAAAAGCAAGATAGCTTTATTTACACGCGCTCCAAGATAGCATTCTCTCAAACGTTAAAACATTAATGCAACAAGAGATGCAAAAGAATGGATCTAACAGCGTGAGAATAATTATGAAATTAAAGTAAAGAAATTAAAGAAGAGAGAGAGAGAGAGAGAGAGATTGCTAATAAAATTATCTGTTTATTAGCTCAAATTATGTACATAAATGCCCCTCCCCACGTCGCGTGCACAAATCCGCGAACTAAAATACGTGTAACACGCACATGCGAATAGCCATAGAAAAATAGTGATCGAACGCACGTTATCTTAATGGAAAACGAGAAGCTCCTTCGTCTATTATCAGTTTTGTTTTCGAATGCCCAGCATACTGAAAAACTCTCACGTACCGTGCCCGCCGTCCATAACGCGGAAAATCTCCGCGTGCATTTTTATAGATAAACAATCGCGGCTTCGTGCATCTGCGGTCCTGAATTTCGATATTCGTATCGTCGATTGTGTAATAGATTAGCGAGAAGACCTCTCTTAAGCTCTTCTTTCTCTCTCTCTTTTTTTTTCTTTCAATTTGAAATAAATTAAGCTAGGATTATACGAACGGATATCGTGACGGAAACTTAGTTGCGAGTTCATAGCAAAGTTGGAATTGATTAAAACAAGTTCAAGCAAGCGCAGGCGGTTGTAAAGCACGCGTCGTTCGCGATTTTATATTTGATTGTATGTAATCTATCGATTCTCTTTAAAACGCATACTAAAAGATTCATGAATGTAAAGATACGTTACTTATGCGCGAGGCGTTATACATGAATGAATGATTATTAGCGAAATCTTACTCTGGGTCAACGTTTCTTTCCTCGTTTCGAACGGCGAAATATCCGTTGTGGGAGATAGAAAAAATTACCGTACAGAAATAACCGCGTATCCCTTTAAGTTACTGCGAATCGACGGACGATTTCGCGATCGAAGTCCGTTCACGAAATCGGAACGAGTGGGATTTCGCAGAAAGGTCCACTTTACGCCGCGCGAATCTCGCGCGGCACACCTAAGGGACGTTGAAAGCACTGCTACGAAAAACACTCTCCGTCCCAGGAGAAATTCTCGAACGCGGCTCAGCACTGGTACAAAATCATCCCTCTCTGACTCACCCCCGTGACACGCTCCGAATTGAGTTCACCCGAGGACACGGGGGCGGCCGCCCGTAATCGCGTTATTTAGGATTCTTCACGAGGGCCGAGGCGAGTGGAGCGAGAGACGCGGCGCGACTAGCCAGGGTAGTCCCGAGAAAGTAAACCACCCCGAGGAAAAGTAGGGTGGCTCGTCCGGCGGCGTGCTCGTTACGCCGTACCCGCCCAACGCCAGAGAGAGGAGTAGAGGACCGTCGATCTTCTCGAGTTCTCCGCGAGAGATATTCCGGCGATGCCGGCCGATAATCGACGCGATAGCACGATGGGACCAACACACAGATGCGAATGGGTGAGATAGAAAAACGGTAGAACGTATAGACACGGGAAAAAGGAAAAGGAAAGAAAACTGAAAAAGAAAACTGCCACCTTCTACACCCCCGAACTATACTCGCCCGTGTCGAGTGCGTCACGCATCCTCTTCGGTATTCCTGGCGCGAGGCGGTGGAGGCTGCTGCGATGCGCGAACGAGGCGAGGCGAGGCGATGAGATGCGATGCGATGCGAGACGAGGCGAGGCGAGGCGAGGCGAGGCGAGACGAGGTGAGAGACAGAAGACTCGATCCTCCCTCCCGAGAACAAGCGAGCGAGCGACCACCCCTCGTCGACGCGGTCGTGGCGATCGTCAACGGAGATCCTTCTCTCCCGCGAGTCGCGCGCGTTGCGAGAGTCGGCGACAAGCTGCGCTTCTCCGCCGTGCGTCTCGGCCGGAGGGTGCGCACGGAATTGATGAGGGCGAGGGCGAGAGAGGGTGAAAAGGTAGGCGGTGGAGGGCGGGGGTGAGAGAAGGCGCTCTCGCACTCACATGTCTGTCGTGTGATGAAATCGGCGCGCGCGCGACGTACCCTCGTATCACCGACGACGGGGTACGACGGGGTGCGAGGACGAGCACCGGCCCGGGACCGTGGTCATCACGCCGACGACGACGACGAGGACGACGGTGCTTCCTGCTGTTACCTTCCTCTCCTTCCAATCGGTATACTCGGCTCTACTGCGATTGTCGCTTCCTAGCGCGCGTTACGAGACTCGTGCGATCGACGGCGACGTCGTCGTCGGTGCGACGATGTCGCAGTGCGCGTGGGGCCTCCGTTAGACTGTCGCCGACCGACTGACGGACGCGTGATCGGTTACATGCATGGTTTAATGCGGTCCCGACATCGCTCGGGGCGGGACGCAACGCGCGCGTACCCGCGACCAAAAGTGTGCTATTTGCTACGAACGAGATAGAGAAAGAGGAGAGTCGGATAGGGGTGGCGAGACGGATAGGCGAACGCGAGGATGTGGTCGAGTGAGAGAGATTTCGTTTGTGGGGTGAGATGAGAAGGGTGAAAGAGGAGGGAGAGAGAGAGAGAGAGAGAGAGGGCGCGCGTAAGAGGAGCGTTCAACACGGAGGGATGCTCCACGCGTAAGTCGCGAGCTAGCCGATGGTGCTGGCGCGGGATCGGAATAAAGACTGACTGTGATGGTAGTGGTGATGATAGTGGTGGTGATGCTTGTGGTAGAGAGAGCGCTTCTCCGACGAGGGAGGTAATTTAACCCCCGCTTTTCCCTCCCCCCCCCTCTCTCAATTTATTCGACTGACTTGGTCAAGGGGTGCGAGTGAGGAAGAAAAGATCGAGACGGGGAAGAGAGAAAGCGAAGAGAGAAGTGACTGGAAGAACGAGGAAAAGGTTGTTTGGAAGAGAAGCTGGAAAGAGGGAAAGAGCAAGATTAGAAATATAAGAGGGGGGGAGACTCGGAAAAAGAGGGACAACAAGTTGGTGTACGTGTATATATGCATCCCGATATGCGCTTGTGCAGTTACGAGCAACGGAGATAGGAAACGCATGAGAAATAGAGAGAGGGAAACGACAAACGGCGCTGTACTCCGATAACATTCGCGTTGGCACCGCGAGGCGCACTAAGGGCGTGGGCAATCCGCGAGGAAGCAAGCGAGCGGGCGAGCGAACGAGCGAGCGAGCGAGCGGGAACGGTGCGAACGACGGCGGACTACATTGATTTTGATTTTCGAAGGCGCGCGCATTTCGTACTCTCTGGATCTGCCCATTCATGCCGCTCCCGTCTCCCTAACTGTTGAGGACATTGGTCCTGTCCTCGTGCGAAAAGGGGAACATTTCGGTGTACCGGCGGATACAGCTTTAGGATTTTAAAGGCGTCTCAACTTGTTTACATAAACGCGAGCGCGACCGCGTTCAAAATTTGATTTATTAGTAGAATGTATAATGTGATGTTAGCATTCAAACAATGAAAAATGATCATCACTTTTTATTATGTATAAAAAAATGTCCGTTCTTTTCATGAGAAGACTGATTACTTTACCAACTTTTTTTTCAATTAAAGAGATATATGTAGAGTTTACAGCAATTGCAAAAATGTTTATTTGATAATTGACTTGAAGTTACATCGTTATGATTTAAAGGAATAAAGGCTTGATATATCGGTCATTCTCATACGGAAAGAACAGATTGAAATCTCATTGATCTTTATCTCATGATTTATTAGACAGACACATCTAATAGATAGAGACATACAAGTCACTTGCAATGTCGCGCGGCAATGTAGCACGCAGCGATATTAATTTATAGTTTTACACAAGGCAGTACCAAATATACGAAGAGAGAACAGAGTAAACCTGTATAGTATACGCTTCCTTTCCACCGCATCATAGACTTCATCTATGCTCCCGCAAAAGTCAAGCGCTCGCGCGACTGCGTGTAAATCCACGCAATCTGTACGATTGTTCTACTTAGCAATAAATAAATATCCATTAGAGTGAATTTAGATCACATGAAGTATCCGAAGCCGAAGGTTCGTTTTATAGCATCCCAGTAATACCTGTCCCAATTCTCCTTCGTAGAGAGCTCCTCGCTGAAAATCACGACGTTTCCGCATGACAATTTTACTTGTCAATAATACCGTTAAATTTTAACAGAAAGTCATTGTTCTCGAGTTTACCTCACTGGGACACCGCTCTGAGTTAAATTGACCTCAGTATGATCGTTCTTTTCACAGATATCGATCGTAACATCGCTGAAATGTCCGGACGGCCACTGTTTACAACGCCATTTTTGGATAATCTTCGTTGGAGTGATCTCTATAAATTCGCCATGAATATTGCCACCGAATAGCTCAAATTGACCATTTTTCTTCGGTTCTAGCTTTACCGGATTCTTCGTAAATGCTTGTACCATCTGTGAAAATTAAAAATTCTGTTATAAGTTGGCTAGTGGCTTAGTTTACATTAATAACGTCTATATTAAGACAATAATTCGGTAAAATTATTACCTCGATCGAAGAGAGGACGTTGTAAAATTCATCCGCTCTGCATTGAAATTTTACGTTTTGTTTAATCGTAGTGGTTGAGATTTTACAGTTTGCTGTTTTATTGTTCGTTGGAGTTACTGCAGCATTCATTTGCATCTTGAAAGGAAATACATTATTAATTATTTTACTAATTTATATTATAAATATATTATACATACCTTAATATTAAAACCAGATGTTATGTTAGAAATATTTTCCTTTTCTTTATCGTTATCTTTTTTAGGAAGTATCATTCCTTTCGTAAACTCTGCAAATAAAAAAAGATGGATTACAAATGTTACATATTTTTTTAAATATAATGAGCAATTTACATCACAAGTTAACAAATTAACTTACCTTCTTTTAGAGAAGATATATATTTCTTTAATTTTTCTCTTATTGCATCTTTACCCTTAGTATGTAAGAATTGTTTAACTTTCTCTCCTTCATCTGTACTATCTTTTAATGTAACTTCAATCTACAAATTACAAAACATGTGTCTATTTAAATTCTTGCAATTTAATAGTATACTAAATATCAAAGGAAAATGATTACTGATCGATAAACTAAAAAAATGAAACAAATAATAGTTTGAACCATTGCCTAATTTAATAATTATATAATTTAATTAAAAATACTTACATCTACTTCACTAATATCATTTTCTTCAGAAAGATTAGGAATATTAATTTTACCCTCAATGTCCTTACTGGAGTTTCCATCTAATATCCACTTAAGAACAATATTCCATTCATAAAAAAAAATAAGTTTCCCTTTTCTATTATTTGCTACCGCCTCACCTTCACACTTTTCCATTTCTGTTATTTTACATGATACTACAAATTAAAATAAGATTTATCAATAAAGTTTAAAAATATTATAATTTCAGGACATAGTATAGTGTTCCATTTTCATAAGATATGATAAAATGTTTTAGATGAAAACAGAACGGTTAAAAAAAAAATATATTTTAGTCACGTTACTTTTTTTTAGGTAGAAGCGCTAAAAATATATGAAGATCACCTTTACTTTTTTATATGAAATTATGTAATTATCTTACATATTATTCCACTAATTTTTCTGCATATAAAAGTATTAAAAATGTACACCAAAAAACAAGTTAACAAGATATTTTATACTGTATTCTGACACATATATTAATGTTAAATATCTTTATTAATATCTATTAATATCTATTGATTTTGTGATAATCGTGCCTTAATACTTTTGTGAATAAAATATTGAAATTAATCAATTGTTCATTTTAAAAATTATCCATTCTCTAGTTTTTTTATTCATTTATTCGATATCTCTATCTTAACACTTTTGTATGCAGAATTAAAGGAATCATATTAATTAAAAAAACCAGTAACATAACCAAAAACATATCCCTCGAAATCGTTCTATCTAAAATACTTTTTCATATCACATTTTTCAAGATATTTGCTTGTGACAATTAATATTAATATTAATATGTATAGAGATACTATACATATTTTTTCCAAATTTCCAATTTATAAGTGCATGTTACCAACCTCCCTCTCCCTCAATTTTGAAATTTATAAAAAGTTCTTTCAACTTTTCTTGTGACCATGCACAGGCATTCTTCTCCGTCCTACAGAACAATTTTAATATATTAAAAAGTAAAGAAAAAATGAGCACTTTGAGAAACAATCAAATGCTGCATATACTATTAGGATCGAATAATCGACTTAAAGATATCCCAACTAACATGATTATGTAGAGCAACATACCAATGCCAGTTATTAACATTAGTTGCATCAGGTCTCTCTTCCACAATCCAACGTGGATCGCCTTCGCCCCATTTTGCCATGCTTCCAAGTGATTGTGTCGGGGATTTAACAATAACGTTCCGAGCCAAGCGCACTGGAGCTGGAGCGCAAGGCAATTTCCAATTTGCAGAGCCGTTGGAGATAAATCGAGACCGCTGAGCTAACCTTCTAGAAAACTCAGTTTTCCAGAACAACTGGAACTCGCCTGCGTAACATAACCTATGTTTTAAACGGTAATGAGACGATCATCAGTCGATGGACGTCCGTTAATGAATGAGATCCATTGTGATTTTTTCAGCATACACGCATTACTTACTTACGAGTCGTCCTGCGAACTGCGGTTAGCAAGCGTTCCGAGTTTAATGTCGGGCCGCGTTTTTCGTGACGGCTCGCTCGTAAAATGCAAGTGTTCCGTTTGCGCTTACAAGGTGTTGCTTCGCGCGGCGGTTTATTGTGAGACGACGACAGAACCCGCTGTCAGAGTCAACAATACCGATTAATAATACTGATTCGCTCGCGAATCTTCAGTCTAGACTGCCATGAAACGAATCTGATTATCTGACGCTGACCGAATTGGCGTGCACACCACGGAGCATGCTCGAGCATTCTGGAAACTTCGACTGGGATTGATACCGAGGTGGCGCACTCAAGCGATTTTCGATCACGTGTTGCAAATGGCGGAATTTGTCCGCGGCAATATATCAATTTGCCGACCGTAATTATTGGAAATTACTGTTCGCGATTATTAGATAACTTATAATTAATAATGTACTAATTTATCAGCTAGATTCTGCATTCTCCTTTATATTATCATTATTTCAATGCCTAAGGACGATGTTCTGTTTTTAAGAACCAATTAGTTTCCTTTTTTTTTTTTTAAATTAAAACACAAACTTATTTTTGATCAAAGCGGATCTTAGATGTTTAAGTATTTTAGAGTGATTTTGTATTTAATTCTGCAAATCTCAAGTCGAAATCTTTTTCAGTCTTGAAATGTAATCATGAACACGAAGAGTCGAGAATAATATAATAATATATTATATAATAATTTAATAATTTTTGATGCTAATTCTTTCTTTTAAGTAATGATTATTTTTAACAATGAATATTTTCTTGGTAAATAATCTTATAAAATGTACTTATTACAAATTTTAGAAAAACATTGATACTTAAAACAAGACTGTGTTCTTTTGAGGAATATAAAATTGATCAAAGAAATGGCTTTATATAATAAGTAAATTAAATATGTTTTAATTTAATAATCTTAATTGAAATGTATAGAATTCAGAATGTTTTGAATAAATTTAATGCTTGATAGATTTGCGGATATATAAACTTTTGAATTATTTGAAACAGATAATTATTTGCGTATTCAATATGTATTATATTTTTTTGTGTGTAAATTGCTTGTATGAGTCTCCACAATTGAACATCCCGTATGTAATATTCTAACAACAAGAAAAACATAGAACGAATTTAAATCAAAATAATATTGTAGTTCTCTCCAAAAATAAATTAAATATACATACATATAAATTTATAAATGAATTATATTTGATTTATTTTTGGAGCCACAAAGCTATTTTATTTTATTTTATGTGGGACATTTTCAATCCCCAATCTCTGCGCATCTAAAGTTTCAATTCAGATTGGAATTTGGATTGGCTTTTTATATATAATATATAATGCTGTGAAATCTATTGAGATTTAGAATTGTTTGCATCGCGGCTGCTTGCAGCGAAACGTTTGCAGGATATCAGACATCAAAGAGAACAAGGGGAGAGAGGTTTTATTATATTTCTTCGTCAAATTATTTATTATACATTACAGAAAAGATCGTTGTCACAATCACGGCGAACGTTTCGCTTGTATTATTTTGATCTTCCTGAACAAAAAGTCATTCTTTTATATTATTCGAGTGTATACAACAGTATCTAATACTACTAATATTCGACATGTCCACGAATGGATCTCAATCATGTTTGTCATATATCTTTAGACCCGATTCCATCAATGTAGGATTAACTTTAATCTCGGTTTAACTTACTCTTTATTTACTCTAATTCTTAGAGTTACAAGAATTATCTATTCTAATACTTAGAATTATTCTTTATTTTAGAATTTATCTAAATCTTACAAGAATCATCTTGTTAGAATTAGAAAAAGATAAAGAGTGAATTGAATTGAGATTAAATAAGTTAAACTTACATTGGTAGAACCAGACTTAAGAGCAGAGGTCGGCTCTGAAGTTATTATTATCATATATTGAATCTCGTTAATAAAAAAGGATATTTGTTTTTTTCCTTAACACAAATATCTACATAATCTTTGATTTCGCCTCTTGATTCGCAAAGCCCAAGATATTCTTTGGTTCTTTATAAAAAACGTTTATAAAAAAACCGCCGATCCCTGTTCAAGAATATATAATATTTAATCGACCTTTTTAATGCGCTAAAAAAGATCGGTACTTAATTGCAAAAAAAGAGTCAGTACTCTAATATTTGTAGCCCTCTTGCGCCGGTCCTGGAGCGGGATAAGTGGCGGTTCCTTCGTATCGTATCATCGGCCGATACCCATTCTGATCAGCGATATAATCGACGATCTGGGTCCTACCATCCGGCAGCAGTACATGATAGGTTCCCGTGGCCTCCATGTCCTTCCTCATCTCACGATGCCCAAAGTCTAGACCTGCCACCGCGTCCTGGACCTCATACGAAAACTCATAGTTCGCTGGATCCTGACATAAGTTTCAATAAGAACATGTCTAATAATAGCGAGACCAGGTGATCGATTGTGTATTTTGAAACGAGATGAAAATTACAAAAAAGTGAGAAAGTGTTACCAACTGTTTTACCAATAAAATTATAAATATTTTAATAAATTTGCTCACTTTTGTCATTTTCACCTCATTTCAAGATACAAAATCAATCCCCAGAAAAGTGTCATAAGGAATAAGTTCCACTTGACATTTGCAATACTTACGGATATCCACAGAAAAAACGGTTTTTGCTAAAGTATTTAAAAATTGTGCTACAGATTTGAAAATAATTTTGTTAAACATCCAAAATAATTATATAGAACGCTCGAACTGATTGCTAGAATGTCAAAACTTTTTGCAGCATTACTCTTGTTTAAGTTTCTTACATAATTATTTTGATTGTTCAACTTAAAGTTTTTAGATCTGTATCTACCTAAATTTTTAGATACCTTACACGGAAAAAAATGTTTGATTGAATTAACTAGAATTCTGATGGAAAATGAACGATCCAGAATTCTGATTAAGTCTACTGAATGTTGATTATTTCAACTAGAATTTTAGATTTAACCAGAAATCTTGTAGATTTAATTAAAATTCTAGATTGTTCATTTTCCATCAGAATTCTAGTTAATTCAACTAAACATTTTTTTCTGTGTAACAAAATCATTATTTGCTTTTGTTTAACATTTGATAAATCACAAGACTGTGTTCAACAGAGAAAGCAGCTTTGCAATTGTCATGAAATTCTTCAGTATGATTGATTTTGCCCTTAAATTCTCATTGGATCTAAATGTATAAACCAATTATATTAAAGAATTTTACAACAGTAGTAAAATTGCTTTCTCTATTTAATTTAGCCAATCAATGGCTGCTTAATAGTTGAAAGAGTGCTCGCTGTTAGTGTTCTAAATCATCCTTATATATTATCTAATCAGATTTTTAGATCTCTAGAAGAATACAATAACACCGAGCGCTCCGTGATTCTTTAATACAGTTGGTTCCTACACTTATTGTTAGATCCAGCGAAGAACTAAGACAAGTAAGCAATCATATTAAAGAATCACTGATACGATCGTTTAATTTTCTCTGCTTAACGCAATCGATGATATTCGCAAGTATTGCGAATGTCAAAGAGAACATAGCCAAGAATCACATATTGCACATTTCGAAAATAAAGTGTATCTCGATGATTAGCGGATTTCTAACGATTAAGGCTCAGTTTCACAACTTATGATTAACTCTTAACCGAGGTTAAGCTTGACTTATTCCTTATCTCTTTCTAATACTAAAATTGGAAAGATGAGAAATAAGTTGAACCTCATTAACCATGAGTTATGAAACTGAGCCTAAATTATCATCTAGTCTGAAGGACCTCGCACCAATCTTATGGAAAATGTCTTTCTGCGGATTTGGCTAATTTTTGGATATGTTGTAGTTTTCTTCTGAACAAACGTCTCAATGGGCACAACTTGATTCTATGAGCCGTTTCCACGTTACAAACCTTGAAAGGTCCAGTAATCATGTAAAATCTGAACCTTTCAAGACTTGTAGCGCGGAAACGGTTCATAGGATCAAGTTGTGCCCATTGAGACATTTGTTCAGAATGATGAAAACTACAACATATCCAAAAATTAGCCAAATCCGCAGAAAGACATTTTCCATAAATTGGATATGGGGTCCTTTCTGTTCTATTTCTTTTTTTTTCTTGAAGTTATTTATTACATATAATAAATACATACTTACACCGGCCCAATCGTCCGGATGACCGGTCCCGCCTCCTCCAGTACGAGGGCCAGGTGGAAGATAAGCCGGACCTTGCGGTTCGTTCCGAACTCCTACTAGAAACATCGCTAATAATGCTGCCTGTGCGAAAAAAGAAACACGGAAACTTGTACACGTATTGATGAAAAAGAAAGATTCTGACGTAATGAATTAATGAGAAAACGATTTCGCACCATTCGATGTAATGATATTGATTCGATGCAAAATGATAAATAAATTAATTAAATGTGATTAATATATTATGATAAAGAGACGCTTTTTTACTATAAGAAAAAGAGTTGATTAACTCTTTATCTCGTTTGCCGATTTACACAAAATCTTCTGCAGAATTTTAATGAAAATTCTACAAAATGCTTCCGCGAAGTATTTGTACCAACCTTACGGATCATTAGAAATTCGATAAAATTGTACGATCGTTCGCGAAACTGAGATGGTTCATCTCGACAACCATGGTTTTATAGCGTCCAATTCAGCCCCGACGGAACGATGATTGGAGTACGCAATATTCGTTATTCGGGGAGTTTTGGTGCGATCGCATAACTGTAATTATGGCTAATAATAAAACCGCAGGTTTTTTGCGATGAGTCTAATCATTCGTTCGGTGTAATCGCGATGATTCCTGATTCTGTGCAATTGTCGAAATACGAAGCCGTGGTCTCTTCCTCTTAGTTATATTTTCAAGTAATTTGTAACGATTAAACGTGTCTCGCGTTCTTAAAATTGGATTAAAAGATTTAATTACTTTACACACTGCCATTCTAGACTACTATTATGACACAAAATTCACTAAATAGACAAATCCTAAATTTATTTTTGTCAATATTATTATCAATAGACTGATAAAGCGTTCAGATAGTTTCTTAATTCTATGTGAAAAACGCGTTTGGCAATATCTCAAGAATTTGTTAGCGGGTTTGTTCGATGGTGGTTGCCATATAATTTGCATGAAAGCCTTAGTCAAGAGACAGAGATAACAATAAGTTAGATTAATAGTTCTCCTTTCGATTGCATCACTGTTTTTTCCGTAGGCAGATACGTCGCAAGATTTAAACGACGTGTTGCAAGATATCGTAATAGATATCACGAATCAAATTGCAACAATAAACGATGCGACTTTAAAGTAGCATTTTACTTCACATTAATTCACTTAAGGATGTATCACATTGTACAGTCTCTGCAAAGAAAATTAATTTGGAAATGTATTTAATACTTACACTTTAAATAAACTACATACATATGAAGATTGTGTGAATAAGATTACATTTCTATTTAATAACACTTTTGTCATTTATTTATTTTATTTGTAATTATTTTTAAAAATTAAAATTTAAAAAATGATAATAAAAATCTAATATTTTTGGGTAAGTTCTTTAAATATTCAAAATTACTTATACAAAGTTTCATTGCGATTCACTGATCAGTTACAAGGATATAGAACAAATAAATATTTTATTAATCTACTGGACAATGTATTGCAATGTAGCTGTACATGAATAATCTTGAATACATTATGTACTTACATTAAAAATTTGAGATTTTTGTTATTTATTTTATAATATATTTCCATATATTTTTATTAGAGCACAGATTAAACAAATACTACTATTCATTAAAATAACTTATGATCCAGATAATAAACCATCACCAAATTTGACGTATTATTTTTAAATGTGATTTAGAATAATTTATAATTTTTGCATAATTTTATTATCATTTTGAAAATATGTGTAAAACATCATTAAAGAGGAACGATTCGCATTAGATAAATCTTTTAATTAGTGCATCATAGATACTCGTTACTAAAAAATTTCTATGAAATTATGAGTGAGTGAATGAGTGAGCGAGAGAGAAAGAGAGAGGAAAACTGGCTACATTTAACAGAAAAAGCAACTTCCCAGAAAACACAAAGTTCAAAATGATGTGATATAAAACATCTTAAAGATGTCTTAAAATAGACTTAAAGATATTTTTGTGAGAATAGTCCAGAAGACGACTTATGTGCATTTTTATCAATGTAAATTAACTTTGATCTCGATTTAATTTATTCTTTATCTTTTTTTTTATGCTTAGAACTGAAAAAAGATAAAAAGTAAGTTAAATCGAGAGTTAAACTAGAATTACTAGAAACGAGCATTAAAGATATTTTTATGAGAACAGTTTAAAGCTTAATCTAAAATGTACTTTTTGCTTCCTATTTCTTTATAGTTTTTACTTCTTGCCTTTTTTTCTCTTTACGACCGTTTTATCGACAATCGTGTTCCTTATCTCTTTCGAAGTGAACTTTTATCTCGGGCGATAGAAAACGAATAAATTGTGCTGTGTACAAGATAAGAAGTAAAAAGGCAAGAGGTAAAAAGTAGTAAGAAGCAAAACATAGAAAGCAAAGAGTACGGTGTAAATTAGGCTTTAAAAACATATTATAAACGACTTTTACAATTAAAAACGTTTTAAATTTTATGTTGTCTGAGTTTACAACTGTTATAAGATTCTTTAATATGATTATTTAATGCTAGTATTCATCAATGTACACAGATTAACTTTAATTTTGGTTCAACTCTTCATCTTTTTCTAATTTTTAGAATCTTAGGTCCTTTTTCCGGCAATTAGCTTTTTTCATGCAATATTTATGTAATATATATCGTAATAGAGAAGTATTATAATATGTAACTTCTTAAAGCTATTATATAAATTCATTTGATATTTTGTACTCATTTGTACAATAAAAAAGTGTTCGGTAAAAAATTTTTCATGCATGAATATGTATAAACATACATAATGAATATTTATGCATGCTTATGTATGTTTATACATATTTATTCACAAATTACATATTCACAAATGAAAAATTTTTTACCGGGTAACAAGTTATTTTAATTTTTATTAATATCAAAATTTTATAATTAGGTCTTTATTCCCTGCCCATCCCCTCAATTATATATATTAAAGAACCTTATAACAATTATAGAGCTGCTTTTTCTGCTGAATGCAATCGAAATATTTTAATGTTGTAAAATATAGTGGATATTTTATAACGCACGTGTGGTTTTCACTGGATGGACGAACAGAATAAGCGGTAAATTCCGCGCTATGGCAAGGAGTTTTTTTCCGACGTTACGTTGCTAGGCAACGTTGCTAGGCACGAAAACAATTCCGAGAATTCACTGGGTGCGCCTGAGGCGGACAAATTTCGTGGAACCGAGTTTTTCCGGATCAGGCGAGTTTTTAATATATTTTTGATAGTTTTAATTCATTTAATTTTCCGATTGACGATTTATTATCGTACGCTGATTTAACAAATACGTTGCAGTAACTTTTTACTTTCTTTTCACATAAATATAGAATTTCACAAATTGCATAATGAACTCATCGCAAAGCCAATCTATGCAAGCTAAGCAAATTACGCGATTTGCGATTGCCGTTTGTATGAAATTTGTGAAGCACGAATAGATAGAGTCGAGTTTGCATTGTCATTTAGTATTCGTGCCGGTTCGCCAGTGATTTTTCGACAACATCAAAGCGAATCGTTGCAAATGAATAAATTGTATTGGTTTGTATGTACGGAAAGAGTTACATTAAACAAGCAATGAAAGAATCGCGAATAGTAGTATAGCATATTTTTGTTTAATTGTTTAATATAATTAAGATCGAATGAGTTGTTATATGTTATATTCACTTTTATTATAAAGAGATTTATGGACAATATTCAATCATAGTCATTTCTATATGTGAATAGAGACATTCTTATTTATATGCATCACATAAATCATCTTATGTATGCATTTATATATTTACAAATTTATATCTACATAAAATTTACTTATAAATTCCTTTACATTCCTTAAAAGACTCGTTACTATATTAGAGATTGAAATTGAGGGAGAGAAAAATATTTAATTTAACAATTCAAAAGAAAAAATCAATAATTTAATGAACTTTGCTTTTGATTAATCAAATTTATTCTCAATCTTCTAATACGAATATTAGAAAATATAACAGAATACATAAATTTCACGTAGATATGAATTTGTTACTTATAAATGTATATATATATATATATATATATACAGTGCATAAATACAAAGTAATTAAGAACAGCTAAAAAATTATTAGCAAACGGTTAATACGAGACTGTCACGGCAAATGTTTTTGAAACCAATAAAACATTTCAACGCGTCATAGTATCCCGAAACGTTAGCAATATTGTATTGTTTTAAACACAAAGGCCTATGCCTCAACACGCGTGACCTTGTTAACTGCGAAGTCAGTCGCGCGTCGGTAATCGGCCATTAAACACATATTTCATAATCCTTCCTTGAGGAATGAAGATTCCTTGTTCTTCATTTTACATTTCATAAACTTTTCTTGAGCAAATAAGAAGCCTTATTAGCTTCCTTTTCTCAAAGGAAGTTACGAGTTTCCTTAAGGAGGAGATGCAGCTTTCATAACTAAGCAAATCTGTCGCATCAATAATTATTTTCGACAGCTTTTTTTGGAAATAAACTGTGCCAAAAGCATTTTCTCTTTCTTCCACCCTTAAAATAAGGAAGAACTATGAATACTGATGTTAATCTACGCCACAGTCGTGTGCGGACGAATTATATGTTTCGCACGGCATCGCACATTTCGTCGTAATTCTATCAAATCGAATCCTGTCGGGGATAATATCGGTAAGGGATTCATCGCGAGTGACAGTGCGAACGACGAATCTCGGAAAATAAGTCAAATATATGCGTGATTATATTCAGTGTATTCGCTAGCATCGCGCCAGTATCTTTTTTAAACTCATTGGACGCGTTCGAGCTGAACAAGTTGCTAGCCTGCTTGTCGCGAGCAAATGAATGTAATTGGTTGTTACTTATAGATCCAACCAATCACATTTAATCGTTCGGTGAGCAGGCTAGTTCACCTTGTTCGGCTTGAACATGCCCATTGATAGCAATACGTGCGCTTTTATTTTCGTGGAAATCTTACTCGAAGACGGACGCTTCACTTTTCAGCACGTTTTTCTCAGTGATTCTGTCGAATTTAATTCTGTCGCCATCGGAAGCAATAATTTGCGAATGAAAATGATTGCATGAACAACGAAATTTCGTGATTAACGTAAGTCATGAAGTGAGTTGCGCACCGCCGGCCGACGGAACATGGCGCTTAGTTCAGTCTATTCGAGTCGACCGTTGGTCGCAGATGGACGCTTCACACAGCGTCGTGTGTTTCCTCGACAATTCAGTTGAATTGGTGCTACTTGAAGTGATAAAATGGGAACAAAGTGATCGTATGAACAAGGAATTTTACGATATCGCGAAGTGAGACAAACCGGTCGCGTCGACAACCGATGGAGCTCAGTTCAGTCTATACCGTTGCGTTGTGCGCGACGTTTGGACGGACGTTTTACGCAGTAAATTATATTTATCGCCCTTTTCCTCGGTAAATTCTGTCGAATTTACTGCTACCGGAAGCAATAATTTGAACGAAAGTGAGCAATGAATTTCGCGATTAAGTTGCAAAATGTACTCGCGCGAACGTACGGATTTTTTCAAGGTCGTCCCGCGCCGTGTTACGTTTTCAAATTTTGTCGTTAATACGTATGCGTCGTAATTTTCATGAAAATTTCATGCGTAGATGGACGTTTCTTTTCTCGCGCATTTCGTTCTTAATTTCATCGAATTGGGCGACGCCAAGAGTGACGATTGAAATGGGATGATTGAGTGTATATTTGTGACAAGTGTATAATTATTGCAGACAATGAGGGTTCCTGGAAGTGCCGGACAACAGGAGCTACAACATCCTAGGCGGTATCAGCGTGTCAGCATCGCGAGGTAGATGAGACATCGAACGGTGAGTACTAAATTGAATTTATTCCTCTATTCACGTAACAATTAATTCTCTTCCACCGATTGATGCGTTGATTTTTCTCGCCGATGCGTCCACTTGATTTTTGAACGTTAAATCCATTAAGGATGATAGGATTGTTTGGTATTATTGAGATAAGATAATATTATTTAATTATTCTCTTTCAAATTTAGTGCAATTTGTAACAAAATATATTATTAAAATATTATCACGGAGTATTGAAACGTGAAAATCACATGCATTCTTTAGCTACCGTTAAGTTCACAAAAATTTTCTTTGACGAAGGATTTGCGATACATAGGCCTGATTAACAAGATGCTTTACTCTCTTTCAAATTCAATATTTATGCAATTTGCATTAAAATGCTATCACGGAATATCGAAACGTGAAAATCACGTGTCTTTGGTCGCCGTCATTTGGAAAAATATTTTTCGAACAAATTTATTGCGTTATGCAAGGCCTGATTTACAAAATTTTATTAGCATTAACATGCTAGTCTTCCAGTGAATTATAGAAGACTAGGGATTAAAAAGTATCTTAAATTATATTTTTTAACTGCCATTTTTCTAAAAAAAATTTTCTAACAAATTTTTGAATTACAATTATAATTATAATTATATTTAAATTATTTATAATGATAGATATTAAAAAATAATTTTAATTATATTTTATATTTGTTTTCTAATTTGCTACAAGATGGTAGTTGCTAGTAAAAAACATCATATAAATCAAGTTTATATATCGCATAATAAATTTTTCCGATGAGCCCGACAGTAATCAAACGCAACCTGATCGATTGAGGTAATTCCTGGAACTACGAGAAAGTGCGAATTTCGTGGAACTGAATCCCGACCATATTTTACTTCTTCTGCATATCTATGTTATGCAAAATAAAATTATTTTAATTTTTTGCAATGATTTTCTCGTAATAAATAATTTTCCGTAATACAAAATATATTTATGATTTTTGATAGCAACGAAATAGTGTGTACTTTTTCAAATTAAAAAATATATTTATAAAATAGTATTAAATATTAATTAAATATATTTAAACAGCATCTATCTTTTTTCTTTCTCAGAATAAAAATGAATTTATCTTGAATAAGATTTATAATATTTCTTTATTATCTTTAGCCGATTCTATTACGCATTTATTCCAAAAGAAATATAATTTTTCTCTTTTTTTCTATTTAACTTTCAAGCGAGTATTGCAAATTTACAACGTTCACTTTAAAAATTAAATTTGAAATATATTCAGAAAATAAATTTAAAATCGCGCAAATTAGTTATATTTAGTTAAGAACTTTAGATGGAAATGAATATACGTAGCATTGAATTAAAATAAAGTATAACTTCTACTTCCAGAGAGAAAAACTATATATCAACATATATCAACAAATATCATAGTTTGATATTGATAGATTCTTCTTTTATAAATCGTTTTTTAGTTAAAGCAGTAAAACAAGTTATTTTTTTAATAGCAAGGCAATGATCTCTCTCTCTCTCTCTCTCTCTCTCTCTCTCTCTCTCTCTCTCTCTCTTTCTCTCTTTCTCTCTAGAAAATTAATTTAATTTCTTTAAATAATCGAAGGAAAAATGAAATAGGATAAAACAAAGTTTGAAATAATTGTTAAGATTCAAATTGACCGTATCATTTATTACGGCATATTTATTCTTACAAAACGTCTACAAATTCTTCTCACAAGAAAAGAACTTAAAGCACACTTAAAGGATTTATAAAACTAAAAAGTTTAGTTAAAGTAGTGACTGTGTAAACGTGAATCTTTGGTTTCTTCGACAATTAAATTTATCTTGCATATCTCACTCTTCTTATATAATTCTATATAATTATGAATTATTGTGCGTATATTTAGAACGTTAATTCTAATTATGTAATAATTTTTATTCGCAACTTCGGGACTATGGATCTCTGAACTAACATTAAACAGCAAACTGAACGGGAGAATTTTCTCCACCGATTTCAGTATTTGTGCGATCAATTGTACGTCCGGTTTATAACGAATGCTCGATGTATATATGACTGTGTTCCCTTTGGCGCTCACAACACTTTCATTCTTTGTTGTTTATTAAATATTAAATAAGGACAATTGATGCTCACAAGTGCTGTAAACGAAGTGCTTCAAAGCGAACACAGCCATAGAGTATTCCCAGGTTAAACCGCCAAAATATGAAAATTTAAGACCTCAAAGCAAACAAAATTTTTCTGTGGAAAGTTTACTCGTAAACGCTTCGTTTAACAGACAGTGACTTCTTACACAGTTGGAAAATTTGTATTAAAAATTTTCGTGTCCCAAATTATTTTTAACGTTTGTTACTTTGAAACACATTTATTTTGTTAAACATGTCATAAAGTAATGAACATTAAAAAATTAATATAAAAAATATAATGATATAATTTCTAAGCAAATTGTGGAAGTATATTTTGGCACTAAATTATTTATAATATGTTAAATTAATACATATTTTATTCATTTATCTTAGAATTTGTTTTAATATATATTATTTTTATGTTATTCATTCACTCATAAATTGTGTCATTTTGACATTAAGACAATATTCAAATAACATAATTACATTGCGTTAAATTAACATTTGAATATGTTAAAAATTCAACAAAAATTTTTAATAAGCTTGAATAGATTGTTATTTCTAACACAAATAAGTCACAGAATATAGGAGTGATGTCGAAATATCTAGATTTATTCCCGTTATTGCTTGACAATAATCAAATATAAAGTCAATATCTCTTAAACAAAATTAAAATAAGAAAGTTATATCTTTTTACAAGCAAATTCGCAGAATAAAATTTTGTTTATTTTGAGGTCCTAAATTCATACTTTCAGTTTAATGGTTCAACTCCCTGTATATCTCTCGATATTTTTTTATACGATGATGCGTGCTATTTGTATAAATTAGCTATGCTTGTTAAGTATAAAACACATTCCGATCTCACGTATCACTGACATTAGCGGAGTATAGTTGAAAGATCTGTACAAACTCGATTTGATTAAATATTCGGCGAATAAGTATTGGTGAATCTTTTGCGATTTTATATATTTTATCTATTCTTCCAAAACGGTAATAAAAGATAGCGCATAATCGAGAAGAAATTAATAACCTTAATTATCTAATTTTATTATAGAGACAAATTTAATTTAATTTAAATTTTAATTAATCAAATATGCATTTAATTTTCTTATTATAAAATAGAAGCAAATATAATTTAATTATATTTTATATAATATGTAAGAATTTGTGCTAATAATACAATCTCGAAAATTTTACGTAATGCACCAAGAGAAATTTGTTAAGAGTCAGACGAATATGTACAGATCTCTCGGGAAGGAAAATCCTATATCCCGGATGTATGTCTATTCCGAGGATGATCTACACTTCAAACGTCTATAATACTGTTACGTTTCTTCTCCACGTCTGCGGAATCGAGATCATTACCGAGGCTGCCCACGCGACCTCGCAATCCAACACCTCCTCCTCCGACTTGACCGGTCGCTTTGAGTTTCTCTTGCATTTGTGCCAAGATATCTTGCATTCTTCGTATCTAAAAAGTGAAATGCATAGCGAGCGGCATGAGAAAATATTTCAGGAAAATTCAATTGAATAAGATTAACTTTTCCAGAGACGTATAATAATATTAAAATACGTTAATAAAATACGTCTGTTTTAATACTAAATATTGAAATATTTACGTTACTTGGAATAGTACAACACCGAGAGGAATTTGTACTCGTAAGTATATAATTTAGGGGATGGGCAGAATAAAGACACAATTCTAGGCCCTTTTTCCGGCAATTAGTCTTTTCATGTAATATTTGATCGTATATTGATCATAATAGAGAAGTATTGTAACATATAATTTCTTAAAGACATTACATAAATTTATTTGATATTGTATTCATTTGTGTATAATAAAAAAGTAGCAAGTTATTTTAATTTTTGCTAATATCAAGGCCTTGTAATTAGGCCTTTATTCCATTCATCCCCTCAATTACGTCTTATTACAATTATGATTATCGCGACAATATTAATAATAATTATATGTATACTTTTATTAACAAATATATGTGATAATGAAAAGATCTATAATTATAGTTATCATTGCTACAAAAACGGTTGCAATTACTATAATTTAACTATAATTATTATCATTTCAGTTATTTATTGATACATATTTATTGATAAAACTATGCAGTTATTATTACTAACATAATAGTAGTAATGATCATAATTATAGTAAAATGTAATTATATTTATAAATATTAAAAATTTTTTTCTCAGTGCAAAATACTTTTTGATTTCTAATTTCTTAAATTCGTCTCTGGAAAAATTTAACACGGCCGTTAAATTGCATGCTTACCTCTTCATCTTTCTGCAAGAGAAGTCTGTCCGTGTCGGATATACTATTCTCAAAGTGCGGCCCGGAATCTCTTTTCAGTTTGCTATAAAAAAGAGAAACGGAAAACATATTTTTATCCTTGATTATTTGGGATTACAAATAACTTATCAAATGCAAACGAAGCTAAGTTATAAATAATATTATTAAAGCAAAGAATACCGTGCAATTTTACGAAAGAATCAATCTAACAATTTTTCAATTTTTACTGGACGGTATAAAACTAATCTGAATTCATCATCATATCATCTCTGAACTATCTCCATCATCTCCATTGAATTGTCATACCATCACAAACTATTAGGTGTTGGAATTAATTCGTAGCGTTTTACAAGTGATGGGAAGTACTTTCATTAATGTATTTTTTAATGCTCATGTGAAATAAATAACATTCTTTCATTAAAAACGCTACGAATTAATTCCAACACCTAATAGTTTGAAACTATTACTGATAGATGCTTTTAATAATCATGCAAAACGCACAGGAACACTCGAAAGAGTATCAAGTTCAATATTCAAGGTACCAATATTAATATAACAATCCATTATCATTTTACATCTCAAGGAAAGTTTTTGAAACGTAGATAAAAATATTATTTCGAACGCAGCGCTTTCGAGGCGTCCTGTACGCATTGCGAACGCGGAATAAGCGTCCGTTTGTATATACCTACTGAAATGCAATATTTATTTACATGCGTAAATACCTCCGTTCCCGGATCGCTTGCTGCGAAATTTGGGAAATACATTGGGCCCGAAAATTCTCGTAATGAACGTCCTGCGTGACGTCCTTTAGATCCTGCATGTGCGTCGATATTAGCATCGTCCTTAGTTTGACGAAGTCACTGTGCTTCGGGTTCTCGACTATGATCAATGGAATCGAAATGTTAAAGATCGAGCACTGGCACGCGAAAGCCAGAGATACTTTAACGCATTCAATCCCTACTGCTTTCGAAAACGCTAATTGATTTTACTCGCAGAAGGTTTACGCTCCAAAAGCTCTTTTATCAATTAAATTCCTAATTGCTTTTGATACGGCTCCTGCTTAACAATCTAATTGAAAAGCCGGTATTCTTGTAATTGTAAAGGCATCGAGTACATTAAATCCTTGTTCCGAATGAATGATTTCTTTAATGTTACACCAAAGTGCACTCTCAATTTTTTCATGGTAATTCGTTAGTGAAGATTTATCTAATAACAATAATTGAAATTAAATTCTTTGGTTATGTAGAGCGAGCAAAGTTGTTGCTCACATGAAATAACAATCATGTAAATTTTTTCAAAATATTTACGTTAATTTAATTTAATTTTATTTTTCAACGTTCATACTTACCTCAAACGGTAATGGGTGAAATCAGTACAATTGGAAAATATTAATTTTATGTAGAATATAAAAGTTCACCTTCCACTACTCCCCACGGATATTGCCGGCCTCGAACTTTCTTTCCGGCAACCTCCAACACCGTCGAGCTTCCGACGACCGCGAACGGTATACACGCCTTCAGTTCCTTATCCTGTTGCTTGAATTCTTCATCTTCGTCGCTGTCGCAATCCGGAAATTGGTATATCTGCGAAAACACGAAAAAAATGTTATTTATCGTATCATAATTATGAGCAAATATTGCAATGTATGAACTTGCGAAATTCGTGTTATTTTATATTAAAAATAAAAAATCTAAGTATTTGTGAAGTTAGTACGACATTCTGTCTAATATAGAAAAATTGCATTTTCAGCCTAGCACTTTTCATAGTTTTACAGTTCTATGTAAAAATAAAAAAATTTCACATTTTTTATATAAAAAATTAAAATTGAAAAATGTATTAATTTCGCAAATCTATACGACACCTCCCTTTCTAAAGTACAAGAAAACAATAAATTTTATCACTTTACCAAGTACTTTTGCAAGTTACGCAAGCAGTATTATTCGAGTTCCATCAATGAATGCAATTTGAAAATAAAATTCCAATAATTACTAAGTTTTTTAGACTTTAAATATTAATTTAAACATAGTTTGAAGATAAAGTGCTGATTATTTTGCAATTCTAATCCTCGTTCAGAGAGTCCTAAGAGAGTACTATGTTCAAATTATTTTTAAACAAAGTTCCGGCGGCTACATATTTTGAAATAACTTTTTAATATCTGAAACCAACACGACATTTGGAGAAACTTTTTTGGAGTAATGCAGAATTTTTTTATTTTTATACAGAACTATGAAAAATACTATTGGAATTATAATTATTTTTTTTATATTAATAAAATGTGCTAATTTCACAACCAAAAAATTCTCAACCAAAGCTTTTCGCATGCTACCTGAATCTCATGTTCTTCAATGTCTGCCAAAATGCGCTCCTTCAGCTTTTTGACTTCGTGAGTAGTTAAAGTATCCGCTTTCGCTATTACAGGAACGACATTAACTTTCCGATGTAAACGCCTTAATACCTCGAGATCAATCTGCCTGAGGCTATAAAGAAAGATATTAAAATTGTAATTGATAAAACTGTAATTGAGTCTGATATCATAATTTCGTTCGATATTATCCTTCGCGAGATGAAAATTATTTTTAATCCTGTAAATTAGAATATATATGAAGTTGGATTATCACGTACCCATGGCCGTATGGCGGTATAAAGTAGAGACAACAGTGTACCCTGTTATCTTGAATATTTTTCCTATTTAATCCGCTTTCATCCGTAAAATATTGGCGAAACTGCTCGTCGATGTAAGCCGAGCATGCTTTCCACGTATCCTCGCAATTTACCGCATCGCCGAATCCTTGAAAGGTACCGTTATATTATAGAACGATATTTGTACAACACTTATAGAATTATTTCATAAAATCGTGAGGAAACAATATTAAGGCTGGGTTGTTTTACCTTTCGATAAACTTCAGCTCATTCTCTTACTCTCTTACTCTCTTATTCTCTTCCTCTTTGTTTATTTACTAAATAAATTATTACATAGTTTATCCAAAGATAGAACAATCAATTTGAAATGAAAATAGACCGAGAAATGTACACAAGTTAATGAAGAAGGCCATATTGAGTCAAAGCGAGTCTTACAAGGGAACGTGTTCTATATTGCAAAAATGATATAAAAAAAAACTAATGTTATCAATCAGAAGATCACATAATATTCTAGATGGTCACATCTTAGGATTCTGTATTTGACTTGGGTCGCATATGTTTGGCTATTTTAACACAAAATTTTAACACAAAATATCTCGAGAATAATGCATTTTTTAATAATAAATGTTTAAAATAAAAGTTGTAGAATTTGAAGAGAATTATCGAATGAGCTGTTCAGATTTTGGGTCTAGAAACTTGTGGATCTAATTTCCAATAATTTGATTGATTAATTATCTTTTTTCTTTTATTTAGTACTATTGTATTTATATAGTTATATTTATTTATCGTAAATAAATATTAATCTAGTGTTATTCAAACATTTTAAATAGATATTTACAAGGATATTTATTAAATTTGGTTAAAACATTTTTTTCCTCAGTGCAGCAATTTCACGAAATTGCTATTCACAAAAATATTTCTCTATTTATAAAAATTAATTCAACGTATCTACTGGTACGTATAAAATATATAAATTTGTAAATATATAAATGTGATGCTAGAGTATATAAGCCATAGCCAGATTACAGTTGCTAAAAGATAATATTTCAAATAACATCAAATAAAAACATACGTTTCAACCAGAACATTCGGTTATTATCAATGTTGTTACCATAAATATAAGACATTACATCCTAAACGGTTATATACGCAAGTTATACTAAACAACTATAATTATATATAATTACATATAATAGTCGTTTAGTATGAGAGAGACTTACGTATATAATCATTTAAGATATAATTTTATATTTATGATAAAAAAAAAACAACATTGATAATGACCGAATGTTCTGGTCGGAACGTATGTTTTTATTTTATTTGATATTATTTGAAATATTATGTTTTAGCAACTGTAATCTGGCTATTGCTCACATATCCTAGTATCACATTTATATTGTTTAATAACAAGTGAGCTTTATATATTTAGTTTTATATAAATTTATTTAACATAAAAAAATTAATAATTCATCAATATTTCTCACCTGGCGTATCTACGATCGTTAAGCGAAGCCGGACGCCACGCTCCTCTATATCCATTGTCTTTTTCTCAATGGAGGTGGTCTTAGCCACCCGCTCTGAAAGTGAACGATGAATATTTATCGACTCCTCGTCGAGATCGAGACGAGCGGTTTACCCACTATGTAAGTTGATCAAATATTTTTCGCGTGTCAATAACTCGCGGATGCGGAAGATTTCAGAGCAGCGACCATTTCCGGTAATGCTACAGCTCCTCTCTCCATCACGATCAAACGGTGTCATTATTATTCCGATTCCGATCGCACGTCACGGAGAAAAATGTGAAGTGATGTGCGCTAAAATTCTAGTAAATTTTACAGAATTGGCAGATCCATATTATAGAGACAGGCGTTTACTTATGTAAAATTTATTTTACTTTTCTGATAAATGATGAACAATCGTTTTATAGCCATACTGTTAAGTACTTTTTACATTTCGTAAAGTAAATTTTATGCTACAATTTGTTTTACTATTAATTTACAAATTACCATACATCTCAATAGTAATAATTTACTTTATATTTTTTGCCTTAGCGGCAAATATTAAGTTAACCTGATAAAATTTACTTTACTGAAATATATAAATGTATAAAATTTTGAAAGTTGATTGTGTTTACAGTCTTAAGAATAGTATGATTTACTTTGTAGGGTAATAATCATTTGAATGGATTTACTATTGGATTGTAATATATTTTTATCTTACATCTCCGATATCTTTTTTAGACAAAAATTTGTCATAAATTCGACAAAAATAACTGGAATATTTTTATTAAACTTACAAGACTACACTAAAAAAATACTAAATTTTAATAAATATTTGTTTGAATATAGTTTTAAGTAAATATCTACTCAATATATATGTATTTAATACGAAAGTCGTTAATTTAATTTAACTGTGATTTTCTTCATTGAATTAAGATTTACTTATTCAGTAAAAAATATTTACTGTAATATTTATTTAATATTTATTTATACTATTCAAAGAAATATACAGGGTAAGTCTGATAAAAATTCACCACATTTTTCTCGACAACAATTAGAGATAGAGGCAAGACACCTATTATCAAAATTGTAGGATAAGTAGGAGGACATACTTTGATGAGTAACCTTAAATGTTTTTAGTTTTCATACTTCATACAATAAAAAGATTTTGTTTAAAATAGGATGAATAATTTTGCATCAGAATATCTTCGAAAATTCAACTATTGTCGAGATATAAACCAAAATAAATCAGAAAGTTTGGAACAAATTTTTTATTATTGCAATAAATCTTTAAAAATTTAGACATGCCTTCTTCATAGAACGCTTGCTTGGACTTCTTTTAACTCTTGAATCGTTATTTATTATTAACATGGTGAACAGTCTGGCTCATTTCAACTTATATCCCGACAATAGTTGAATTTTCGAAAAGATACTCTAATGCAAAGTTAATATTCAGTTCATTGAACACCATCAATATATAGAACGAGTAAAAACCCCTTTCCATTAAAAAAAATTTTTATTGATAGTATGAAAACCAAGGATATTTAAGATTATTCAAGGTCATTAAAGTATGTCCGCTTATTTATCCTACAATTTTGATAATAACTTTCCCCTATCTCTGTTTTTGAGAAAAATGTGGTGAACTTTTTATCAGACTCACTCTGTATATTAAGATTTAGTAATTTTTTTTAATGCATTTTTTTAAATCCATTTTTCTCCGTGCGAGTATAATTTTATTTGCAAGGGGATTAAACGGATTTGACGATGATCTAGTTCTTGAAAACATCGTGTTTAATGAAATAAAATAAAATAGAAATTACACACACCCGCCGCATCCGGAATTCGCCGGTCTTTGTACAGGTCTCCGAGGAAGAGGCTGTTTATGAGCGTCGACTTGCCGAGACCGGTCTCACCCAATACCATCAGGGTGAACTCGAAGCCCCTCTTCACCGATTTCCGGTGCACTTGCTCCGGCAGCGTCGCGAAGCCGATATAATCCCTGTCTTACTGAGCGAAATAAACGGTCATTAATATCGCGATATCGATATTTAGATAAATCTTCTCTCGCCATAGAAACAATTAGCACTCAATAATTAAGAAAAATCGCGCTCGAATACAAATCTCTGAGTATAACATAAAACTACGTGCATCGTATTGCATTTTCGGTAGCTGACTCATAGACTCTTACTCAAAAGCGACGTACTTATCAGCGTCATATCGCGTTTCTGCATAACTGATATGACGGCTGTGAAATGAGCCGGTTTGCCGACTCGAGAAGAAAAAAGACGATTTCACGGTGGACCGTTTAACATGCGGCAATTTTTATTTCAATAAAACGTTTACGTACCACCGGACATTATGGCAGCATCTAAGGGTGCTTCCGTGTGACGAACATAACGGCAGCCAAATGTCGACCAAACGCACTAAGGCCGAGGGCGGCTCGCGTTCATGAATACCTCGTCGGGCCTCGACTTGCGCTGGCGCACTGTCGACCGGCCGATCAATAGTCGCTCGTGCTCCTATGATGCATTCCGGGCTGCACGCCATGAAGAGGTTAAGCTGAGAGCCAGGCGTGCGTGTAGAATAAATAGCAACGTTATCAGCGCCCGCCGTCTCGCTACGGTTATACAGATGGAAGAACGGAAATGATTGTTCGACATCGCTTAGGCTTGACCGATGACGCGATGCTGCGACGGCTTCGTGCCGATCGCGTTACATTGCATTTACACCCGCAAGTGATACGGTATTTGTAAAAAAAAACTACGGTAGTTCCATATTACAGCGTGTGCGCCGATTGAATAAGTTCTCATAGACTTGTAATATATGTATGTATAAGTCTGTGTCTAGATATAATAAATATATTATAAATCTAATATGTGTTAGATTTATATATATATATATATATTAGGTGTTGGAATTAATTCGTAGCGTTTTTTAATGAAAGAATGTTATTTATTTCACATGAGCATTAAAAAATACATTAATGAAAGTACTTCCCATCACTTGTAAAACGCTACGAATTAATTCCAACACCTAATATATATATAAATAAATCTAACATCTTAGGTTTATATATAATATATTTATTTATATATAATATTTATATATAATATATATATATGTATATATATATATATATATGTGTGTGTATGTGTGTGTGTGTGTATGATAAGTTTGATATGTAAGTTATGTGAGTTCCTCGAAGAGATATATTAACGAGATCGCTATATTAATATGGTCGCTCGACAGTATTTCTTATCGGTATCATTAATGACGCTTTTGAATACAGGTGATTAATTTGGATTCACATGTACGCCGAATAAATTAAATAATCCGACGAGTTAACGTTTAGCGTAATTCGGGTTTCCGCGAGAACATGATGAATTTTCGGATTTAACGGATTTGCCAACAATCACCCGTAATTATTCGTAATCACCTGTAAAAGCGCTTGATGACGTGAGATTTATTACATTTCCTCGCTGTGTGACTATAATTTCTACTAATTAATTGTTATTAATTTATTTTCTGTGCGGCGTTACTTTTCGGCGATAACGAATTATTCAGGCATTTAAACTGTGGGATCGTTTGACGAAATAGTTAAAACGTAGATGGTTTAATAAAATCTTTATTGCAAAATATTACAAAATAACAATCTGTCGTATAAAAGAGATATAATGCTCGGTTGTGTAATGTATTTGAAAGAGATTCTTCGTTTTTTCATTGCTCGGTTTTATTTCTTAATAAACGTCATTACGTCGTTAATGTCATCTTTGGATCCCAAAAAAATGGGTGATCTCTGATGAATGTTTTCCGGAACGATGTCTAGAATATTAATTTTTCCGTTTGTCGCCAGACCGCCGGCTTCCTTAACTATGAAAGCCATCGGTATGCATTCGTACAGAAGTCGTAACTGGAAAATTATGAAATTACAAAATGAATATCGCAGTCGCACGCTGAGAGAAAAGAATGATTGCAATTACTATAATTTAATTATAATTTTTAGTCTTTTTTTTCAATTATATATTTATAATAATATAGTTATACATATACATGCTTGAAAATTAGTCTTTTCTGAAGTTTTTTCTTAATATTATTTTTTAGTATTATTATCAATAAATATAATAAGCGTGGGTTGAGAAAATAGTTATATTTACTGTAATTGCGATTGCATTTATTGAATAAAAATACTTATTCTATTTATTATTTATTATTGATATTTTAATATCTTTATATTAACATTTGAAATTATCATAGATTATTATATAATACAACTTTTTATGTTTAAGAGAATTAGATAGAAAATTATTATATTATATATAACATTAATCTATATTAATAACCATAAAAATGGAGCTTCTGACCACAATTATTTTATCATGCAATTAAAATCATAATTACTAAACACTTTTCTCTCAGTGGATAATTTGATATATTATGATATATTATGAATTTTCATATTTGATACGTAAGATATAGAATAGATGAAAAGTATTTAATAATATTATAATAATATTATACATAAATAATGCTATAAATTGAAGCGTAATATTGTGTAAGTTAATTATTGATAAATACGTTCTCTTAAAATTCTGACCCCGATATCGGTCTTCTGATAGAGAGCTGTAATCATGTTTACATTTACCGGGACGAATAATACGCGAAATCCGATAAATTTTATAGAAATTTATGTAGAAATTAGGAATGCATTAATTTAAGTTTAAACCGGATATTTATATTGTGCCTAGATAAAATAATTTTTAAAGTCCAATACTTTCCTGCACATTTATCGGATAAATGGTAAACAATTATTTATAAGGCAAAGTTTCTACACAGCGAGTTATATTATTACTCAATCCGTCTGTGGTGATAAGAGCGAGATCAGAAGTGTTAATAATAATCGAAGTAAAAAGAGAGAATCAAAAAGAAAATATTATTGATGAAGATAAATGGGATGATGTGAAATATATCGTAATATACTGTTATTATTGCTATTGGATTTGTCTTGTTCTCATTTTTGTATTTATCTTGTTCTTTTTCTTTGTGTATTTTTATTGTTCTTGTGTCTGCCTGATTCGTTTTCTTCATTAAATAATTAGTTTGACAGAAAGTTCAGAAATCATCGCGAAATTAAATTACCTTGCCATTGGGATTGCTTTTGCTCGCAGGATACAAAAAGATACCACCATATTTAATCGTTCTGTGTACATCGGCGACCATGGAACCCACGTATCTGGCACTGTAAGGTTTCCCGGTTACAGGATATTTCTTAGAATGTATATATTCCTTAATAGACGAGTCCCACGTACTCTCATTGCCTTCATTAATACTGTAAATAATCATACATAAATAATCATTTCAGTGCGATCGATAATCCCAAAAAAGATGTAATTTCGTCCATAAAAAGTTAATTCAAACTCAACATATTGATTCTGTCGTGATCACATTGACTATATTTGATTTCATAATTTCTCGAAACTTCGTGGCAATTTCCATTACTCGCGATGCGGATGTTAGCCGTTAACTCATCGAAATTGTTTGCCGAGCATATTTCATTCCATAGCTTTCGTTTCTTTATCTCTCTTTTCTCCATTTCTATATACTAATGTAGATGAACTTTAACCCCTCAAGGAACAAACAAACAACAAAAAATCAAAATGACTTTATTTTAATTCTTAATGTGTCTCAATAAACAATCCAATTTTATAATCAAAATCATCATTTTGACTTTCGTGACGTCAAGATAAACTTATTATTTGACTTTCTCTTGACTTGATGTATTTCTTGAGCCTTAATATACATAATTTTCCGATCCTTTACTTCATACGATAGATCATTCGTATCTCGTTAAATTCCGTATCCCGAGTTAAATTTCATCACTTTAACAAATATACTAAAATTATTAAGTGATTCTTACATACGCTTAAAATTGTATATAAATGTTATAACTTACAACCAATTACTTAATGCTCCCAGTTTTTCGAAGAGAATTAGAAATATGCAGAATACAAATGAGTCAATCGTACGTAAGGGTCAATCTTAATTTAATTTATTCGTTATCTTTTTCTATCCGTTTCTATCAATGAAAATTAATTTTAATCTCGGTTCAACTTATACGTTCTTAATTGTTAAAATTAGAAAAAGATGAAGTTAGTTGAAGCCGGTTGAACCGAGATTAAAATTAAACTACATTGCTGAACTAGAGCAAGTAGCTCCAATTGTAAAATCTTATATGGATACATTGGTGATAGAAATGAACATTCGTTTTTTTTTATCATACCTATATATATTGCCTCTATCAGGCATACGCATGTCTCTTTCGGTCAGTATAAATTCCCCAATGGCCGGATCGTACATGAATCCATTAACGCCTTGACCTATCGAGAGCACTATCATAGTCGCTGATCCGTATAGAGCGTATCCGGCCGCAACCAAATTTCTTCCTGGTTGCAGAGCGATTTGTAATATGGAGTTTCCGGTCTCTTCAGGTTTTTTGTAAATTCCGAAGATCGAACCCACTGAGACCAAGCAGTCAATGTTGGATGAGCCGTCAAGCGGATCAAACGACACGATATATTTGCCGCTCTTCTCCGTTTCCACTTCAATGGCGTGTTGATTCTCCTCACTTATGAGCACGCATGTGGTAAAAGAGGATGTCAGCATATTGATAAAGAGCTCGTTGCTCAGGATGTCCAGCTTCTTGACTTGCTCACCCTGAATATTGGTGTTGCCGGCGATGCCATACCTGAATGAATAACGATATGTCGTGTGCGTTTAACATCAGCTGATTAATATGCCTAAACGAACATTGCGTAGCTGATTCGATTAGTTGTGGTTGATAATAGACTTGAAGTTTGACTTCGATTACATGACAACAACATGAAATAGACTTTGATTATATGGCAAAAATATATGATAAAAGTCATTTGAAATATTATTTAAATTTTTTGAAAATTTCAATTGTTTTGAACAATATTTTAAGATGTCGATATATTTATAATATATCTCTTAATATATTCTTTATTTAATAATCAGATATAGAAATTTTTAAGAACTTTGAACATATAGATATTGAATCACGTTGAAGGAAAGACTCTCCAGAGATTTAAGACTTTCAAGAGAGAAGACTTTCTTCTCAAGAGGGAAGATTTACGAACTTCAATACAGAAGGTTTCGATTAATATTTGAAACGAACAGTTGAAATTTTTTCTATGATAAAATTATTATAAAATTAAAGGAAGAATTTGTGGAACAAGTTATTATTATTTAAAACAAAAAGACATCGTTTTTTGTAATATTTTTAAACAGTAAATATATTAAAGGTTATAAAAGGAATATAAAACTTTTATTTAGAAAATAAATTATCATTAGAATTGTTTTGTAAAAATTTAAGATGATTTATTCAGTAGATATATTTATTCAATAGATAATAATTCAATAGATACTATGAAAATGTGTTTCAGATAAGAAACGTTATGATAATTTTTAATTACGTTAAAAAAATTTGGAGTTAATTTTATTTAATCTAAGATTTATTAATTCCTATTTGCCTTTAGATTTATATAAAATTATTTATTAATTTCATTACGGTTATCTTAATTCATACAGTTCAAAGCATAATCCTCGTCAGATTATTGATAAGGCAAGTTTGTTTTGGAGGTCGATGGAGAGCGACCAGTCATGAAATTGTTTTATTCATGCTGTGCTGTGTGTACCACAGGCACTGTAATAATGGGAAATCATTTATATGTTATTTACATGCAAGGTTACAGAATTGTCAGGTCGTAGAGATTAATGTTTACTGGCGTGTATTGGCAGCTTGAGCACGACGGTAAATGTATGAGACTATACCGCTGCCGAATACATTTGAATAAAATAGAGAGACGTGTGCCGATTGAGAGTAAACGTTAGCTACGACACTACGAAGACTTTACACATTTTACACGTATTGGTCCGAGTCTCTCCGCGTGTTAAATTCTGACCGTTGTGTGCCGGATGAAAATGTAAAATTGCACAAACTACATCCGCCGGATATAATATATGAAAATCCAATTCCATTTGACAGTCACGATCTTGTCACAAAGTGACTTAAACCGTTGCAAGTCGGAAGATGTATTTGCACGATGTAAAATGTATAGTCGTAAAGCGTAGTTTCGAACTCATGAAGATTACAAATTATAATTAGATTAATTTGAATATCTCGTAAAATGTCTCTAGTTCTGTCGCTTAAATGTGCTATTAGGACGTCTAGTTTACGAGATCACGAAATGTTTTCCGCTTCTCTCGCACTGCTCCTTTTTCGCCTATTCGGCCATGCAGAAAACGACGAATCGCGCACATTCCACGCGCGCGTTATGTTCGCGTTTTCCTCGCAAACGTTGGCGAGATTAGTTTTCGTCCTGAGCCAATTTCGGAAACTCATATTTACTGATTTACTCACATGTTAGCGATACCGGCTTTCCTCACGGCCGAGCTGACAGCTTTTATGGCAGTCTGTATGCTATTCAATAGCTGTGTGAGGTCACCGGTCGCTATTGGTGCCTTGCGTTGCTCCGCCAGCATGAATCTCGTCAACGTCATGCAGTCTGAGTCTATAATTGTGTTTTTCGATGTCATCGTGACCGTATCTTTTTGAATAGCAAGCGGAACGAGAAATAGAGGCGTGAGAGACCTAGACTGTCCCGACAGAGACTGAAACCAGCGATTCCGAAACGTCGCGTTATGTAAGGCCCCAGTTAGCAACATGTTATCACAACAATGAAAACATTGATATTCGAGTATTTCGAGTTTCCGAAGCTCTCTCTAGCGTGAACTTCTTCCATGAGACCATAGGCAATAAACGAATCTAGAAACAAGAGATGCAGCGCGTCAATGGCTCTCCCTCTCTTGTTTCTAGATTCACCTATACGTAAAATGGAGATTAAGAAGGCGTAGCCAACATGACCAGGCTCAATATTATACGAGTGAAATTAATTAAATATGGTAATGCCTTTTATCGAGCTGACACAGGTTTTTAGTAATAAATTATTATTTCTTAATTCTACGATATACATTTCGACCTCTAGATTTTGAGTCCTCTTTAGTACAATAATAATATAGAATAAATTAATTATATATATACGAGGCCTCTAAAAATGGTGAACACATTTGCACGTTTCTGTCACATATTTGCACTAGTGCAACCAAAACGAGAGAGAATAAATCCGACACAGAAGTTATAAAGAGCATAAGAAAGTAAATAAAGTAATATACTATGGTATTATAATAAATACAAAATACCGAAATTATATGGTGAAAAAAATATGCATAAAATATATTCACGTTCTAACAAAAAATTAATGTGTTATAATATGCATTATATATATATATATATATATATATATATATACACGAGTGATTCTTATAAAGCGCGTATTATGACTGTGATTGTAATGATTTTTCTTGAAATTGTATAACATTAGCCTAGTCATGTTGGCCACACCTTCTTAATCTCCATTTTTACATCATATCATTAAATTGCCAGGTTTTATTAACATATTGTCTGTTTTCTGTTCCTGTATTAGATTGTTCTAGAACTCTCCTTTTCGCTTTAAACAAATATCAAACGTATATCTATCTCACTTTAAGTTCCAAAAGTATACAGTAGTTCAGCCACAGAAAATAGACCTATTGTGTCGGTATCATGTTTTGCGTGACAACCATCATTTGAAGTATAACTTTGTAACAATCAACATCTTAATGCGCTCCATTTACTAATTTCATGTAAGTTTTAATAGAAATTCATATTATTTAATTCGTACAATAACGTAATTTTATCACTTAATTAAGTAAAACCCCCAATTCGATGATACGTAAGATGGAGATTAAAAAAGCATAGCCAACATGGCTCAATATTATACAATTTCAAAAAAAATTGTTACAATCGGTCATAATATGCACTTTATAAGAATCACTTGTATATATATATATATATATATATATATATATATATATATATATATATAATTAATTTTTCTATATTATTGTAATTTATTGTACTGAAGAGGATCCAAAATCTAGAAGTCGAAAACATATACTGTAGAATTAAGAAATAATAATTTGTTACACTCTAAGAACCTCTGTCGACTCGATAAAAGGCATTACCATATTTATATTCAAATATGAAAAGATAGAATACCAATTATTATTTATATTGTTACATTGAAAAATATTATTTAAATTCATGAAACGTTTTATTTGAAATTATATTAACACAAAAAATGAATTTATATTTTTTATATGGAGTTTTTTAATTAAAAAATATTTTTGGAATATCAAAGTTGTGCTAAGCATCTAAGAAATATTAAAAATATATATAACATTTTGTTCTAAATATTTTGAAAAAAGGAAAGTTCAAGGAGGCGTGGATCTAACAGGAAGTGAGACTATTTTACGATCGACGGCGATTTGCTCGACCGCGAACGGTGATATGCGACCTAATTCCGGTTTACAAAATTATTCTTCGAAATGCGTTTAAATAACGTGATATCATTGAATGGGAAACGAGATCGTACTTATTTAATATTTGTTTATATATTATTCCATAAATATATGTAACGGGAATGCAATGAATATGTGGATTTGTAAACACATTGCTCATGTTCTATAAAATAAAACGTGGTAATCATTAGAGTTTATTTTTGGACGGTTTGAAGTCAATTTTCGCATTGAGATTATAAGCTGTCATTGATTTATCTTTTCACGTTTCTCTCGTACCACAAATTGATATTTTATTAATTCATTGACGCGCGGATGGTGAATTTTACACAAATACATACACTCGTGTACATATATACATGCTATACCTAACATTTTAATATATAAAATTTGTTGAATTTAACATGTCCGCGCATCAGTTAGTCACGCTTCGGTTTATAAAAGAGTAAATCCCTCGTGAAACCGATAATCGCATAAAATAAGCGAACAATGACGTTGTTAATACGCAAATTTTATTCGATAGTTATTCGTTGCTGGTTTTTTTCACATTTTATCTTATCCCGTTTGCTTTTTCCGCACATTATTTTCATCTCTGTAACACATGTAAATATATTCAATTTTATTACATACTGTAGTCTTGTAAGCGAAAACTACAGAGAGATAGATGTAAAAAAAAAGTATTGCAGATTCACACATGCACACGGTAATATTCTATTATCCAGTCGTATTATCGGGGTCGTGTAAACCGGAACTAGGTCGCATTAAGATTCATTTCGCCGATTATGCATTATCCTTCCATGCGGAAACATAGAGTGTCGCACGTCATTCGACGTAACGTAAGAATGATTTTATTGCTTCTCATCGCGAAGTGTAAATCGATTTTCGTATATTTGCACTCATACACATATACGGAATGTCTTGGAATTCCGATCCATTTCAAATCTATTTTGAAGGCTCTATTATGCGGTTATTTCGAATTCAAATTAATTCCAGAATGCGTCTCGCGATAGATAAGGCCTGTAATGTCGTAGCTTTGTTGTAAATGCTGTTATTACGCTGTGCGATATAATTAAACTAAATGGCATATAACGAAATTAGTGTCGCAACGATGTTAAATCGATCGAATCTGATCCGCCTAAATAATGGCAATTTACTGACTTGAGTATATATAGTGACTGTCTTACGTTACAAATTATTCATTCTTTTTTCTTATATAATTTTAACTAGTAGAAACTTTCATCAGTGCTATAAGCGAAATATTTGTTGAAACAACCATCAACGTTAATAAATATTTTTTGAACTTTATTGACATTACAAATATGTATAAAATAATATATCCGTCGCAATATGCTGCCCCAAGGCTATCACTCGGGCTATCATAAATAAAAGATGAGCACAAAAAAGTACGTCGGTATTTATTAAAGTTTCTATAATACAATTTCTATGTACAATTTATTTTATATCTTTTATATTTTTATGCTATTTAGACCCGAGCTCACATACGCGCGCGTGCTTTTCTACGAACTTGCTAAAAATTTGTAGCTTCCACGCTACGACATTTCTGCGAAATGCTTTTTGTCCTCGGGCGTAGATTAAAATTGTAAGAATTGTGTGGTTGGTCGATGATATCTTCACCGTTTCGGCCGAGCTTCTTCGAGTCAGATGCTCGTGTAACCAGTGGCTGCACCGACATTTGTCGTAATTATTAAAAGGAAAAAATCGCGCAAAATGTCGGCGGGATACTTTTCTTGCCGTTTCTCCGACACTTTTCTCATCTTTTTCCATGAAACATATGGCTCGGTCGTAGGAAGGTTTGCACCAATTGTGACGATCTAACAAATCGATGAGCTTGAATCGCATCGATGACACTAGCGTGTTTATAAATCGGCTTTCGTACTCGAGTGGTCCGTGATGCCATTCAATCCGGAAATTTCGTATGACCTAAATAAAACAAAAACGTCTTCAGCATATTCCTTTCGCAGTTTGTACTGCGCGCGACCGGAAGAGTGATATGCAAGCGTCGTGTTCTCGCGGCTTTTCCGCTTGGAAACCATTTCGAGAATCAGCTATTCAGTTGAAAAGCGTGGTTCCGAGTCTCGTAATTCTCACTAGAAGATTGCTTCTGAATTTCTGTGTGAAGGCTCTTTCGTCAAAAATCAAATTTCTTGCTCGCATGCAAATCTAATATATTTGAATATTAATAAAATAGTATATAATATAAAAATAGTATATAATATAGAATAATTGTCCCTATTAGTGTGCCTTTGTATTTAAATAAGCCATAAAGGAAAACTAGTAGAAATAAATAAGAAAAAAATATTTTTTTAAATTAAATTATTAATGTACATATACGATAATAAAGATAATATTCTATTTTTTTAATTATTAAAATACAGTAAATATTTTTGGAAGATACATATCACGATTTAGAGGAATTTATGTGAAACTCGTAATACCGCACAAGATTTTAAGCTTCTCCCTATTAATGTGCTGTGTTGGAGCTGAGACCATTATATTATGGGTGTACATTGAAATTGCAAGTATGATTAAAACAATGATTTACGTAATATTAACTTAAACAATTAGCTTATATTTATTATCTATTTTAGTAATTATATATTAAAACGAGTCAGACCTGAATAAGCACACAAATCGAGGATACATTAATAGAACTATCATCTCTTAGAAAGGTACACTAATACATACAAAAACGTATTCTTTATTTTTATTAAGAATATTATAAGATATTTTTTTTTAGATTAAAAAAATATATAAGAAAAAGAAATATTGAAAATCAATACTGATTTCAAGCACACAAAACTAAAGCTAAAATATTTAATGATTAATATAATGAGCAAGTTGGCTTAAAGACATAGTAATAATTATCCTATTTGCGTATATTCAAGTATTTTGTAGATAAATATATGCACGAGCACCGCGCCCTAACCGCGGAAATAAAAGTAGCCATTTTTATTAATGTTCGTATTAAACTGCTGGGATAAATTACGGAATCATGCTTCTCAATTCTTCATGAGGAAAGGAATGACGCCAACGAGAATTCGCGAGAATATTTAGTTCTCCGGGAATTCGTACTTGAGCACAACATCGTTATTGCACTGCCATGCACAGTCACGCATAGTCCAACGCTCCAAGAGAATCTGCATATTATGCAAGCATGTTGTCCGTTTCTGTTATTGTCTCAGTATGCGATATACTCTTGCGCGTGCGCTCGTTTAAACCTCTCAACTTATTAAACATCTATGCTTATCGTGTATGAATAAAACATCGGTGAAAAGAAGAATTCTCCTCGGAGACATGCGAGTGAATTGAAAACAAACAAAAATCAGATTTCCGCGTTACTCATTTAAAGGACGTTTACGTTCGCTTCAGCTGTTCGTATGAAAGCGTGTAGTACATGAGTGAAATACAACAATAAGATTAATAGGACAACCACTAATTAGATAATAGTAGTTTTTTCCGCTTCCAAACAAATCTTTTAAACGACAAGCAACGAATGAAATTGTGTCATGAACTGTAGCATGAACAATATAATATATAATTATTTTATGTTAAAGAAATATATAATTTTTGTTTATGCTAAAAAAATAAAAAATAGAAAACATTTTATTAATAATAGCCGAATTTTTGTTGATTAATTGTCATTACACGGAGAGAACGATTTTATTGAAATATTTAAAAATTTAGATTAAATACAGATCTGAAAATAACTGTTGGACATCACATAATTATATAGAAAACTCAAACATGATAAGCAATGTTGCATGCAAAAAGTTTTGACATTCTAGCAACCAGTTTGAGCATTTACATTTTATAATTATTTTAATTGTCTACAGAAATTATGTTCACATCTAGCTAAATTTTTAGATACTTTATTCAAACCATTCTTCCCATGTATCTAAAGATTTATTTTATTAATTGAGATTCGAGCATATTAATCAATTTTTGTCAAAATATCTTAATCGTTTCGACAGTAAAAATTCAGGACTCAGAGAATTCAAAACATTTTTGTTTGATATCGTTACCTTCTTAACGTGAGACACGGAATTATATTTCGAATTGAAAATCTTGTTATCGTTATCCCAGAAACTGAATCCCCTGAGCAATAGAATTACCAGCAGGACGAGCAAGTTTACGAACTGTCAAGAGTAATGTCTCGAGTTCCATTTCGGCGAATCGTCGGCCGATGCAGGTACGAGAGCCAAATCCGAAAGGCATGTACGCGAAGGGATGCACCTCCTTGGCTGATGGAAACTCCGTGTTACCTCGCAACTATCCCTCGGGAATGTATTTCTGCGTTCTCGAAAACTGCGTGGGATCGCTCATTCGCGATCAGAGAATGACAGACCATGGCATCAAACTGATGGCATAGAAAAGAGAATCCTTTGAATATGATTTCATTGATGTAATTTGTTTCGCGACATGTATACCCGATAATACCCCTTATCAATTCATGTATCAACGTATCGTATAATTTAAAGTGAATTTTTTTCTTACACTGAAAAAACTATTTAATTTTAATAAATATTTGTGTTTGAATAGTTCAAAGTAAATATTTATTAAATGTGAAGAAATATTTGATTTGCATAAAAATCATGAATTAAAAAATGATAGTTAAATCAAATGATAATTTGATTTATTCATATTATTTATTATCTTTTTATTGAGTGAACATTTATTTACTATAAGTAAATATTTATTCAATACTAATATTAAAAAAATATATATATGTTAAGATTTAATCAATTTTTTTTTAGTATAATGAAATATATTGATAGTAATTAATTTTTCATGGATTAATTAATAATCCAACGAAAAGATATAAATAATACAGTTATTTAATTAGTTATCAGATTAAACTGTACATAATAAATAATAAATAATAAATAAAAGTAAAAAAAAAAACATCACGCACTCCTGCCGGTATTTTATATCCTCCTAAGCAAACATCCGTTTGCATAGTTCTAAGAATAGATACAGCAATGGGAAACAATCGAAGGGATTCCTTGATGCAGGCCTTAGCGTATCTCTTCTGATTTAGAACGTTCTGTGTGACGGGCGATATTTTATCCCGTAACACGAACATTATTTCTTTTCGTAGTTTTTCCTCCGGATTATTCCGCGGTGTAATACAACAAACTGTCAGACACATTACCAATCTGTAACAGATTATTACTTAATCTTGTATAGTCCTATTTTTGAAACTTTGATATAATTAATTAATCATCTTTCTTTTGCCCAAAATATTTCCGAAGCATTAAAAAAAAATGTTTGCGGTTAAATATATAAAAAAATAAAACAAAGTATAGAAATCAATGTCTTAAACGGTCTAGCTGGATCTTAAATGCTTGTATTTTGTGAATTTATGTACTACATATGTAGTTCTTTGAAACGCGCGCCGAAATGATTTTTCGGTCTTGAAACGCTAATTCTACTAAACTACCACAGTAATATCACATTGACTAGCAATTTAACAATTTGATGCTTTTTCGCATTTTCGAACGATCTTAATAATGTTGAGTGACACATTAAAATCTGTAAATAATTAATTCTTATTGCGAAAAATATTACCTCGACCGGGAGTAAAAATAAAAATTTCGAAGGCCGGAAATAAAAAATAAAAATTTCGAAGATACATCTATAATAGATATAGTCACGTTAAAAAAAAAACGAAAAGATTCTTTCTTATTTTAATTAGAATCATTTATCATTTTATATTATTATATTTAATTCTATCGGAAAAGAAATAATGTTTTGTTTGTAGAAGATCGAACTGTGAGAATTTTTACGACACAACTTTTGAAGAATTCGAATCTCACACTTACCGTATCAATATACATATTATTACTATACATATCAGCCATTAGCATATCAAGCGCCATTACCTGTGCCGTTACCTTGTCGATATGCAAAAGTTTCTCTAATATACTGCAGTCGTGTAGATTTGTGCTATTGTTCATTGTTTCATACTTTGCCTTAGTCGATGTGTTTACTAGCGATTTTAAAAGAGATCGTAAATAAAATTGCGCGAGTACGACGGCGACGATGAGTCATGTTTTGAAGCTTGTTATGTGCAGGATGAATTGATGCACAAGCGAAACGTAAAAGAGGGTAGAACAGAATAACGTAAAATGTTAAATTTTATTCTAAATAGAAAGTAATTAACGTGAGACACATGATACATTATTGATAACTAACTTCGCAACATGAGAATATCGAGAAAACACATCGAGGATTACAGTAATGACGACGTGGAGTAACAAGTTCGCGTATTCACGTAAAAGTTTTGGAGTAATATGCTGACGTAGCAGTGTAACGAGTATAAGTTTCAATATTTACCCATTAAGCGTATCCAGCACACGGAAGAACTTCTTGAGATTCCGCGTATTGTATATCTTCCACAGAGACATCTGAATTCCATGCGGTACATGAGATCGAACATCTTGTGCATGCAATTAATCATTATTCACAGCTCCGAAGCTGCAAGATTAGGCATCAAGCAATCTAGCGGGACATCCAGCACGAGATCGAACATATTACTATTAATTACGACACAACAATGATGATCGTTAATTGACCGACGAATTTTAATATTGGAATATAGAGCGGTGTATTTTTAACTTTCAATCGTATCTCTCTTGTCATACCGTTGATAAATGTATTATGATTCACACTCGAATGTACATTGCCGCAGTGCATTGAATTTCGAGTGCGAGCTAATTTATCAACTCCATTGTTACAAGCAAGACTTACATACATGTACATCATTCTAGATGCTCCATTTTCGAAGAGAAGCGCAAAACATTAGTGGTGTAAATATCTCACTCGGTATCACTTACATTCTAAGGCCCATTTCAGCAATTCATTGGTGAAGACGCTCGGCAATTCCAGGGTCTCAGGATCCTGTAATGCTCGTATCTTCTCCATGAACTCGTTGGCCACCTCGTTGATCTGCGACACGTGCCTTGATCATTCGCGGTTGCATCATGTGCGGATTGACTTTCGATCGAAAGTCGTGCCACAATTTGCCCTGGCTGAAAGCAGGAGAGCGAGAGCCCTTTTCACCGAGAGACGAGATGTTACATCGTACGCAATTTATGTAGGCCTCTGTGTTTGGCCTCTGTGGCTCTCTATACACTCGCTGGACTATCGACCGTACAGGACATAGGAGAGACCAGCGAGATAGAGAGACAGAGATAGATAGATAGATAGATAGAGAGAGAGAGAGAGAAAGAGAATTAGGATACCGATGGGGTGGAGGGTTGCTTCGTCAGCTCGTGTTCCCGTATTCTGACGAATTTTCGGGATATCGACGACCTTCGCGCTTGACCATATATCTGACGTACTGCATCGGGAACGTGTGCATTTATCCATGTTGCAATCTCGCAAGCCATAATAGCTAATACGTTATTAATCTAACAATTTAGTACGACATAACTCTATTCGAAACTAGCTGTGACGCAAATCACGTAGATGGTTGAAGCGATCAGAGATAAGCGGAAGAATATTGCGATTCCTAAGCTGAAAAGACCGTTTAATGAAATCGTACTACTTGCACTTTTTTCATTTTCGGTTTTTTTAATATCTTAATAACAGACAGGTAACAGATAAGAGGGAGCGAAACTAGGGCGCTCTTTGTATACATAAGATACTTGTACTACTATCACTTATACCTAGATATTTATCTAGCGTGGAACTTAACAAGTTTCTTTTTATAAGTAATTTTATTCAGGATTTTTTAAAAGATTTTTTAAAAGATTTTTAAGAGAAGTTTTCATTATTGCGTCATCGAGATTATAAAGAGGTACGGTTGGAAATCAAGATATAATATTGTATATAATCTTGTAAAAAAAAGAGACATTTTTTTCTCTCTTGATGATTACATAGTTGGAAAGGTTGTGTTAAATTTAACACATTTCGTGATTCACTCAAACTTCACTCCACTTTTGTGTTAACCTAACACAAGATTAATATGTTAGAAAGTGACACAAATATTACATAAAAAGTTAATACAAAAAATTTTTTGTATTAACTTTTTATATATTTGTGTTACTTTCTAACATATTACTTAACTATTACTGTAACTATTACTTTCTAACAATGTATTTAAAATGTAAATTCTAAGATAAAGAATATAATACGTGTTAATTTAACAAGTCATAAATATTTTACTGAAAAATTATGCTTTTGCAATTTGTTTACAAACGGTGTCAGTTTTAACATGTTACATATGTACTTTATTTCTTTGTCTTTATTTACGTTTTAAATACATTGTTAGATATTCATAAATTATGTTATTTCACTACTAAGGAATGTTGAATATCAATTTAACACAAAAAATATGCAAGTAATATAATGTTAAATTAACACTTGGATAAAATGTTAAAAATTCTACACAAAATTTTAACAAAGAAATGAGTGAACCATTTTTAACAGAAATACGAAATGTTTTTCACTGTGTACATTTCTATCAAGATATTCTACTGACCTTGTTGCAAGGCTGTATTACCCATTGAAGATGTGTTTCTTGTTTTTGCGATAGTAATATAAAAAGTCTCCGTAGCAATCCGCAACGGCCACGTGCTTTCCATCCGATACATTTTAGCTCCAGTGAGAATAGAAAAATGGTCGATTGCCGGGATCCTATCTCGTCTAATTTGACAATGTTGCCGTACTGATTATGCAACATTCATACTGATTATGCTGCTGCAGCCAATTAAAAATGTTGTACCATATTTTACCATTTAATTTGCTGTAGCAGCCAAATTTTTTTTTAGTACACGATTCCATTTTAAGATGTACTTTGCCATATCTACCTGCACCATTTACGCCAATTAGTAATCGTTTACACATACACGAAATATAATTAAGAAACAGAGGAAATATATTATACACTGATTGTGAAAGAAAAATATATCGTATTTGTGACTATAATTGCATTGTAAAATAATTATGGTCAGGAGTATTATTTTTGTAGTTGTTATTGCTATAATGTTAGTAAATAATATAAATATATATATATAAAACAATAACTTTATAAATATAGTTACATTTTATAGTATAATTCAATATAAAATGTTATTTAGTTTAAGTATTGATAAAAATCTCAACGCGTGTTTCGAATCCTCTTTCATGACAGATTCTCTTACCTATGTATGATAGGAATCTGAACCAATTGCCAAGGAAAGGCAATGCTTTCGGGCCAGGAATATCCTTGATCGGCTGCGCACTTCGTTTTCCGCATCTTTCATTTCATTATATTCGATCGAGTAACTCACAGCTGACTTTGCACGATTTTGCTTTGTACTTTTGATATTAGCAAATGTCAATTGATCTTGCGAGTAAGAATTCTAGCATATATCATATGTATTTTATCAATCTCTTGATTTTTTTCATTCTGCAAAAGTATCCAAGTATAAAAGTAAATCAACTATGTATTCGTAAACGATGCTACCGAACGCCCTCGCTTATCGATTCAACGCGTTCAATATGTATGCGGTTACGTTTTGCGGTTATTTACGGCAACGAAACTCGTGTTTATTCAGCAAATACATGATTCAGAATATTAGTTTAGACTAATGGAAAAATATCGCGTACCAGGCGCATGGAATTTAAGACACAAATAAGACTATTCAATTTCCTGTGTGCACGTTGTGCTCTGTAAAACATGAAAGACCAAGATTTGGAATTTTAATCTCGAGTAAGAGATTAAAATATGGTAGCGAAATTAACGCGAAGTACTTGCTATTTAGTGACAGAAGGGTTAATTCTTTGACTGTTCTGCGTGTAAAATTACCGTTTCTTAAATTTACTGCTTGCGGATGCAGTGAGTCTAAAAGGAGAAAAAAAAATTAACAAAATCGAACGAGTTTTTGAAGCTTAACAAAGAATAATTTAAATAATAAAAATTTAAATAACTATTAAATGAATATACTTTTATTTTTATGTTAAATTTATGTTAAATTACGTTAAATATAAACTACATTGATAAAAAATTATTAAATCTTAATACAAATTTCTTTGAATAGTACTAACAAAGTAAAATATTTATTTACAATAAATAAATATTTATTCAATAAAAAATAATAGTTAAATCAAAATAGTTTTTATCAAATAAATATACTTGTATGTTCACATTTAATAAATATTCACTTCGAACTATTTAAACAAATATTTATTAAAATTTAGTATTTAAAAAAAATGTATTTTGTACTGTCAAGTCAAATTTACTCTCCTGTTTCTACAGTAATTAACATTGTCGTTAAGGAGAAACTTATTTACACGAAATTGCTTTTAATCACAGAGTTCGCAATTCTAGTTACGTGTACTGTATACATAGACGAAGTCTCGCAGTCATAGACGAAGGAGCGACCACGATATTTACAAGGCGGTCGTTCGTCTTAGGCTAACATTCAATTCGGGCTTTGTATGGGTTGTAAAGCACGCGATAAAGGGATTTTCCAAGAGATATCGAGTTATGGTCGCGAGGAGACTCGGCGCTGGACCGAAACACGCGACGCCTCTATATCGACATACGTCAGTTCACGTTATAGCATGAACAAGCCATGACGATGACGACGACGACGACGTCGACGATGAACCGAACGCCCCGTTTTTCACCCTCTTTCCGTGCTCGTTTCCCGTTCGACATTTTCTCGTCTTAGCTTAACCCTCGGATGTCGGAAATACTTTCAATCCGGAGAGTGACGAAAATAGGTCATATTTCATCCCTTCTTTCCTCTGCGACCACCCCCGTGACACGACGGGTTTGTTATTAGTTCCAAATGCAGGAAACGCCTGATGAAGCAACTTTTGCCGTGGGTTTTACCCACCACTTTTTTTCTTTCTTTCTTTTTCCTTTTCTTTCCTTTTTATGTCGGAGAAAAAACGGTGCAGTTTATCGAAGGTTCGAAGCTTTAATGAGTCTACATGAGTTGAATTAGTCAGCATTCAGAGGCCAAAAGGTACAGCGAACTTCTTATATTTTATCAACAATTATATAATATATGACGGTATTATTATTTGCCAATATGATATATGAAAATTCATCTGAACTGAAAAATATTGTATATATATTATATATATATTGACTAACTTTATTGTGATTTTTTTTTTTAAGCAATGCGTCTTGTCGACCCTTTACATCCTTCTGTATAAAATTCGACAATGTTCCAAAATTTGATTAAAAAATGATTTTTATAAAAAAAATTAGCCAATATAAATTTGTTTACAATATATTGTTAAAGTGTATTAATTATAAATGTAGAATGTAATATGATGTAGGATACATTTCCCAGTTATGCAAATTAATCCGTTTTTATCCTGTCTTTCTTTGTTATTTAAAAGAAGTTATTTTCACAGGGTATACTGAGAAAAACATACTATATTTTAATAAATATTTATTTGAATATATATATATATATATTAGGTGTTGGAATTAATTCGTAGCGTTTTACAAGTGATGGGAAGTACTTTCATTAATGTATTTTTTAATGCTCATGTGAAATAAATAATATTCTTTCATTAAAAACGCTACGAATTAATTCCAACACCTAATATATATATATATACTAATTTAACATTTATTTACGATAAATAAATATTTATTAAATAAAAAATGATAGTTAAATTAAATTAATCTTTTGTCCATAACAATATTAGGTAAAAATGTATAATAGCTAAATAATCAGCCAAAAATAGCTAAATCAGCCAATTCCATTAAAAAAATTTTGATGATATTAGCAGTGAAATACGTTCTGCCAATTGCAAACGAAGCAACAGATAATTTAATTGCTTATAATGGTTTTATGCAGTAAAATAAACCATATTTTACTGCAGGTCAATAACTTTTAAACGAGGAAATAGATCCAAATAAACTTTTGCACAGATATTTATTATTGTTTTGTTAGTATATGTGTAATATATTTGATTTAATTCTTATATTACTTTCTGAAATTTGCAAATAAATATTATAAAACGGTATTTTCAGAAGAATAAAAACGAACAAAAAATTAAATAATTTTTAAACCAATAAGAAAATTGTGCTCAAATTTTACATGTAACGAATTCGGTTGAACGTACAAGTGCATATTAAAACCATTATACCCACTGATTTAATCTGTGCAAAAGTAAAATGTAAAAATTTGGAATTATAAAAATGCATATTTTACAGCGCAATTAAATATATTGAGGATTTCATTCTTAATCTGCTTTTACATTTATTTTAAACATATTTTTACGTTAATTTGTGTACGATGGCTTTAATGTGTATCAGTGCGCACTGAGTGTCTCCAATCAAATTCGTTAATAGATATTCAGATAATGGAACAATCTGTAAAATTTTTATTAAATTCTTAATATTTTTTGAAAATAAGTACTAAAAATTTTTAATAGTTCTTGTATTAAATAAATATACGTTCACATTTAATAAAAATTTAGCTAGTATTATACAAATAAATATTTATTAAAATTTAGTACGCATTTTTCTCTCGATGTATATATCCCGTTACATATTCACAGAGTATCGCATGTATTTGGATAAATCTAACGATAAAATAATAAAATTAAAGTAATGAAATAAGAAAGAAGTACTTAGATTCTCTGCACGTTGAAACCACTTATTGTCCGTACAGCACTGCTCGAGCACAACAATAGAATTGAAAGCAACACGTTCACGGTATATTACGCACTCATGTAACACCTCGTCAATTGGGACAAAACATGTACTTACAGTCAAGTGTAATCGAACAATCTTGCACTGGCGCGCGTATCTCACTTCCGTAGACTCAACGATCCCTTCTATCGACACGTGTCATTTCCGGTCGAACCACTTTGCTCCTTTCGCACCAAACAAAAATTGGTTTGCTTGTCTTTGCCTTCTGTAATACTGATAAACGATATTGATATATAATTAGAAAAAAAAATAGAAAGAAATGGGTGCGCAACAGAATTTTTCATTATCGTTCAGATGTCTGTTTTCTGAACCGTTTTCTGTTCATAGTATTATGACTCGATCAATTGTAATCGTGAATATAAACTTCACACTGAAAGTACGTGATCGCGATATCTTTACTTTTATCTGAATGTTCCTGATGCAGTTGTACTTGAATATGAATGATGAATCCGCAAAGTAATTAATAAGGTTTTCCTTATTTAGTACTAGGAGGAGATACTGATAATTACAGCGAACAACACATTCGTATAAGAAATCTCGCGATTACAAGTAATGTATATTGGCAAATGCAGTTTTCTGTTGTTTCAATATTTTTTCAGTGTTTTCCAGTAACACTAGATTTAAGTATAGATACACTGATGGCTAATTAACACTTGCGTGTATTATTATCTTAGACCGATAACATTAGATGTTTATGTCGTGTGATAATTGCGTTACTGCTACTACCTTTCATTTTATTTTACAATTAGATGGAAAATTTTTGAGCAGTTGCACTGATTTTTCGTACATAATGAACATACGAAAGCTATTACATATAATGGCTCTTCGTAACAAAAGATTAATCGTTGCATTCCGCTAGCTTTCTCTCTTCTTTCTCTTCTTTCTTTATATCGATAGGCAAGACAATAAATGACCGACTTCTCATACCTTGGGCTTCTGAAAAAAGATAGATAACAATAGCACAATTATCGGAATTTTTTATTGTATATTGTCTTTACGATATGATACAGCGTAATAGGATAGATATCACTTTGTGAAAATAATGAAAATATCACGTGAGGTGAATGTTGACGTGTCTATGTAATTTCGAAACGTTATAGCGTGTATTTAAGAGAAACGCGCTTCGGACATTTAATCTTGGCCCCGAGCTCCCAACTCGCCAGTTAGCACGCGACGTAGAATAAAATGACTTCTGACACTTTGATAATGTAGATGCCATGATGCAAGTTTTCGCTGAGGAAAGGATAATCTAGGAGCACCGATATAAATTTTCGTTAAGAACGCGTGTCTACTCGTTCAAGGACCGAAACTCGATCAAGAATCGCGTGGCAAAAATCTGGGACACTTCATGTATTTTTACGTAATTCCGTTCCTTGCACGAAACTCGGCGCTTATACAGAAAGATATACATCTGGATTAATAGAAAAATGAAATAATAACGAGGGAGAGAAAGATTTTTTTGCATAATTATTCTCGTATTGCTAATTTTTTTTACGGAAATTATTATTTTTTATTAATATTTCTTATTATTATTATTACTTATTTTTTAATGTAATTAAACGAACACTTAAAAGAAACCATCATTATACTAAATTACATAAGCGCGAAAGAAGAGCAGCTTCAAGGAGAGATTTCTGAATGTACGTTCATTATAGGCGTGAATTCGTGTTTGGTCTCTCATTACAGATTTTCACACCTCCTGTTAGCTCGAGGGTGAGAACTGGGGGCAAACGGACACCTTGCATCTAGGTATATGTAAATGGCTCGAAATGGTCAAGTTCAGGTTTGACCAGTTCAATGCTGATCATAATGACAGTATCAAAAATGGCATTGACATTCTCAAATAAATGGACATCTCTTGATATTTGGACGAAACGAAAGGCATTCGATCGAATTTAATATTTAACGCCTGGATTTCTCATGAAAGAGATTAATAATTTTGCGATCGTAATATAATTCTAAAAATCAGAGTATATAGTTTTATTTGCATTAATGTTTATTAATAAATCACCAGGTATATATATATATATACATATATATATACCTGGCGATTTAATAAACATTAATGCAAATAAAACTATATACTCTGGTTTTTAGAATTATATTACGATATATATATATATATATATATATAGAGAGAGAGAGAGAGAGGGGGGGGGGGGGTATATATTTCATTTATCAATGGCACTATATATATGTATGTAATTCGTTGAAATCGGGCGTTCGTGGCGAGATCGGTGACGTGATGTTGTGGTACACGGGGATGTTGGGACCCAGAGGAACCGGTGGCGCCGACGTCGTCGTCGTCGGTAGCGGTGGTGGTAGCGGCCGCAGCTGCGGTGGTGGCAGCAGCGCTGGAAAGGCTTGCGAGAGAGAGGTGAAAGATGTATAGAAAATCCTGGCGGCGGGCTGGGCGTCGCGGGGCGGTGAATGACGTCACGTTGCTAAAGCGACGCAGCAACGCGAGGCGTCTGCGTGGGTCGGTTGGGAGTCTGGGGGTCCGGGATCAATAGCGCTAGCAACCAGGTAGTAGGTATGGGTGCATGTAGCTTTCTCCACGGTGGCAGTCCAGGAGACGAACCTCACGAGGTAGGACACTTTACGAGTCGAGCGAGAGAGCGATAGAGAGAGAGAGAGAGAGAGAGAGAGGAGAGGTAGTTAGATAGATAGATAGAGAAAGAGAGAGAGGGAGAGAGTTCGGCGGCCTGTCAGAGTGTCGTGCCGAAGAAGAGCCACGCTATGCCAGTAATCGAGCGTAGCTGCGGGGTGTCCAGCATCTAGGATTGTCAGCCTCTCCAGGTAAGGGTCCAGCGACAGCTTCCATCCTATCCCGACTTCGACGGCTGCGTGCCGTTGGCCGCGAGCGCGCGCGAACCTCCTTCCGGATCTCGCGGCGCGACGTTCGCACGAGAGAATCACACGTCTCGGGGAATTCCCGGGACTCTCGTGGGACTCTCGGGAATGGAGAACGAGTTGAACGGGCGCGCGATAGCTCGTTCTGTAGGTCGATCGAGGCGGCGTGTAAGATCCAAGTGGGAGCGCGAAGAGAGCGAACGATTGCGAAAGGGTAGATAGATAAACAGATAGATAAAATAAGAGAGCGAGAGAGAAGGGGAGGAGAGAGAGAGAGAGAGAAGACTCGGGAACAAGTTGGATAGATTGGCGGATAGATTGAATAAGTATGCACACGCACATATTCAGTTCTCGGCGGGTGACACGGAATGGACGAGCAGAGGTTGATAGATGGACCGATGGACCCGATGGGCGGATCGACGGCAACGCCGAAACGGACGGGACGGACAGATAAATATGGGCAATTGGCAGAACGGAAAGACGAATTCGCAGATACGAATGTAACGGAATACGCGGACGAACAAATTGATGAGTCAATCGCTGGACATTGTCAAAGATCGTGCGACTAGAAAACTGCATCTCTTCGTCATGCAACAACATCTCGATCCGTCGCCGTGTCGTTACGCCTAATTTAACGCGTAATTTAGCGGCTAAATGTACATATATTTCATGTAAAAGGTTTTCAAATATTCGTTTAAATATAACGAATATTTCGGTGTGATGATCATTCCCTTAGATATGTATTTACTACATATTTGTACTGTATCTGTACAAGTAAATCGATAAAATAAAGAGAAAGAGAGAAGAACAAAAAAATAAAGACGTAGAGATAATTGATTTGTGTAATAATGTTGCGGGACAGGCTACAAATATTTAGATTTTTATCACGCGCTCTATGCTAATTCTGTTTTCCGTCGGATTTTGCGTAACGATAAGCATGACGTATGTACATTTTGCCATTAAGGTTGCATCAAGATTGATAAATTGCAGGGACGTGTCAAATATATGATGCCATTAAACTACGGCGCAGATGCATTTTCGAGCGCTTTATTTACCCTCCATTAAATTGGCTTTTACCAATCGATGACTGATCGCGTTGATTCGTGATTTTGCACGATAAGCTAATCTGTCGCGGACGAAATCCTCGTATTCGTTCAGGGCATTACTCTGCAATAATGATGAAAGAGATGGAAATACAGATGGCAAGTTCGTGGAGGAGAGAGTATGTGTCGTAAATCGCTTGCCTTCCCCTCTTCGGTAACCTACCCACACGCGCTCTTCTTCTTTGTCACCATTTGTCAGCGCCGTACCTAAATTATGAGTTATAGTGTCCGCGTGGTCTATTCATGTAGCTTCGGTATGAAGATAGGGTCTATTAGATCTCCAAAAGAGATCGATATTCTTAATACACTCGCGGCAACTCTTACTGACACTCAACAATTGGGAACAATTGGGAAACATTTATTTTAGTACACAGATTGCAGCAAGTTTCTCGAATCGTAGCTCACTCGTTCTTTCGCGAGTCCACCTCGAGAATACGATTCTATCTTGGAATTTTCTTTCTTAACGCCGTCTACAATAGGATAGTAAATAACTCATTCCCTTAACTCATGAGAAATTGACCAATCACAGTCGAATGCTAGGAGAATAATCGCTCGGTCACTTTCTTAAGACTTACTACTCCGTCGTGGACACTAGAGACCCTATAAGAATGGCCAGCAATTTTGTCAAAACAAGAGTAAGCTAGAAGAATATATATACCATCTCTTTTATATATATTATCTTATTTTAACTTATACTATCTTTCTCATTTTATCTTATTCTAACTTATAATATCTTATTCAACTTATTAAACTTAACAAAAATGATGGCCCAAAATTTGTCATCTCGTGATCAGACTTTGTTATAGAATCTCTAATAGTCATCGCGTTAATTCCGAAATACAATATAGGTGTGGTAAGTTTTAAGTTATAAGAAATCAATCAATCATAGTCGATTATTCTCATATTCGATTGTGATTGGCTAATGTCTTATGACTTGAAGCTTACTACTCCTCTTGTGTTTCGGCACTTAGGTCGGAGTCAGATTACGCATTGAAGATTGAAAGGTTGAAATTTGACCAATAAAAACAATAAGAGTTAAAATTCCTTTGTCCTTATTCGTCAAATCTCAATTTTCAATACGTAGTCTGATTCCGTTCTTAGAGCTGCCGTACACAATTTCCATAACAGTAATCATAAGAATTAGCCAATTACAGTCAAGAATTTTCAAAAACTTTCAGCTCTGATTGGCTAATTTTTACGTCTTACGGTTACTGTTACGGGAAGTGTGTGCTGATCCTCTTATGTGGGGTCTACAATAGAAGTCGTAGCGGTCATAGGGTCGTAGAAAATTGACCAATCATAGTCGATTATTCTTCTCATGTTCGACTGTGATTGGTTAATTTTTTACGACTTAAAACTCTACGACCGCTACGACTTTTATTGTAGACCTTGCATTAGGCCGGAATCAGGCTACGCATTGATGATTGAGATTGAAAGATTGAAATTTAACCAATCAAAATAATAAAAGGATTCTCTCTAAAATTCTTTCGTCCTCATTGGTCGAATTTCAATCTTTAATCTTCAATCTCAATCTTCAATGCGTAGTCTGATTTTGACCTTACATTGTTCTGAGCGATAAGTTGATTCAATTTCGTAATACTTAAAATGTTTACTCTCTGAATCTGAATTAGTGGATAAGCACTGATATCAGTGCCAAGTATGCAGATGACCAGTGAATAAAATGTGAGATCCCTAACCTATCTAATCCTTATTATATGATCTAATCTTGTTTTAATTATAAATTCATTGAATATAGTATTAGAAGATTGAAATTAACGTGCAAGTATCGATATTTTAATTGTAATGCTCAAACATTCTTCCTTTTTTAGTTGAATTTCAGTCACTGATTCAGATTATATAGTGACTATTCACTGATTCAGATTTAGAGAGTACGTATTTATCAATAAAATTAGCAGAAACCGTTCATTGTTACGTCCGTTGATAAAATACTAATTCATTAATGATACGTGTTAGCAGATCGAGTGTAATTTAATAACGAACAAAGATATTGCGTGTCGATAAGGGTGACTCTCGTATCTTCCCCTATGCCGCGAACGACACTGACATTGCTGATACTGAAAAGGACCTCTTATTATGTACTTGTCCGCTCACTTGTTTGCCGTTCGCGTACGAATCTCGTTAACTGCAATCACGCCTTCACGTGATCATCATTTTCCTCTCGTCTGTTACCATCCGGAATAAAGTCCGTCAAAATGATTTTCGCGTTGGCGTACTTCATCGCTTCCGTCAATTACCAATGATTCATACAGCAAACAGCGTAATATTCTACGACGGAAAGAAATTAGAAAATATTATATAGGAAAGATTAAAATGTCGAACGTACGCGACCTGCAAATGAATCTTGCGCAAATATTTGCGCAAGATTCATTTGCAGGTTTAATTCTCTCAGTTTCGAGAGATAGTCACGCCATTAAAAATAAGTATTTAAATTGAGGTAAATCTTTGCTTAGATAAGAATACTTGCATGGGATACTCTAGTATCCTCTTTGCGAACGTATAGATAATTTTTTAATTAAAATTTAAAATTATGCGCATATCTCGACAACAATAATGCATAGGAGAAAGAGCAGAAGAGAGAAATTGACCGCGAAGCATTCAAACAGACGATTAAGGTCTCTCAAGTACTTGGAATCTGCGGATATCTCGGCTTCTAGCTCGGGGTCGGGTCGGCTGTAACGCGGGTCGGGTTTGGGTCACAGTACTCGAAACTTTCGGGTTACCCGGCAATATTGCCGACGGACGTCGCTCGGGGCATCTACCATGTTCCGCTAGCTTCGAACACTCGTAATTCTCTCTCAAGGAATTCTCGTTACGCAGTTATTTGTAGACTTTTCAACCGCTAAATATATTTCGTGATATAACATTTTGCGTAGAATTGCAACTTAAGTTATAAAATAGACACGTGTGCGCACGAGATTTCCTACATGATCGCTCAATTCACGTCAAAATTCCACGTTTCCCCGATAAAAATAGGCCACGTGTGCATCTTGGCACCTATTCAATTCTTAATACAACGCGACCACCTCTACTGGCTTCTACCTCAATTCACGGTCGAGGCGGTCATCCAATTCACAATTATCATTGAGTTACCTTCTCGAGTGAGATAAGCGGGATGGACAGGCGAATATATAGAACTTGTCATTCGCGGATGAACCTCGAAGAGAATTCACATCCGACATCCTCTCAGTAACTCACGAACAGTGTTTGGTATCGCTCCAATTCTTCTTTACGTTGAAACTCAAGTCGCGATATCACGATACCTATACTCGTATATAGAAAGAGAAACGGGGGATGCGTGTATTTCCTTCTCCACGTATAATCAACTTAATCTCGTGAGACAGTTGATACTCTTGTGCGGTACGCATAAAAGCGTACACCAGTGCCTCTCTACGCTTTGATCTTCACACACATACACACACGCACACATACATACATCGTCTTAATTCAATCAATCATCGGAGTTGGTGAGACATGGTAAATGGAGGCATCCCCGGCTTTGTACTTCGGCTCCTCTGCTATTAAATATCGCGCGTGCGATATTGCAATTATGTCGGTTTAGTTTGAAACAACATCAGTCGAGTTGGCGTCGATGGCAATTAAAATCAATGGAAATTAGCGATAATTAGCGATGTAATTCTAAACGCGGGTAAATTTTTGTGATCTGCGAGGAAAAAGCAAACGCGTCGTCTGCTTTTGCTTGGCACAATGTCGATAAAGTAAATAAATATGAATCTAAATAAAGATGAAATATTACGGATCGCAGGGGAGAAATTACGTAGATTGCATCGGTGCGGTGTGAGATAGATAAGTTTAATCATCGCTAATGCGAATCCGCGTAGGGATTCGCGTTCTGCAGCTCGCCGTCAGAATTTTTATGAAGGTGTGTGCATTTTGTTTGCTTGCAGGCCGGCGCAATGTGGCCTGGAGTACTACTATTACTGGTGTTACTAGCGGTGCTGCTGCATCCATCGAGGTAAGTTGTTTCATTGATGGATGTGTCAAATTGTTGCTGGCAGTGCCTCATGCAAATTTTGTTCATACGCAGTTAACTTATTATATCGCCTGAATTAATAATAAAACAGTTATACGCTTTTGGAACGACGTCAAGTTAAGATTTCGCGAGACGATTATGTTTCTTTAGCGATAGAAACATAATTCTAAGAAAGAACGCTGTGGCTCGTAAAGATATATGTTATTGACTCACACGGGATTATTGTTATGATGCATAAAGTTTATAAGGAAAACGAAAATTTATGAGCGGACCGACGTGCATCACTTTCGAAATTTTGTCGCGCGAGCAGAATTGAATGAAACAGAATTTGAATAATATAAAAATTTTTGGAAGAACGATTTGCGAAGTGTGTATTTTTTTTTACGACGGTGTGCATTTTTTAAAAATCATTTTAAATGTGTTTTATTATATAATTTGCACCAAAATTCAGGATAGAATTCTATTTATATCTTTATGTGTCGTGTAATAACAAAAGATATTTAAAGATTCTGAATATATACATAAAGTATATATATATATATATATATGTATATTACGTGTACATAATGATAACAAGATACATACATTAAAATACATTACGATTAGAAATACGATAAAATTATAAATAAATTTGACACGAACTTTTTAAAAAGGTTAAAAAGAAATATATTCTCTACTGGAAATAATGATTTTTTAAAAATACCTGAAAATTTAAATAGATACAGTTTTGAAAATAGTTTCCTGGATTCATCAAAATAATTGTATAGGAAACTCAAGCATGAATAACACTGTAACAAGTTTTAACATTCTACCTATCAATTTAAATGTCCTACATAATTATTTTGAGAGTCCAATCAAATTATTTTAGATCCATATCTAGCTAAATTTTTAAATACTTTAATAGAACTGTTATAATTGTTATTATTATATATTTTTATATATTTAACTGCTATAATTGTTTTATTATATATTTTTATAATTTATTTCTGGCGTTAAGCCATAATAATTAAGAAATTTTCTCTTCAGAAATTATTAGGTGTTGGAATTAATTCGTAGCGTTTTACAAGAGATGAGAAGTGATGGGAAGTACTTTCATTAATGTATTTTTTAATGCTCATATGAAATAAATAACATTCTTTCATTAAAAAACGCTACGAATTAATTCCAACACCTAATAGATTTCTTTTCTTTATAATACCGACGACATCGTTGGTACATTCTTCCAGATGTACGCAGCCAAAAGTGAACTTTCGGGAGAAAGAGAAGCAAGTGCTCGACAACATCCTAGGACCAGGCCGATACGATGCGCGCATCCGGCCGAGCGGGGAGAACGGAACAGGTGAATATAACAATTTGTGAGTCCTTGTTTACTCCTTCTGCCCATCCTCACCATGTACCGTAATTTTTATACCGACATCTCGCGGCGAATCAGCCGAGAAATGTGAACGTAGGGTGGAAAAAAAAGAAATAAAGCGGAAAGGAAAACAAAGGTACATAACGGGGCAACGGAGAGATTATACACAGCACTTTCTGACGAGAAAGGCTTAAGCTTCACCGAGTGTGGAGAACTGAATGCGCGATACAAACACGATCTATGTCGTCGTTAATGCAACGCAGACGACGAACGCGCGAGTTCATTGACAATCACGTCACATATATATAAGTATATATATTGAAATATATGTATTGTATATACACATCATATATTGATGATATATATACATATATGAATGTATGTATAATAAGCGAGCGAGATGAATTGCGAGAATTTTCCGCACGTCCGTACCGAGTGAATGCGTACCGAACGGTGAGAAATTTCTTCATAATCTTCGCGAATGTGAACGGCGTACTGAACAGCCTTGCGTTCAAAACGAGCCACGATCGGTCTCGAGAAGTCCCGAGACTTACTGAGCATTATTCGCGATATTAGGTCTGTTTTCTGTGGCTGAACTAGTATACACTTTTGGAACTTAAAGTTAGATAGGTATATATGTTTGATATTTGGCGAAAGCGAGAGAGAGTTCTAATGCAATTTAATACAGAAATAAAAACACAGACCCATTATATTCTTGCAACTGTCTCTTGGATGCATCGTATACGTATATTATTTCTTCCCTTCTCGCGATATATACTTCTTCTTGTTGATGGCTCGGTAAAAATGTGCGAGCAAATTGGGAGATTTGCGGTAAATTTTTCTTAATTGGAATGTGATTCTATGTGTTATTATAATAATATATGATTATAATATATTGATTTATCGAAATCAAATTTCATACATATGAAGTTATTATTATTGTTATATTATGTATATATATATATATATTAGGTGTTGGAATTAATTCGTAGCGTTTTTTAATGAAAGAATGTTATTTATTTCACATGAGCATTAAAAAATACATTAATGAAAGTACTTCCCATCACTTGTAAAACGCTACGAATTAATTCCAACACCTAATATATATATATATATATATATAACTTCATATATATGAGATTTGATTTCGATAAATCAGATACTTATGTATAATAGAAAGAAAAAAAATGGTTTACAATGGTAAATTTTAATTATACACCGCGTTTAAACATAGAGTGATCTAGTTTTCTAATAAAAAAGGATACAAATTTCATATGATGAAAATCATCTTCCAATCTCCTCCACATTACGTACAAAAAGTATCCCTTTTTTTGCAATTTCGAGCTACATAACGCGACGAATGGATCGCGGATGGAATTTCATCGATATCGATTGCACCGAAGCTATCCTGAGTCGCGATTCCTATCGCGATTTCTGCAGTGCGCGGGTCGATCGGAAGACAATTCAGAGTACTTTTGATTCGTGATAAATAAGGTCAAATAGAGAAATGTATAGAATTTTCGATTTACAAAAATAGCGCAAAAATCCGCCATTTTTTACCTAATGATCATATATTAAAGAATTATTAATTGTAAAGCTTATTTATTGGCTTATTTATTATAAGCTTACTTATTATTTATTATTTACTTATTGGACGATAGATGATCAGATCAAAATCGAAATAGCCGATAGGAAAGTTGTCGGCGTCCGCAAAGATCAAAGAATTGCGCTGCTCTTGTAATCTAGAGCTCTAGAAGTGTGAACGTTTCGTATCAACAAATCGACTATTTTCTTAAGTTGCATAAGTTCAAGATAATTAGAAAAAATATAAAGCAAGCATATAAATCGTAATTAAATCGGTTGTTAAAGATAATTAACAAAACTTTATTTTTCTGTGTATTTACAATATTTCGTGTTGCAATATCCGAAATTTTCTTTCGTCGCATAAAATTATCTTCCTCAATTTTTTTCTTTGCGAAATTCAATAACACGTTTGTTTGTGTATTGAAAGACTAAATCAAATAAGAGAAACATGTTTTCATCTTACAATTAGAAGGTATTTCCAATACGAATTATAATTAAAACGAATTATAACTATAAATAATACCACGTAATAATACTTTTTAGTACAATGCCATTTATTGTTTATAAAACAAAAGATAATTTACATGAAAAATTTGAGAAAAAATATATAGCTACAACGAATCTTAAGAGGGGACGTAATCGACATTGCCGAGCTTAGAATTGAAGTTACGATGGAATTGTATCCTCCTTGCAGGTGTGAAAGAGGGATTAAATAAATCGCACCGAGAGCGCAATTACATGTCGCAGTTAAACGAACGAATACGATCGTCGGAATATTCTCTAAGCACGCGTCGGATTTCTACTGTAGGCACATCCATACTATATATATATATAAACTCGGAAGAAAACGATTTATGTGATTTTTTTATCACCCGTTTATAGGCGTGTCACGCGATAATAGAGGTCTTTAATCACTTTTCCTGCGAGTCTTCGGGGTCTGCTTTTCGCGTTCGGCTGTTATCCGACTGGAGTGACGCTAAGTCGGATCGCGTGTCTCGGAACTAAACGATGCTCGTTAATTTTATCGTTCGAGTATCAGCCGTGAATGCGCGTTCGCTCGTGAGTTTTTACCATCGCCGAGTGTGCGATGAAAGAGCGAAAATTCATAGAAGTTCGTCCCCGGCTGCCACTTCTGGATGGCTGGGAGAAGTACATCGTTTCAAGATTGAGCACCCGAGGCGATGCGATTGGATGCGATGCGATGCGATGCGATGCGATGCGATGCGATGCGATGCGATGCGATGCGATGCGATGCGATGCGATGCGATGCGATGCGATGCGATGCGACGTGATACGATGCAATGTGATGCGATGCGATGCGAGGGATATTAATACGCTGCCGAGTATCCGTCCTAGAACCCGTGCCCTTCCGGGCGTAATTTGGAGATAGTCGTAGTGTCCTTCGATCGATCGATCGCGCATTTGTAATTTCACCCCATCCGTAATCATGGTCGGTTTACCGTCGATGACGTCGCGTGAAATTAATTGACCATGAGAGCCGTAAACACCCCGTGTATGACGCGTTCAAGTCCGGCGTCACTCTCGATCGTCATTCTCCTTCGCTATCAATCGAGGAGTGAGATGGTGGTATTTCTTTTTTATTTTTTATTTTTTCATTCTTGTATACGCTGCTTCTATAAATTCTATAATTAAGTCATTCAAATTTGACAAATACTTTTATGTATAAACTTCCTGATCTTTCAACATTACACTCGCAACCTCTACCAATGCATTGACATGGGATTATATATTTGAGTTATGATTCTATAACTCAGAATTATTAATATTGCAATTTTACATTAAATAAAAGTTTGACATTAAATAGTAAGAAAGCACAGCCCTGCTAAGAAAACATCTCTACAATTTTCCGTTCATTTTCAAGTTGTTATACATATACGTGATCCCTCTTACGCAATAAAACGCGTGTTGATGTCATGATAACGTCAAGTTTGACATTGAAGCTAAAGAAATGGAAATGGGTCATCCGAAAATTATGTGTTTCCATAAATCTTGGTAGCGCTTGGCAACGATAGATCTGCAATTCGTGGGTCTGCGGAATTTATGTTTGCGTTCGGGTTACAAGTAACATTCTGTAATATTATGTAATATTGCGTAATGAGTGACGTGGTCCCAATATCGATCAAACAATTGCCGCCGGCGCAGTCGATTTATTTATATTACAATCTTGATGAACTGTTGTCGTTTAATCTTTCGCCTAATGTCTTAGTTGCCTGATTTATTTGCAGTAGGAGGGCGGACAGGAACTCATTATTAATATTTTAATTGCGTGGTCAAGTAAAGAAAAGAATAATTATACGCGAAGGCATTTTACATACTCTCCTGGTCTCATAATCACGCGAGGATAATTGATTTAGGAAATTCGAATAGAAAAAGGAACGCTTCGTCTTCGTTTAGGAGAACAAAGCGTCAAATTACATAAAGTCGTCCAAGATTTCGCGCATCTGCTAAGTTAGATTAATAAAGTTTGAGTTGGTTCTCTCCTGACAAAACTTGTGTTGGAAAATTAAAATACTAATTCTATTTTATTTTTTTTTTTTTTTAGCATTGAGCGTCTCTTCAAGTATTCGCTTAAAAATTAGATAATTAAACGGATCCTTTAATTCTTTTACGAATCAATTATTATTTATTATTATATTTGGTTATTATTATTTCGGTCATAAAATTCTTCTCGCTATATAATGCGAGTAATGAGAACGCAAATGTTTGAAACTCGATCCAAACAAATAAATCGTAAAACTACTTCGATTAGTTTTCTCTCGTGACATGTTTCTGTGATCGCGCCAAAACGGCAATGTACTCTTGGCTCGTCTTAAAAATTAAACTAACAATAAGCGAACAACGATGCATAGCAGGGAAATGTTGTTATTAAACGCCAGTTGTCGTTTGAGATAGGATCTAGTTTGGGGTGAGCACAATGGGTCACTACATTAGGGAGAATATTGCGCTATCCACATACCAGTATCCTTTGTGGTTGCGAATTAACTGTATCTTACGCGCAACGCGTCTCCCCTGCAAATCTGGGCTGAATACTAACTACTGTATATACGGCGGTAACGAGCGTAAGTGACTTGAAGAAGATTCATAACTGAAACAGGGATGGAAAAAAAAGAAGGGAAATACGCGAGCGTGAATGCTAGTAGAACTGAAGGGAATTTTGTTGCCGAATTATGAACTACCAGGTAATTAATCACGCCAGTCTGTCACACGGGTTAAGTTCGCTACAGTGGAAGAGAAGGAATTCGTCTTTTCAATCAAATCCGTATAAAGCTGGTCTAGATACGCCAATCATGCACATATAAATGCACGAAATGGATGAAATGTCAAGGAAACAGGCGAATATTGTCGTGTACAAATGAAATTTTGGCATCGAGGTTAAAATAATGAATGAAGATTGAATATCATTCTTAACGAGCTATCAAGGGCTCATATTATTTGGTGATTGAATGAAAACTTTTATATTAAGTTGCGTTAGAAATTTATTTGTACACACGTTATTTATCAATTAACTCTTTATAGAGCGGGCAATTTGGAACAGTTTTAACGCATTAATTAACGTGAAATTAAACGCGACATATTGTATATTTTGCAAAAACGATATTGCTTTTTTTTCCAGAGACTTTTATTTTTATTTCGCTTCATTTTTGTGCTGTATATATTTTGCGTGATTAAATTAAATCTTCTCAACACTGATTGATTTCGTAAAGTTGCAAGATAGCTCGAGTGCTTTTCAATTAAACAAATAGGGAGGATAAGATGTGCGTTGAGGGCGGTAAACATTAACCAAATAAAAACCGAATTGATTGAAACGCAATAGTAGAACGTGTGTACATATTTACATACGTTCGTGTTTGTATTACGGCTCGATCATTGTTCTACAATCGAAGGTTAACGGGTAAAGAGTGAGAGCACGGCTGCCTGTCGGAACAGGTGTTAACACATAATGGAAAGAGAGCCACGTAGATGCGAGACTGAGGATGAGAGAGAGAGGGAGAGAGAGAGAGAGGGACAAACATACACGCAGCATTGATTTGGCTGGAGTCCCTGGCTCGCGATCGGCATGCCGTCGAATGCAGTTATGGGATTTATACGTGGCCGGATTTGGCAGGCCGCGACCGGATTTTGTGTTGTACACCCGTCACGTGGACCGATGGGGATGACGGCACTAAATACGAATTTCGGTATAGAGAAATGTCTGTATTAGACGAGAGATGACATTAGTCGCGTATAATTAAGTCAGTCTATAAGATTGCCACATTCAAATTTTCGAAACTTACAGACTACAAAAACTCCAGATATTTCACTTGCGATTCTGGATGCGTACAGAAATATAAGTTAGTAAAATTGGAACAGTCAATTTCTAAGAACGTGAGCACGGACCTTTGCATAAAGTCTACAATGAAATTTTAATAAAAAAAAAAAAATTTAAGCCTTAAAAAGTTGATCAATCAGTCGAATGTGAGGAAAATCATCGACTATGGTATTCATAGTTCGTTTTTATTTCAAGACTGTCTTAAGTAATGTCTTAAGACGCTAATACGGCCCTCTGATTGATTCGTGACTTCTTAAGAGTGTGTTTAAGACAGTTTTGAATATAAGATCTGATTATGAATACTACTCTATGATTGATCAATTTCTTATGGCTTAAAGCTTAAATTTTACGTCTCAAAATCTCATTGTTGCTTTACGCATAACACATAAAGTACCCAATCAGAACTCTTCCTTTCATGAAATAGATTCTGATTGATCTCCTTATACATTATGCATTACGCATTATGCAAAAGTTTGTGTTCCGGCCCTAGGTTTACCGTAAGCCTTAAGCCGCAAGAAATTGACCAATCATAGTCGATTATTTCCTCACGTTCGACTGTGATGGGTCAATTTCTTACGGCTTAGAGTCTATCTAGACAATCTTGCAGAGCGTATAAATAAACGTATGCATAAAGAAAATTATCCAATCACATTTTTATTATAAAGACTTACGTACGATTGGATAATTTTCTTTATGCATAAATTTATGTAAGTTTGTTTAGATAGACTCTTAAAGCTTGCTGTAGATCGAGATTAGCTGGAGTCAAAGCAATATATCTTGAAGATTCCCTGAAACCCCGAACGCTCGTAATTATTTTTCGGACACTTTTGGAAAATTATCCCGGACATTCTAAAAAAAGAGGATTGTGGGGAGAAGAGAATGGATGGCAATCCTAAGTCAGTCGCGCACTGATAATTATCACTCCACAATCTTCATCATTCCTTGCCAAGCACTCTACAAAGCGAAACGCACACGTACTGCTTGGCACTCAGAATAATTTCACGCGAGCAAGTTCAGCCGCACTGTGACAGCCGACGGAAGAAACGCTTAAAACACTTTTGACGAATTTAACGTCTCGAAATATTCGCGAATATTCTTTTAGAATTCTTACACGCACATCGCACACGTTTGTATTATATAAAAAAATAAGCGATAATTGGCATATTATGCAAGATAATACACATATCTCACAGCCTAAGATTTACTTGATAATCTGCGCACCGCATTGCATTTCTCATCGAGCTGTCACGAGAGGTGAACGAAAACATTTATTATCATGAGATGTATGCCGTGAGATACGTGAATCGATTCAAGCTTAAATAATGCTCCAGATTAAAGTCCGCACGCGAGAGTCGTGCTCAGGTATGTAATTCACGTGAGTCACGATCTCGCAATTTGTTATCGCACCGTAATTAGGTGACGACAGGAAAAGGACACTTTTACACAATTTTCCTCGATGACAGCGCTACTCCGGTTTTTTTTTCCCCAAAGGATTTTCTTTCCCGAACAATTTCTTTCAAACAGTTTTTATGAATCGTTATACTTTGCGCCAATCTTTTCCCATGACTCCACGGATTTTTTTATATCTTGAATTCTTGAGGTATCACCCCAATAAATACGTGATAAACCCCGTGTTATCTCTGTAGCCAGTCCTCGAGGAAAATAGAGGTGATTACAGAATGGTCTCATCCCTCGAGTCTCTGACAGTATTCGCGCGAATCTCAATCGTGTTCGACGTAACTGATTTGATACCGACTCACTCTCGATTATTCCGCACCTGTCCTTCGAACAGCCCTGAATCGCATCGAGACTCGGTGGAACCGGTTAAATAAATAGACGACAAGCGCGGTAAAAGATAATGTCGGGCACATTCCAGTAGAGTATGTAAGCCACCAGAAATGCTGATTCACTAAAAGGGAGCTGTATTGTTTTTGCCCTTAGATGGGCCGGCCATTGTCCGGGTAAACCTGTTTGTGCGAAGCATTGCGACAATTAGTGACATCAAGATGGTAAGTATATATAAACGCTAATAACACAATCAAACAAAGCCTTTTGAAACCGCAATTGGCCGCAACTCGCCGTTTCTTCTCTTGCCGACGCGATTAACCCCTTTTCTTTATTTGTCTCTGTCACTTTGCAAAAACGCAGTAGGCGCAAAAGTAGGTTTAGGCGGTCTTGATCTCGAAAGTCAAAGAGTGTGTGTCCGTGTGTGTGTGCGTGTGTGTGTGTGTGTGTGTGTGTGTGTGTGCGCGCGTGTGTGTATGTGTGAGAAAGAAAGAGCGAAATCTCAGAGGGGAAAGAGAGAAAATCCAGCAGCAACCGGATGGCAGCGGTGAGAGCTCGATACTTCCTAGGAGAAACCAGGCAGGCTGGAAAAAGCGGTAGCAACAACACACGCAACATAGTAGAGAGCAGTAAACGTAGCAGAGTACCGGTCAGCAGCAGCATCTTGTCCTTCTTCACCCACGCTCTTTTGCTCCCCTAGCTCCACCCCTCCGCTCCACCCTCACTCCCTTCACCCCCATAGCCTTTTCGCCTCACCTCGCTACGCCACGCCTCGCCTCGCCTCGCCTCGCCTCGCTTCGCCTCGCCTCGCCTCGCCTCGCCTCGCCTCGCCTCACCTCACCTCACCTCACCTCACCTCACCTCACCTCACCTCACCTCACCTCACCTCACCTCACCTCGCCTCGCCTTGCCTTGCCTCGCCTCGCCTCGCCTCGCCTCGCCTCGCCTCGCCTCGTTGCTAGCTATCACCGCTAGCAGCCTTTTCTCGAGAGAACACCACATCCACACGAACCGACCGCAACCACCACTACCTTTGACCAAAGCGCCCGAGAAACCTCACCCCTGAAACTCTAGCACTCTATATAGTATAGACGCAGGCATGTGGCATTCCAGCTTATATAATACATTTTGCGTATGTTAGTTACGTCGCATTGGACGGACCATCGGATGGACGAGGAGTGGCCGAAAGAGCGACACCCAAATCGGGTTTGCGGGGATGCGATTACGTTCGGACGTACTTCCAACGTACCGACCACAGGTCGTTAGTTTTTTTTTCTTTTTATCACAGATAGTTAGTTAAAGATCAACACGGCCAAGCAGCGGTAACAGCCGCTCTGCCGGATTCATCTTTGACCATATCGCGTATCCCAATCTGAGTAACGCTACCGGAGAGAAATCCCATCCCAAAAGTAATTTTATTTCTCTCGATCTCCCTCGTTATTGCGGGGCGGGGCGAGCTGTATCGAGTTCCGAATATATGACACGCGGAACTAAAGTGACGTGTTACTCCACGAAGATTTTTCTAAGATAAAAAAAAAGGAAAGAAAAGGGATAAGAATTATACAGAGACTAGAATGTCCTTTAGACATCTGTCAGGCTTTTATGTTGTTTGGAAAACTCCTCGCAATGCTCGCAGTGGAGAGACACTTAACGCGATTTCGCGAAGGGACGATCGGCCGGCCCGTTGCACTCTGTCGAGAGAGAGTGCAGAGAGCGAAACTTGTGTTTCACAATAGGTAACGAGATTACATGTACCACCGCGGCCGCTCCGGGCCGCACGGAAATGCACGTCGAGAAGTTACGTCGGGAGTGCGTTCCGGCACTCTCGTTCGTTCCGTATCGCGTAGGAAGCGAACGTAGGTTTACCGTCAGGAAGGCCTTTTCGTGTTCGACCTCTTCTCTCGTGTAAAAGCACGCTTATCAGATCAAAGAGTGATTTCAAGGGACGATCGATCGGTCTAAAGTACTATACAGAGCGTTCCGGAACTCTCGATTTTAATTTTTCACTATCGTTGAAACTATCGATAGATTCGATGAGAGAGAACATTATTTATTCCAATATAAACTACGCTAAAACAGTAGAATATATTAATGTATTAATAAATTAAATAACGAAGGTGTATTAAATTTAGATTGTTCGATGTGTGCATGTGTGCGTGTATGTGTGTGTGTGTGTGTGTGCGAGTGAGTGTGTGTGCTAGATCGATCGATTGTGTATGCGTCTTGCGAAAATTCGCAAACGTTCCCTGCACATGACGTAAATAATTAAATTTCAAATGTCACCGTCGCCTCTGTAGCGGAAAGTTGTGTGTATTCCTCGTTTATTTCTTGCACAAAGAACATGTTGCTTACGTGTACAAGCGAGTCGATCCACTTTATGCCAATTGCTTTTCAACAAGGAAGAATTTATCAAAACTTGAGGACACTTAAATTCTACCCAGGTTCCGAACTTCGCCTTACTTGGGTATCCAATAACACGAGTATTGGTACCGTTCGATACTTTCGTAGGTGATAACAAAAGAAAAGTTCCTACGATGATAAAAGTCTAGCAAGAATCTTATTCTTAATAAGAAAAACTAAGCTAACTAATATATAGGATGTCTCACAACCATCGTACATCGTACAATACTTTTATATAAGCAGTTAAAGTTAGCTTACAATTCAAAAAATTTTTGCAGCCTCAACATTTTCGTATTAATATTTTTACTCTATTTTACTTTTAAAATACGCTGTGAAAGACAGTCTTTATACGGTGTGTTTATACGGTGGTTGTAAAACACCCCGTGTATTATAAAAATATTCAAATTAAACATATATAATTTTATACTTATAATTGCAGCTACATTTTGAAAATATTCTCGGGTTGGGTTATAAACTTTTGACTTTGCCGGTAACAAATATCTTTTCTTCTGCGCTCTCTAAGTGACTCAATGTCTCCGTAATAATTTCTAATAATAAACTGAATTATTTAAAAGTATTCAAGTAGAACAAAAAATAAACATCATTTATCCGCGTTGATAATTATAATCACACTATGACTCGATTTTGTAAATGCTAAAGATATCTTCTTCGTCAGAATATGACAATTTTTTCAAGTAAGTACTCGTTCTTACGCGCGGGACTGAAATGCGAGGACGCCTTGAACTTGGAGCTTTCGTGCTCGAAAAGCATTTGTAACATCCTGCTTTGCGCGTTTCGTGTAGCGAGATCACGGGTTTAAAAGTGGGCGGTATTAATGACACGACGACGACGGTAACGATGGTGACGATGACACGACGAAGACGAAAACGACGAAGACGACGACGACGACGACGACGACGAGCACTACGTGTCCGACGTCTTGTCCTGGTTCATGTAGGGCGGAATGGTACGCAAACACTCTGTATGGCTCAGGACGATACGGCTGGCTCGTTCATGCTGCTACAAACAAAGTTAGACTTCCAACGATGACGATAATGACATAACGAGGGAATGCATCCGCCGATCATGTGATACTGACGCCGACGTTCGCCGACGTTTAAACGCGGTTAAACGCGGTTAAATCATTGATAATGACGACATCGCCGCGAGCTTCTCTTCCGATAGCTGTCGATTATCCACCGGCTGTTTTCCTGACAGTCTATAGGACTTCTGATTGAAATAAGACGCAGTTCAATCTTCGCGAAGTTAGTTGGATCGATATAGATAGGTATGCAGATTAAAATTGGGACGACAGCTAACTTATTAATTCTTGTCGCCGTCCTTGCTGTGAATAATTTTGATATATCTAAAACTAACGAGTGTGCAACCTTCAGACGAAAGCATTTCGAAATATGATAGGACGATGAGAATAGTTTCCTGTGGAGGAACATTATTCTTGAAATAATTTATAAATTCTAGTCGAGAAATAAATCAGTTGTCAACCACGCGCGATTGAAATATCACTGCTTGCGGATTGCGTGTTATTCTGGCTCTCCTGTATAAATTTGTCACGCTTGCGCACATTTTCTATCCCGTGTGTGACGCCGATGGCATCTCATGGCGTCAATTCCTAATACTGTCAAATGTCGCGTAACTTCGACGATAATTGACGTGCGAAGGTGTTCAACGTCTCGCTGTTGACACGCCATCAACACGACGAACTCTGGCACGGAGTGTTCGCCAGAGGGGATCAAACAATACATCTTCGTGACGTCACATCCGCGTTATATTCGCCGTATTTTTTGTGCGTAAGCGTTCAAAGGACAGCCGCGGTCATCTCGCTTTGACACTAATCGGACCGTGATGGCGACATGGAAATTTTGTTCGATAATATCGCGCGGGAATCGCAAACAGGGGCGGCATTCCAGGTTTTCTATCGTCCCGAGCAAAGAAATCCCTTCTCGCCTCCCGTAGATAATATATCTTTTTTTTCCTTTCCATTTTTATTTGCGTCTACGGCGCACGTCAATTTTTTTTTTCGAAACTCCTTGTTTCGCGTAAAAAAGAGGAAGAGAGATGATGATCGAAACGTCACGCCGTTCAAGCAAACGAAGTTCCAGCCGTCCCTCGCGGCATGAATATTTTCATCGGGTTTACATCTCTCAACGATTTCGTTCTGTACGTTGTTCTGTATGGTTTTTCGACATTTTTATGCTTTAGGGTATTTTCGAACTAAAAAAAAAATGAAGTAAAATCCGTTCTGCAAATATATCGCTTCGGGTACATAAACTACGTAGCATCGTGCGCTTTGTCGGCTTTCCGAGTATCTGATTCATTCTCGAGATTGGCTGCGTTCGGTAAAAAAACAGCTTTGCAACTGTTGTAACATTTTTTCATTGATGAATCCAGAAATTTGTCTGGATGCCATTGGAGTATCATAAACAAAATTCTTTTTTAAGGTTGAATATGAAAAGATAAAATATTAAATTATTGTATTTACATTATTACTTTGAAAAAGTATTATTTAAATGTATAATTTACATAAAACATTTTATTTAAAATTATGTCAATATGGAAGAAAAATTATACGATAGAATCTATGTTTTTTATATCTGGGAGTCTCTTAAATTAAAAAATATTTTTGAAATGTTGTCGAAGTTGTGGTTAAAAACATTCCATTTCAGAAATATTAAAAATGGATATAATATTTTGTTAAAAATATTTTTAAAAAAGAAAATTCCCCGTGGATTCAAACCTTGACTGGTTTATATATTTAGATCCAGTGGAAGCGTTAAGGATAAGACCAGTCATACACGGAGAAAAATATTAAGTAATATTTGCTAGAATTCTGGTAAATTGAATTTTATTGAATTGGCAGGTTCATACAGAGACAGGCATCTACTTATGTAAAATTTACTTTACTTTTCTAGTACATTTTGTAAAGTAAATTTTATGCTATTGCAATTGGTAACTATCTCTTAATCTATAAATTACCATACATCTCAATAAAACTTACTTTATTGACAAATATTTTTTGCCTTAGTGCTGACAAAATTTATTTTATTGTACAATAAAAAAAATAAAGTTCATAAAGTTTTGATAGTTGTTCGTGTTTACAGTTCTTGAGAATAGTATAATTTATTTTGCTGTAAGTAATAACCATTTGAATGGACTATAATTGTAATGTCTTTTTTACCCTACATCTTCGATATTTTTACTAGACTTAGGGTAAATTTTTATAAGACTATTCAGGGTATAAAAAGAAAGATGTACTCTCTAAATTTCTTGGAGTAAAATCTCACTCTAAAAGAGTTAAAATATATATTGTCACTAAGGAAAAAGAGTGAAAAATTTGCACTCTTGAATAAGAATGGCAGATTTTCACTTTTGAAGTGAGATTAATTCCATAGGAAAAAAATCTCACTCCTTTTTTGATGAATTTCACTTCAAAAAAGAGTAAAAATCTGTCACTCTTATTCAAGAGAACAAATTTTTCACTCTTTTTCAATAATAGCAGTATTTTAACTCTTTCAGAATTTAAAGCATATAACATTGAACATAATGACGAATAGCAGTACTAAACGATCAATCAAATTTGAGCCCAAGTGTACTCAATTCATGCGTATAATATTGGAACGTCCAATCAAATTTGGTCTCTAATTCACTCTCCTGCTCATTCACGAAATGTTATACCTTAATTTTTTATATCATACATGAGACTATCCATTTTTCTCCGTATACTAAAGAATTTTACAAGTTGTCGAGCTGGCTTTATCTGCCGAATGCAGCCATTGGTTCAAATAATTCGACACTACCGAGGCACGTCGTCGAATACGTTCCAACAACAACGACGACGACGACGACGATGATGGCGCGGCGGCTGTCATCGATTTTTCATCGCGTTTCCGCTTATTCGATCTTTCATATTTCAACTGCTCGATTGTATACTGGTGCGCACAATTTATTTACCTTCCGTTGATCCGTATCTCGTGATTTGCGTGGTTCGTCCCGCGTGTATCGATTATTGCCGACGCCGGCTATTACCTCTGGGATCGTGCGACTATTTCGTGCGAGTAAATAGGCGGCTGCACGAGAGAAAATTCGTTTCACGGTATTCGTTTCGCACGACCGATATATTCCACGGAATAACGCTCGTGTCCCCCGCGCGTCATGCATTATTTCCGCGGCCGCGATTCCTCAATGACCGAAGCGTTTTCGCTATACCGCAGAAAAATCCGGTAAATCGATTCGAGGAATAACATGGCCGCGAAACGAAGAAAGCAAATAGTCGAGGAAAGACATGATTTATCAATATGGCTCCACCTGAACTTAATGAATGCGAATTCTTCTCTATACCAAGTTAGATGAGCCCGCGATTGTCCGCGTCATTATATTTGTTCAAAGTATCTCAACAATATAAAAAATGACGTTACTACGGTAAGTTGAATACAACGCCCCGCGATCACAGACACACTCTCTAAATTTAAATCAGTGGATAATTACTGATATCAGTGCCAAATGTGTCACTGGTAATCAGTGAACGAAATGTGAGATCTCTAACCTAGCTAACGTTTATGATGTGATCTAACTAATCTTGTTTTAGTGCATAAATTTAGTGAATGTAATATTAGAAGATTGTGAAATTAACATGCAAATATCAGTATTTTAATTATGCTCAAAATTTGCTTATTTTTTTCTTTTTTACGTTGAACTTTACTGATTATCCAGTGCCAAGTATTATAGCGATTGGATAATTAGTGACTATATCCACTGATTTAGATTTAGAGAACACGCATGTGCCTTTTTTATGTACTATACACAAGTAACAAATTATCTAATGCTGGGTGTTTCGTTATCACGTAATCCACCTGAATTCAATGAACACGAATTTTTCTCTCTATGCGATCGAACGTAGATCACTACGGAGGCTAAACGTTACTTAATCGGATGAGTCTCTTGAATGGACGAATTAGAAGCGAAGTGCTTCTTAACGCGAGCAATGTATTTCCGCGTTGCGCCAGAAACGTAATATAGACGTTATAAAAAACAAACGATTGAACGCGAAACGGTTTACTAAAACAGTGCTTTACATCGAAGTGCTTTAGGTCGAAGTTTACTGCCGCATTTTAAGATCATGGTTAAACTGTTTTTCTCTGTATATCGGAACGTTACATTTTAACGATGATAAACGCGCTGAAACGTCCGTCAGGCGTTAAATCAGATTTCGTTCGAACGTAACACAGGGGGCAAGGAAATGGCAACGGATAGTCGAAAGATAGTCTGAACGACGCTGGAAGATCGCCGGACTAATAAATGAGACCGTCGAACGAAAAAAAAAAAAAGAAAAAAAAAAAGAAAATAACAAATTCTAAAATTTTGAACAGACATAATGAATATCGAACAAATATAAGATATAAGCTACATTAAGCACATCTCACAACTCATCGTCAATCGCAGGTGATTCAGAAGGGGATCTAAGAATTTCATCATACCACACACACGCACACATCTCTACCTCGATGTATCTGATTGCTGCTCAACGATTGATTAATTTTGTTTGTTCTGTTTGCCATGTTAGATGGGCCCGCGGTTGTCCGCGTCAACATATTTGTTCGAAGTATCTCAAAAATAGATGACGTTACTATGGTAAGTTGAAAAAGAATGCAACGCCCCGTGATCACAGACACACACATGTGCCTTTTTTATATATACTATACACAAGTAACAGACTATCTAATGCTGGGTGTTTCGTTATCACGTATCACAGTCAGCGCCATTTACTATCAGCTACCATATACCTGGAAGGAGCTGTGTAAAATATACGTCGACGTAACGCACGACGACACGCGTATTGTCAACGCGTTCCTCGGCCACGCGCCTTTTCCTCGAATGCCGCGTGCGCTGCGGAGGTGTATAACGATCACATTACCGATATACGAAATCACGAGACACAGGGAATCCCATCGCTACCGGTGGATAGCCTGATCTATTCTCCGTCTTTCGGGCTGTAATTCAGAAAATTGCGGTATTCATCCCCTAAAAGTAGACTGCGATAATAGACGAACCTTTATTCGTTCGCTGAAGAAAATATGGTCAATTTTAATAAATATTTAGTTCGATATACTGCTAACTTAACGGTAAATAAATATTTGTTCGGCAAAAAGAATGATTGTTAGATCAAATAAATGTATCTTTATATTTAATAAAATTTAGTTGGCAATATTCAATGAAATATTTATTAAAATTGACTTTATACTTTTTCTCAGTGCCGAAACCGATTTAACTCGACTTCAATCTTACATGAGCAAAGATTTCACTCGAGGTTTGATTGTGGAAATATTTGGCGTTGAAAGCGAATATCAAGGAAAAATTGGACTCCGTGTTCGTCGGTGGAGTATCTTCCGACATCGATGGGAAATGCCTGTGCACACACACACACACACATACACATAGTTAATTTACTTGTTATCATTAAGTCGCTGTATAGTATCCTTCTAATGCCCTTTTTGATCTCACGATGTATAGACGACACATTTTTCAATCTACTTCTTTGTGTCTCTCTTCTCCTCTTCGTGCTAAACAACAAAACACCCGTTGCGTATCTTGAGGCCCGCTCTCGTGGCTCTTTTGTATCTCCACCTACCGTCATGTTCTCTACGTTAAGCAAGTATCTATTCTGTATGTCTATGAATGAGTTGAGACTTACGAATAGCACGACGCGCTCTTTACCGCCTTCGCCTTCGGTCGATATTAAACCATAGCTATTGCATATCAAACGCGCTTCTGTATCCTCGCGAAATTTAGATCATATGAGAATGAAAGGAAGTAATGAAGCAATATGATACTAACTCGCTGACATACATAGCTAATTATGCAGCAGACAATTAATCTAACCACATGCGCAGAACGTTATTTGATTTATCCGCGGAATAAGCTGCATCCCTCAGTGAAGAAAGTGTGAGGGTTGCAGAGTGAAAAAAAAAGTAAATAAATTGCCATTATCGAAACAATCACGTTTATAATTGTATAAGAATCAGATAACAGCAAAAATAATGCATAAATTTCCATTATATAATACTCGTCGGAACTTAATTATACCGAGGAATTATATTTCCATATATTAAATTGCTCCGAGATAGAGATGATTTTTCTTGTTTCCGACGTAGTCTCTCGTTCTTACAATAATCCGGGATTCGATACGATTTCTTTCTCTCCGATGATTTTTTCTTTTTCCCCTGTTTACTTAGCGTCGTGCTGTGCGTAATTATGAGATTCCATTAGAGTATATAGTATCGCTCTCACCCGCTGTTGTGTGGTAGATGATTTGATGGAGTTTCATCTCTCTTTTTGACTTGTTTCGATTATGTTTATTCGCGTTGATTTTTTTAATGCAAAGTATATATATATATATACATACATAAAACATGTACACGCTGCCTCGCAAAATACAGCAGACACGTATATACTACACACGTCATTCTATCTTCCTCTCTCTCTCTCTCTCTCTCTCTCTCTCTCTCTCTCTCTCTCATCTATTCTTCATTTTTTAGCCATACATCTCTTTTTTCATCTTCTCTTTTTCTCTTTTTTTTTGCAATATTACACACATTGATCATTTTACTTATTAGATATGAGTACATACATATGCGCAATGTAACACTATGTATATCATTTATATATATATAATAGAAGACATCTGCCTACACATATGTACATATATTACCAGATGTATCGTTGACTTATTCTTTAATTCTTTACTGCACCGTGCGACAACACACTCGCTAAGGCATTCTCGTGCTGCTACATCTCTGCGGTAGTGTGCAACCCTTTTTATCTCATTCTTGGTAATGACTTCTTTTTTTTTCCTGATTGCTACCAGAAAACAGTAACTGTAACCAGTACGCCGTATAACCCAGTTAAGCCTATCTATATGAAAATTAAACACTTACGTGCTCTATATATCCGAGGGAACGATCTCGGTAAACGAAACCCCTTTGTAATCGTTGCGGAAATGACTCGAAGGCGCAAGTCACGTCGGCAGTGTAATCAGCAGTGCGTATCAACGACCAATGCAATTTAATTGCAAGGATAAATTTTTCAACAGCCGCATTGCGCGCAAGCCGAGAGATTTACATTCAGGACACGGTTCATTTCTCTCCGAGTTTTCGTGCTTGCGTATATATCTAGGTGCAGGCTCTCGTCTACTATTTATCAAGGGAGAGTAGGGCAGAACGTCGTAATATCTTCCATCGAGAGCAACGCGAGACTTAAATAAATAATCCAGAATTATAATTGCAAATACATTCCGTGAGTAAACGTAATGGATTTTTTGTCCCCGATTAACTTTTTACTTATATTTTTGTCGTCGAGTTTACCTTGAGTTTTCCTTCGGCTCGCGACCAAGTAGTGCGACCAAGCGGTCTGGTCGGTATACTTTTAGAACAATGAGGAATGCGAAGCGCACGTTTGGCAAATACGCTTATTTAGCAGGAAATAGCCCGGGGATTGCCGCGAACAACGCGACAAGTTCTTGAGCAAGAACAGCGGCGGCTGCGAGATATTGTGCTGCCGTGACAGAGTTGGGGATTAACCGCGAATTGCCAATTGCGACGACGACGACAACGACGACGACGACGACGATGACGACGACGACGACGACGACGACGACGACGACGACGACGTCGTGGAGGCAGTGTAATTAGACAGGCCTGGTACCAATTAATTATACACGGGGCTGGCGACGACGCGAAAGGCGACTTTGTCGTTCGGGGTCTCGTTATAGAGCTCCAATTTCCAGAGCGCGTTTTCACCGAAGCGAGTCCCACTTTGAACCGCATTCGTTTACCGATCGATCTCCGTGATTAACCCACCGCCGTTTGCAGACCGCCGTTTAAATATTCACACGCTAAGTGCGAGAAAAGATGATGACATTTAAAAATTTATCGGCCACGTCAAGGCATGTGTGTGTATGTGTATGTAAAATGTATGCAGAATGTATGTGTATCCGCCATAATTTATTTAGCACACGATATATACCGGCACATGGATTACTAAAGAAGGCAGCTGTACTACCTGTAGTTCTATTTTCTAAAATATACGCGCTGTAATAATAATATAAATTTATTATTGGAAATTTATATACGATGATAATATTACGTAAGAATTTAATTATGATATAAAGACCATAACAATATTTTCTGTAGGAGTTTAAAATTAGCAGCTTTGAAGTACATTTATGTGAACAGATGCTATCGATATATATACTCTATTACGCGTGCTTTTTCTTCTCTAAAGTGGTGTTGGGTTAATCGCGATGGATCTTGGATCCATATCTCCGTAGTTAAGCATCATATGGCCGTCTCTTTATTAGTGGTACTCGGATGTTGCCGCTCTTGAAGCTCACTTCATTGGCGCCGATATCCTTACCACTTATAACGCGGAATAGATATTAGATGACTCGATAAAGAAGATATAGAGAAAGTTTGATTGACGAATAAAAAAGAGACTCTTTGAAGGGCTATTTTTACATATACATATAAATATAATTAGAGAACAAATATAAGCAAATGTCTATGACAATTGTTGAAGCAGAAATAATCATAAAAATTAATTTTTATGATATTTTTTACGTTATTTCAATAATTTTCATAAATATTTACATATTTATTTTTGCATACTTTAATTAGCTTTTATCTCTTTACTGCAAGGAGATACAGAATTTCGCGATATTGTCATCGCGAGCGAGGATAGAATTATTTTTGAAAGCTTGTTACATCCAGTTTGACTGCATTTAATTGTTTACAAGCGCCAGCAGGAAGATTAACTTAATCCTTTAATGTGACTTCAAAATAGCGTGCTGCATCTCATCCCTTTTATGTTAATTTCTCTATGTTGTAAACTGCAATTTATGTTTCAGAACGTGTATTTGTAGAAAAGAAATATATAAAATCTAGTTTATGTGTCACTAATCCGGGGAAAGAGTGGGGAAGATGGCTTTCCATCACGTTCAAATTTCGAAATACATAAAACGATCGTTCTCCAGTAATCCACGATTGTCCAGTAAATCTCACCGGAGCGGCAATATCCGAGACCCGCTTATTAGATTACGAGAGTTTATAATGCAACTGCAATGCGCCGATTAGCAACACAAAACATTTCCTAATTTGCCCGGTGCTTAATAAAGCCCGGGTCATTTTGATCCAGGCGACATTCCGGAAAATAGGAAATTTACTGTCACACTTCCAAAATATGGCAGTTTCTCGTTCGCTTGATTTGTTTCTACGTTCTCTGTCTACGACAATGATAAAAAAAAAAAATATATATATATATATATATATATATATATATATATACCATGCCTTGATCCTGAACGCGCGAGCTTATGTTGTCTAGTTGTAAGAATTTTACTTCAATACGAATGAATACGAGTTTTCTGAGATTGTCATGCTTTTCTGAAACAAACGTTAATGAACGCGGGATCGATGGGATCTGTGACTTTTCAACAGTTCGTTAAAACCAGATGCTGCTTTAACAATCAACATTTAGCAAACGTCGGCGGAGCGAAAAGAATTGTATTTCAGGGCTTGTCAAAGATTTAATGGACATTCCGTTAAATCGATACGTTCTTTCTTTCATAATAGGTACGTCCACCTTTTCCCACACAACGTCACACAACACACGCTAAGCGACTCCATCTGCGTTCAGACTCCCTCTCACTTTATATATATTTTTCCTCTGACTTTTCAATTATCGAACTTCTCTTTCATCTTATTGATGGATATTATCCGTACATTTGAACCATTAACTCATTTTGTAATTTGTAAACAAAAGCGATAAAGTATGTGCAGCTTTTCGTTGAAAATATATCGAATACCTTTTGTATAAATAGCCAAGTTAAATTATTCGGTATTTGCAAAATTAAGAGGTGCAAGGCATGATATATAATTTTTATAACACAAACTCGATAACTGATATGAAAATATAATCTATATTTTACATGTTTATGTACGATGCAAAAATGCAGAAAAGTCCTGTTAATAAATTCATCTGCTATTTGCTCCTTCGTGGTATCGATTAAATCACTCCCTTCGATCGAGCTGATAAAATATTACCGCGAATTACCGTTACATTATTGATACTTTTCCCACTATTTAGCACAAGAAAGGTGTTCCATTGACAGTCACGAAAGACGTCAGGATTACACGAGATCGAGATCGAGAGATCTTGATTCTGGATAAAGCGACATTGGGTATACAGAGTCGCGCGCGATTTCTGCTTCTTGAAAGTAAGATCTAGCATATATATAAAATTGTGATTCGCTATCGCCACATCTTACTGCCCATTACTGATTATCTCATCGCGAAAACGACATAGACAAACACGAACATGGCAATGGGATTCTAGGATCCTCTCCTAGGTGTTTCTAATTCCCATGCCGCGCAACCGCTTCGAAGACGATGACGACGACGAAGGTGTGCCTCGCGTGTCCGAGAGCAGCGTCCACGAGAGAAGCGAAAGATGCGAGAAGTCGCGACAATCAGGCCCCTTCAAAGGTCTCAAAGGTCGACCTCCGGTGGAGACACCTGGTCAGGCCCATTACGGAGGGCGGGAACAAACGGCCGTCGAAGGCGAATGATGGGACCACGATTAACTCCGATTCACTCCGAAAGCCCGCAGTAGAACGCATTTCTTTTTCCAGTATTTCGGATGTCCTCGCAGCATCCGAATGTAGAAGCTCCTTCAGAATGTCGCCTTGCATGTACCTTACAAAGAAACGTTCTACATTGCAAAAGTGATATCAGAAATCTAACGTTACCAACCGAAAATTCACGTTTGAAATAAGTATTCTAGATAGTCAAATCTTGGGATTTTACAGATTCTGTACCCGACTTGGGCCGGAATATGTTTAGCCATTTCAACTTGGACACAAATATCTCGAGAACAATGTATTTTTGAAAAACATGTTTCAAATAAAAGTTGTAAGGTTTGAAAGGGACTTAGATGAGTATTTAAATTTTGAGTTCAGGTGGGCCAGTCCTCGTCAAATTCTACAACTTTTATTGAAACATTTTTTTTTCAGTAATGCATTCTCAAGGTACTTTGTGTCTAAGTTAAAATGATCAAACAAGTCGGATACAGAATTCATAGAATCCCAAGATTTAACCATCTAGGATACTTATTTTAAATCTTTCAATTGATAACGTCAATTTTCTGATACCATGTTTGCAATGTAACACATTTCCTTGTCAGATACATCTATTTTCATGTCTGTTGTTCTTCCTTCTTCTCATGGGTTTATTATTTCACTGTTCATGCGTTTCCTCGAATTTCTCGAATAGAACCTTTGGAATACCCTGATATTATTCGACTTCTTTTTAAATTCAGACGGTGTCTGTATCACTCGTCGTACACCGGATTACACGCAAAGCGACAGCTGAAGCATTCTGCATTCGATGTGCTACGCGTAGGCACCGAACACATATGCACGTCGACTTTATTCCTTACCTGTATTATATCTTATGGGATTTGTTTACACTTGGCGAAGCGCACGGATCAATAATCGTCGCTTTTAGCGCTGGATATTACTCCGTTTTTCGCTCCTGTAAGAGATCGCACAGCAAAGGATACCGTCATCCGCAAGTCCAAAATCGATCTTACTCCACATTAGCTCTCAAGACGAGTTTTTTTTTTCTTTTCGTCTTTTTTTTTTTCTCGACCGCAGTAAATCCGTAGTTTTCACAAGATCCGCTAGTTATTTGCGTGAGGTATTAATCGAGCCGTGGGACACAGAAGAAGAGAAGCTGACACGCTCGCTAAATCGCTGCAGTATAGTTCGCCCCATCGCATCACCCCATGCCATTTAAATGTCGTAGCGCGTAGCGTGTTTATTTAAATTTTATATCGATCTCACGATATCTCTGCTCATCTCCAAACTCTCTTACGCTTTTTTATACAATACATATTGGATCCGCGTAACGAGATATGCGACCTGTGCCTCGCGGCAAGATAATGGAAGGTCTCTTGTCCTCTCGGAGGAGTGTTTCAAACTGATTAAAAACTGAAATAAAACGATATTTCAAGTGTCATCCGTAAAAATTAATCGTCCGAGAACGAGCACGTATTACGAGTATGACACTTTATCGGGAGTTTGATTTAGTCATAACGATTTTTCGAAAATACACCGAACGTACGTAGTGCGGTTTGTCGTGATTTTATCGCGGGGCACAGAAGTGCATGATGATAATGCTCTGTCGTTTTGTCCATTCGCTCGGATGCGTATATCGTACGATCGACGGAAGCGACATTCGCGATTAATCCATTATTTATTAACGTTCGATTCCATTGCCGCGTGCGACACGTGCGTTCGAGAGAATCGACGAGTCTCAGAATCATCTTGTCACGATGCCTCTATCATTTACCGCGCCTCCTTTCCCGCATTCTCCTCCTCCTCCTCTCATTCATTAATGATCCACCCACACCGCAAATTATATTACCCCGGTAAATTAAAATGAAAGCGAAAGCGAATTAATCAAAGCAAAAAAAAGAAAAAAAAGAAAAAAAAAGAAATAAGCAAAGAAAATACAAAGCCCAGCGATCCTCGGTTCACGGCGACCGATTTAATTAATCGATTTCTTTTGTTCTGTTCCGGTCGACGTGTTAGATGGCCCGACAAATGTGAAGGTCAACATCTTTCTCCGCTCTATCAGCAAAATAGATGATTATAATATGGTGAGTGCAATATACAAGTAATCATCAACAAGGCCTACAGTCTGTATATCCTCACATATTGTGTACAATTATATTAAAACGTCACGTGTATATGATGCCGTAAGATTTGCACTTCTCTGTACTTGTATCTGTATTACGTGTATATGTATACGTATATATGCATATATATATTATCAGTCTCGTCTCCCGCGCGCGTGACATCTCTGCACACGTACATACGTATTATACATGTATATGCATACTCTCGTGCGTCGCGCTGACAATGGATGTGTGCTAATCGCACCTCGTTGATTTTTCTCGATGTCATTAACTGTCATGTTAAGTCTATATACATACATATTATACAGGCCGTCCCGGCTTTATCGTGCCCGGGATCGATGCATGGAGTTTTTGGCTGAATTCAGGAGTCGGTCTCTTCTTCAAAGGAAAGAGAGAAGGAAGGAGAAACGGATTGGCGATATCGAAATCTTAATGCGCAAATTCTATGTCGCAAGGGAATACGACACATGGATGATAACCCATCTGTCGTTTTGATTCAACAGACTCGAGTGTATTCGAACATTGAAATTAATCGAGAGAGATTTTCGTTAAGGAGAAATCGACTTGGGATTGGCTGAAGAATCCGCGGTGACAAAGCACGGTGAAGCTGTCGCTGAAGCTCTAGATGTACCAAAGTAGCGCAAAGGTCCTTCATTTTCGACCAATACCTCCATTTTGTATCAATAATACTAAGCGCTTGTTGGACTAGGTCGAAAATGGCGATATGGTCGAAACAGCCAATAGAAAAGTTGTCGGTATTTCGGCTCGGATAAAAGGATTGCGCTACTTTGGTACATCTAGAGCTTTAGCTGTGTCGCGCCTGCAGGGTACGATCAGTAATTTGTCTGTTGCTGTATAGGATGCTTTCCATTTGATGACACAAGTCGGTGCGAACGTCGTTCTGCCTTTCTTGACATTCAGGGAGTAACGAGATAGAACGACGCTTTGTGTTGATCTACGTCACCGAGTGAAAAGCACCCGTACTGATCGTACGAACGTTCGATTGACTGTACGTTGCAACCACGTCTTGTGCCTTGTTGGAACCTTTGGCTATAGAGAGACTGACCGACGTGTGCCCGCGTGAGCGGCGAAGGACAATCGTTCGCAAGTTCAATTCAAAATGCGTTCCGAGACACGTTGCGGGGCCTCAGGTTTGCTCGCCGAACAGACGAGAGATAGTAAGCTCGATATACACGCGCACACGCACACGCCCACGCACACGCACACGCACACGCACATTCACATGCACACGCACGCGTGTCTCTGCCTCGTTGGTTGCAAATGCGAACGATGTCTGCACGGAGAGAATTATCTTTTAAAATTACCCTGAAAATATAATAATTGTGGTACAATATAATATTTTAAAGATTTTTATTATACACTTCAGTAAAATTGATTAAACTTATTTTATACTTTATTATAGCTTTATTAATGAATGGGAGAGAGATTTACGTTAAAATTCCTCGAAATACAACGTTGTTCCACGACTATCATATTTTCAGGGTATAAAGTCTAAGAAAAAAATTCTCTCCGTGTGGAGGTCGTCAAAGTTAAGTGGCCCAAAGTGGAACAAGAAAGTCAAAACGATGTCAATTCGACGTGTTATTGTTCGAATTTATGTTTTTTTTTTTTTTTATCATAATTCGGTCAATGTGACATTATTTTGACTTCTTGTTCTCTATGAATGGGTTTCGCACGATTCCTTGGAATTCTGTGTCAAGATGAGAGTAGGCAACCGATACTCTTCAGTCGCGCGAGACTGGAGGGCGATCTTTGTTACTTACTCAAAGCTATGTATAACACATCTTTTGTCGGAGAGGGATATTTATATCCCAACGATAGGCGGAAAAATGAATACGAGCGATAAACTTCACATGAATATATACGAGCGATAAATTTCACATGGTTCAACGCATTACAGAGTTCTTGATATTACGGTAATCATTGCCATTCTTTTGTTGATTCGCATTGATATACGTCGGACACGATTTCGGGTGGAAACTCCATCATAAATGACGTCCAGTCGAATTCTTCTCGACATTCGCGATTCGAGCATTGATTTTTCTATTTTCCCAGCCGTCGCGCGAAACTCGTCGAGATAATTGGCATTCTGTTTCGACGAATCAGAGACTCGTTACGCTTTACACGCCAGTATCACACGATAAAAAAAACAAAAACGATATTTGTTCACATATCCCTCTTCCTATTTTCGCTATTCGGACATCATTCGCTCGTAATCATTAAACTACGGAATAAATATTATATTCATCGGAATCGTTACGCGTTGAAGGTATTGCAAGAAAAAAAATCGGTTGTTCAATTTTAGGCCCTGCAAGAATCGTCCCTTTTTGTCGTCTTTTTTCGTCTTCTTCTTTCGCTTCTCTCTCTCTCTCTCTCTCTCTCTCTCTCTCTCTCTCTCTCTCTCCCCCCCTTCCTCCCTCTTTTTCTGTCTCCTTTATTTCTTTCATTCTGTATCACGTTCTCATAAGTACGGATACGTTCGGCATCGCTTATCCTGACAAATATTTGTCGACTGAATGAGCACATCATTGCGCTTAGGAATAAATCCAAGAGGGATGGGAAGGAAATTCGCGTGGGAATAATGCGGCTGTTAGAATTTTCATTGCGAGCGAATATATCGGAGACGGTAATGGCGAGACGAGGATATAAGCGCGTCAAGACGGAAGATCGTAACCCGTTCTCCGTAAAGAGCGCACGAAGAAAGCGCATTGTATATGCGCATCGTTTAAGTGGCGCTTACAGTGAGATTTTAGGGCGTAAAACTCAAGCTTGAGCCTTAAAAGCTATAAGAAATTGACCAGTCAATCGAGTGTGAGAAGAATAATCGACTACGGCCGGTACTTTCATAGTCGATTCTTATCTCAAGACCGTCTTAAATAATGTTTTAAAACGCTAATATGGCTCTTTGATTGGTTCGTGACACATTCAAGAACTTAAGACGATCTTGATTATAAGAACTAACTATGAATGGTCAATTTCTTACGATTTAAGGCATAAATCTCAAATTTTACGTCTCAAGATCTTAAGTTTTAAATTTTAAGTCATAAGAAATTAATATCGGTCAAGTGAAAAGAACAATTGGCTATGATTGGTCAGTTTCTTATGGCTCAGGATTTAAAGCTGAAGTTCTACGCTTTAAAATCTCATTGTAGACGCTGCGAAACAAAATTTAACACGTGAGGCTGCTCATCGGCGAGGAAAACGGAATACGGACGAATCGCCGAGCAAGCTGATTGGCAGTATTGGCTCCGAAATCTCGTGGAACCCTCTGTGACCTACACAAAACTTCGAAACAATGCCTGACGACGGCGAGTCGGAAGTCCCGATTGAAGTTAAAAATCCCGAAGGGAGCTTCTCCGATGTGATCAAGGAAATTAGTAGAGCAAATTTGTGTGAAGGACGTGATGTGAAAACTTTTAACTTTAATTGAATTTTCTTTCCGGCCATATATATGTCTTTACATACATATATATATATATAATGTATATCCCATCTTATCTTTCACCTAGCAATAATGTATTTTTTATATTTCAATGTTTCCCTTCCGCGATTCATTCTTGACATTCATAATCATCGAGTTAATTATAGAATTACATTGTAACAATATAAAAAAATGAGAGAGATCAACTTTAATAACAACTATTAAATATTACGCCGTTCTTTTCTCGGATAGCGAGTCGAAAAGAGATAAAAGTCAGAGCAATAATGACACGGTCCATAGAGGGTTCGCGAGCGTTATTTTTCGCGACACATCCCACTATCCCATTGCCATCAGGACAATTGCCGGAACAACAGAGTGACAATATATAATACTTTCTTACTCGCTAAAAACGACCCGTTTCGCAAGGGGGATCGAGAGAGACTCGACTCGACCAATTAACCTTTTGTCGCCTCGCGATAATCGAGTTGTGCTTCTCTACCCGTGTAAGTGCATCTGCACTCCAGACACGTTTAAATATCTCGTGCGATTTCCCAAGGGAAGATGGGAGGGGGGGTGGGGAGTGGGAGGGACAGTAACAAATCGCCGTTTCCGCGTTAATTACGGACCTCGCGAGAAAAAGGAGCACTCATTTCGTCGAGCGGCCGGCTTAAACGGCAAATATATCGCCCTGAGCGCGCGTAACTCGAGAATTTTGCCCGTAAGAAAGGTAGAGATAGCGATGACTGTCGTTCGTTAAAAGGTAAGAGCCAGGGAAAAATTACGAGCCAGCTGTTACCGCGCGCAACAGCTTCCGGTAGCCTGCAACGGTAGCCTGAAATATCGGAGGCTGTCTTTATCTTTATCTTACGGTCGCAGGATCGGCAGGATCGTTTCTCTTCGACGTAAATTCGAGGGCTGCATTGCGGTTACCCTCCCCATTTTTCTCTTCCCTTTTTTTAAATATATATATATAGAACACTTTGATGATTTTTTGGATGCTTTGCATTTGTCATTGTGTAGCATAAAATTGAGATATTTTACTGTGTGCTAGATCTTATGCGTCAGGATTATGTATGAAATCCCCCTCGACGTGTTGTCGCTGTGCTATTGGTATTTATTATATATAATTTCACGTCATCATCGTAAGTACGCTCGATGATACGACACATTCGATTATTCGTTATTCCACGTATATATATATATATATATATGACATAATATTATTTAAAAAAATGTTTAATAGGTTGCAAAAAATATATATATATCAATTCTCTAATGATCGCATATATTTATTTCGTTTCGTACAATTTATGATTCAAGCAGTTGGCTTAGAAAGGCGATTTAGGTTTCCACGAAGATGTTACCGCAAGAACATTGCGATGATTTACTAGTAATTTCTATCCTCCACTTTAATCAAATCGAGTGTGAAAAAGTCTCCCCGCCAATGGCAATTTCTTCAGTCGGTGTCATAGAATTTTTGTGTAAGGTGCATACATTTGAAAGAAACAACTCGATTTCCCGTTCGTCGAAATCTTCCTCCGACACACGATAGACAAATCTCCATAACGTCGTTTTATGCGCACAAGATATATTTCTCATACGTACGGATACAAAAGCGACAATCGCTTTTATCTCGAGAGATGCGAAAATCGCGAGTGCATGTCGTATAATCGCGGTAGTATTGCACACGATACCTGTCCCAAGGAAAGCTCGTCGTTCGTGTTACACGGGAAGGAATAAGTACCTTGAAGTACAAACGGGCATCCACGCAAACGTGTTTAGCGTATTTTATTTCTTTGTGAGTGATGTATTATACTAGAAAAAAAAAACACCGCGGGTTGTGGAAAAGAAAAAAAATTAAAGAAAAGGAAAAATAGAACGAACGAAAGCTTGAAAAGAGAGTGACCGGTAAATCCTCGTTTGGCGGTATGTTCCTCAATTTTTCAGAAACTTTCCGCCGATATTAGATGCTTGCGAATACGGCCGAGTCGCTAAAAAGTTAACGACGGAACAAAACCATCGGACGAGTTAGAAGCGGAGGAAAGCGAAGAAGAGCGAAACACACACGAGTGTGAGCTCTGGCACACTTTAAAGTGAAAACTAATACCGCAAGCCGACAGGGAAAAAGAAGTTAGATAAAAAAAAAGGAGAAGGGCCAACGGGATGGTTTTTCACGTTAAAAAACATTTGTAGAGTGAAACTGCACTGCACCGAGCGTGGAGGATAGACGAAAATTGGCGGTCGGTAGGTCGAGGGAAACAAGGAGGAAGGAAGAAAGTATTTAAAAGAAAAGAAAAAATAGAAAGGAAAAGAAATGTGTATTTGCGAGAGCACTCCCTTTTACCCCCTTCTGAAATAGGAAACAGGGCACACAGGACTTCGCACGCCGGCGCAGAAATGGTCGCAGGCGAGCTGGAGAACACGAGAACACCGTGAGCGAAACTGCATGCGTTTCTCTTTTATACCGCTAACAGATTGCGCAATAGATGCCCGAGACATTTCTGGCATTTGATCTGATTACATCTGGTAGGTCCTCGGTGTTCGCTTTTGCATGGCCCTTATTGACCCCACCGCCCCCCATTTCCTTGGCTGCGCCAGTGTTATTCGGAGCATTTGACGACAGATCGGCTACATTGATGTCCCGTCGATGCTTGTAACGCCCTCGAGTCGCATGATCGCTTTACCGCGGAAAAACGTCCCCGGATACGTTTTAATAATTCATTTCGATCCGGGAATTTTCGTCTTCCCGGGACGCTTTTCCCACCGCTACCGATATATAACATCTCCGGTCTTCTGTTCCATATTTCTCGACACACACATTACCAAGTGATAGATAGTCGTCACGGATTGACGCGTGTTGTACGTCGCTCAGGTGCAACTTGATGAAATGACGTCCTTCCACCTAAATGCATCAGTTCGATCCGTGACGAGTTAACTTATCGACATGCGCGATTACGCCAAGGCAGATTAATGTCGCAGATATGGATCAATAGGCACGAATGTTACTGACCTCGTTAATCTACTGTGATTAAAATCTCTTTCTGAAACATTATTTACATTAATTTTTATATCTCGCTGTAATTTGATCATTTTATTATGCGACGCAAAATATAATTCGCGTGATATGATATCAGACTTAGTGCTTCTTTTTTTGAGAAAAATTAAATGAAAGCTAAAACGATGTCAAAATATTCGACCTATACGAGAATACAGCTCTTAACGTAAAATTGAAATCCATATCTGTGTGATCACTTTTTTTTTATGGTAAGAATATTGACAACCAGTTTGGCGTTGCACGTTCCAGAGTGGCGATAATATTATCTATAGATAGAAAGAAATTCTCTTTGTGTTACGAGGTGTTTGAATAATTGCTTTTTATAGGTGCGAGATTTTTATCGAATAATATACATCTATATATAAAGAGGAAAGAAAAAGATTACATTTTTTTTTAATTCAACTTTCTTTTATGTTTTATTAGATTTTACTTGTCGCATTGAAATATTATACCGGTATTCGTTCTCGGGAACTGATCATTATTGAATTAAAAATACAATTGTAATTATAATTAAAACTCTTCATTAAATGCGGAGTTATCATTTACGCGAAGCTATTTTCTTCGTTCTCTTCACAAAGACTTCACTGCTATAAATACTATTATAAATACTATTTGATTCGAGATGAATTTAGACTTCTGTTACTGTTTATTTCGTTACGCACGTTTCTTTATGTTTCTTACGAAACTTAATAATTAGAAAGACTATCGCTTACTAAGAAGAGAAAAGAATAATTCTTTACATTACTCGCTGCCATAACGCGCGACGCTGTTTAATCGTATTTATTCTTCTTCTCTCCAGGAATACTCCGTACAATTAACATTTCGGGAACAATGGTTGGATGAGAGATTACGGTTTAATGACTTCGGAGGTACGTAAAGTTCATAATAGTATTTTATAACTGATTTTCAGTTTGAAATTTCTACGCTTCCGGTATTGATGTTTCGACGCTGATAAAAGTCACGATGCGATAAAACGGGAGCAATAATAATATAACAGTCATGCAATGCGTGTACAATGCCGTGTCACATACAAGAATAATATAAGAATAATAATTTTAAAGGTGAAATATATTCCCCGTAACTGCACAGGTTGCAATATGGAAAAAATGAAAAAATCCGATCAAAGTTCATCCTTCTTTTATTTTCCATAAATGCCAAAGTATCTTCATGCAGTAACATCACACAAACGCGATATTTTGCGGTCAAACGGGAAAAGTTCGGACGCACAAAGAGCGTTTATACCTACACTTTTTTTTTTTCATATTGCAATTATATCGTGCCTCAAAGGGCGAGTCGTAACATTTTATTCGCTCGCGCTGGTCGTTACGCAAATTTAATAGCGGCTATTTTTATCAACCCTTTTGCAAATTGCCGCTGATATTCGCGCTTTCTGCTTACTGAATGAACGCTAACGAGCGATACCGTATTCGTTAACGTACGCCTATTTTTCACGGGTGTATCCACTGTTCTCTCTTGAACATTGCAGGTAAACTTAAATATTTAACCCTGACGGAGGCTAGCCGCGTCTGGATGCCAGATTTGTTCTTCTCGAACGAGAAGGAGGGTCACTTCCACAACATCATTATGCCGAACGTATACATACGAATTTTCCCGCATGGCTCGGTTCTTTATAGTATACGGTGAGTACACAGCGTTATGGATGTAATCAATGTGCGGCGAATGCAGAGTCAGCTTAATCAGCGAGATTGCGCAATTTTTCACGAAGGATTATTGATATCGTTTTTTTTTCTTCTTTTTTTTTTCTCTCCTCTGCGAATTTTGTTTGAGGATGCTTGTACGAAATCCAAATTAAAATCGTTCAATACGTATCTAGACGGGAATTTATTATTCATTACACTCGCATTTCATCCTCGTGATAATCAAATGTTGCAAAATTCTTTTCGCTAAAGTACACATCGGAGATCCATATCTTGCGTATCGTGCCGGATGACGAAACACAAGCGCGTTTGTGTAACCATTGCGAATTGGATTCTTACTTCCACAGGCATTAAATATAAACCATCCTTATTTTTCTTTCCCTGACGCAGGATATCCTTGACGCTTTCGTGTCCCATGAATTTGAAACTGTATCCCCTGGATCGACAGACTTGCTCACTTCGTATGGCGAGTTGTAAGTAATTTCGACGACTCGGTAGACTTCGTTTTCCGTCCCAGTTTAGCTAGATTAACAACTCCGCGGCAAATATTTTTTCGTTAAACATTATCGAAGTTAATCATTCGTCCAATAATAACCGTCTTCGTCCGTCCCGATAGACGGATGGACGACGGACGATTTGGTCTTTCTCTGGAAGGAAGGCGACCCCGTTCAAGTGGTTAAGAATTTACACCTACCCAGGTTCACCCTCGAGAAATTCCTTACGGACTACTGCAATAGCAAGACGAACACCGGTAAGTGGAGAACTTGCGTTGAGAAGAAAAAACATGATGAACTCATATAACGATTCTAACGGTGAAATAAAAAAAAACAGGAGAGTACAGTTGCTTGAAAGTGGATCTGCTCTTCAAGAGAGAGTTCAGTTACTATCTCATTCAAATCTACATCCCATGCTGTATGCTCGTTATCGTGTCCTGGGTGTCTTTCTGGCTGGATCAGAGCGCCGTGCCTGCTCGGGTGTCACTAGGTATAAATTATTATCTAGGCGCAAAGCGATGTTATAATTCAGAGTTATAATTCACGTAACAAAGAAAAAAAAAAAAGATTTGTTAAAATAATTAAAAATTTCACTGATTCAGCGAATTTACAATCGTAATGTACGAATAGCTATTTTTCTATGTTAAATTAGCAAAGTATAGTTGAATAAAATTAGCGATTATGGATAATCGTATTTGTTGTTGCAGCATAGCAAATTTATTAATACTGCAAAGATAACTTTCTATGTCGTAGGCTGCGGAAGAAAATAGCTTTGCAATTGTTATAAAATTCTTTAATTTGATTGTTCTCGCTCTTAGTTCTTCACTGGATCTAAATGTATGAACCAATCGTATTAAAGAATCTTCCAATACAGTTGCAAAGATTTTTCCGCTGAACGCAGCCATAAATAATCGTAACGAGAAGCGAAACGTGGTCGCCACGCGACAGAGATTAAAATAAACACTCTAAATGTGTTTAAATTTATATCCAGAAACAAGAAAAATCAATATTACTATTAAAAGAACGAATAGAATTGCAGATATTGATTGAATGATTGAATTTATTTTTAAATCAATTTTAACGTCAAATACGAAGAGCTGCAATGTACACATTGAAATGAATTATTTAAAGACAAGTTAATGTAATGATTAATGATCTTGTGTAAAGAAAAAAAAAGAAAGGAAAATACACTTTTATAGACGCTCGTCTATTTTATTTATTTTTTTACTCGCGTTTATTGAATCATCTCACAAGATTAATTGCAAAAATCTACAAAAAGTCTGTCGGTCTTCTCCCGTCCAGGCGTTACGACACTGCTGACAATGGCCACACAGACATCGGGGATAAACGCCTCACTGCCACCGGTCTCCTACACGAAGGCTATCGACGTTTGGACAGGAGTGTGCTTGACCTTCGTGTTCGGTGCACTACTTGAATTCGCGCTGGTCAACTACGCGTCGCGTAGCGACATGCACAGCGACAACATAAAGAAGCAGTTTCCACAGAACGAGATGGAACATTCGTCGTCGATTGATCCGTCTTCGGAATTGCTCGAGCCGGATGGATCCGCCAACTTCGCTATGGTTAGTATACCAACAAGGCATGACGTTCCTCGAGCATCTCCATGCACGCGCTCAAGATACTTCCGACATAGCTGTTTTCTTCTCCTCGAGCTTTTCCGGAAACTTTCGCAAACGTTTTGGTTGACGAGGACGTGAACGTGTTGCGGCAACATCATAGCAACTCTAATTAAACAAGAAAAATCCTATTTCAGTCAAAGCGGATCTTAGTGCTCATATTTCTATGTGAATTTATTTACGTATTTGATTCTGCTCGCTGAAATCTTTTCCAGTCTTGAAATGCAATCATGAGCAGAAACAGAGTACTAATATCACTTATTAAATTGACAAGCAATTTAATCATTTTTAATGCTAATAAGCATCTTTATAAGAATATTAATAATCTAGATGTTAACGAGAATCATAAACTGTGAAAAATTTATTGCGAAAAATATTGTCTCAACCGGGATAGCATTATATTATTTTTTATTCGTTATAAAGAATTGCAAAATTGAAAAATCTGAATTTGTATGCATCAAAGGAAGAGATAAGGATTTTTCTAGACGCTTCTTCTAGATGAGAATGAGATTCTTTTATGCAGCAAAAAGAAGAGGGTCGAGATTCTTTCGATTAGAATCGAAATAGTTTGAATTAAGGAGCCAAGAGTACGAGAAATTAATGGTTCAATACCACCCGAATTCTTTCAGAAGCCTCTGGTCCGACACCCGGAGGATTCCATGTCGATGGATAAATTGCAGCAGTGCGAAATACATATGCAACCACGGAAAAAAAACTGCTGCAGGTCGTGGCTGTCCAAGTTCCCGACGAGGTCCAAGCGCATCGACGTCATTTCACGGATCTTCTTCCCAATCGTATTCGCTTTCTTCAACCTCGCGTATTGGTCCACGTACCTGTTTCGGGAGGACGAGGGGCAAGAATAAATCTCGAGGGGAAGGCGCTCGGATCAACAAGGGAAGTGGCTCGCGGCCATCCTCAGCAACAACAGTTCCAACAGACACGACCGCCGCAACAACGTTCACGTCCTCGTCAACGACAACTGTATCATCAGCCTCATAATCGTCATCATCATCATCATCATCACCATTCACCTCAGAATCACCATCATCATGATCCTCCCCGTCATCACAGTCATTTTTATATACAGCAACAGCAGACTCACGGCAGTAATCCGTCGATGACACAACATCATTCGCTGCCGCGTACGTATCAACAGGACCATCATCATCAGCAGCAGCAGCACCACCACCATCATCAGTTACATCGTCATCAGCGTTATCATCCGAATCGTTCGCCATCGCCGACTTTCTCGCTGCTGAACGACGAAGATTGCGTCGCCGGCCGATGTTCGCCGATGAAAGCAACGCGACATCACTCGCATAGGAGCTCGGCGAGGTCGTCGCCGTCGCGATGGCCTTCGCCAGCATCCTCAGCGTCGCCTCTGGATACGCCGTTGCGTGCCGCAACACCTTCGCCGCCGATCGCGGTACCGATTTCGTCCACGACACCGCTGCCCATGTCGGCTACGGTGTCGTCGAAAACGCGCTACTGGCTGAGGAAATTGCTTTTATGTGGATATCCGGATGATGCCCGAGGCAGCGCGAGAATCGACTACATTGCGCGCTATGCCTTCCCATTCATGTTCATTCTCTTCAACGTCTTGTACTGGTGTATTTACACGGGTCATGAAGGTGACAATGTTGGTATGGAAAAGTGAAGAAGGATATATAAAATCATGTGTACGAAACCAAGCCGAGTGCGATTCGTTAAGTCGGATAAATCGTTGAAAAAACACCGAGGCAAACCTTTTACGAGCTCTGATTATAAGATACATTAATAACAACGATATTTTGCAAATCAGACTAAGTTTGCTCGACGAGGACCGACCGGAGGCACTTCGACATGGAGATAAATCTTCACTGTTCGCGCCCAAAACAAAAATACTCCAGGACGAGGATCATCTAAAGCAACGAGGATGTTAGCGATGTTCAGTACACATTTCGCGACGGTCGAAATGATGAGGACGAAATATAACATCTTAATTGCGTACTATAGCTCATATACACACACATACACACACACATACGCATACGTTCGCGCACACATAGACATAATACGTATGCGTTCATGTATGCAAATCTGCTCGGAAGACCGCGTGCCACAGACTGAATTGAAAGCGTAGAGGGCCCTGTATAGCCACGGCCTGTTAACAATGAAAGAAAAAAAGAGGCGTAAAATTTATAAGAATAAATATATCTACGTTGCGCGAGATCGCGCGCTTTGGATCGCGAACGTATCCGTCACTGCGAAATTAACGTCGGATAGTTCGTCGGATCCATTAAATATTACCGTAAGTTGAGATAACGGTGAGATAATACACGGCACGTCGAGACAACGCGGTTCGCTTCAGTTTTCCACGTGAAACGACAATTATCTCAATAAGTACACGAGACGTTTTTCATCATTGAGTTTCAAGAATATGAAATGATCGGCGTTGACTCGCTGCGTCGTGTGTTATCCTTCCTCAAGGAATGATATTTCTGTATAAGGTGCACACGAGGATCGGCTGCAGAATGTTCGACGCTGGGAAAAAAAATATTGAAAGTTATGTGTCTAGAAAGGTGTCGAACGTTCGATGATCTTTCGGGTGTATAAAATAATCTGTTGGTATCTGGCAGGTTTATCAAACCTAGCGGTACCAAGTGACGCAGACCGAAGCCTCGAAAGCTCGTGTTTGAATTATCATATTTTTTTATTTACCCCATATATACATATATATATACATACATATATATATATATATATATATATATATATATATATCCTAATTTAAAAGGACAGTGTTAGATAGCTGTCGCGGAAATTGGAGAGATAAGAGGACTCACGTTGTAATTTAATTATGTCGGTGGATTTTAGAGAAGTGTATCCCCCTGCTCTTCTACCACTGATAATATACCATCAGATGTCTTATTGGTATCGCTAGGCTCAGTCCTTATCCGGGCAGCTATTCTTTTTGCGAAGAAAATGAGCCAACGCTCGCCGAAACATTTAATATAAGTTATCGATGAATTTCTTTCTAAATTTGTTCAAAAAATTTTGAGTCTTCAAAAGTACAGATGTAACCATCGTGGTAAAGAGTTGCGCGTCTATTCTGTGTAAAAAAGGAGATTTGAATTTCCCTAGAACACATATCAAATAATCTTATTCGATCGTTACTTCTCGGGGGGAAGTCAATGGCAAACCAAAAATATCTTTGCCAATGATAAATTTATTTTCAAAATAGTTAAAATAGTCAATGTTATAGTTTAAATTTAATGTAGCAAAAAAATCTACGACGCTAAATGTAATGAATCTTCTTCTTACACCTCTCTCATATGCTTATGGTACGCGTGCTGATTATTCAATTGCCACAAGCATACGGGACCTACAGTTTGAATAATGAATCTATATATATTATCTAAAATTAGAACATTATCTAAAATTAATTTAAATAATTATGGATTCATCATATTTAACGCCGTAGATTATTTTACCATTGGAAGATATGTTCTAGATGGTTTGTTATTCTTTCCGAGAGATAACGATCAAATAAAATCATCTGATATAATATATCACATAAAAAAAATAAGATAAAAGATAAATAAATAAGATAAATAAATAGGATTAATTAATTAAGATTGTAAAAACGTGGACTAAAAATAAAATTATACAACTAAAAAGCAACAATAACAATGGAGTATTCATTTTACTATTTGGAACCAAAAATAAAATCACTGATATGAGTATTTCTACTTCTAACTTTTGACAGTCATCAAAATTCTCGAAGGATAGTCCACAGCTATATTATTTTTCGTAGTATAAAGTGAAACAGACTACTTTTCGCAGTCAAACCATCAAACATATTAGTTTTCGCGACTAAAGGCAATTAAACGTATTAGTTTTCGTGATGTAAAAAGAAACATACTACTTTTCGTCACAAAACGCTCAAACATATTATTATTCAAACATATTATAAAATGAAATGTGCTACTTTTCGAAAGTCAAAACTCAAATGTATTGATTTTCGTGACGAAAATGGAAACATAACGTTCTTCGGCGCAACGACGTCATGAGTGAAGTTTTTCGTAGGTTTTTCAAATGAAACATGCTACTCTTCGTAGTGGGTATCAATATGTTCTGGATGGATTTGAATCCTTTGGCACAAAAAGCAGGACTCTTTACGCCACTACGGTCACACTTGCATTTTTGAAGATTCGAAGCTTTTGAAACAAATTTAAAAGGAAACAGTGAGCGAACAAAGGAGATAAATTCAGCGCAGTTTTCTCGCGAGGATAATCCGGAGCCCGGATGAAGATTGACGCAGACGCGGGTGCGAGCCGAGAGCGATCGCAGGCTCGCGATACGAAGTATCGGCGAAACGGTCGCGTCGCACGCATACCACGCATCAACGTATTTCCTGTTTCCGCTGCCTCGGTCGAGGTTCGTTCAGGGAGGATTCCCGGCGATGCGGCACGGGGCTGTCCCACGTATATTGCTCAGAAGAGATCGGCGTCGCCGCGCCTGGAAATCTATCCGTCGACCTGTCCGTCGAAGAGCTGCGGTGTCGTCGACCTCGCGGATGGAACGAGACGACGAAGACACGCAGAACGTGTTCACAAAAAGAGAAAAAAAAAGAGAAAAATGAAAAAGCAAAGAAAAAAAAAAAAGAAGTGCGGACGATTTTATTTTTTGAAACACGACGGGAGACGCTACCCTCAAGCGAGAGACAACGAGTTTATATTTACGTCACAATTCACATGCGAGATTATTCGAGTATCGTTTAGATAGACTTCTTTAAATTCCTAAAGGATGAAAAGTTGTTAGCGAGCGAAAATTATTTTTTATTCGAATAATCCCGGCAATCGAGATACATTCACGGATCTGTTTTTCTTTAACATTTGTATGAGAAGACTATTTTTTCACTATAAAGTAATAATACATTTCGGTGATGCCGATTATCATTTTCCTAGAAATTTAACATTGGTAAAATTGGATAAAATTAAACAAGTGCATATTGTAATCTCTCGACTCATAACATCATCAAGTTCTCCAACTCTCGCTTCAAGCAATCCCAGCACGAAAAGAGAGCCGACACAGTGTAGATTCGGATGTACACATAGAATCGGGAATGATTTACAGTTGCGCGTAAAGTATCCAAACCAATTGTAATCCAAATAGACGAAATCAATAAAAATAACTGTGCAGTATTATCACGTGATGTTAGCAATAATCGGAAGAAACTCTTCAGTCTATGCTAATTGTTTCATGTATTAATAATAACAATGAACTTTATTTAACAGAAAAATGTGAGAAGAATGAAGATGACCATCGTCCCATCTATCTACACTATGCGCAGGGTTACCACAGACCTGGAAAACTAGGAAATCAGAGAAATTGAAATAGGTCATGGAAAATCACGAAAAGTCAGGTGAAAATGTAAAAAAAGTCTGAAATTTCGAAATTTGCTCACATTTAAACTGCTCCTATTTCAAATAATTGTTATAATTTTTTGTATTAATTTTTTATATCTGACTTTTATAGTCAAATACGTTCAAAACTTGCGCACTTTAAACGATTTTAATAAAATAATTAAAATTTATATTTTACTTTAGTATAATTTAAATATATGTTTCGTTTAAAACATCTAGCATTGTGGCTATATGCTCCTTTTATTTATATTTTATATGTTATTCAATATATTTTTACTTGATCTTTCTTTTTCGTCATAATTTTATTTTTTTTCAAAACTAATTTAGTTTTTGTTGACTTGAATTTGCATCTAAAATTTTATTATGCAATTAACTTTTTTTTTGTGTTATTTATAACAATATGAATTAGCTGTCCTACAATCCTCGAGTCTAAATGTTAAAATTTACATATTTTATATTAGTCATGGAAAATTTTCCGTTTTCATCTGGAAAACCTGGAAAAGTCAGGGAATTTTAAAATACATTTTCTGTTGCAATCCTGTATGCGTTTACAATCAGATTATACAATAATCTACAGAATAATCGAATCGTAGAATAGATGGATGAGACAATAGTCATCTTCGTTTCTCATTTTCCTGTTGATTCACTGTATTCTACTCCGTGCCTATCTGTATCGTGTCTACGTGTGTGTGTGTGATTTGGATACAGTACGCGTAGACACGTCGTAGTTTCCGCGTAAACACCCGATATTACCGGCTTTTGCGCGAAACTTCCGAGGGTGGGCGCGACACCCTGTATATTTAGAGATGTCTCTCTGTATGTGTTTACGTCAGAGATTTAAAGGGACACAAAGCCAGTATTTGCGAAATGATTACACGTAGAGATCAGCGATAGAGATCGTGCATCTCTCCTGCGCTTCGTCAGTTGTACTATAAGTAAATCGCGGTGCGTAAAGGTGTGTTAAACGAATCTCTCATACCCGCGCACAGATGTCTGTATAACGAAGGCTTCACCTTCATTCGAGTCTTGGCATTACACGGTCTAAATTAACAGACTTAAATACCCATATAGGATCACTAGTAGTAGTTACAACAAAATCGAAGCCAAATCTTAGCCAACGCTACGACTATCAACTGATGGCCAAGGTTCTGTCAACCAGTACTGGGTCATCACTAGCAAATGATTGGCTGTTAAATGATGGCCAAAGTTTTTATCGGTCTGTACTGAGTCCAAGTCATCATCCAGTACTTATAAGTACGGCCAATACTGCACTAGTATCTGAACTGTGGTGGTAACCAGTAATGGCTCAGCACTGGATCGATTGTAAAACCCTATATGGGTAGATGCGAATTCTCTCATAGAATCGTTAATAAAATGATCCGCAAAATCTTTTTTCGCAGCATTCTTGAAAAGAAAAAGGCAATTTCAACAAATGTGTCATTTTTCGGGATATTTCGCTTCGTTTCCACTCACACGAGGAGAAAACGATCGAACGAGAGATTATATCACTTTGCGCGTAAAATCATGAGATCTCTTTGACACACCACGAGCGAGGAGAAACATCTTTCTCCGAGAGCCTTCTTCCTTTCTGAGTTAAGAGTTTGACTTGCGTTTCATGGCTTACGTTAAAAAAAAGGGGATTGAACTCGATTTGCATGTTTGATTTGCAACCGAGAACTACTTCCAACGCGTTGTCTCGTCTCCCATTATCAATTCGCTTCCCTTCAAGAAGCTGTTGCTCCTAGAGTCTTAAAGACAAGACGACTATTTTAGTGACTGCGGACAATTGACTGACATTTAATTATAGATTCCATCGAACTTCCTGCACGCACGCGCAGGCATACGTCTCACCGACAGACGCATGTCCTCCTCAGTTTAACATTATATGTTTACATCTCGGTTTAATGCTAAAGAAAAGGGATGAAAGAATTCAGAATAGAGATCGGAAATATTATATATACGTAACATTCACTGAGGAGGATACGGTGACCAGAAATTAAGGACGACTGTGTAAAATTTTCACCCTCGACCTCCCACTTATCACTTACTTGCTTGGAGTCACTTTGGTCCAGGCAAGATCGATCCGCACACCGAAAAACAGTGTCTCACCATAGACACGTACACCTGACCTAATACACATATGAATACATATGAATATATGACCTTCGCACGCACACAAAGTATCCTGTTGTATTGCGGACATAATTATAAGCGCGCCATAGCTCTCTCTCTCCCACGTCCGAAAACACATCTAAAAAGATTTTAATGTTATTGTTATATGCGTATGTTGTAATATATGTGAACGAAGCATGCTGAGCCCTGTAAAAAAAATAAATCCCTCCTTTACCCCTCCCTCTCCCCCCCAATTCATGCGAGGAGCTTGTTACACGCGTGTTGCACACACGTACAAATATCCATGTATGTTCCGTAAGGAAATTGCGTTATCCGTGACACGTTGTATCGTGAGGCTACAGTCCAATGGGAAAATCGTACTTCGATGTTAACATTACGATTAGAACATCGATAGTATGTCGTTTTCTTACAATCACGAACGAACAGCGAGTGGATCTGCGACCAGTCTCGGCCAAGAAGTACGGCGCACCTTTCGAACATGAGTCGTCCAACATTCTAAAATCGACAGACATAGTAAATTTTTCTGCCGAATTATAATAAATTTAAGAGAAATATGCGATGGCTGATAAAATACCTTGGAAATTTACTGTGTCTTTTAATTGTGATTCGAAGGTGCAGTCCGAGGTTTCGGTCGACGCTGCGCAGAATATCCTTGCGATCGAGTCGTTCGACGTCGATCACCTCTTTCCCTCGATTAATCCTTTAAAAATCGCGCTCGCCCCGGATAAATATCGACGAGCGGATATTGTACGTTGTCCACAATAATTGTAAAGATTGTGTCCTCCCCGGCGAAAGCGGTGGAACAATCGCGACTCGAGCGAGCACGCGTCTCGAGAACGTAAGAAAGATTATTGCATGTTTGTGATTCGTGAATGCATTTAAGCGCACGATATTCCAAGATGTGTAACATAATAAATTTGTATCGTGGCACATAGTCCGATAAAAAAAAAGAAGAGAAGGAATCTTCCCACGTGAACTTATTAGATCGTCAATTACACCGTCAAATACACCTTATATATTGGTCGAGTATTAATTATTCCTGTCGTCAAATACCACATGGCTGTAAAAAATCGGCCATCCGCAAAGCGAAACGAACGAGATTGACGCATGGAGAACACCGGGTTGAGAGGATAAATGGAATTCGGTATTCTAAAATTACCATAAGATCTTTAAGTACTACCACCTGTAATTAAGACAAAAAATTAAATTAAACAGAACACAGGCGAAAAACCGACCCTAAACGTGAGTCACTTTGGTTGTCATTCTCCTAAAGATTTTAGCGATGATAATCGAAGCATGCGACGATCATAAATTTTTCTTTTGTATCAACAAATTATTCTTTTTCCAAATATGTGATATAATTCACAGATATCATCGTCAAGCTCATTACAGGTAAGTAATTATTGATGCAACATAATCATTTAAGAGAGTCGAATAAATTCTACAGAATGCACGTAAGATATTAGAATAGGAAATAATGTAGACATTTACGAATTTATTTATCACGTTGTTGAAATACTGTACATCAAGTGTTATTATCATTTGTTATAATTGCCTAAAATACAGACGGATAAATTACAAATAAGCGCGTACTAGACATATAGTATAATTTATTATAATCTACAAATATACGTACTAATTAAACATTGTTATACACTGGAAGTTTAATTCACATAATAATTTATACATCATTCGCTCACGTCAATCTAATTCTTTCTTACTACCGGATGAATATATAAGAATTAACGTGAAAGTAAGCATTATAAAAATGTATAAACAGTCGATTGCTATAATGGATTTGCCTAATCTATAAATTGGTGTATATTGATAATATTTAAAAAGGAAGAAATTAGATGCGGCATGGGGATGCAAAAGGAAGTAAAAGATATATAATAACACATTCCACCATTCTATCACTAGCTAAATACATAATAAAATCTCTGTTCGAGTACACTTCAGTATTGTGTACTCACGTTAAAAGTTTTTCTTATATAAGATAGCGATGATCAGCATTACTGAAGACGACATTAAAAATTCGTGTATATATAGTTAGTAAACTATTGATTATATCATCGCACTGATTATATCATCACATTAATTATATCATCAGGCTGCCAAATTCGGCGGAATACACGAGGTGCAGATTGAAAGCTGCTATATGTAAGAAGTTTGATGATCTACAATAGTAGTGCATCCACCAAATTCGACACTGAAGTGTCGTTTCTCGCGAATAGCGAATGTATCGATGAAACAGTCTCGTTTATTACAACCACTTCTTTCGAAAATAAAAAAAAAGAAAAAATTACCTGCATTGCAACACACACATTTTTTAACCGCCACTGGAAGATCATCTCTCGCTACTCCAATAACTTTTGCCGATAACTTCTGAGGAGAAATGATTTCTTGTTAGTATCAGGTCCGCGGAATCAACAGTTCTTCGGATAGCATAGCGATTTACCGTTACGATTGCTGATGGGACTACGACTCCGCGAGTAACTACGACTGTAGCTTCGTCGACTGCTGCGGCCGTTGCGTTCTCTACTGTAACTTCGACTTCTGCTCCGCGAATAGCTGCGTTCTTTTCCATTACGACCGCTACCGCATCCACCTCCACCGCCTCGTGATCGCCATCGATTTCTTCCACCTGCCAATCCCGATTCAATCGATCTTTACACGAATAAACTTTACGCAGTCTTCGAGCAATTGTTAGATTGACAGAAATACCTCTGTTTCTGCCATAGCCACCAGCTTTACTATCGGCGAGCTCCAGTAGCTTCGGATTTATCACTTGATTCGCTTCCTTCAACACTTGTATCAGATCATTAGCCTTGTTGGCATTGTTAGGCGTGAAGAAAGTGTACGCCGTGCCGGTCTTCTGTCGGCGGCCGGTACGACCGATACGATGAACGTAATCCTCGGAACAGGAGGGGTAGTCAAAATTGATGACAAACTTGACGTCTTCAACGTCTGAAATTAAGAGTTGGCATTAGACCTGGATCTTTGTAGGATTCTAGCGTCAAGGACAGACATGGGTTAAGAAAGTAGTAGTGTGTCGCAAGGATTGTGAAACACCGCGAGTTGAGTATGAATGGAATATTATCAAATATATTGCAGTAAATTATAATGTTCAATACGTTCTCCTAGAAGGAGCTAATAATTTGAAATGTCGCGTTGCTCCTCTTTTTGTATTAACAATTATAATAATACTTGATATAAAGAATTCTATTAAAAAGCAATTTCTTGTGTATTTAATTTCTTTGTGATATCATTCTTTCTTTATCTTTTAACAAATGCTAGATTTTACACAAGAACAAGAAACAAAAACAAATTAATTACCGAGAACGATCCTGATCTTTCTCCCCTAAATATCGTGATGACGAATATTCTTATTTTATAACATTTCAGAAATAAAAAATGAAAAATGTGTTTAAAATCTTTCTACACGTCTTTCAAGGACAACTAATTAGTGAAAAGACCAGAATCGTTGCGTAACAAGTTCATATAATGATATAATAATCAGTATGATAAAATGCGACTGATATATGATGTTACCACAAGGACTAAGGAAAAAGGATGAGAAATGCATACAGTTTAAAGTGATAGTTTGTGAATGTATGCATTTATATACGTATATATACGTATACATATACTCGATAGATTAGCTTAGTTTTGATAAACTTTACTTACAGTAATCCACAAATTAGTAATAATTATGCGAAAGAGATAAAATATGTATGCATATGATTTATATATATATATATACGTGTATACAGATTCATGTAATGTGTATGTATGTGTATCTGTGTATGTATATGTATGTGTATTTATGTATATGTCAATTAATCAAATTTTAACTATGTAATACTAAAATATTAGGCAGTGGGCGAGTGTTTCGCTAGCAACGTACGGGCAGGGCCTGGCTATTTGCGCTCGCTCCAGCTACTGCCTCCGCCACTCTGTCGCTACAGGCGCAGGGCGCAGGGCGCGCTAAGAGAGGCTCTGGCATATCTGCTATCACATGCCACCGCCTCAACGGACCAACGTTGTTGGTTGTCTGATTAGCTTGAGCGTGCCAGCGCAGGGGACTCTATTCTGGCAACAACGACCTGGCCAGCCAGCCCGGATGGCGTACAGCGCAGCGCAGTAGGACTGATATCCAGTATGTAGGTAGGTAGGTAAAGTAGTAGTAGTAGTAGTAGAAGTAGTAGTAGTAGTAGATGCCGATTTGGCCCGGACTTGGCCCTTCACACGCGATTGACGGACGGACGGACGGACGGATAGAGGCACGGCGTCGCGGCCAGCGCAGACAATGCAAACCAGTGCACCACCGAACAAAGAGCGGCGGCGGGCACCCCCGACATGCTTTGCATTACCCAGCGTGGGCCTGCGCGCAATGTGCCTCTGCAATACAAACAAAGATCCAACCGCGTTAGCTGTATAGGTACTTCCAACCATCCTCCTGTTTCAATATGCTTTTTTTGCTTTCTTTTGCCCTATTCCTTTCCTACATTCTCTTGCTGACTTTAAACTTACTGCGCGTTAAAATTGTAATGTCCCGTTTTATAGAAAATAATCTAAACTTGTATGGTGCAATCGATAACGTTGTAAATAATGTACTCAACAAATGAAATATAAATTAAATTAAGCCAAGATTAGTTCTTATATAATAAAACTTGGACAGAAATGTTTGGTTTCTATTATTCATGGTGTATATATATATGAAACTTGATGTCATTAGGTGCTTTATAAGATTATTAACTTACGTCATATATTCCAACTTCATATGACACAAAATTATACTTTAAAGATCCTCACGATTTAAGAAATGTTTGTATGAAAACTATTTGTATCTTTCAGTTTTTAACGGAACATTACATTGCAGTCAAGATTTGTTAAATTTTCGGTTAGAATAGAGCATTGTAAAAAAGAGAAAAAAAATTTGATAATTTTGGGGAAAAATTAATACCGTGAATATTAACCAGTTTGTTTTCCGTGTTGCAGGAAAAATTGATTCATAATACACGATACATCGTTGCGTTGAATAATCGAAAAATTCGAATGACTCACCAAGACCACGAGCAGCAACGTCTGTAGCAACAAGGATTGGTGCTTTGCCTGATCTGAAATCTACAAGATGTGATTATGTGTCAGATATGATTATATACCTGCACGCTCATTAAATTTTGTATAACTGAAAAAAATTCTCAGTAAAAAATATTTAATTTTTGTAATACCTTGTAAAACCCAATCTCGTTCTTGCTGCGTCTTGTCACCGTGAATACAAACCGCTGGCCATCCATCGCGTTTCATTTTTCTCGTAATTTCGTCCACTCTACGCTTTGTTTCGATAAACACTATAGTTTTATTCTCACTTTCTGCCATTATCTCCTTCAATAGAGTACTTAATCTATAAAAATGTGACATGATAGCTTTTTCTTTAGCAGTAATAGTGCTAATTCGGTAATTAACTGCTAATTATTGCTAATAACAGTTAGTAATAACTAAACAAGCCAGAATCACTCGAAACTCCTATACTCACTTATTCTCTTTTTCATAATCCTGACATACATCAATTATTTGCAATATATTATGATTTGCTGAAAGTTGTAATGAACCAACATTGATTTGAGCATAATCTTTAAGAAAATCTTCGGCTAAATTTTTTACTTCTTTAGGCCACGTAGCTGACCACATTAATGTCTGCCTGTCTGGTCTAATTTGTTCTATGATTTTTCTGATCTGTGGCTCAAATCCCATATCCAACATTCTGTCAGCTTCGTCTAATACCAAATATGTACATCTTTTCAGATTTGTCTTGCCGGACTCAAGAAAATCCAGTAATCTACCAGGTGTAGCTATGACTATTTCTACACCTCCGTCCAGATCTCTGGCTTGAGCACCTTTCGGCGCTCCACCGTATAGGCAAGTGTTCCTAATGCCTGATGAATGTCCAAAATCATCAGCGACCTGCTGAATCTGTTGGGCAAGCTCTCGTGTAGGCGCCAATACTAAAGCAATAGGTCCATCTTTGCGACTTAATTTCGGCTGGCTGTTGATGTGAACTATTGCAGGCAGTATATAAGATAATGTTTTCCCAGATCCTGTAGATGCAATGCCTACCATGTCCCGTCCACTTAATGCGATCGGCCATCCTTGTGCTTGGATCGATGTAGGTTCACTAAAACCTTGTCTTCTATAAGACAAAACATAAACAGCTTAGAATTATGATTATAAAATTATAAGATTAATAAATTATGATTATAAAATGGATAAATAGAGATAGTTTAAAATTGTAATTAGAAATTATTAGTTAAATGGAGATATTTAAAATCTTGATCATAAATTATAAGATGAATAAATGGAAATAGCTTACAAAAAGGGAGACTCCAAAGCGACCTTTGCCGATTTCAATAAAAACTTATACCTTGTACAATAATAACTTGTCAGGATTATAGAGTGTGTTCCCTTGAATAAAAATCATCCCCCAGGGTGTAAACGGTCTATCGTTTCGAAATATTTCAATATTAAAATTGATAACAGCATTTCCTTTAGAGTTTATTAGAATGTTTATATTCAATATTCGTAGCATAGTGGATATGATAACAACCTCTCTATGCAGCATAGAATTTGCAACAATATCGCTGCAAAATCTCTGCAATATTGCAACAGTGTATTATTGCAACTTTTGTACAATATTGCAGAGATTTTACAGCGATGCTGTAAATTCTGTGCTGTATGAGATTGTATGAGATCATATTCATTATCCTGTCAAGTTTCATTGAAATCTGTAAGAGTCACTCTGGAGTCTCCTCTTGTTATAGAATCATCCTAAATTATAGTATAAATAAATGGAGATAACTTAGACTTATTAACATAAATTACAAGATATCAAAACTTATCTTTCATAACATTCACTACTTACTTGATCTCTCTTAGAACGTAATCTGGGAAACCTGCCTCGTCGAAGTCAAAAACAGGATTCGGAATGTTTTTGCCTCTAAGAGTAATTTCTTTCTCGGCCCTGTATTGTTCGACGATCCGGGGATCCCGATTTTGCACCGCATTGTGAGGAACATAGAAATCCTTCTTGAAGGGCTCTAGACGGTTGAGATCCCATCGTGGTTTCCTTAGATTCGCACCTGGCTGTCCACGACTGTTGCGACTACTGGAGGGTCTATCTCGTCCACCACTGCCACCCCAGCTCCTCCTGTCACGTGGAGATCTACTCCGCGAACGAGTGCGTGATCTGCGTCGTCTGTCCCTTTCACGACTGCGACTGAAATAAGTTGCATGTATGATTAGATATTGAAGTTCCAATTCATGTCGTTTAGAGAAATCATAGTACAATATAAAATATATAATATATTTTATATAAATACATATATAAAATATGGAAAGGTCTCACACATGCATCGCTAATTTAAAAACAAAATATTCTCATTGAGTAATGTAATGAAAAATTACTAGGCATCAACTGATATGAATAGGATGTGCAATCGAGATTGTAGACAAACGGGATCCTCCCTAAAATATATATTTTTATACAAAGTGTGCGAAATTCATTTGATCAAAGAGTCAAGACATTCACTTGTAACTCATATGTATAGATTATATATATCAAACATAATCATTATACAGAATGTTTGTATTATATGAAAAATTATAAAAATATCGAAGAAAATTTGATTTTTGTGGCAGGACAAGCTTTTGACGCCGCAAGTGGTTTCCATCGACGGATATAATACGTAGCGCTCCCAACAACCCCTTCATTCCATTTCGCGTATACAAATGCTGTATTATTAGTATTACCTCCTATAGCGGCCCATATTTCCACTTTTCTCGTAAATGATTTCGTTTATTTATTGTTAAATAATGTCACTCGAGTGTAAACGGCCCGCGATAATTCACATACGGAACGTCAGACAACGCGAGTCCAAACTGAATCCGAGCTGAGTGACGCATAGAGAAAAAAAAAAGTGGCGCCATTAAAGTAGCAATGATGTAGACGCGTCGATGCACATTCTCTTCTTATGTACCATTCGCTTATCAATTAAACCCATTAAAACTGTATGTTCATGCGATTTGACAAAAACAATATTTCTCCAATTATGTTCGAAAAATTGTTTTTCTCAATCATCTTCACGCCATTTGTGATTTACCTATATAGTTGGATACTTATATACTCAATTTCTAGCTGCATGTCAAAGGAACTACATCTGTTCGAAGTGCACCTGGTTGTTTTTTCTTGAAGTCCCCATTGAGCCACTTGGTAGATTGTGTTTATTTTTATACATCTAAATGAAAATTACATAGCGATTTCCATTTTTTTTTATAAGTAGTTGCAATGTTCATTGTACTCAGTATCTTTGCATTTTCTTTTTTCAACAGCCGAATATATACATTCATCTTGTTCTAAGTGTAAAGATTTTGAGGGATTTCAAATAGACCTCTCTTGACTAAATCTACTTTTGCTGCGTGGAAAGTATTGCCGTGTTTTGTGTACGGAGCCATAAACCAGTCTTATTGTCTTGAAATAAGAATAGCCTATAAATACTGGCCATAAAGATGTTTTTATATAACGATGACATCAAGCAAGATAGTGAAATATACATAGAATGTTATTACATGATGTCAATATTTCTTTCCACAGCTTTTTACTTTTAATTTAAGTTCCGTTCAGCCAGAGGAAGCTTAAAATTCTATGACGCTTACAAACCTCTTTGATGAACTGTTCCTCTTCTGCAATTTTTTTACTTCTTTAATCATCACGGGACTTTTGGTCCCGTGATGAATCATTTCGGAATCTTTTGAGTGGTCTCTATCATATAATTTCTACATTATCCACCAAACTCTTGCATATTTATTTCTATTTTCTATTTTCTATTTTCTATTTTACACATAATATTAACGCGTTACAACATTACAAAATAAAAAAATATTAGTAATACTTATCACATTCTGGGTAAAAAAAAATTTTTGTCAATATAAATTCTATTATATCCCTCTACACAAGCTAGGATAATAATACAATATATTTCGTTTTGGAAACAAATTGTCTCGCACACGCCATAAGTATAGGATTTTAATAGTTTTTCCTATAAAATTTCCTACAAAAAATATAAAATAATACAATATAATATAATAAATATCAATAATGACATAATAAAAATATTTTTTACATCTTTATTAATATCATTATTTATTTAAATATACTTATCTCGTTTGTATTTTCTGTCGTCAAAAATTTATCAGCCATTATATTTCAAATACTTATTCACAAATAAAAATTATGTGGTTATAATCTTGTATCAATAAATTACGAAAATTAATAAAATAGGAGTAAAACGCTAGCTTTCATTAGATGCTTGAAATAAAAAATAGACTGACTAAAGATATATTCACATGCAAGCGTCAAGAAACGGAAGCAGCAATCAATCAGCTGAACGATACGGGCAATGCTATAAAAAATATTTTTTATGCCACTATAAAAATCGCTTCGTTAAAGGGGGTGATTAAAACCGGTTCTACATTAGTTGCAAGCTGATCGCAAGTTTGTTGCGACAGCCAATGTGAAGCGTTGATTTCAAAAGACGAGCTTCAGATTGGCTGTCGCAAGAAATTTGTATGAAATATGTAGAACCGGCTTAACGTTGTAAATACTTCGTTGACCAATCAAAGAATGTTTCAAAGAATTTGCAGCGTGGATCGCACCCTAAAGTCTTGTGTCTACGATGCTAGAAATCGGTCCGAGATCTCGGATGAAGAAAGAATTGACTAATCGCAAAGGTCATGTGATCAAATTGTTCAAATGTGATTTGTTAATTTTTTTTTGTCCGAGATCTCGGATCGATTTTTAGCATCGTGGACATCAGGCTTAAGATCGGCATTCCATGAGCGAAAATTTACGAAACGAAACAGCAAGACCAATTACAATCGCAGAAAAGAAAGCAGAATAAGACTGCAGAGTTGTGATTGGTCGCGCTGTTCCGTTCCGCTGTAAATTTCCGCTCTATGGGATGCCAGCCTAAATTTCCACTGAGGGTTACAGTTGGGTCGAAGTGTAGGAAAATTGACTAATCACAGTCAAGTATTTTCCTCTCATTTGACAGTAAGAAGAGAATACTTAAAGGTGATTGGTCAATTTTTACAGATTACGAAATACGGTTACGGCAATATAAACGCTTTCGATTCTGGGGCACTTTTCTTGAACAAATATCGCATACGTAAAGTAGCAATTTCGGATACAATCGACCAATCACAATCGAGGAACTGTCATTTTTATATGCAAAAATTATTTATTTGTGTTCAAGAATAAGACCTCTGGTTTGATTCCGACCTTAGTGCAAAAAGTGCAAAAGTAACGTAAACAGATCTCTTGGCGAGTGATTGGTCATCGCATTACGACGTTCGCCAATTGAGATTACGACCGTCCAAATGATACACATTTACCGACCGAATCGAGCGACTGCATTATCGAGCAACGGTAACGCAGGTACGCGTCTGCGCAGACGGAAGATGCGCACGAGTTTCAGAAACATATTGGCGGCGCATGCACACATACACGGTCATGGGTCATGGGCATGATGGATGGGCACCCCCACAGATATCGTAGAGCTACGAACGAGGAAGGGATTCTCCGCTAACCAGTGAACCATTTTTCTGTCGTCAAACGGATCAAGCTTTTTGTGAGACTTGGATCGATCACAAAAAGCGGGATTCGCTTTTCGCATAGGAATTGGCCTGACGAGAAGCCGGCACATCATTTTTTCCACGAAGCTACGTCTCCCCGAAAATCGTAAGTGCGAAGGACGCGTGTTTGTCCCCCCGGTGACTTTGGGCCCGTCGTGAGATCGAACCGCCGCGGTGTAGCGGACGATAACGTATATATGTATATGTACGCATATATACGCGTGGCAACCGGTCGGCGTCGGCGACGGCTGTTTTTCTGAAAATCCTGCCGTCGTCAACGTCGCTGAGAGCCGCGAGACAACGCCGCGTTCACGTTCTACGTGCATACCACGCGCGACGACACCCTATCCTCGGCATATCCCACGCGTATTTCCGTTACGGTCAATCGATGAGTTTTATAACAATCATGGCGGCCATGCCGGTCTTCCTCGCGGTCTCGAAACATCGTTGATCGCGTCGACAAGACGCGATTCCAACACGTTTTACACGCGCACACTGCATGCCGACTCTTTCATTCGTCGGAATAACCGATCGCGGATTAATGACGATGTATTAATTGCCGCATCGTGGCGACCGGAAATTCAGAGTAAATTCGGAGTAATCATCGCGATTTCGATATTTATAGCGAGATAGAAGAGGACGAAATCGTAAAGGGCGCACGAGGACACTAATTGACTCCTACATGCATCGTCGTTGTTCGCTAAGATGAATACAGATGTAAGGATACGAAATATGTTTTGTTTTAAAACTCTTAAATGTTATTTTTGTGTTACCTGTTTCTGCCAATAACTCTTCATCTCTTTCTCTCTAATTCTTAGAATTAGAGAAATATATAAAGTCAGTTAAATCAAGATTCAAATTATCCACATTGGTAGAAATAGACATTATGTGTGCCTTCCAATAAGTGACTCAAATGACACAGTGTAACACAATGGATCATTATATCCTTGTTGTTTGCCAATGTTAAACAAAGATGACATGACCACTGTGTTGCTTGTTGGAAAGCAAACTTGCTAAGTAAATAGAGTGATGAGAGGGGGAATGTCGTTAAATTCTATTTTTTACATCATGACTTGAGCCTTGTGTATCATCAGTTACTCTGACTTTGGAGGAAGGTTACGACTTCATAACATATGATTTTCAGAACACAACAATGGAGGAAATGCATCAACCACCGCAGGTCGGGCCTACTAACATGATGCCTGGTGTGGGTGGCGTTCCTAATCATTCTAATAATGTCAATCGTCGTAATAGAGTTCGTGTAACATTACATGCCATGATGTTAGAGAAACTTCCATTACACGAGGCGGCACGTTTGGAAATGAAGTCGTTACCCAGCAAAACACCTGTCTCTGTTCTTCAGGAATTGCTTTCCCGTAGAGGCACAATACCTAAGTATGAACTCGTCCAAATCGAGGGAGCTATTCACGAGCCTACGTTTCGATACAGAGTCACTGTTACTGATGTCGTTGGTTTGTATAAATTCATTGTGCATGTATTATCATGCATAACAATGTATTGTTGATTGATAAGTACATAACTATTCAGAAACAGACCCAATTGTTTCAGCAATGGGGACCGGCAGGTCCAAGAAAGAAGCTAAACATGCTGCTGCAAAAGCTGTGTTGGATAAATTAATTGGAGTGAACACCGATGGTGTAGAATCGCCAATTCCAAATAGTTTACCCGAGTAAGCATGAATTGCGCTTAACATCATACTTATCCTTCCTGTAATCTGGATCTTTTTTGGGATTGGTGAAATTTCATTCTCCTCTGAAATAAAGGAGAGCAAAATCTAGTTCCCTTATTGCTAAGTTGTATATTTTTAAACATTTTTTTTCTCATTGTTTAAATTTTGAGTTTTGTTTTAAGTAAAGATTTTAAAATTTGAGTTGAAATACACACACACACACACACACCCAGATGGAGAAAATAAAAATATGATTACAAGAGAATTAAAATTGTAAGCAAGAATATATGCAGGATAAAATAATTTTATGTATATTTTTATGTAGCTCACAAAATTTACAAGAACTGCAGACATATGGAGAAGAGAAAATAGTAAACAACCCAATTGGAGCCTTACAAGAAATGTGTATGTCGCGCCACTGGCCACCACCAAAATATTCGATGGAGGGTGAAGAAGGCTTGCCTCATGAGCGACAATTTACTATTGTTTGTTCAATCCTAAAATATCGCGAAGTCGGTCAAGGCAAAAGTAAAAAAGTCGCTAAAAGGCATGCCGCTCATAAGATGTGGCAAGCTTTACACGAAATGAATAACCAAGCTCCCAGCGTAGATGAGGATGAGGTAAGAATGCTTTCATTTTAATTATTGTATCAGATAATGAAAATTATCTATTCTTATATATCTCTGCAAGAATAGATAATTTAATCTATTGTTAATCCCTATTCATCACTATTTTAACATTTGAATATTTCAACCTCTTTTGCATTCTATCTTGACTCCATTGAATAAAGTTATTCTAAAAATATCTTTCATTGCCCTTTAAAATCCAGAAAAATTTTAAATAAATGAAAAAAAAAGAGAAAACATAATTAGAATTATGACGTAATTAGAAGGATAAAACTTCTGCAATGGCTGCCAGACATGATCACAAGAGTTAAGTGTGAATGATCAATGATTTATTTTAAATTGAATGTATATGTAAGTGTATGTTTGCATATGATGAGTGTGTGTATTTAGAGAAGTGGAAGTGATTTTGGCTTTAATGCCACTTTATAGGTCTGTTCTTTGTAGCTGAATATACTTTTACTTAAAATGAAATAGATACATATTTGAAATTTAATAAAAATGAAATACACTGAAACCTCGTAATAGCGTGCGGTTTAGGAGTGTGAACGCTATAACGAGGTTGCCCCTATTTTACTTCAAAATAATGCAGTGGTTATTGTTACTCCCCACTCAAGCTATTCTTATCATAGAAGGGATTTTTCGCGCTACTTTGTGATTCGCTATTACGAGGTTCCCATGTTGAAAGTTTTAATGCAAACTAGTCCAGTGACAAAGAATAAGCCTTATATAATAAAAGCTATCTTTCCGATCTGTTTAAATCTATAACGGACCATTGCTTGGACAATATCGTATTTCAATGTAACTTTTGTATAGCTTTGTGTATTTTATTTACTTTTTGAGAATAATTACGCTTGGATCATATCCACTTCATTTAAGTTTTTGTAAATGTGAAGTAGCTGTTAAAGCTTTTATAACGTAGGTATTTACAAGAAATTTTACATGTATGTTAATTGTCCATTATAGATTGTGCAAAGAAACGCAAATGTGAACGCCCGTTATGCCGATCTGAAAGGTAGCAAAATTTCAACACTGACAACAATACATAGTATCCAAGTTTCGAAATTTCACAAGAGTCTCAAGTCATCCACAGGTGTTAAGCTTTTCCAACTACAGGTTTGTATTCAAATGCCGATGAAGAATAGAAGAATGTATATTGTAATTGCTGTTCTCTTGTTTATTATCAAGCTAGAAAGAAATTATTCGTTTGTCCCTATGATATCGACTTAGACTGCAATCGATTGCGTGTAAGTTATTCTAATTTTATTGCAGAACACTTGTTTCAACGATGGGGATGTAAATTTGGTACAATTTTTACAAGAAATTGCGTCAGAGCAGCAGTTTGAAGTAACCTATGTTGATATTGAAGAGAAATCTATCAGTGGTAAGTTTATCAATGGTATATAATATGAAAACGACTTTATTTATATATAAATTACTTTATAAATATACTTTATAGATTTATGAGGTTTTAGAAATAACTTCATAGAAAAAATAAAAGTACATATTTTTTTATTGTATTATTTATTATCCAGTAAGTACAATATCAACAGGCACATCATTCTCATTAACAGGAATATCTTCTTGTATTTGTTCTTTAAATCCTACCGCAATCAAATATGGTTTTATATTTTTTTGAAAACACCTTTTTAAGTATTTATCATAATAACCCATTCCATGTCCCAAACGTTTTCCTAATCAATAATAAAGACAATACAGTTGCATGCAGGATTATAAAATGATGTAATATTTATTGAGTAAAACTCACCATTCGCCGTGAAAGCAACACCCGGTAAAATTACTAAATCTAATCCACCTATAATAAAGAATTAATATTGTTAAATAAGTAATATCATTAAAATTAGTAAACAATGAATTTTATAAAATAATTTATTATAAATTATTATTATATAGTATTATTTTTTTATTATTCTTTGGTTTATCATAAAATTTACCTGTTTCTAATGCGTTTTCTTGATTTTCAGTAATGCTTGGTTGTTTAATGTTCCATTTTGTTAGTGGTAATTTTTTATAATCCTCCATCGACTTTAGTTTTACCATTTCCATAGTTTTTCCATGATATTGCGGTACAAATACCTCTTTTTCCATATCAAATATATGTTTCAAGATGGACAAAGTGTCGATTTCATCTTTAGTACTCAAATACAAAGAAATTCTCTTGCTATTTTGATATTGTTTTAACTGACATAGCTGCAAATAATAATATTACAAATATATTGTGCAAAAATCATTGCACATGCTCAGAACATAACCTCTTCAATGAGCCAAGAGCCTCTAGTTCTTGGAGATTATCAATGTATTTACTTTTCTTAGACTCACCTTTTTAAACACATTTACAGATTGCTTTGTTCTTTCTTCTAGGCTAATATCTTTAAGAATATTCTTAATTTCTTGTCTCAAAGCTCTCTTAGTTGATGTTAAAGCTGCCATATTGTAGATTATATGTTCTCTTATTGATCACTCCTACTATTACTTGTAATTAGCTTTTTTTTTTTAAAGTATATCTGTGTTCAACTTTACTAAGCGTATTTTATCTAAGTTTAGCAATGTTTACATGATATCTATGCCTTTTTTTTATTATCATCTCTTAGTGTCATATGTTATCATGAATTATGATGCAAATAATGTGATTAAAAAGGCATACGCCACGAGCGCAAGATGTTAGCAGTGAAATATTTATATTTTAATAGATTACAATAGAATACAATAAAATGACGTTTATTCGACCGTTAATTTCGATCTTATATCAGGCCATCTTCAGTATACAACAATTAATATTTCGCATCAATTTTTTTATTCACGTTATAATAATGAGATAATACATTTTACACGCTCGATTACAATTATATTTTCGAAGCACTTGACGCTTAGGTTCTTCAGTTGAAAAAATAAATTTAACTGTGATGTATATATAAATTATGATATCTATTAACAATAAGTTGAATGGTAGAATTCAAGACTTGGAAAACACATATTGAAGAGTCAAAAACAAAATAGCTAATTCTAATCGTGAAAGACGGTTTATATACAATTTATGTCTTGCGAGTGGAAAATTCTAGAATTATATGGAAGAAGTTATGTTATTATTAACAAGGGCAAGTGTGCTTCTGGTGACTCTTCCGTGTCGTTTTGTTTATTTATTCCGTTATTTTGTTTCTTTATGTAGATCATTTCTGACTTCTATTTTTATGATGCAAATGTTGATCAAAATTGCCCAATTTTAATTATGCATGTTGAAACATAAAAATTATTTGTGAACATTGCAACACAGAAATAATCTAAACATTATATTCTATCTTCTAGGTAAATTCCAGTGCCTTGTGCAACTGTCTACCCTGCCAGTGGCAGTTTGCTATGGTTGCGGCGCGACTAGTAAAGATGCTCAAGCCAGTGCTGCTCAAAATGCCCTGGAATATCTGAAAATCATGACCAAGAAGTGAGCCAGCGCTTTGCTCCTGCCAGTCACTATCACCTGCAAGCCCCATAATCTGGCATCTAATAATCAGAACAATAATACAAACATCAAAGTATTATCAGCCAAAAATCAGATTTTCGACAAAGGAAAAAGCGGTCAGACTTATATGGGAAATAAGAATAGAACATCCAAATTATCTGTTAAGATAACGAACACCGCAGTGGGCAACAAAGATGCTGCTTTGCACATTGCGTCTGGTAAAATTAACTCGTCGATGAAAAAGCATGATGGTAATAATGATACTTCGAAGTCTTCGAGCGAATCGCACAACACGACGAAATCGATCGCCGCAAAACAATCCAGCAGTTCCACATATAGTAGCGTACGGCCTGTCAGTACCTGTATAAGCAACACTGTTCATGAAAACGCGATAAAAAATCCAAGAGATTATACCACCCCAAAGAAATTTCCAAATGACACTGATTCAAACATCAAGAATTATCCCATTCAATCGGATTACAAGGAATCGATGTCTGTGAACAGTCCGGATTACAAGAACACCAGCATTGCTGGATCAATGACGACCAATCTGCCGTTAAGATTCGCTATGCAACAATCATCGACAGCGACGCCGGTTATACACAGAGAGACCTACACACCGTCCAGCACATATAATTCGCAGTCTGGTTCCTGTCAGAGGAATGACAACAGCGCGTTTGCGATTGCACGTAAAGCATTAGAACAACAGCAGAGCTCGATGCCGAAAATGGCACCGATCAACTTTCCGCCACTGCGAGCTCCGCAGAGCATCGTTAACGTGCGACACCCGTTATTAACGGACGCACGTATCAAGCACGGTAACGAGACAATCGGCGGCGGCATCAGTGGCGGTGGCGTCGCTGGTGGTGGTGGCAAGTCCAAGCTTAATATCATCGGCTCGTTACAAGGCGGTGGTATAAAAGATCTAAGCGATCATACAGGTCGTTCACAGACTACGTTCCACGGATATGGCACTTCGCCGATTGCTCCCGGCATACCAAGCGTGCAGAATCTAAGCAGTGCGGTGACGGCTAACATCCCACCATATCCAAGACCGGAACCCTTTCCTCAACCAACAGTTGCAAACGTGTTGTTCTCCGATACCACTGCGCAGTTTCCGCAGTCACCGCCGTTTAACACCACGCAGATCAGCCAACTGAATCAGTATCAGACTTATGACCCGGCAAGTTACCCCACCACTCCGGTCAACGTCAATCCGGTGATCCCGCAGTTCTCCGCGGAGAGTTCCATTCCGTATCCGCAGTACGAGAATCCGCCGCAATTCGTGCAACCGAGTCATTACCCAACCGCTGACATAACCAGCAGTCAGTACCAGTATCAGGCGGCGGCAGCAGCAGCAGCGAGTGTAGGTCAAATACAGGACTCATCCATATTTATCCAGAGTCTTCAAAGTACAATTGCGGTGACCGATCAGTACGCTACGCCGAATTACGCCAGGACTGTCAGGACGGAGCTGATAACACGGTTGAGAAGACCACCGCGATTCAACAAGTAACACCGTCAGATCTTTATTTTAGATTTTTTTTTTTTTAGATACTACACCGCGAAACTTGGGAACAAATGTGGTCGCACTTCCTTACATTATTATGATTCGTGGATGCTGGATAGAGTTTGTAAGATAGTTTGTAAGATACTCGTCTCTATTTATCCATTCTTTAACGTAGAAATTATTCGTTGACCCCGAGAGAGACGAGTTGATGCGAGTCATCGATTATTTATCGTTGTGTCGAGCGTTTCGCAGATATTTCGCGTGTACGCGAAGTTTGTCAGATTACCTTACTCGCACTTACTTATAAGGGATGTGGTAAAACTTATTTCAATTTATGATCCAGTTTGAAATAAATTTTAGCCAATCTAAGTCAGAGACGCGATCGTCCGAGCGGGCAGACGATACTTTGGCAAATTTACGCAAACACGGTATGCGGCTAACGTTCCTGCCCAACGTTGGCACGCATACGTAACATTTTAAAGGATGCATTTTAAATGTGGAAAAGCAGGATGATTTTGGCTTTTTTTCGTCATACGAACGACACGGCAGGGCATAGTGAGTTGAGCTCAACTGTAATTTTACGATGTAATGTATTCTATAGCGTGAATCTGCAAGGATGGGATGATATACAAGGATACACGCTATTTATGAAGTACCTAAATCACGACCGCTGTACGCGATAGGGACGGTGGCGTCACATGTTGATTGAATTAGCTTTTCCGAGTCGTTCACGCGCACGAATCCCGGAAAAGATAGAAGTATTCGAGCGTGGAGAACGGAACGGCGCTTCAACAGAGAGAAAGATAAAAAGAAAGAGAATAGAGAGAGGAATATTGCCCCGCGAGGTACAGGCGAGGTAGAATTCTTCTCTCTCTTCTCGATTATCATGTAAGTTCTAGTTTTAATGAATGATATTCTACAAGCTATACTTTGCATAGAATTAGTGGAAGTTTTCCAATACTTACATAATACTTAGCTTATCGCTACGTTTTTAATGTGCTTCACTATTTGTATATGGGGTGGTGGTGTAATGATGTCTGAGATGAGTGCGCGTAAGAGAGAGATTACATGAATTTAGAGAAGAGAGGGATGAGGAAATTGTGAACGAGGCAGAGTCGTGTAGCGATTTTTATTATCATGTATAGAGCGACGCATATCGTTCAAATTTTGCTCCCATTTACCGCGAAACATTACATCTCCACTAAGCGTATGCACAGTGCAAAAAGATTTAAAAAAAATAAATAAATAAAAAAACAAAAAAAAGTAGCTTTGCGCGGCGATCCGAGTAGCTAATAACGCGTGATCGCGGATATAAGAAAATATAATCTTTCAGTGGTGTATGTTTTTTCCTTTAGTATAGGTAGCTCATAAACTCATAAGCATCACATATTAATACGCGTGTAAGGATTAATCGTTAAGGATTCTTCATTAAAGTACGCATGTCGAGTCTAAGATATAGGTCGAATGTGTATCGAATTTCGGATTTTGCCTATGTACCAATTGACGTGTCACCGGATGAGACTTTTTATACTAAATGAAAAAGAATAACATCGCGAATATACAATAGAACATACGCGAAGCGCGTCAGGCGGCGAGACGGCTTGATCGAGAAAGCCGTAGGGAACTTCCGATCCAGTCGTCGGGTGTTGCATTTCACGGATCGTGACATATCTCTTTGGTCCGTCGAATAAATTTAGAAACGCGGGGATCCCGGTCATTTCGTCGCGTTTCTAGATTCGTTTAGACTTGAACTTCGAAATTTATTTAAAAAATTCAATTCAGCCCTAATTCTGATTCATCGTATTTTCTTATGTATGTATGATGTTCCGGAAAGCGGAAGAATAAGGGATACGTTGATCGGAATTAGCTAATGATTGTAGATTGATTCCCAAGGAATAATTTAATTAGGCAAATGCATTTGGTGTAGCACCAACGAACGGCATAATTTTTAGTTTTCTTACAATCGGCATTTACTTTCGATATCTTTTTTTTTTCTTGTTAAATTATACATATATCTGCGTGTGCATACGCCATTTTGAGTTGCGATGGTTCAGGAATTTTACGGTAAATCACCGTTGATAATCTGTAAGTAGTATATTCTTTTGTACATAGTGCTGTGTAAAAGTGGCACAGTAAAATAGCGAGAAAGAGAGAGAGAGAGAGAGAGAGAGAGAGAGAGAATGAAAGAGAGCGAAAGATTTGTAGTATTATAAGCGTTAGGGCCGAGAGCAACGCCGATTAATACTGATTACGATTGTACATATTTGCTTTTCTAAAAAAAAAAAATGGAGAGAATTTTTGTAATTTTATCGAATCAATACTATACTAATATCATCAATAATATACTATCATCACTAAATCATAAATTTGCATGTAAAATATTCTTTTTAGGATATCATTCATAATCTCCTTGAATCATTCATGGATCGATCGGTATCCGAGATTGATCGGTATTAATTGACGTTGCCAACATAATCGAACATTAGTTTCCCAATGGAAGATTGGTAAAAACCGGCGAAAAATTATAGCGAAATCGTGTATGCACATCTTCTTCAAAGATCGATTTGGCGCGTTTCTGTAATGTTTTAATGCACATGATATATTATTTACACGTTCCGTTTTACATACGATGCACATAATGTATTATTTTATCCATGTTATTCTAGAGCATTATAATATAGGTATTCGCATTTGCCATTTTTAGTCCTTGCTCTACTCTTTGTTCTTTCTTTCCTTCAGTCTTCTCTCTTCAATCTTCTTAGTTTAGTAGTGGAGTGGAAAGAGAGCAAGGGATTGAGAAAAGGAACAAGAGACTGAGAAAAGGATTAGAGACTAAAAAATGGATGCGATTCAGGGGCGACGAAGTAAAATTTTTCAGTGTATAGAGTTCCCAAAGATAGATTGAAAGAGAAAAGAGGAGTGGGGACAAATATATTTCCTCCACATACATCCTCTACATATCTTTTCTACGTGACAAAAGTAGCTGCTCTAATTTTACTTTTTTAAATAAAAATGTTGATTGTTGATCGAAGATAACTTTTTAAATGTCTTAAATAAGAAAAAAAATGATTTTTCATTCGAACGAGAGACTCATTTTTGTTTCTTTTTCAATGGGAATTAATGTATCTTCTCCCAGAGTTAGCTGATTCTCTTCGATCATTCTACAATTGCGTAAGCGTTGTTGTCAGTGGTTGTAAAAATTGACCGATTACAGGAGGAGAATATTCGACTATGATTAATTTTTACGCTTATGTAATTATAGAATGGGCTTTAAACAAGGATAAAATGATGTATCATGTGCATCATACGTAAAACGAAACTCACTCAATGTGTACATGCCAGAATATAAAATCAGCGGAAATGAGAAGGATGAAACGTCTTCCAATCAGAGTTGGTAAAAAACAAATGTTTTAAATGTTTTAAACAACAATGTGTTTTAAATTACGCTTAATTAATGTTTTTAATGTTTTAAATAAGTTTTTTTATAGTACTGTTTAAAACATATTTGAAGTATTAAAAACATATTTAAGAAGAAACGCAATATGTTTTATTAAAAATAAAAAAAAAACATTAGTCTTTACCAACCTTGCTTCCAGTAAGGATACATGGAAAAGAAACGGTTTTACTGAAGTATCAAAAAATCTAGTTACAGAAATCATTTTGTTAGGCCATCAAAATAATTACGTAAAATACTTAAACATTGATAATAGTAGTGCAAAAAGAGTAGTGGTTCAATACAGTTGATCTTTGACTTTTCCTTATGAATCTAAACGTATAGACCAATCATATTGTATCTGTTACAATTATAATCTCTGTTACACGACGCTCTTAATCAGGTTTAATAACATCCATAGTTATGAAATTGGCCAATCATAGCTCCTCGGAGGAATGGACTGTGATTGGATCAGATTAAGGATGTCGTGTAAATGTAATCATAGATTCACTGTGTTACACTGTATTCTTGCTGGAAAATCTTCTATAATTAATTTGCTTGGTGAAGAAATCACAGAAACGCGTGAATCGAGCGATAAGAAGGCAGGAGTGAAGAATGGGGAGAAAACCGGTCCGAGCGAGCCGACACGAGGGTAGGAATCGCTCGCGTGATTCAGTGATTGCGAAAGAGTGCGTGTTTCACATAACGTATATCTTTGGAAAATAGGCATTACTTACATGCAAAGTATAGAATGTGTATGTGCGTATAGACATACATTCGCTAAAGTGAGACGATGAAACATGCAATTTCTCGTCTCCCTTACTTTCCGTACGGAAGATCCGTGCCATCGGCCGCTAATTCCGGTGCCTCGGAACCGAAAGTGCAGCCATGCTTTATTCCTGTATTTCGCAAGAACGGCGACGTACCATCGTCGTTTCGGTTCCGAGATGTTACCGATTTAACTTCGAGATTTCCGCGAGTCGAAGCCAATTCCATTTCGAGAAACCGAACGACGCGACTTAATTGTCCCCGACATTAAAAAGCCTTCAATCGATATATCTTTGTATTTTTTTTTAACAGCTTCTCTTCCGATATAATTTTCCGCATAATAACTTGCGATCGTTCGTTTAGATTTCTCTAAGGGCTGCACTTTCTTGAATAGTAAGTAGACAGACCTTTCCGAAATTTGTGAGCGACTTTACAACGCGAGTTAAAGTGTGTTAAGATACATGTGTTTTTATTAGGTACAATCGGTTCTCTCTAAAATGATTTAGAGAAAATTATATTTCATAAAACTGATAAGTTTTGCATGGAATTAATCTTGACGCGCACATTCCACTTTTATGCAGCGTAAATTGGTGCGCTATAATATTATAAAGAGAAACAGGTGCGAGAAACGTTGACGATACTTCATTTCGTCGGAGTTTGCAGTGAATGAAAACGATCGGAATGATGGACGTCTTCATAGAATCTTTCTGAACGATCTCGCGAAATTGAACCGAAATTTTTAATGTTCTCAAACATAATTAGCATTCTATTAAAATTAATTGTATCATTTCAGCAGTGCTGTTCTGTCGTCGTTTAATGAATTGCTGGGTGACACTCGCGATAATCTAATTATCGTCAAACTTAGCGCCTTTAATGAGCGAGGATACGAAAAGAGAAAAGCGAATAAGTAAAAGGTCTTTCATGGATCAAACTAAAGACTTCCATTCTATTCTTTCTCTCATTCCCGGTTGGTCCAGGAATATCATCTCTCTATTCCAGAAGTAATCCGAAAAATCTATTTCGTCATTTTCTATTAATTTTTCTAGATAATTAAATTTTTTTCTATTTCAATTTATTTAAATTCATTATATTGTGCTTTCTTTTTACACTAATTAGTCATTCGCCTTTTATAAAAATACTTTAATGATTTAACAACAAGTGACTTTACATCGATATGTGAATAATTATTAAAAATTACATGTGAAAAAGTCTCAAAGAGTTAATTATTAATTTATTTAATAAAAGAAAAACATAAGAGGAAAAAAAGATTATCAAAGAAAGGAAATGGAAATAGACAAAGCAGGTCTTCAGGATCATTTTAAGAATAGAAAGATCCGTGGACCAATACGTATATATATATATATATATTTCATGAGTCACAAACAAATTTATCTATGAATACAGTATGATCAGTCAAACTATAATATATTAAAATATTTGACTTATGTTGCATTTTTAAACTGTATTACGCTTTTATAGTACCTTCGTGACTTGTCCTCGAGATCGTTTTCATTTTTCTTTGTTCTACATTCTTTCATATCTTTTCATAAAGCTTTAAATTATGTTACTTTTAATTTTTTTTTAATTTTGAAGGTCATGATAGAGCTGTCACTGTCGCTTTTCTTTCCTCGTATCCTCCACCGTACAAGAGATGTTAGATGAAGAAAGAACTGGGAGTGAAATGGACGAATATGGACGTCTATCCCGATGCGGGGAAGAATCGTGGATCATTTAGGGGCGAGAGAAGAAATCGACCAGTCTTCGATTCGGTCCTCGACAGACTTTCTTTCGTTTCTCTTTTCTCGTTCGTATTTGCCACGGTACGAAGGACCTTCTGAACCGCTTGCGTTCATCCGTATTCGATCTACCTTTTAAACGAAGAAATATTGCCTAAATATAAATGTAATACTGTAATTGATTTTTATCTCAATTTTTACATCTAATTACATTTATCAATTTTTCTAATCAGGATTTCGTTTATACTCTATAAAAACTTATATTCAATTATTATATTTGAAATGTAAAAGAATACGTATTATATAGTAACATTCTAATTTACTCACGGATGTACTCAAGCGGTTCACTCTAGGTTCGCATTAATCTTTAAATTCTACTATGATTTTTCGTAAGAATTGAACGAAATTTCAATTTTAGTAGCATTTAAGGATTACAGAGAGTTACGCATGATTGATTCGGTCCCGTAGAAAAAGAGAACTGATGCATAGCAAAGTTTTGCTTCTTTTGCGAGATCGGATGATCTCGCGCAATAATTTAAGGCTTTATATATAAAAAAAAAATTGGATGAAAGAAAATAGAACATGTATAGATAGAAAATGAAAACGATCTTCGTAATAAATGCGTCTCGGACGTGCAGCGCGAGTCAGTTTGCTTTCGGATAGATCTCAAACTATTGTATGCAATTGTACAAACGAGCAATCTACTCTCTGAGGACTCTACACATCGGATTTATATAATATAAAAAAAAGGGGACACCAGAGAAATAGGAGGAATAAGCGACGAATCCTGCGCAGTGTGATGAGTCGCGTGATGAATCCGCCAAATCTTTATATATATTTATAAGCCATTCGATTTCTTTATATGGACTGATCATACTATATTAATAGCATATTCGTTGGTGATCTCTCGCTGCGCGCATAAAATTTCACGGGTGACTCGCAACGAATCGTGAGAATTCAATCCTTAATCAGCAGAGATGAGGAGTCACCGTGCAAACAATATGAAAAAGATATATTTGTTAAAATTTGAACGCTGTCAATGTAAAAATGAAATTAACGCGATAAGCATGATTAGAAAACGAAAAATTTCATTAGTAGTTGCGTAATGGAGTTTATAATACCATTTAATGGTCGATCATAATACAACTCGAATCTTTTTTTTTCTCTTTTTTTTTTAATAGAGAAACACGTTTTTCTCTATTCCAAATATCACAAATTTGTAAGGCATGTAAAGGAATCGTTCGAGTCATAGAAAGTGAATTTTTGTATACGACTTATTTCCTTTTCTTTTTTTTTATTTTTTTTCTCTTTCCCTCACTCGAGTTGTTTTACTTTCGTTATTTCGCCAAGTTGAATGATCCTTTTTTTGCGAGAGCGAGCGGAGTTATTATGATAAATATCATAATAACGAGATGCAATTAGCACACATAACACGGACATGGCATACAGATAACGACTTGAAACCATTAACGGAGCCCTATCAGTGTATAACGCGTAGGGTATCGATATCTTATAATCAGGCAAAAGGTTGTTCTATGTATGATTGTGCGTGTAACATTGTTAATAAACATACGATGCTTATGAAGGCCCCCTTCTTTCCATTTATTTCACCGTAATGCGTTCTAATTAATCACGTTTACTCATAACGTATCATGTAATTAAAAAAAAAATGCATAGAATACGCTTTATACTTTAATTTCTCTCTTCAACAGACAGAATGGTTTTACTGAAGTAACAAAAAATTTAGCCTAGATACAGACCTGAAAATAATTTTATTTTAAACAAAATAATTATATAGAACAATGTTGATGGATGCTGCAATAAGTTTTAATATTCTAGTCCCAAGTTAAGCGTCTTACATATTATTTTGATTCAAACAAAATTATTTTTAGATCTGTATCTAGCTAAATCAGGAGACATGGCGCTAAAATTTTTAGATACTTTAACAAAACTGTTCTTTCCGTGCTAAGAAACCGATGCTTCACATATCCTTCAAAACGATAGCTTTAATACACGTTATACATTTTCAGTATTGCGATCTTCCGTTTGTTATACATATATAATACAAATAGTTCATAAAGACGTTTAACTATCTGATCGTAATTATTCCGCAATTTAAAAAAAGTTGCAAAATATCTTATAAGAAAACACAAAAACGTTTTTAATATACAAATAACAGCGCTTTATTTGCCGATACAAAAATTTTTGAATATAATGTCTAATATTTCATCAGTGCTAACGTGTCCCGTTATCCTTCCGAGTTCCCGCATCGCTTTGTGGATTTCCTCCGCCGCTATGGCCATATCGTGCTGCTCGTTGGCGCAAAATTCGAAGTACTTTTGCAGATGTCTCAAGCACCGATCCAAGTGGTTTCTGTGCCTTGCTTGACTGATGGTTGGACACTCCGCGGATGGATCACCGCATCTAAACAAAATGTTACCACGAATGTATAATCACGAATGCAAGTGTCAATGATTATTGTTCATTCTATCGTACATATTACTGAAGTGATCTGTCAGCGATCGCAGCAAGTCCTGGAAACCATCCTCCGTTCTGCAGGATACTAGAACTGCTTCAGCGTTGTCGAGGTGCCGTTTCTCCTCCTCCTTCAATAAATCTTTTTTATTCGCTATCACAATAAAACGTTCTCTCCCGATTTTCGCCAGCAGCTCCTGTATTCCTAATGACGATAGATATTCGCGTACATAATCTTTATAAGTCAAACCACTGGTTGCGCATTTCAACGCGTCTATCATAACGACTACAAAATCAGCGTTCTCCGCGTGACTTCTCGCTCGACGGATACCCTCAGCTTCGACGATATCCCCGATGTCCTCTGTGATACCAGCGGTATCCGCTATCAAGACAGGATAACCCGAAATGTTCGCGGTCAGCTCGATGACGTCCCTCGTGGTGCCGGCGATGGGTGTAACGATGGCGGCATTTCGCTGCACCAGGTGATTCAGCAGGCTGCTCTTGCCCACGTTGGGTTCGCCGATGATTACGGTCCTCACTCCGTTGCGCAGAATTTCGCCGCGTCTGCCGTCGGCCAAATGTTCCTCCAGTTCCCGCATCAGCTGTCTGAGAGCGTGATGCGCGTTCTGTATCACATCATTTTCGATGTTATCCTCCTCACCGAAGTCGATGTACGCCTCGATACTCGCCACGGACTCCGAAAGCACTTTCCGCCAGCTATTGTAGAGTTTACGCAGGATACCATCGACCTGTAGCAGCGCTTGCTTCCTCTGACACTCGGTCTCGGCCTCTATCAAATCGGCCAGGCCTTCCACTTCCGTCAGGTCCAGCTTATTGTTATAGAAGGCGCGTCTGGTAAATTCACCCGGCAGCGCCGGATGTACCTGCAATCTTGAGAGGGCTTGCATCAGCTTCGTCAGGATCGCTGATCCGCCGTGTACATGAAACTCCACGGAATCCTCGCCGGTGAATGAGTGCGGACCTATAAACGGTTGTTAATTGCCTAATTAGACATGTGATATTATTCCTGTGATAGGAGGTTCCTCGTTTCTTTCGTCGCCATTCACAAGGGACCTATTACAATAGGAAACGATTTGATTCTCCGTGAAATATGTTATTGAACACAAAATTCTAAAATCACATATATTTTTATATCGGCTCAATTTGAGATTTAAAGAGTTAAACCCTCAAAACTTAATGGAGATGAGGCTATTCAAAATATTAGATTCTTATAGATTTGAAAAATCTAAATACAAATTTGTAAAGTATATAAAAAAAAAAAAACTAAAGTTTTGGTATAACTGACTGTGTTGTTGATAATCGATAAGAATTAAATATAAGCGCTAGCCTTGAAGGGTTTACATCTCTCGTTTACATCTTTTAAATCTGATTGTGAGAGTGAATCGATATAAAAAAAATACATGTCTCTTAGATTTTTGCGTTTAACAACATTTCAAGGAGAATCGAATTAATTCCGGACAAATCTCTTGCAGTTCTTTAGAGAACCTCTTCTAAAATATTTATATATCAAATTTGTAAACAAAATATATGAGTACTTGTAATTTAAATTTATAAGAAAATATAAAAATAAAAGCATGTCGGTCATTGAATGTGTTAACTCTTCGTTGACAACATAAATTTTAGTTCTTCCATCAGCAATAAGTCTTGAAGAAATAGAACAAATTTTTTTATTGCTGCTGATTATATAAAATTCTGAAAAAAAATCTGATATTCTGATGTCTTTTAATTCTAGTTGATGGTAGAGGATTAAAAAGGTGAGAATTGTGCGAGAATTGCACGCACCAGGAAACCACAAGCAAAGTCCATTGTCAATGACCTCTCTTGTTTCTGGATCGCGTATCTTTCGCAGGAAGGCTCTCCTCGGTTCCAGCTTGGATATGTTTGTCATCTTTTTCAGTGCGTCTAGAGACCGGCTTCCTGATATTCTCACTACAGCCACGCCGCATTTTCCGTAGCCTTAATAAACATTTTTATTTAATTCTTGTATCTATGATGCTTAATATAAATTTATAATAATGTACTTCATATTTATACACCAAGAAAAAAAGAAGAAAGTTTAATTGTAAAAACAATTTTTTTTCACTTTAACAGCATAGATCGCAAGGTTTAGTGTGGTGCCGTTTTGTAAAGCATGTAAAGATCGAAGAAAACAAAAGAAATACGGCATTAATCATTTGATTGAAATTGAAGGACTTTGATTAATCTAATCAGTAGATTAACTTTAATCTCGATTTAACTTGCTCTTCATTTTTTTTTAAATTTCTTTAGATGAAAATTAAATTACATTGGTAAAAACGAGTATCATTTTTCGAATTAAAAAAAGATAAACAGTTAAGTTAAATCTACACTAGTAAAAAAGATCATGTAAGACCAATGCGATGCGAATCAGAGGGAGGGGAGAAGACACGCGATCCGAGCCAGCGAGTCTTAACCTATCAGAAAAATGCCAGACAATTTATCGAGAAATTTGCGAGAATCAGCGTGTCAGGATTCACCCTCTCTCTTTCTCGCCGGGCAAAGTAAGTGTAATAACCGGAAGACAGAGCACAGATGGTTGTGCCCTTGCGATCGCTCACAGGACAATTGGCGGTAAAGTGACGATAGCGCGACGTCCCACGCGATACGACAAACCACGCGCTTCGAGAAGATCCACGGATGAGGGAATAGAAACGCCCGCGAAGGTTCATCGGAGACGAGAACAGGCGCACAGCGAGTTTACTGCTCGTCAGACGAAATGTCGACATGTATCGACAAAATGACGAGAGACGAATGAGACAAGTGGACGACAGTGCACTACGAAGAGATAGCGATTGTGGAATCACAATTCACACGGTGAGGTACAGTGAGACTGCCAGAAACGAACGTTGTGCTGCGCGGCAGAGACGTGAGATCATTGTCGATGTCTGGATTGTAGTTAGGAATCGGTAGTTTCTCTTATGCTTCTGATTCAACAAAATCCTTTCGTCCATCGATCGTCACGATCGCCATTTCATGTCGCGCTGCACGTTTAACCCTGGATTACAGCAACGGATCATTTAGACCTGAAGCAAAAAATTTTAGACGGTTGTATAATCTTTATGATTGGTACTACACACTTTCCAAAACTTTTAAGGTGAATTTTATTGAAGAGTGAAATCTCATTCTTAAAGATTGAAAATTGAACCACTTTTTTAAGATTGGCTCAATTTTCACTCTTTAGAGTCAGATTTCTATTAAAAAAATTTATCGAGTATGAGGTTCTAAATTATAAGGAAAAAACTTTAAACCTTCTTCTATCAATTGCTGCAAAGCGAAGGTTTACTTGCATTCTGTACTTCAAACTGTAAAATTTAGGAGTATAGTTTTCGTAACGTATAAGTAAAGATTTACAAGAGTAATCGTTATTGAATTACACTTTAAATTATTTAGACCCAGTTCCACAACTCACAGAATCAAGTAGTTAACTCTTAACCGAGGTTCAACTTGCTTCTCATCTTTTTCCAATTCTAGAATTTACTCTAAAAGTTTTAGAAAGTATGTATCCTTGATTAATACTCAAGATGTTCGTTCCAGGTATAAGACACAACGTTAGATTTGTTGTCCTTGCACAATGGAGGATCTAGAGGCAAAACTGACGGCGAACGAAGTAGTGCTGGATAGATGCGGCAACTGGGTGGAATCCCAGAAGAATTGTTTCTATACCAAAGAAGACTCCCTCAAGCAAAAGCCAGATGAATTGGAGTGCGATGATTGGTACAACACAGACTCGGAATTCGACTCCGTCTCAGAGTGTGGCGGGAAAAAACGTAAAGTGGGAACGCAACTGAAGAACGAGGTGCTGGATCTGGTTTGCGAGTGGAAGGAATGCACGTTTCGCAGCAATCATTTAGATAAATTTTTGAGGCATGTCTCGAGTCACATACCTAACATACAGATAAGCATAAAAAACGACAACGAGGTCTATGTGTGTCAGTGGAAAGATTGTCCATATAACACCGATGTAGGCGACGAAGTAATACGGCATGTTAATTATCATGCCTATCACACTAAGTTGAAGTGTATTGGATCCAATGTTCGCGCAAAAATCAAACTACCTGTAAGTAATGATGGATATTTTCCAGTAAGAAACATAGATGACACAACAGATCATTACGTTTTTGTTTGTTAATCTTAAACAAAAATTAAATATTCACCACAAATGGGTGAGTAGTATTCAGTAGAGTAGTATTCAGTCAAAGCAAGTTTTGGTGCTTAACTATATTGTATAAATTTTTACAATTCAGACAAAGATGGAAATGATTACTATTGCTGGAAAACCACATGGTCATCAGTGGAATAAATGTTAAAGATTAAAGATTTTTGTTGCAGAAATGTCATAGAGATGCAGAATGGAAGAACATTTTAGATTCCCCACCTCCACATTTGTGTAGATGGGAAGAGTGCTTGAAACTGTTCACGAATTATCAAATGTACTTGTATCATGTTACTGTACACATGACTGATTGCCCGCGTGGCAACAGAATCAAAGACGGAGTCGATTGCAAATGGACCGGGTGCAATGGCAAATATACCAGCTTGTACAAATTACGAGATCATGTAAGATGTCATACCAAAGAGAAAATAATTGCCTGCCCGGACTGCGGTGTCACGTTCGCCTCAAAGACAAAATTTCACATACATTGCCAGCGACAAATTCCCTTGGAAGGTAATAAATTCATTATACGGCATCTCTTTCATTTTCTTCCAATCATGAATTTACAGTGCAAGGATTCCGTTGTTCACACTGCAACAAGTTTTATCCGACCGAAGGAATCTTGCGCGATCACATGAGATCTCATGTATTCAATTACAAATGTACTCTATGTGACATGAGCTGTGAATCGCCATCGGGCTTGGCAAAACACGTCAGATACCGTCACATGTCAACCAGAACGTTTCCATGTCAGTTGTGTTCGCATGCTGCCAAGTCGCAACAGGATCTTGATTCTCATATGACTGTCCATACTAATGGACCAAATTTTTCTTGCTACTTCGAGGGATGTCTTTACACGTGCAAGGGAGCTTACACCTTGGATAGGTAATCATAAAGCTCTTTATTAATGATTTATTTTTTATTTGATGATTGTTAAATATATTACAGGCACTTAGAACGAGTACATAGTTTAGCGGTGCGATGGTACTGTTGCCACGAATGCCCGATTAAATATCGAAAGAGTTATAGATTGACAAAGCACCTTATAGAAGCCCATCGATTGCAATTGCCCAGCGGACACAAACGCTTCCATTATACGCAGGAAGAAGACGGATGTTACAGGCTACAGATGGTTCGATACGAGGCTGTGGATGAAGAAAATATGTTGCCCGTCGAAGAGGCGGATTTACCAGATAAAAAATATAAAATAGAGCTCAATCAAACTACCTCGCTGACAACAGTAAAAGTGAGTTTCATTAACATTATTTAATAGTTTTATTCCATTGGAAATCATATAATGATTTGTTCCAGATTGTTGAAGATAATGCGGAAGAAGAAATGAAAGAAGCTGCACAGGATTCACAAGAGGAAACGGTAGAGAATAGCGTTGACAAGTTCGTACCTGTTATATCTAATATTTTAATATCTATCGATGACGTAGACGAAAAAGGAAATATCATAAAACAGGAAATCGTCGAGATACAAGAAACGAAAGAACTACCGCCATCAGAAAAACCACTGCTAATTTTAACATAAGTTTGATTTCTTTAGAAAGATATTCTTTGACATTTGTATTTTTATATTATTACATTATGTATACTTTCTATAATTTTGCATTAGGCGTTTGTACCTTACATTTATTGCTCCATTTAGTTTTGATACAAATGTGCAACGTAAATTTATTTACCTCGCATCTTCATTTTGAAAAAATTTATTTTTATTTACCATCTTATATTTTTTAAAATGATTATAAAGCAAAGAACAATAAAGTATATATATATGTGTATATATATATATATAACAAATTGAATATTTATTTTATCTTTACTATATTCATGCTTACAGAGCGTAGTTTAATATTAATATAAAATTAAGATATCCATAATTATCTATTATTACATTGCGAAACAAAAAATTATGTTGCCATCGTAACGATACTTTTATAAAAATAATAAATTACCTGATGCTCTCGTAATGTTATTTTAGGAAAAATTCTATATAGAAAAAGTGTAATTATCTTCTTTTGAATCCATATTTCTTCCTCTCATAGAAGAGATCTGTCTTTGAACTTCCTAAGTTGACTATCTTGGGACATCCGTCTCTCTGAAAACACGATTTAGGATATTCAATTTGCGAATAAATTAAATACAAAACTTGTAAATATACAAAGTCTGTTCTTTTCCGCTGAACTTTTTCGGCATTTTATATTGGAAAGAAAACGTCTGTTCCTGTAGATCAACTTTAATCTCTGTTTAAATTTTTAGCTTTTTCTAATTCTTAAAATTAGAAAGGGAATAAATCGCAAAAAATCATTTACAAAAATCTAATACTGGTCAATACTAAAAGACAGTAATTATTTATTTTAATTATTAACAGCATTGTTGTTCAGTACTTCAATAAATAATTAATTACTATCTTTCGAGACATCGAGTGGCCACTCAGTGCGATTGACTCGTTATCTGTAGAACCGGAAGTTCAATCCCACCTGCGCCCACATACGCGATTTTTCGCGTTAAGAAGTTGAAAATGACTCCATCTGGTGATTAAGAGATCTTTTATTACTAACGCCGTTCAAATCCCACGTTAAATTATAGGTCACATACATATACATGTAATGTATATAGCCCTTTAACAAAATTTTATACATTATTTTAATTTATTATATGCTTCTCTTTCGATTTAAGAATCGGATTCTGAAGAATATAATATACAGGGTGTCCCATAAGTTTTGGCCAATCACTTTCGTGTAGATAGAGTGAACTAAATTGAGTTGAGTCTTTATTATTATGTAATTTTTGCAATGGTTAACGAGATATTAATTACCAAAAATCGCTAAATATTGGTTTTCAATAATTTTTTACTTAAATACTATCAAGTTTACAGAAAAACAGCAAGAGATAAAAATTATTTATTTTCGTCTTATAAAGTTCTAAGAATTTTTTTAGAATTTTTTCAGAATTTTTTAATACCGTATTTTTCTCATAATAAAAATAAGAAAATGCAGTACTAAAAAGTTGATAAAAAATTCTGAAAAAGTGATTGGCGAAAATTTAGAGGACACCCTATGTACAATTTAAGTTAAATAAATCACATCCTATCATTATTAAAAAGAAAAGAAATATTTTACATTTAATTTTTGGTAATAATTTTACTAGTATTACTTAGTTTCTATAAGAAGTTCAGTTGAAAAGAATAGATCAATCTAAGATAATTAGAAATAAAAGATGTTTTTTTAATTTATCAATTAATTAATGCATTATATGCAAATGCAGCTTTAACGGAGCAAAGTAATTGATAAATCGATGAATTAAAAAAAATCTATACTTACATCTTTTTCCTGTATCGTGCATTCTTTACAATAATATGCGTCCGACACGCCGGGACCACCGCATATCACGCAACGTCCCTGATAAGAACCATAATTGCACTCGTCGCATATTCTAACCAAGGTACACGGCCTCACGTAAGAGTCACAAATGACGCATTTGCCGTCGCATTTTTCGCACAGTCGACCGATGGCTTAATAAAAAAAGGATAATTGTTAAAATAAAATATTTTGTTTTGACTTACAGGAGTTAGACTTAACCTCAACTCACCGACTCCCGGTTGTTTGCGACAGAAGATTAAATCCGGATGATGTTTGGCCATGTTTACTGAACGCTGTTATTCACTCTTGAAACAATTTGAGAACTTAGAAAACGATTATGTCTAAATGCTCGTTTAATGATTTCAGCTTCGTCACTTTTTCTATCAATTTGTTATAATTTGTTGTCATTAAGAGATCTCTTCTTTATTTCTGTACTTTCTGAATTGAATTTCTAGTGCACGTAGTGCAATAGGTTTGTTCTTTTCTCTGGTTCAACGGATTAACAGTTGAACGAACGCTCGGTGTTATTGGTGTATTCTTTTAGATCATCAGAATTTTAGATCTAGAAGAATACGAATAGCAGTGAACTCTCATGCCTACTGGACGCGATAAGCGATGAGCGACGAGCGATATCCAATAAGAGCTTTGCTTTGTGTCATCACGTGAGAAAAAGCACAACTTTTATTGGATATCGCTCGTCGTTCATCGTTCATCGCGTTCAGTGAACTAGGCATTACAAACCTCTACTGAAAAAATTATATACAATATATGTTTATTGGACTGTGTTCGGAAATTTATCCGGGTGCACCAATATAATATTTATCTTCGTTTAACATTCGGTGAACAACAAGGATAAAATGATACATAGATGCACTCGAGTGAAAACAACTTGGATGCGCGCGTCGTATATTGCGTGTCACGCATCGCGCTGGTGTACAAGAACTGCGTTTCGAAATATCATTCGAGTTCCTCGTGTATCGTTTTATCCTTATTATTCAGTCAATGTTAAACAAGGATACACGAGAGCACCCGGATGAATTTCCGAACGCAGAATCGCTTTTTTGTGGGCCTTTAGTTGAGTCTGCTGAACACAACTCTATGGATGTTTTGTCTATGCTTGTCTATGCTCGTTCGTTATTACCTCAAACGATGTTGCATTGTCCGAAATAGTGGTTTCGACTTCGACCAATTTTGGCTACATCGACAATATTTACAGTATAAAGGACTCTTTTATTGGCAGAAATGGCTGAAGCGATGCGTCAAACTGTAGCTGGAATGCTCAAAGGCATTGAAAGGTTCGTCGCTTCTCATTCCTGCTGCATTTTTGGTCCACACAAATAGTTTTTAACACGACACGTGCTACTCGCAGTATTTTACCGCATACGAATGAGGAATTAAAATTTGTCAATGCGATTCTTATTGTATGTTTTAGACTGCATTCTTTTAAAGAGACAGTCGACAAAAGTTTCGACATTTCGTTTTATATTTGTTATTCATTGAATATCAAGAAAAATAGAACGATGTTTATGTCGACTGTATCCCCTTAAAAGGAAAATAACTATGATAATTGCTTTTCAGTTTCATACAAGTGTTGATTATTGAGTCTAAAGTTATGTATTTTGTACTCAGATAGTGATGTTATTACTTGCTTAAAAAAAAAAGTTATTGCATAACATAATATGAGTGAACAAGACACTGAGAAGGATCTTGTCACAAATGTTGAGCCAATTTGCTTTTCCTTCGAACATTTTGTTAAACACAAAAATCTAAGATTTTTTTTTAAACCAATTTGAGACTTAAGGAATGAAAAACAATCTCCAAATTTAACAAGGATAGAAGTTTTTCAAAATATACTTTTGTAAAATCTAGATACGTAGCTAGTTATAAAATATGTAAAAACTTTTGTTTTGTCTTACAGTCAAAACATTGATTGGAATCAAATATAATTATTATTAGTTTTGAGAGCTTATTATACTTTTTAAATTTCAAATTCAATAAAAAAATGAAAGTCAATAAAAAAATTAAATACATGTCTCTTAGATTTTTAACAATGTTATTTAACAATGTGTTTTAAGAACAATCAAATTGATTCTAAATCAGTGAAACATATCGTATGGTTTCAAGCTTGTGCAGATTGTAGATAAAATTTCAATTAAATCTTATTTATCATAATAAAAAAAAATGTGCATTTAACTGAGTTATGATGTCAATGAGAATTATCTGAATTTTGATATAACTGGAAAGCAATTATTAATCTATAATAATATATCCATACTTTTAATAATATAATAATTATTTAGAATTAGTTTTTTTTACTTGTATTGGCTACAGTGAATGTGCTTTCAGATACAATCCGGATAATCTCACGACTTTAGAGAAATATGTTGAAATACAATCCAGAGAAAATGCTTATGATCTGGAAGCAAATTTGGCTGTTCTAAAACTTTATCAGTTAAATCCGCACCGATTCAACATGGACATTACATGTCAAATATTGTTGAAGGCATTGACTAATCTACCACACACTGATTTCGTGTTGTGCAAGTGCTTGCTCAGCGAGAAACTTGTAAGTCTCAATTGAAGCATGCAGGATAATTTTCTTTTTTAAAGTTATTTACATGCAGTTGCATTGATCTGTAGATGTCAGAAAGCCCCATTAATCAAATCATGTATCTGGGAGATATCTTGGAACGATGCGACTTTCAGCACTTTTGGGACAGGGTATTGTCTATGTCCGAGCTTTGTGATAGGATTGTAGGTTTCCAGGATTCCATAAGAAAATTTGTATGTCACGTAGTAGGAATCACGTTTCAAACGATAGATAGAACACTCCTGGCACAATTGCTTGGTGGCGTGGATGGTATGATATATAAAGTTTTTATTTGTAATATTGCACGAGTGTAAAGTTTATTAAGTTTCTTTCTTTATAGATGCAACATTGAAACATTGGGTGAAAAAGTATGGTTGGAAAGAAGAGACTAAAACGATCATCTTCATTGCAAATCAAGACGAAAACATCAAAACCAAAAATATCACTGAAAAGATTGATTTTGAAAACGTGGCAGGTTTGATGGCTGCTTGTCTGTAAAAATATTAGTGATTACTTTTTAATAAAATTTATTATAACATTATCACTCATAATCAATTGATTTATTAAAAAATATTGTTAACAAATTAATTGATTATGAAAATTCATTTTCTGTGTACATTTTTTAAAATTTATTTAAAAAAATTTATTTTAAAAAATGTATTTATTTTATAAAAAAATTTATATGTTGTAATAACAATCTTCTATTTAAAAGATATTTTATTTTATAATTTGACATGTCTCTGATATATTCTCTATATCGTTTATCTTCATTGTCTCATTCGTCTTTACATTAACCTCTTCCTGACATTTGTCAGAATTTTTTTCTGTATGATCCTTCTCAATTTCCAAGTCTTCGCTGCTACATTCATCTATGGTAATTACGTTGGACTTTATATTGTCTACATCGTAAGCGGCCGATAAAGCGGCCTGCGTTTCTGCTGAAGTATCATTCTTCAAGATTTCACGCAAAGCCATTGTGGCATAACTGCTAGACTTCAAACACATTTCTATGATCAACGCTTTATTCTTTCCATCTGAAAATAGATCATTATAGTTTGAATTATTTTTAAAATAAACGTTTCGAATAAATGTAAAAGTAATTGATTTACTTGATTTATCCTGTGGAGACATATGCTTCCTCATTTCGTCGATATCTGATAAGATTAAGTCATCATGTTTATTTTCATAATGCATAATCTTCCAAGATAAATTCGTTGGAATTTCTAATATATTTCTATAAGCACCACTTAAACTATACTTTCTAAAAAGAGAGAAAGAAAACAATAGTAACAATTTATTGTAATATTTATTAGGTGTTGGAATTAATTCGTAGCGTTTTACAAGTGATGGGAAGTACTTTCATTAATGTATTTTTTAATGCTCATGTGAAATAAATAACATTCTTTCATTAAAAAACGCTACGAATTAATTCCAACACCTAATATTATGTTTGTAAGTAAACTCACTCACTTGTTATTTTGTCTAAGATCGGTAGTTAATCCATCTTTAGCTAAAAATTCATCGTACCAGGCTTTTGCATACGGCGGATATGTAACTTTCCAGCCAGGCTGAGGCATAACTACATCAGCCAAAGTGTAATTCGACAAATCTTCTTCTGTAAGAATTTTTACTGTTGGAAAATCCTGCTCCGAATTTTCTTTATTCATTTCATTCGATGTTGATTCGATATCTTTTTCTTCGACACAGGTAATATCAGTGTTATCTTTAATGTCTTTATTATCATTCAAAGGATAATCCATACTTTCGTCATTTATAGTCTCTTTGCAATTCCGTTTGCCATAAACTAAATCACCTACGACTACTTCTGTTCCGAACTGTTTTATCCTTTTCGATACAATATGATTCCATACGAAACTTTGATAAGCATGAATATACATTAATCGAATGTTTCGAGGGATTGAATCGAGTACGCCTAGAGGATTTTTGTCACCCGATATTTGTAGGCCTTTCAAAAGTCTGGCTTCAATTGTATCGATTCTTTTAAGCTTGGCATAGGCAGCACGAGCATCCTTGCTTTCCGCATAGATTCGTCTAACTTCCGCCAATTCGTTATCCTTTTCCGGTCGTGGTTTCAGAATTAGTTCGATTGTTTCATGCCATTTACCTAACAAAAGATAATGCAATATAAATTACATAAAAATACATAACTGAGTAATTAAAGCCTTAACTATCTAAGATAAATGTTTAGTGCTTAAACAATATTTTCGGTGTGAATTTATATACATATCCCGTCTTGCAATATAAATTCACACCGAAAAAATATTATTTTCTAAAGATCTAGCTTAGACAGTTAAGGTTAAAATGCTGTCTGATATAAAGAAAATAGTAATCACCCTGAAGTAGACATTTCCCAATTTCGTGTGTGGGTATAGTAGGTACTGATCCAAATCTTTGTAAACCGTAATAATTAATGAAGCCATTGTCCTGCAACGACTTCATCACTTGCTCGATCTTTTCGTCTGTCTCACAGGCGTTTCTCAGCGCTATCCTAAACTGATTACCACTTAGCATTCCTAATTTCAGGCTGTCTTTAGCGTATTTAAAGTTCCCTACATATGCACCGCGTATACTTTTACCAGCTCGCAATATGTTATGCGGTTCTACCTTTCTCAAACTAATCCACTGAGTCGTCCAGGCTCGGCGGTCTTTCGTGCCGGCGTAACAAAAGTTATTCGGCTGTAATCGTAAGCTTACAGCCAACTGATTCACAACGCTTATCGTATCCATATTTACTTTATGCAACAGAAAGTGACAGTAATCTCCTCCACATCTGCTCCAATCTATTCTCTTATCTTTGCGAATCTTGGGACCTAATATAACAATAAAAAAATTATAAAGTCTTTTTTTATATGAGGAAATTTACAACTTACCATTCGTGTCATTTTTAGAATTCGGCACAATCGTGAGGAATTTTTTATCGCCCTTATCTACTGTCTGGCTGACTACATTCGCTAATTTTTTAGCAATTGTATGAATAGTCCTACGTTCAACTTTATCAATGTTAGTCACGTCAATTTCCACACTCGAAGGATTTTCCTTTCCCAAAGTTTGTAGCTGATTCCATATTGTTGGTGACACCAATTCTTTCAGATCTTCGATACTTTCGTCGTCACTGGGATTGCGCGGGATGTCTTGATGGGTCAGCTTGGCTACTTGTCCATTAAGATCTATCTCGTTGACATGAAAATCGTTGTACCTCTCTTTAATTATCGCAGAAAAGCCAAGATGCTTGCCAATATATTCCGTAATTCCTATGTCAGATTCTTTCAGTCTACTGCCAATATCCAATTTGCTTCTCTTTACATTTTCTCGTGGTGATCGGTCTAAGGTACGTTTGAAGCTCCGTCTGCCAGGCTTGTTCTGGTAACCGCCTTCAGAAAAACAATCACTTTTCAGGAAGACTTCGATCGAACTCTGATTAACTTAATTAGCATTATTTTATTAAGTAATATAAATAAAATTATTAAATTCAATAATGTAAATAAAACTATTAAATTAAAAAAGATTAAGAACTGCATTGAAAAATTTGTCTTAAGCGTTAAGTTTTTGCTGGTCGACCAACTCCATAAACCGCCAATTAAGTTAATCAGAGTTTGATCGCTCTTAACATTTGCAGTAGGAAATGTTTGTTATTAAAGATTATAAATGATATTATTATAAACAATAACATAATGTTATAAATGACAAATTACCTCTCCGCCTTGATCCACGGAAGTAGCGATTCTTGTTATTTCCGTCTGTATTGGTGGACATCGCGATTCGGCGAACAATAATCGTGAAAAAATCACAGATTGTTCACAATCTTTTTACAATATCAAGTGATATCAAGTCCAAAAGGTCAAACGGTCAGATATTATGTTTATATTCGCAGAATGTCGGAAATTCTTTCTCCTCTTTAAATAAACGGCATCTGCCTCCGAGAAAAATCGGAAGGAGGACAATACAGTCAAAATTAGTGGAATGTCGGTAATGTGTCAATACACAAATATAACCATACAATATACATGCAAACATAACCACGTGTCACGCTACCATGTTCCTTTCTGATGTTGAATCGTACCGCCATCTCGCCAGGGTTTCTCGAGCGGTAAAATTAAAATCGATACTCGCGATATGTCGATTTCGATCGCGCGGTCAACTTCAGAGATAGTTTCTCGCGCGAAAATTTCTCTTGACAAAATGGAGTCCGGTTCCTATCGAACTAACCACGTATATTGTAATTATATCGATATGAATGAAGCAAAATGGGTAAGAATTTAAGATAAAATTATAGACTTTACTTTAATACATTGCATATAGCCATTTGTTTCTAAGTTTTATGAATTTATCTCGATAATATAACCTCAGCCACGATTTTCGATTCTGTCCTCGCGGATATCTTTGTCCGTTTTTCAATTCCGCTGCTACTTTCGTGTATTCTTAAATACAAAAGAATATTAATTTTAAAAAAGTATAGTCGAGAGAGAATCATAATCTAAAAATGAATTCATCAACATTAATTATGACTAAAATTCTTATTGTGCGATTTATTGGCGATTAACATGGTTAAACATTTGGAATGTATTGGCCAATGATGGGTTGATATATTTGATCAATATTGTGGAAATAATTGTGCTACTAGAGAAATTTATGTAAAAAAAATTCATAGAAAATCATACAGCATAAATTATTTTAGCAATATTACAGCAATATTACAACAGTCCAACAACTTTACGATAACATTGTGAACATTATAATGTTTTTAAAAATTTCTGTATTGTATGAGAAAAAATACATTTTATCTCAGTTACAATATATCTAATCGATACATTTTATTTTGTAGGACATCAAGAAAGGATTATAGTCTTTGTGGTAAAGAGAAATGAGTTGTTCTAGTCTGTCGAAGCGTGTAAATAAAGCGCATAACAAATTTTTTGTTCGGGAAGAACGAAATGGAACGGATCTGTGAGAAACGAGCTAACAAGTAGTCAACGCTGATTGTGCGTGAAATGCCGGAAGAATAAGCATCACTATGTGGAAGACAACAATAAAATGTGAAGGCATGATAAAAGCAGGTATGAAATAGAAGATAAGATGGTAGAGAACCAGAATTGGGTTTAAAAGAATCTCAAAATATTGCGTACTGTGTTCTTTTCGAGAGAAAATATTATGCCAAAAAACATTCCATAATCGACATTAAACAAAATAATATAACATCAATGTTACAATTTCACACTCAATAATGTAATTATTATGTAATTCCCCAGACAATATGCATGTTCAAAAACGAGATATATGACATCTTAAAGATGTCTAAAGGATACCTTTAAGACATCTTATGTTTCAATTTTAGACTTTATTATCTGTAATCATATGTTATATATAATATATTTATATTGTTAAGTGCAAAAAAAAAAAGTGTATTTGTATTGCTTGCATTCAGAACCTTCACTTCTTTTCTCAATGCCTGAATACATATATTTATCCCATTTTAAGTGCAACATTTTTTAGAGATTTGAAGCAATGCGAATAAACCTTAATATTGATGTTATGTTATTTTTAGGTTGTGTCGGTTAGTATTTAGACTTGGTATCACTAATGTAATTATTAGAATTATTCTAATGTATACCGATATAGTTTAATCTTGATTCGAATAACTCTTCATCTTTTTCTAGTTCTAAGAATTAGAGAAAGATGAAAAATAAGTTGAACCGAAATTAAAGTTAATCTACATTGAACACAACATCAGAGAAAGATAATTAAATTGAGATTAAAGTTAATTTTAGGCTGCTATTTCATTTGTGCATTTTTGTCGTATGATACATTTTTCAAGTCTAAGGGTGATATTTCATTTGTGCGTTTTTGTACGACAAATTTTTCAAGTCTGTTGATTGGCTATGGGATAGAAAAATAGAGAAATCTCCCTGTTCTGTTTACATTTGTCATACGACAAAAAAGCACAACTGAAATAGCACCCTTACATTAATGGAACCAGGAGGGACAGAGAAATCCTTAGATCCCTCTATCCTATAGCCAATCAACAGGTTTGAAAAATTTATCGTGCGACAAAAACGTACAAATGAAATAGCACTTTAACATCATTTTAACATCACTGGGTATATACAATTTTTTCGAATATCTAAAGGGGACTCAATCGTGAGATCGAAACATGTAATATATATTTACTTTTGTCTATCAATTAATTACAGAGTATTATATTTTTATCGTAATTTTCACGTTTTATAATTTTTAAATTTGATTCTTATATGATCTGTATATTCTTTATATTGTTTTTAAAACACCCTTACATTGGTGGCACCAAATCTTAAGGATGATTTCACAGCCAAGCAATGTAAAAAAAAAAATCGCGAGATAAGAAAGGAAAATTTTGCTCAGGGCGACGTGACGGAAGAAATCTCGAAATAACGGTCCTGGGGTGGGCGCACGCACCCTCGCGGAGTACGAAACGACCAGGTGGGCGAAGGGAGGTGGAGGAGGGAGGGCATACGCGCGCGGATTACTACGCGCGGGGGCGGAATGGTGGGGAAGGGAGGAAGGACGCGCCATCAGTCCAACGCGAACCTCGGACGAGTGTAGGTCTCGCGCGCGCGCGTGCGTGCGTGTGATTTGCCGTCGCGTTTTGCATCAGTGGGCGTAATCGGCGCTCGTCGTCGCCGTCGTTGCGACAACGACCGCTGTTTTAACTGTTATTCTCACCCCCGACCGTCCGTTTCGCGTGGCAACGCGAGAAAATTCGCGGCGATAACAGTATAAACTCCGGAGCGGATAAAACCGTCACCGGGTGTCGCGCGTTACGTCGTGAAGCGTCTCTACGACTCTACCTCGCGCGACAGTCCGCGATGTGGGTACGAGTGTCGCGAACTTAGCCGCGTATCACTCTGTGCGCCACGACGTAACGTGACGCAACGCGACGCGGGAAAAATCGGATGCGCGTGTCGACGAAGAGGAGCGGGGGTGCCGACGCGGGATGAGCGCGAGAGAAATCACCCTCTACGGCGGGTCCCCGTGGGGTTTCCGCATGCACGGCGGCTGCGACACGCATCAACCCCTGCGCATCTCCAGGGTGAGTGAACGTCAACCGATACGTCTGTCGCGCTCTCACGTGATCGCAGAATCGAAATAAATTGCATTGTTATTTTTGGAAGGTTACGACTTGAACATATCTGCGCGATCTTTCTCTCTCTCGCGGTCACGTGATCACGCGACTTTTTTTTGTTTTAAATAAATACGAGATTATTTTAAGGATAGATTATGCATAGAATGTATTATTTCTCTTGATAAAGTAGGATTGAGAAATAATGTTACGTTATAATGACATGTCTATTTTATGAAACTATAATTATTGACCGATATAGTACGTCCAATCACTTCATATGTGATACTAATTGTTATTAATGATAGTAATTATTTGCTTGCTTTAAAGCAAGGTGCATCAGTTGTGCAATTTATACGCGATGCAATGCATACAGAAATAGTACACGTAATCATAATTACATTACATCCCGAATTTGAATATTTGATGAAGGCATATTGCTATAATCGTTAATTAACAAATATCATATTACATATGTATACAGCTCAATCCGCAATGCCGATTCATCCGCATTATTAATGTCGACCAACTCGAATTTATCCGTTGGAATATTTCCATGTTTTGTTTGTCACGTTATTCGTGAAAATGCCACGAAACATAATCGACGAAGAAAAATCAGGAATAATGAAAGGCTCTAAAGAATATATAATAAATGACAAAAGTACAAATATCAATTAGAGCTAATACTACACTCAGAGAAAGGTTTCTTTAATTCAAAGAAATATTTCTTTGCTATATGGTTAAAGAAAAAAATTCTTTGATTTCTTTAAATCGAATAAATTTTTTTATTGAATTTAAAAACATAATGTTTAAATCAAAGAAATGATGTTCAAATTCAAGAAATTTGTTCTTTAACCGTATAATAAAGAAACATTTCTTTAAAACGAAGAAATCTTTCTCTGGAGTGTAGATATACGAATTCAAATTTATTAAATAACCAAATTAATTAGACGTTTTCGAATTCGATCCTTCGCTTTTAGATTATCCTCAATAATTATATTCCGAAATTCATTTAGTTGAATCAATTAATTTCGTATTTAGATATGGTTAAACAAATTTAGATATGGATAAACAAAATTTATATTATAAAAACAAGTTATTAAAATGTTATAGTAACCAAACTTTTTGCTTTAACTAAATTATTTTATTGCATCAACCAAGAATTTGTCTGTCCATATCCAAATAAGAGATTAGCTGATTCAAATAGGATTCTCTACATATAAAAATGAAATATTTCATTTTTATGCACTGAAAATTCTATGACTGAAATTATTACATGGAAATTAAAGTGAATATCGCAATCGAGTACAATGTACATTAAAATAGAGCAAGTCACGCTGAGTTTTATAAGACGCAAGTGTGTCAGCATTGATAAATTTTTTGAAAAATGGACTAGTAGTAGAATCTCGTTAATTATATTAATTCATATTATATCGTATCTGTAGTCTCATTTTAATGTGAATAGTTAACATCTTCTCTAACGAATCGCAGAAGAGAAATGAGAGACAAATGTACGAACACGCAGCTTCTGCTCGTTATTATTCAATTTTGGCCGCATCTTGGGGTTAACCGTTTATCATCGTAAGCGGTGAAACGAGATAATCGCGCGAGTGGAAAAAGTTGCATCGATCTGCCCCGCGTTGTGCGGTATACTTTTATCACTGAACACGCCATCGTAATTTTCCTCGCGACCACTGCAAATCCGTACCCACTTTCGTATCAACTCCATCATTCTATAGACGACTCTTCGAGTTTACGAGAACGGAATCCGTCCTATTTCTCGTTTTTTTTTCTTTTTATAAAGATACTTATGGTATTACGTATTCAGGACGAAACGTTGCACAATTTTCCAACTCACCGCCATAATTTTCTTTGCAATCATTGTAAATCTGTGTCTACTTTACGTGTATGTAGACTATTCTACACGGAAAAAATTATCGTATTAACAGCATTAGTCAACAGCAATCTAAAAATAACTTTGTTTATTCAACAACAGTATTATTAACATTAGAAATACTAATATTTCTTACTTGCTAAAAAATTCAAGTTAATAAATTAGTATGTAAATGAAAGTAATGAAAAACTATATTTTATCAATATAATAGATACGTATTTTCATTACTGTCAATTAATAAGATTATTTTCAATTACATATTTTGCTGTCAGTTATGTTATTAATACAATATTATTTTTTTCCTGTGCAGACAATTTTTTTAGTTTATGAGAATAGAAATTTTTTATAAAGACAGAAATTTTTATTTATAAAGATAAATAAAAATTTTATTTATAAATATAAAATAATTTATAAAGATTTATAACTCATAACATATATATATTCGAGACAATGCGTTGTTGTACAATTTTTAAATGCGCGATTAGAAAATCCAGATGCAAGATAAACGCGATAATTTCCTGTTTATTCGACGTGAATTAAGATGAGATCGATAATCTATTCAATGTATAAGTATTATACGTAATCACAAGATGATGTGTAATCAAGGAATTCTGAAATATGGTCAGCTAGATACGATTTTAGATAGTTTGATGAAGCTACGACGAAGGTCAGCGACAAGAGAGAGCCTTGACTTTTTTGCCACGTTCTACCTTTCGTCACGTATCTTTATAATACTAGCGAATTTCGTTCTATTTGAGTAATTTTTTGCTCTTTCGTTAACCACGTGTCTAACGTTGATTATACAAAGTGGTCACACAATTAGAAATTAGAGAAACATCAGGGAATTTTGCAAAATTTTCTGAGAAATGAAAATTCTTGACTTAAATGTTTAATATATGTACTTCACATAGTTTTGGAATACCAACTTAACAATTGCAAGCAGTGTCACCAACATTAATATATTGAGAAAAATGATTTGATTGAAAATGGACAAACCAGAAGATTCTGATTAAATCAATCAGAATTCTGATTACCTCAACTAGAATTTTAGTAGATTTAACCAGAAAATTTTTTAGTTAATTTAATTAAAAAATTTTCTAGCTAATTCTACTAAAATTTTAGTTGAGATAATTGGAGTTCTGATTGATTTAATCAAAATCTTCTGGTTTGACCATTTTCCACCAAATCTTTTTTCTCTGTGCAGTAATTTACGTTGCTATGTAAAATTTTTACAAATATTTGTTAGTTTTCAATCAGTAAAGTACTCGGACGAAAATTTCAAAATATTATTGAAAGCATCAAGGAAAATCATGAAATTTTTGTCTGAAAATTATGGAATTTTAGGATGAAGAATTTGTGACAATCTTGTTATGAAGATAACGCGAATTGGAGCGATCATGAGGATGACAGTTTCGTTAACTCTGGCATGTAGAACCGTTCGGATCTCATTTTCGAAAATTTTCCGTAGTTAAAATTGGTGCAGGTGATAAATGTCGAAGGTTCTCGGAAGCATCCGTGATCTTAAATCAGCTTTAAGCTGACGTTCTTGGAATTGATATTATCATTCCGATCCGTCTGTCTTTCTATTTGGAGATTGAGATTTGATATATAGCACGCTACGTGTATTTAAAAGTTGTACTCAGCAGTATTTCTGACTAATCAAACTTCAATTCTATCACGTTGCGAGTCGCGTGTCGTGCTTGTAAAACCGCGATAGAAAATTTTTTTTGGTGTCAGTTTCGAGGACATCTCCCACGTGCAACTCTCCGCAAACGTCCGCTACTGATACGCGACACGCGACCTTTTATTATGTAACATAGGTGATGTTGTGACGCGGCAAATGATTCATAAATGCTACAAGCGCGCAAATTGCGGCGTATACCGTGAAATAGAACTTTGTTTGAATTGTGTATCATGCGCGTGACGCGAATATAACATTTACAACGCTAATGCGCGATACGAGCGTTTCAAGTTCTGGATGTGGAAACATTATTCTTTCCCGGCCAACGTGGGTCAAAGATCGTGCTAAAATTGCGATAGTTCGCAGTATATATTTTTGACTCGGCACAAAACACGTCTATCATCGCCTTTTTCCTCCGATAATGTTGTTTACTCACAGATCAGATCCGAATATCTTAAGATATTCTTAGATGGAACAAAATCATAATAAAATTAAGATAACGTCAAGTAGAAGTTATTTTAAGAAAAATTATGATGATGTCATTTGATACATATTTGACGATGATTTAGTAATAAACTTTTGATAATGATTTTTAAGTTTTTAATTAAAAAGTTTTTAAATAAAATAAATAAGTTATTATGGTTTTTTATAAAATAACTTCTATTTAATGTTATCTTGTTCTTAAAATTTTGTGTTCTACTTAAGTTTAATATTCGGCTAAATCGTGTTTAGATTAATTCGTTAGATTAGTTTGTTTAGACTAATTTGCTCGTCCAAATCATTAAAGAAAAGATTGCTCTGTAAACGAATACGTGAAAAGTCTATACAAATTTACAAAACATTTAAGGCAAAATTGATTTGTTACATATATTTATTTATTACATACATTGTGACACTATCGAGTAATCTCGAAATTTGTTGCCACTGAAAACACTCGCGTCTAAGATTATGTGCACCGCTGTGTACTCAGTTTAAATTCAAGGCTTAGCTATACTCGATCAGTTAATGTTGCTCGACGAAGAGGTACAACGATGTTCTTTCACATACGGCTTGTCCAAGCACTTATCAGTGCCGTCTGTGCAGAAAATTATCCTCTCTTGAATGAGCAGCACGTGTTTGGTATTAACATATATATATATATATATATATGGTGAATTAAAGAAGAGTGGATTTAGATCTCGTAAGAATGACTGATCCGTAGTTATTTAGATTTATCACAGATCGGAGCTGAATATATCCGATCACGTACATTTATATTACATTACATTTACATTGTTTTTGTGAGCGGTAATATGTGGATTTGAAGAAGAATGAAACAAAGTACAACTCAAGATTAATAAGATTGATAAGAATAAGAACAAGGCACTTGCGCATTTGATGAAACAACATAGAAAAAAATCAAAGTTTATTTTTTATTTATATTCCTTATATAATAAGAAGACAAGTAGACTCAAGCATAAAATGACTCTTTGTTTAGTTCTTAAAAATTATCTTGTTTTCTTAGAAAGAAATTTCTGATAACGAGACAAAAAATATATCTGACGTATTTCATTTTATCGCAATCTTAAGCAACGTCTACACAATAAGATTTTAAGGCGAAATTTAAGTCTTAAATTCGTAAGAATTTGACTATTCACAGTTGAATGTGAGAAGAATAATCGCTTATGATTGGTCACTTTTTTATAGATTGAAGCTCAAAATTTTACGTTTTAAAATCTCATTGTAAATGACCTTTTATAGCATAGAAATAAAACAATATTAAGATAAGATTAATAATTCCTATTTTCCTCTCTCGAATTAAATGAAATCGATTATTGTCTTCAGATAGGAGTATATAAATTTAAATTTATGTATTCGTGTGTTTTGGAATATCTTTACTCGATGTTATAATTCACGACGCTGACGTCATAATATCTGGCACAAAACTGAAGTCTGAGATTATTTTATTCTAGTTGAACAATTTTCCATTCAAGAATAAAATATCCCTCTGTCAATAATAAATATGATTGATTAATATATCGATTCTATGATAGATCGAAGAGTATAATTTAATCTAGAAATCTTCTATATGAATGTAAATTATTATATCTCAATTCTAATCGAGCTGCATTTCGAAAGCGGAAGGTGAACCGCGAATACGAAAGCAGGAAAAAAAAAATGAAAACGGAAGAGTAAATGGCTCGACATTGACATCGCATTTCAAGGTCGCACGTAGGTAGAAACTGGCACGCATCCGTGACGCAATCGTGTGTGAACGTGTGTAATGCGAGGAGCATTGTGGCGTCTCGTGCCACAATTAGCGCACGTCATTACACACCGCGAAAGGTAAATGCGCAACACACCGGTTTCCAGTTGATCGACGTTACGCGATGACTTTTCTCTTCTCTTTTTCTACCTTTTTTCTTTCCTTTGCCAGGTCGTTAACGTGGAAGTCATCGTCCAAAGCCTTGTTCCGGCGCGCATTACGCCGAGGCTTTTTTCTATCCATTTTTCCGTCGGCGGTCTTTTTAATCCTTATATATGAGCGAGCCTTTCTCTCTCTGAATTGAGGAAGTGTACTGCATAAGTGCCGGGGTGTAATTGTTAAAGCAGGTGTAACACGAGCGGATGAACAAAATGAATTTAATCAAGATTTATTCCCGGCGACAGAATGGAATGTTGTAATAGGGAAATGAAATTGTTGGAGGAGCTTAAAGAACTTAAAAGGCCCTTTACGAGCGTGTGCCATTTTTTTTTCTCAGGCCTGTGCCTCATCGCCGTCGGAATTGCCTCGGTTGATAATAGACGGTTTATGCTCATGGGCGCAAATGGATTAAAGGCTATGTCCCGCTATTCTTCCGTCCTGCGGTGGTCTTGATTAACATGCTGACCCTGTTAGCTACTGAGAATCGAGCGCTAACAATGTAGCACGACATGTAGGCTAATTATCCCTCAAGAGGATATCATCCCTATATCTACACAATTTTTATGCCGATCCATATAATAATTCTCTCATATTTAGCGTTTGGTCTTTAATTATAAATATGCAGGGTATTTACAAAGCCCGTGTGCAATTTCAAACTTTAATAACTTTGAATGTTTACACGATAAAGAGGTCCTGCAAACTGTATTTAGGAGTTTAATCACACAACTTATCGTAATACAGTTTAAAAGCATTATTTTAATTCATTCCAAGTTTTTAAATGCCGTTTATCGTATATGTGTTCAAAATTATTACCGCTTGCATAATATAGTTTAAATGCATTATTTTAATTTATAATTAGCTCAATCTTGAGTACACATAAAAAAATTTCAGAATTCGAGTCTTTAAATATTACTTATCGCTTTATATTTATCATGTATTTGGAAAATGTGTCGAATTTAACATAAACCGCATGTTGCAAACGGTCCACTCAGTTTTTTGACTTAATTTTTCACAAAATGAATATATTAGAAGGTAACACAAATATTATGTAAGAGAATAAATACAAAGAAAGATAATATCGACACAGTTTGTAAAGAAACCGTGGGAACTTTTTTTTTTTCAGAAAATTAACATTTATGATATGTTAAATTAACACATATTTCATTCATTTGTCTTAGAATTTACGTTTTAAAATACATTATTTTTATGTTCACTTATATCATAAATTATATCATTTTGACACTAAAAAAACGTTGAATATCAATTTTACACAAAACTTTTAAATAACATAATCACATTATGTTAAATTAACACTCAAATATGTTAAAAAATTCAAACTGTGACACAGAACGTGAGTGGACGGTTTTTAACACAAATTCACAATTTTTTTTTCCTGTGCTATATATCCGAAGTTATTAACGTTTAAAGCTGTACGTGAACATAATAAATATCTGCATAATTCGAGCTGTAAAATATGCAAAAATAGCGAGGTATACAAATTTCATGTGCGTAATCCGTCGTTAAGGATTAAAAGGCACCAGCCATTTCCGGTGCTTTCCACGGGATCACGAAGTTGCGAAATCTATGGCGAACGCGTCGCTAAATCCGTACTATAAATGTTAATAAGGCCGTTCGAGCAGGAGCCGACACATTTTATGAGGACTGAAGTTCCACTTTAAGGCCGATCTCGATCCTAACAACCGTCCTGGCCCTGTTCCAGAATCCTACTCTCGCGATCTTATCCGTTACGTTCCGATGAACCGCGCCGTGTTGCAATATTTCGTTAAACGCCAAAACGTCAAAATCTTTCCTTCCCGCTAAACTGAAACGCGACTGACTTCGAGGCAAGGAATTCCCGTCAGTATTCGACATTTCACCGAGCGAATTAGCATTACCGAGGAGCCCGAAATCCAGCCCGTTTCTTGCGGAACACGTTGTTACTTCGAACTTATGTAATACAATTTTGAACAGAATTTCGAGACTTCTCCGATCGACAGCATTACGGGTATTCCCCCGGATTTTCCACGGAGTTTCGTGTTTCCATTTTAATGAAAGATACCAGAAGTAAAACTTCGTATATTTGAGCAGCACTTCGTTGCTTTTCGGCAAACGATTTAATTCATGCGCATATTTTTTTCTCTCGTATAGCAATTTCACGGAATATGCCGGAATTTTTTTACGATGACGGGGGATCGCCTTGAAACGTATCGAATGTATAAATAATCGCGACTTTTTCGATCTGTGCGCGCGGATAACTTATCGCTATGTTGGGCGATGACGATGGTTAATCCAACGAAAATAGACACGCAACATGGTGGCGTTTAGTCGTTGCACCACAGCAATACGTCATTGTTCACTCGTAACGCTCAAAGTCAAACTATAAACATTCGCTCATCCGCTCGAGCTCGAGTAACGGACTTTATTATGAAAGCATATAAATTATACGGTGTACCTTATTATTCCTCGCGCAGTTCCCGATGGTGTGTCGCATTTTAGATAAGCGTGAATCGCGACACGTTGCTTTTTAGATTAAACTTTATTTTATTGTAGTATTTTTTTTTCAAATGTTGTATAAAGATTCCCTCCTCATTGCTTGAATATGCAAGTCGAGAAAACATTGATTTAACGTCAAGTTTTTGGCATACAGTATCGACTGGCTTAAGTATGTGAGAAACCTGATATTTTATTGCATTAACCTTAGAACGCTATCGATATGTAAAACATACAAGTGAACGAGGTCATTGAGCGCTAAGCTGAGCCTTCATGGTATTCGTATTAAGAAATCCAATCTACCTTGCTAAAAGCTAGGACAAGCGGAGACAAGTTTTAAAAAAAATTCTGTCTGTATTATGTATCAGTTATGTTTGTATTATACAAGGTGTCCGGATAATCGTTCGCAATACTTCGGAAAATCATTCAATGATTCAGGATCCATAAAGAAAGAAAGAAAGCTATGGCTATTATATACATATATATAAACATAGGTCCGAAAATAAGTCGTTTCCGAGTTATATCCTTTTATATTAAAAAAATTGTAATTTATTTTTCAAAATCACAATATATATCATAATTTATTTCATAATGTTTTAATATAAATAACTACATTTCGGACTATTTTGGCGTTACTCAAAATGCATCACATGAAGGAGTAGTCAACTTGGCACTCCTCTTTTTTTAATTTTTTTAATTTTTAAATTTGTTTTACTTTACTAGAGGGGAGGTGCATCCTGAGTGACGCCAAAATAGTCTAAAATGTATTTATATCAAAATTTTATGAAATAAGCTATAATTGTGATTATGAAAAATATATTACAATTTTTATAACATAAAAGTGATTATTTCCAGAGCGATTTATTTTCGGCCCTATCTAATTTTTTCTTTTTTTGCATTTCGAATCATTTTCCGAAGTATAATATTTTTCGGACACCCTGTATATCAGTTTGAAACAATGATGGTCAGTATTAGAAAGCTGAAAAATGATGTGATTTTAATTTTTAAGCAGTTTTGTATTATTATTTTGTATTATTATTTTGTGTTATATATGTTATTTAAGTAATTTATAGGAGATACACTCACACAATTGGACAACACACTGTCTAATTTTTTAGAGTGAATCTCTCACTCTAAAGAGTGAAAATTTAATTAGTCTTAAAATTTAATTAGCCTTAGAAAAGAATGGTTCAATTTTCAATCTTTAAGAATTAAATTTTATCTTTAGAGTGAGATTCAGTTTGAAAGTTTTAGAGGATCTGCATTATTTCAAGATTGAAATTGATGGTTTATTCTTTCTTTCCTTTCAAATTAATAATTTGATTATCTGAGTTTATAAAAGTGTTAAATGATAAATTTGTATTACATTAATTTTAACAGTTCATATATCCATAAATCTATAAGTTCATCAAATTTATTCAAAATTCTGTGAGTGTGAATCCTAGTAAGTTTAATACTTGAATCAAGATTATTAAATTAAAACAAATTCAATTTGCTTGTTATATAAAGTCGCTTCTTCAATAAATTTTATAATATTCTTCAAAAGAAAATAAATTCTTGTTTTGAGTATGTAATAACGAGTTTTTCTAAAATTTGTAATAAATATATTTTAAGATTAGTATCAAGAAAAAGTTCTCTATTAAAGATAACCGTTACTCACTTAAAAGGAAGAAAGTAAACAGAGTAATCACTTTTCTTAGCAATAGAATAATATTTGTGTATGTATTTACATATCGATAGGAATCTTATATCATTCAATAGCGACAGCATTCTGGGATTAAAAGAGCTTATTACGATACTCGTTTCGCATCTACCGATGAAATATTCCGGACTCGACGTTCTTCCGACGTGCACAAGTAGGATGTACGTTATAGGAGCGTGAGTGAGCATGAGCAAGAGAGGTGAAGGGTTAAACAGCTCAATGCAATTTTTCCGGTGTGCATAGACGATCGCTCGTATCGGCTATTAGAAGCGGGCAGTTGCGTCTGCTCTCCCATTGTACGGTATCAATTTGGTGTACTCGACCTTTCGACCCCAGGGCAAACGGTCATTAATTCACACTTATCTCCCGCCGCGTACATTCGTTCGTTCACGAAAGATTTCACCGCGTGCGTATGATAGCACACTCGTCTGACAGCACACGACGCGTCTTATCCGACATTTTGGCCGAGTTCAAGGCGGCAAAGCGGCTACGCTTACCGCTTTGTAAATGATTGGTTGGACCTACACTGAAAGAGAAGATTGGCTGCTGCAGCAAGTTAGATGGTAAAATATGGCATAGTATTTTTGATTGTAACAGCCAATTTTTGGTTGCTGCAGTCAATTGTTGGTTGTATTAGCCTATTCTCAATGTCAGTACAGGATTTCGATTGGCTAACGCAACTAAAAATTGGTTGCTACAGCCAATTAAAAATGCTATGCCATATTTAATCATCCAATTTGTTGCAGCAATCAATCTTTTCTTTCATTGAATAAGTAACAACCAATTATGTTCACTTGCTCGGCGAAGGCTAGCCGCTTGGTCAACTTGAACGCCCCTAATGGGTGCGTTTAGCAGAAAAAATTAATCAGTTAGCGCTTAGTGATTCTTTAATATGATTGGTTTTTGCCTTTAGGTCTTCGCTAAATCTAAGTGTAGGATCGAATCGTATTAAAGAGCCATTGACTCTCGGTATATTCTCGATGCACCGCTGGATGCGGCAGTCAGCCGCAGATACTATTACGTTAAAAATAGATATTCACCGCGGTCAAAGTATGCGTTAACCTCAATGGGTTCGATTATGCGAGCTTGCTTCTTGGTGGAATTTCAAACGCGCGGCTGCACGTCGATCGCGTTTGAGCGCGGCCGACATTCTGATTCGCCGAAAATTATTTTGACGTCCAGTTGAATTACATGCCGCGTGCTCGAACTGGTTGGCAATTGAATAATAATTACGATAATTGAAACGACAATAGCATTTGCTGCGACATACTAATGCGTGATGAAATGTATTTATAGTGAATTTACATACTGACTCGATATAAATTATGTTTTCATACGTTTCATGCAGGAATGCGAGCTTAAACATCTTGTGCGGTGAATTATCACGCTTAAATTCCCGACGATTAAAATTACAGCGCTACATTTAACTTCGTGCCGGATGATTCCAAATTACGTTATTTGTATGAGCGTTTCCGCGCTGTTTAGACCACAGGGAATGATGAAAAGAGAGAGAGAGAGAGAGAGAGAGAGAGTTGAAAGCTCAATTCGTTGTTCAATTTCACGAGCGTGGAAACCGCCTCGCTAACAAAATGTTAACGGTGACAAATAGCATACCTCGACACGCGAGACGCAATGCTAATAGAAATTTATAATAGCGAGTATTTTGCACGGGGAACAACGATCATTGTCATTAATATATCTACGCTCTCTCGAGGGAGGAAGAGTGAAAGAGAAATCTTGGAGAGAGAGCACGAGGTGGAGTCGTCCGCTGCCGCGCGCGCTTTGCTCCTTTCTACTGGTAAAAGTAATCGATCGCCGCCGCCTGCAGACTCGCGCAGCACGCTTGCAGCTCTGCACTCCGGGCTGCATAAGAGTAGGCGTCGGCGTCGGCGTCCCGCGTCGTATTTACGCCACTGCGGCATTGGCCTTAAGTGACGTCTACGATGAGATTTTTAAGCGTTAAATTTAAGCCTCAAACCTTAAAAAATCGATCAATCATAGTCCATTATCCTTCTCACACTATATGATTGATTAATTTCTTATAACATAAAGAAATATCATTCTGTTGCTAAGAAAAGTGATTATTCAATTAATTTTCTTCTAAATAATGGTTATTTTTTATAAAGAATATTTTCTTGATAATAATCTTAAATGTAACTCAAAAGAAGAATTTATTTTCTTGTGAAGAATATTATAAAATTGAAGAAGCGAATTTGTAATAAGCAATTCTAATTTATTTTAATTTAATAATTTTGATTGAAATATAAATTTTAGAAATATTTCAAATAATTAATTATTGTTCATAGTACGTATTTTTCTGTATGGCTTAAGTTTTACGTCTGAAAAATTCATATAGATACCGCTTTAAGGACATCTCATTCCAGCATTTATATTTTTTCTCTTGATATTAAGACCCCTGCTCTGTTATTTTTAATGACGGTGGTGTTATACTGTCATTTTTTATCACATAAAATTTATGCATCAACAAAATATAATAACATTAACACTGTCGTCAAGAAATGTTTATGAAATAAGGGTTTTAATATATCGTTGGCTATTTTCATTATTAGCTATTTTCCAGCAAGAAATGTCACTTATGTCTCGTTGGAAAATCTTTTATTTCAGAGTTAATTAAAATTTCAACATCTCAAATCTTAAGGCTGCTATTTGATAGATTCGAATCGTTAGATATTATCAAAAATATCTCTCAGAGATACCGACGCCGCGTGATAATAATAGTTATACGCGGAAAAACTCTTTTGCTAAAGTATCTAAAAATTTAACGTATCAATCTAAAAATAATTTTATTGTATTATCAAAATAATTATGTAGGACGCTCAAGTTTGTTCATAGAATAAATTAAAACTTTTTGCAGCATTACTTATATTTAAATTTCCTACATAATTATTTTAAAAGTTCAACAAAATTATGTTCAGATCTGCATCTAGCAAAATTTTTAGATATTTCAGTAAATCGTTCTTTCCGTTTGAATTCTTCGCAATGATAAATTTAATGACAGAGAATGTAGGTGTCAGTATCGTTGAAAAGTCTTTGGGAGCGGTAAAGACGAGACATCGCTCGGTTACCATAGAATTTAATAATTATGTGCATTCGATCGCGAATGTAAGTTTAATGTCCGATCATAAATTCGCTGACAACCTTCGCCGCGCGAATAAACGCGAAAGCCGCTGCCCGGACTCGCCTCTAATGAATGATGGAAGGCGCAATTTCGAACACCTGATAACACCTTTGTTCTCTATCGCTACGAGCGCGCGATAACGACAAGGTCAGGGAATATATTGCCGTGACGGCAATCACGATATCCACGTTTACGATCCCGGAGCGCTTATCCCAGGGAGAGAACGCTCTTTGTACATACATTATGTCAGGAATCTCGCGAAGGTTTACTGCACCTTGATTGCACGTCCGCTTTCGTAACGGCTGCGCGTTCGTGTCGGGTAAGAAATTCTTCGGAGGAAAAATTCCACTCAGAGTTCTCGTAAGGACTTAAAAAATATGAGAGAAAGAGAGAGACGCATCGTAGGATGTAGGACCATCAGTTACGTCAGCAGGTATCTGGGCCACTAGTTTAAAGGGTGAAGGCCCTTTTTGGCGTAATCCCAAAGCGAGAGGATCGTCGAGGGGACGGTCAGCCACCTCGGTCGCAATGGCGCGCGTTTCCACGCGATGAAGGCGAAGGGCCTTTGAATGAGCTACGGGCAAACGGCCGCTAATAGCATTTTGACGAGCCACTCGTACAACATATATGACCCCGGTTAGGTGTTGTATGACGACGCGACGGTTAGGTTACGCCGGTCTGCAGGCGGCATGCGTTCTACGGGTTGCAAGAGGGGCCCTTGTTCTGGCTCTTTAGTTGATTGGTCATTCCGGCGGGAGAGTCAGTGACTCATTCTGACTCGGGCCTGCATTCTGCCTCACCAGCGAGAGTGTGTGCTCGCCCCGTTTCGAACTAGCGCTCACTTACGCCCGCATAACATGGACTACGCCTCTCCGCAGCCCTGTCGTCTACTCCCGATACTTATCGTCGTAGAACGAGTTAGCGCCCAGGGCCGTGACCGACGAAAGACCCTGAAAATTTTATTGGAACAGTCGTATTTTTTATTTCCTTTTTCGTTCTTTAACTTTTAAGGTTTAGGTGATCACAACACCTCACGTATAGTTATCTTAAAAACCTAATTGCTTTGAAAAAGGAAGATAAAAAGTATTGCCCAGGAGTCTCACAGTTCATTACTTTTACATTCTTCTATTTCATAAGGGTATAAATAATCGTATATATTATTAAAAAATATAATTATAAAGATGAAATTTCTCTCTCTTTGGGTTGTCTTGAATATTTTACTTATACTGTTAAATTCGTAATGTCAAATTATACTCAATTTGAATTATTTTTAATCATTTCTATAACTAGGTCGCTACTGTTTGTATTCAATATGTCGTTAATTTAACTAAAATAATAGAGTTAAATAACTCAACTCAAAGATGTGTTGATTTAAATTTAGTTTGTTATTTATGCACCAAATGTATATGTTAATATGAACATTGTTTGCTTTGAAACTAATCATAGAAATGAATTGATTTACATTTTGACATATATTGAAGCTTGAAAATAACAAAATGCCATTTAACTCATGAGATTAATGCTCCTTTAGCGAAAGTATTTAAAGGTTAAAAATGTTAAAATAGAGTTCAGCTCTTTAAATTTTCTAAAATTTCATGTCTCTTTTCCGCTATTTCTATCTTAATCATAATCCAAATTTATAAATATTGATACGAGGTATCTCGCTATTGGATGTTTTAAAGTTGAAATAGTTTTGTGACGAGATTTTCGCGGAGAAGGGTGACAGGTTCTGAACCAAAATTGCAAAATTGCGAGGAATCCTTTCCTTTAACATGCCGTCTTTCCCAGAACGTTCCACGTTCCGTTCCTTCTTTCGGAGTCTCGATAAAGCCTCGCTATTACGGGCCTGAGGGTCCCATATGCCTTCGCCGCGTCGAGGCAGTCGTGCCGTCGTTTCTTGGGCCAGTGGCAGCGATTCCTCGCCCGTGTACGATCGAGAGACGTGCTCCGATCGTCGCTACGAAACGCACGTGTTTCTTCAAACCGCGTAATCATCAAATTCGCGTGTTCGTTATCAGAGCACACCTCGATTCATATCTGCCGTTGCTAATGGATTTTTAATTCCGCGCTATCGATATATCGTGGACTGCGGAGGTGGAAACGAGGTGACTGACGCTTTATCGAATTTGCGTCGTTTGTTGTCGTCAATGCCGAGAATAACACTGATAAAAGGAATTATTAAATACATCGAGCCGTTTTGAAACGGAAACGGACGTATGAATCATTATCGATGACACGAAACTCGATAGCGGCTTTTTTCTCTGTCACGGAAACAGGGAAAGCTCTGTATTACGCGTCGAGTCCTCGGAGAGCATCCGGGAAAACGCGCGTGGCTGAGAAACGCGGAAGTCGCGCTCGTAAAGTGGTCGTGGAATATTCGAAGTGCACGTCCCAAGAATATGCGCAGGCAGTGCCGAGGATAGATGAATTCCTCGCTCCAACGTCTGCGTAGCATTAAATAAGAGAAACGAGTGAACGATGTTCTAAGGACGTGACGTGATATTTCCTTTCGAAGACGAGGAGGAGAACTCAAGAATTGTCAACGCTCCTCGCGAAACAGCTCGAGGGCTGAAACTGTATCAACTGGTGGAAACGAAATTGTATCCGGCGTTGCGGTTTGGATTGTGTGCGATGATTTAGGAAAGTGCGCGGCGCGTTTGTACGAGCACCATCGCGAAAATACAATTGCCTGAAGAGGCTAAGGAGCAACGAGATCGCGATCGACAAAAATCATTCACAATGGTTCACACGAGTTACGCACAGTGGGCTTGTTTGCCGAGCACGTACCGGAAAAAGGTATTGTACGCTTATCCCTACGTGCTTCGACTTGCGCACACTAAAAGAAAAGATTAGCTGCTGCAGCAAATTAGGTGGTAAGATATGGCATAGCGTTTTTAATTGGTTGCAGTCAATTTTTGGTTGCGTTAGACTATCTGCAATGTCAGTATAAAATTTCGATAGGCTAACGCAATCAAAAATTGGTGCTATCCAAAAACTGCTGCTATCAATTAAAAATGTTATGTTATATTCAGTCAATCTTTTCTTTCAGTACACATGCCGAAGAAGCGCGTTAACCTTTCATGGACACACTTCAAAAAATCTATACGATGGTTACTTTGGATTTAAAAAAAAAATCGTAAACATATTGTTAACTTCGGAAAAATAAATATTTAATATAAATATATTTTTTAATTTAAAAAATTATAATTTTTAGTTTGGAATATTATCAATTTAACAACGTGTCCATACATGTAAATCATATGAGTATATAGGTTCTACTAAATCGGTAAAACAGACTTCAGTTCGTCTTCTAAAGGCATAAAACTTAAGGTACAGTTTCACAATTCATGGTTAACTGAGATTCAACTTATTCATTATTTCTTCCCAATCCTAGAATTGAAACTGAGTCTAAGTCTTAAACCGTAAGAAACTGACCAATCATAATCAATTATTCTTCTCACATTCAACTGTGACTGATCAATTTTTTACTACTTGGTACTTAAAGCTTAAAATATACGCCTTACAACAATAAAATATTTTATTGTAAACGCCGCTCTAAAGAAAATAGATGAAATACTTGTCGTTCGCAACACACAAGAATAATTCAGAATGAAACGGATTTGGCGCTGAGCGAATCTTTGAAAAGGATTCCTGAGAACAGTTCTATAGATAAAAACCGATCATTTATCTCGCGAATGTCTGACACAGTTCCCTTTTTTCCCTTTATCTCGGGACCTCTCGTTTATGACGAATATCGCGAATAGTTTCCGCGGAGTGAGACTCTCGCCCAGCCGGCGGGGATTACGTTCCTTCGCGAAAGGTGCCTCCAATTCCGTAACAATCGTAACTCAAGCGAGCGCTCGAGGCTTTAATTGCCGAGCGAACGCCGAGGCCTTCTCTCTCAATCGAGAGCTCTGTGGCTCGCGGCGCTACTCGGGAAGCAGTATTTATCGGCGAATGTAGGATATAATCATCCAATGCGCAAAAAGGTCGAATGGCGACGATTAATAGGCAGAGAACGACGTTGAGATTAGCGAAAGCGAAGTGTGGCGAACGGAAACGCCTGCGATGTCTTTCGCGCATCCCTCGATCTCTTCGTCGATCGGATACTCGAGGCGCGACTAGAAAACGCAAAAATATAATTGATGACGATAACAAATTTTATTAACGTGCAAGATGTAAATTATAAAGATAGTATAAGTTAGATAGGATTGTCACAAAACTGGAAATCAGAGAAACTAGGGAATTAACATGGAAATTGAAAACGGTCGGGGAAGTCGGGGAATTTTGCAAAATTTTCTGGAAAATTAAATTTCTTATCTTTGAAGAAATTTAATATATGTTATGCAATTTTGGAATTCTATCAACTTAACAATTAAAGATGCAAGCAGTGCCAATAACATTAATAGTAATTTATATTGCTATGTTAAATTGATCTCTCAACAAAATATTTTCAAATCTCAGGACGAAAATATGAAAAATTTTAAAATATTATTGAAAGACAGGGAAAATCATGTGTCTGGAAATGAGGGAAAAGGTGTGAAATTTTAGGATGAAAGGTGACAATCCTGTTAGAGCATTCCAAAAGATGGTATCAGTAATACTGTATAATAAAATCAGCTGTTTGTAAGCTTAAATCTTACTATAATTCAGTAATTAACAAATGAAGTCAAATGTACATTTAATAAAATTACAATTACGACAAATGAAAGAAAACTGACGTATATAATAGCGGATAAAGTTCTCACGATTCGTCAGAATACATGCCGGATATAAGTCAAGTTTTTTTCGACCTGGCCGGATAGAATCGGTGTACGTTCTCCATTCCGGAATAGGGTATCGTGAAAGTATATAGCTCTGCAAATATTTGCGCGCACAACGTTTGCTCTGTGCACACGCGCGCACACCTCTGAAAAAAAATATTGATCGAGGCCGCATTCTTTGAGGCAAGGCCATTCGTAAAAGCTTCATTCGCTTATTGTGTTCTCGAATACTTAGGGTCGCGCCGTGTAACGTCAATAGTAATGCAGCTCGAAGAGTGTAACGGGTTGTGGAAAAAGAATGAAATCGCAGAGGTATAAATCTGAATAAATCAAATAAAGCAGAATAGACTAAGACGCCTTTCACGGAGATTGTCATGCCGAGCTCTTTATCTAAGACCAAACTAATCAAGCGAAGGAAAGGTTTTGTCTGCAAATGGTGCACTGAACTCAGAGACAGTATCAGATTGTTAATGAAAACGCGCTGTCGCGATCTTGACTTTATAAATAGATTTGTCGTCATGAAAGAAGTCATCTCTTAACCACAGTTCATCGATAACGTCAGTATTCGGTGCAGTGGCTGGCGGTTTCTTTCCTTCAAACGCGAACGCTCTTGTCGCGTGTTCACCCAGTATTATTACCTGGACGAATTGATCTTCCGTTCCAACAACCGCTATTATCCCTGAAGGGGTCTCTCGCAACCCCCCCTCGAGATAATACTTCCATAGAAAGCTGAAGATGAGGTGACCGCATCGGGACCATCGCATTTTCGCATGTTGGCGGCAACGACGTCAGTGAAAGTCACGTACCTCTTGATTGCGGTCTTGTTCGGACCTCCCGCTACGCCAAACCTCTAATTGCGTTACGCAATATATACCGCAGACATCCATTAGAAGCTCTTGCGTTACGTCAAAATGTAACGATTTGATTTGCACGAAGGAAATATCCCCATACAGCGCAGATTATTCCAGTAATATTGCAGCAACATTAGGTGCTTTCCATTTGGTGACACAAATCGACACGATATCGTTCTATCTTTGTTATTTGTGGAATGCAAAAAAAAAATAAAAACGACGTTTGTGTCGAAAGTACTAACAATGCTCTCTGAATTAGTGAATAATCACTGATATCAGTGCCAAGTATGCCACTATGATAATCAGTGAATGAAATATGAAATCCCTAACTTATCTAATCTTTATCATGTGATCTAACTAATCTTATTTTAGTGCATAGAATTCAAAGAATATGGTATTGGAAGATTGAAATTAACGTGCAAATATCAATATTTTAATTATTATTGGGTTGGGGAAAAGTTTCTTTATATCTTTTTTAATTCAAAATTGTATATACAACATCTTTGTCAAAAATAAACGAAATTTAAATTCAAAAAAAGAGTTTTAAAGCTTGAAATCTTTACTTTTGAAAGATTACTATATTTTTTTACTGTGAATTTGGTAATTTTTACATTTAAAAAACTATGAGAAGAAGATGAAAAATTTTCTTTTCATTTTGGGGGTATCTCACGTGTCGAAAAAAAAAACTTTTACAAAACTTTTCGACTACTTATCGTGAAAACTTGAAGCTTTCCTTACAAAATCATTTTTTAAAAATGTTCCTATGATTTTTTGTTCCTGAGTTATTCGCGAGTTAAGTAAAGGAGAAGCATTCTAATTTTGATTGCTCATAACTCCGATAAAAATCATCATATCGCAATTTAAAAAACAGATTCTTAAAGCCGAAACTTTGCTCTAGCGAATGATATAATTGTCACGAAAATTTCGCATTAAATGAAATTTTTGCAAAAAATTTTTTTAAATACGATGAAACTTTTTCCTCGACCCAATATAATACTCAAACGTTCTTCCTTTTTTAGTCGAACTTCACTGATTATCCAGTGCCAATTTATGCCTATCCTAATTAATGACTATCCACTGATGCAGATTTAGGTCCAGTTTTACAACTCATGGTTAACTCTTAACTGAAATTTAACTTATTTTTCATCTCTTTCCAATTCTAACATTAGAAAGAGATGAAATAAGTTAAACTTCGGTCAAGAGTTAATCAGGAATTGTGTGTTAACCGAACTGGGCCTTAGAGAGTGTTGTTGTAAGCTCCTGTGCTGTATGAGTAGCTGCACGACACGTCGAAATCGAAGGATCTTTTCAAAAGATGACTTTATCAGAAGAAAAGTTATCGGCCTGGAGCCCGGGGTGATGATAAAGTAGAAGAAAGATGAGAGCTATTGTCTGCGCATTTGGGATGTCTCAGCCTCCGTGCGACGACTTCATGCAGCTTTTAATGTCGAAAGTTACGACAGGTCGAAAATGCTACAATACATTGATGTTTATCGACAAGAGGAGCCGCAGGCTAAAGCGAGTTTTGAATCACCGTGGAACTATGGCGTGTATCAGAAAACTTGGGAGATGACGGGCGGTATTTGAACTCTGACCACCCAGGTTGGGTCCGAGCTGTTATCCGCTACACCAGAGGTTCTCAAATTATGGGATTCATTTGCTGAAGGGCGACATTCTTTCCAGAAGAATTTAAAGATATAAGGATGTATCCAGACAAACAACATAAATGTATAACATAAATGTGCATAAAGAAAATTATCCAATTGCATTTTACGTGCGTTTTTATAATAGAAATGCGATTGCATAATTTTCTTTATGCATATGTTAATGCAATGTACAGATTTGTCTGAACAGACCCCAAAGATCATGCGATTTATTCGTCATCACGTATTCGATTGAATTTCACGATTAGATCATTGATCTCGAATGACAATGGTTGATAGGTTTTTCTTATACACTCTGCATGTATCTGTATTTATCGTTGCGAGTAGGATTCTGCTACAGTCTTTCTTTTTGCGAACGTCCATTACACTGTGGCTGACATCGCAGATGATTCAAGTGAGGCTTCTTTGTAAACGGACGAGAGTACAAGACACAAGAGGTACGCAAGAAACTTGGGTAGTAACCAACGCCTCTCGGTTTACGATTAATTTAATAATAAGAGCGGCGATTGTGGCTAATTAATTCCAGATTTGCAATATGGAGTCTGATACTGTCCGAAAACATGTGCGGCCGTTGCAAACTAAGACTTCTCGGATGTCTCGATTGTATTTTGCTTTATATTCTTATTATAAAATAATATTCTTAATATAAAAATATAAGAAACAATTATTAAATTAATAAGCTAGAAGTTTTTTATTAAACAAATTTTGGTAGAAGTAAATAGAATTTCTGTTTATCATAATTAAGTATTTTGATACAACCAGAAATTTGGATCTGATATCCGTTAGAATTTGGGTAGTGTGTAGTAATACGAAGACAGTTTGATAAGTCAGTGATTTTAATTTTTCTTTTTTTATTTGACTTTTTTCTCTCATACGCAATATAGTCTCCTTTTAAAAAGGAGACTATATCACTGACTTATCAAGCTGCCCACGTAACATCCAAATATCTAGTTATGATAATGGAAAGAGTGCATGATTGGATTAATCATAAATGTAACATTTATGGTTAAAGAAATAATAGTAGAATTAAGCAGAATTTTTATCATAATTAAATAATCTAATTAATATATATCTGTCATAATTAAATAATATTAACCAAAAGTTTTGTTATTTTCACTAAAATTTATACAATCAAATGTGTCTACTTACATATATATAATCAGAATATATATAACCAACTTGTCTGATTATTTATTTTAATCAAAATTATATCATTCACACACATATTTTTTCAAGCAGTAGATTATATACATATTTCAGGTTAATTCAATCAATTTCTTTCACTATAATGATACAAAACGTATATTCTAAAGTAATATACAATATATTTTAATTTCGTCTAATGACGCTCATTCCAAAATACTAGACGTCTTTCGCTTTTCTTGATATAAATATCATGAAAGAAATTGAGCCGTCGCGGCAAGATTCCAATGACGTTCAAGACTCGTCCGACCTGAACACTTGTTATTCGTCTTGTCGAGATCTAAAAGGCTGAGGCTAACTAGATGCGTCCATTAACATTGACCTAAAACCGTAAAAAACCGCGCCTGTCGCACTTCGCGACGCACCCACTTGAATAACATTAAGTGGAATGGAAGTCTCATCTCGTATGCACTTGGTATCGTTAACCTGAAATTTTCATGGTACAATTTATCGCAATGTTATACCGCGCTATACACCTGCACGGGAGTCTCTTATATGAAATTACAAGCGGTTGCCTTGCGATTAGAAGTCGTGGATTGTTATCTTCGTAACTCTCGATCGAGGTCGCGCTGCGTGCGTTCCACGATATCGAATGAACGTCGCGATACGCAATCGCATATATAATACATACACCGAACGATAACTAGCGCATAAAGTATCACGCGCGTGTACTTGAAGTGGAACGCGAGCCGGTGTGCTCGCCTTCCACACGCACATGCGACGTGTAATGGAAACGTAAGAAGGCTTCATGTAAGGGACCGCGATTATATTGTATATCATGTAAGAAAAGACGTCTTGTTTCATGTAATTGTCCAGTAGCTCTAAAGTCAATGGTTGATGCAACGAAATGCTTGAGAAATGGCTCGGTCTTGTACTTAAAAGCGAATTTCTTGACTTTAAGAAATTCGATTGTTGCCTCGGATCGATTTTATCCTCTCATATTGAAAAAAATTTAATAAATATTTTTCGAATAAATATTTTTTTAAATAAATATTTACTAAATGTAAGGGAACAAAATTTATTTGATACAAAAATCATTAATTTGATTTAACTAGATCGTTGAAAATGTCATGAAATTGAATGTATTTTTAAGTTAAACAAGGTAAATTTAATTTAATGACATTACATTAAATTTAATGTATCTGTAACTGAAAAGTATATTTTGTACACGCAGATGAAATTTAGTGCACTTTTCATAAAATTTTACGTATATTTGTCCTGAAATTGAATACACGTGAACATTAAATTTAAATTAACTTCATTTTTATTTGGCAACATTAAATGTTTTTAATGTGCCTGTGTGAAATTTGCTTCCGTTACATGTACACGAAAATTTCCTTTTTTTTTTAAATGTATTATTTTTTTATTGTAAATATTTATTTACTGCAAATAAATATTTACTCAGTACTATTCAAAGAAATATTATTAAGATTTAGTAAATTTTTTTTTCACAATAATAATTTTATCGTAATAACATTAAAACTGACAGTAATGTAATTATTACGACGGGGATGCATGTCGAATTGCACGCGTGTGTAACGTCCGTGCGTGATGACGTGGGATTACGTCGAGCCAGGCTCGACATCGGGGGGAGAATGAGGAGCCTCGGGGAGTCAGGGGAGCGTGGGATGGACCAAGATCAAGATGAGAGGTGCGAGAAAGAGACGGACGAGATGCAATCCGGCGAAAGTGCGACGCAGAGAGCACACCGAACCCTGTCGAGACATCCCGATTCTAATATTGTCCTAGGCATCGGCCGGTCTGCTTCGCTCAGTGAACCGGCCGGATTCGGTGCCATCAGCCACAAAATACACACGCGGCTAGTCGGGACAGTTTCTTTTTTTTCCGACGAAAAAACCGGCTCGCGATCGCGTCTTGTCGCAAACAGTTTTCATTTATAGGTAAAAAGTATGCGATTGTGTGTGGGACAGTGACGGGCGTCGCGACGCTGCGACAAGAGATCAGACTGTTGGTGACCCACCGACAGGGGGAAAAGCTCATCGGAAAATCAATCGTAAAACGAGTCCAGAGGAAAATACGGGAGAAAATACACGGTGAGCGCTAAATGACAAGCGAGCAAGTGCTCATTCGTTACGAAGATCGGATTTGATATCTTTTTTTGACAATCTTTTAGAGAGCAAGACAGATAACGACAGGTACCACGAGAAATAAAATTGAACATGTTAAAAGATGTATAGCTGGCAATGGTAAATATAGATAGATATGTCTCGAAAATCGGGAACGTAATATTAATAATGAGTTTTCAATCAACTTAAAATCGGTCGTCCTTAATTGAAATGTCAAAATGTTAGTTCTTTATTCATAAATGAATTGTCAAAAATTTGCCTTGTAAAAAAAAATTGAAATATCTACGAAGATTCACAATGTTGAAATAATTAAAAATATTAATATAAATTAAAAATATTGGATTTCCAGTGGAAACGTTATCCCTTAAAACCATTTGAGATTGACTTCGTCGTTATTGAACATGTGTAATTTCATATTGGAATTTAGCTTCTTCGCTGATAACGTGTTCTACTTTTAAATACACGTCATCGACAAATAAAGCGGATGAAAGCTTTTAAGTATAAAACAAAATCTCTCTACTTCTTTCATTTTCTCCTTTCCATCCATCAACTCGATTCATACTTTTCCACGTCTTATACTTAAAATGAAAGAAGTATATATTAAGAAAATAGGGGAAAAAGAATAAAACGAATAAGAAGTGCAGTTAGAAAGAAAGAACAAGCTAGTATTTACTATCTGTAGATATTTATAATTTACCGGAGTTGCCTTGTTTTTTACTTGAAAACATATTTCTATAATATGTCTTTGAATTTGGAAAATTTGTAAATCACATTGCTACTAAAGAAACACAATTTTTTCCATATAATGCAGTTTTATCGGAAAACACGTTTGCCGCAATATCGAGAATCTCGAAATAATTTTGCATCTCTTGTTGTTTCAACTATATTTTCACATCCCGTTTTTCATCTTCTCTCCTACTCATTTTTATTCACTCGAGCTGTTCATTTTATGCTGAAGGAAATTTTTTAACATCGCCAAAAGGACGGATTATTCTCGCTTTGTAGAGCGCAGTGAATTTACGTCGGCTAAAAACGGTAGCGCGATCGATCGCAAGCCGAGTGCGGGTCACTATTGTGTGGGATTATTATCGGGCCTTGCAGGTGACATCGATAGGATCAGCTTGACCCAGCATTGAAATCGATCGATCTTTTTATGTAAATTAAAGATCTTTTATTAACACGCGAAATAGAAAATACGATTGAAGACAGACGATGGTAACGAAAAGTAAATTTTTCCTGATTTTATCTCGGTTTATATACTCTTATTTCGAACTTTGTTTTACTTTATTATCGCAAGTAAACGGCACATGTAGAATATTCGGGGATGCACAAGAGAAACTTGAGACGCGTCGGCCGGTGTGCTATTTTGAATTCGGAAAGCTTCGTGCAAGCTCATCGATCGAAGGTCACCGAGTGATGGTATCGAGAAGCGAACATCAAAGAACTTGATGACCGCAAAATGTGCTTTTATTGAAATTACATCCGCGAGCGAAAGAGCCTCCATCGCTGCACACCGGCTTGACGGTGCTGTATTTTTAAACGAGCTACCTCACCGACGCGTTTTCGCTTTCATACTAACAATTTCCGACACGTGAATATGTCCCGAGCGTTGAGAATTGTGCGAAGTTCTACCATCAAAAGTAGGTTTATGCCATTATTCATCGTCGTGTTAAAAACATCGTGATTAAAGTGGTATCTTCGGGCTCTCGAGGGTGCAAGTGATTTAACGCGACGTGAACCGCAATACCTAACGCAATGATAAATCACGGCTGCGGATCGGAAAATTGGGTGTAGAAATTAATTAGAGACTTAGCTTAGCCTACAACGTAATCCATGGCTATTAGTAGTCGAATACATGGTCACGGTTACCGATACGAATATTTCATCGCAACTAATCCGATCTTATATTCTGTCCTGTTTTGGACAGCAACAGGAATTTGGCTTTTAATTTATTGCACGCGAAGAAGAGAAGAAATTTCTAATTCACGTTATTTATGAATAATTAAGATCATATTATCGTAATAAATTATTGTGAGAGTGTCACTTTCCTCGCTATTTGTTTATCTAGCATGCGTGGAATATGCAGAAATTAATGAAATAGAAAATTTCTATCTCACATAATATTTACCTTCACCTTGTTTGCAAGGAATCACATTGATAATTTTCTCTCTCTCTCTCTCTCTCTCTCTTTTTCTCTCTTTTAAACGGTATAAATAATCGAGGGTCGTGCAATGCCAGTCACATAGCGTCGTTGATTTCTTGAGTACGCGCCAAGCACTTGAAGCGAGTTTAAACAGACTGAATTGAAGGGTTCCATAAATAAAGAGGACATTGTTTAACGAAAAGATTGGAGTATCAGTCATCATTGACGAATCCTGCTTATCGCATGGGAATATATCCGCCGCTTAAATTTATCAAATGATATCAGTAGACGCTTCGTCGTCTTCACTCTCAGCTCGTCAATTACGATCTCCAGACGACACCGACGATGGAATGCACAGCGGGTTAATATCCGTTGTCAAGCTGCCGAGAACACGAGCGTCTGGTTTGTTTGACGCTGATAATTCGAGGGGGCGTCGACGCAGTTCCTCATCACCTTCGTCGTCATCTCACAAACTCAGAGGAGTTAGTCGATTTTTACGCCGGTTTGACGAACGTAGGACATGGAATTTTCGTTGATGAATTCGTTAATACTTCATAATTCGTGAATAAGTAAATAAGAAGCTTTTGTAGTACAGGAACAGGTGCATCAGATGATAGTATTCTCACAATGGGATAGAAAATGGCGCGTGGGTAAGATATTCCATCGGACAGTTCCATTTTTTTTCTATTTTTATAAATCTAAATAATTATGCAAACAGAATAACAGTTTTTTTTTTTAAGGAGAGAGGATTGGGATTTATTTTATCGAATTAACAGCGAGTTTCCGCGAAGTCATTAAAAAACCAAGTTAAACACAGAGTTAATCGGCTTTTTAATTTTTACGGTTTTTTTATTTCTTTGAATTAGATAAGTAAGTTTAATTTGCTACATTCACCAATAATTTGCCTTTTATTCTTTTACGTTTTTAGAATTATTATTTCATTAATAATATAATAATAATAATCATTAACTCACTATATGTACGTTGATGTATTTTCCGCGAAAAACGATCTGACATGCCAAATATTTTTGACGTATATTTTGATTCATGTTTTTTTGATCATTTTTATAAGACACTTTATTGAACGTTTTAAGCGACTAGCGAATATTCATGCAATAGATATTGATGGCCAGGCATTGGATTTCGCGGATAGAATATTGGATATTGCATAAATACCGCGAAACGTGACTATTCAAACAAAGTTTATATGGATATTTATACAGAATGCCAATGTTACTGTAATGGATCGTGCATGATGATCGATACTATTAAAAATATACGCCCAGTGCAACATACATGTTACGTGCGAAGCGAATATTATTGGTTGATCTGAATACACATAAATTGTATGGGGTTTCTTTTCTCGAAAAATAATTATTAACTTACAGATGTATTTGAGAAAATTACGGATTAAATGTTATTCCAATTTAATTTGTCTTAAGAGAGTATTTTAGTCTAGAACGCGAAAATGTGTGTTCTCTCTGTTTTGTGTTATCATTATATTTTATATAATTATTACTGGAAATTATTCCTGGACATTAAAAAAAAAATAACTGCACATATTCTAATTACTTTTACACATCTAGTGTACATTTTAGTAAAACTTTAGAACGACTGTAAATGTTCATTAATTTTTATGTTATATAAATTTAAAAACAAAATATAAAAAAAACATGTATCGGTAGTTGATATGATTGTAGCTTTCTAACTTAATCAAACCAAAATATTTAAAAGGATTTTGAGTTATTATACTCTGAGAGAAATATTTTGTATGTAACTATTTATTTTGTTGATATATGACTAATAAAAACTTATTTTTCTTATTTTTTTATTAAAAAATGGTATTCTTTAATCGAAATTTGGGTAGAATAATCAAATTTTCTAGCCATTTAGCGCAGTTTGAACATTCACAAAGTTATTTTAATAGTCCAATAAAATTATTTTTAGATCTGTTTTTAATTAAATTTTTAGATACTTCAGCAAAACTGTTCGTGCAAATATTGATTTTTTAACAAAATTTGTGAATTTAATATCTATGAAGAAATAATTGATTTATAGATGTCTTGAAAATATCCCAATTCATGCGATAAAAATAGGTATGTATTTTATATACGCAATAGTTGAAGTTGATGAGTTTAGTTTCTAAGAAATCGGGTCAAACGACTTGAAAAATACGATTTTGAGAGAAACGCGTTTAAAATTTCAAATATAGTTGCAATACTAGAAATATAAGTTTATTTCTTATACTAATGATACTAGTGATCATTCAACAAATTTTCTCTGACATATTTTTTATTTTTCTTCAATCTAGGCTTGAAACAACTGTCTCTGAGCGCGTCGACAGCATATTAAACGGCTATGCGTTACAATTTAAAACATGAAAGTTAAATAGAAGTAGAAAAGTAGAAATCTCAAAACGATCTAAAATTGAGATCTATGATAAAAATCAGTAAAATTGACCGATTCGCGTCGTTTCGCGTGTAATTATTTATTTTATACATTTTAAAGATAAAAGGATGCTAAGAATCGTCAAACGGACAAGCGAACGCCAGTCAAACAACGGCACCGACGTTTATATCGCGATCTGTTTTTCCTGCTCTCGGGTGCAGTGAGTTTAATTGCTTTCCTCTAGTCTGCCTTCTAATTAAGCCTTTAACCTTCCTTGGTTGAAGCGAGGAACTAGCCGAATGCATAATGCATTTCAGGAGACGATCCTTTCTTCCTATCTCCTTTGAACGCCACATTGCGATTTGCCTTCATCCTCCTCGTTTCTCGCGAATCCCGTTCGGCTAATAGTCGAAGTTTGTCGTCGTTATCGTCGTTACGACGTGATGCATCTTCGATTGAATTATAATTAATGCGCGTCTTGCTTATGAAGCTAACAACACAACAAGAAACTTGTACCGTGAACCGTTTCCAGAGACACAAGTATCATTTAAAAGTATCATTTAATATAACACATAATTTTATTTACACGTTTTTCCTGTAACTCTGTAGATGCATTTTTTACTCCAAAATTACAGTAATTAATACAATCGCGAATATACAGACGGATTTCTTCTCGTTAAAACAATTTATCTCGTCTTAATTAATACAACTAAAGCGAGCCGTGAAACGAGGAGAAATTTTCGTTTCTTTGATATTCATGAGAGTGCGAAGATTGGATTATGAATTAATGCGAAATTCATATATTACACTTCTATTTAATTATGAAATTCTAACTGTTTCGCTGCTCGCTACTGTAAAAGTACTTTTAAAATAATTAAGTGCTGAGCGACCAAAATTTAGTTGGAAATTATGACCGAAATCAATAAATTGCGAATTTATGTGCAACTTGTGTATATGTGTGTGTGTGTGTGTGTGTGTGTGTGTGTGTGTGTGTGTATAATATATCATTTATAAATTACTGTTATCTTGCACGAATGCTGCGTATCATGGTGGGTGTTTCCAGATTTATCACCGGGGCGGTGTGACCGCGATCAACAGCTAAATTACAATTTAGTGTCTGTCTCGAGCGGCCACATTTCACTTCGCGGAAACAGATTTCAAAGCAAGATATTGAAAGATCCGACGTACGTTTTCTTAGAGTGAGACATAGTGAAATGCATTCAGCTCACGTGGCTCGAAAGTGTCGACTACCTGGAAATCCCTTCGACTTGTTACGCATTTCTTATGCATACGCAATTCGTGGGTAGAGTCTCTATCTCTCCTTTTCCGTGTAAATACGGTCGACATGTCTAAATTCCAGGAATAAAAAGTTCCGCGTTAAATTGTCCATGAAATATTTTACGTTAAACTTAATTCAATCCTATTTTACTTCATAATTACTTCGTCCGTATATCAAGTGAGACGATTTGGCATTCGAATTTGGAAACTCCAGAGCAGGATTGGGAACTTCTCCCTCGTGGAATTTATACAGTCATACGTCACACGTGAAGCCGAGTCTTAGGAAATGCCATCGTAGCGCAGGAAAAATTTTATTTTGTGATAAATGCGTAACTCGGGCAGCCCGCACTCGGCATTTTGCAATTTTCCCATTTCCATCCCGTCGAGATTCTCCGAGATGCCGTAATTTATATCTGGCAAGTTTTTCTGCGGAAAGCGGCGGAAGTTTGCACTCGTCACCGAGTGCATTATGCATACCCACGCTTTGTTGTGCCGGTTCCTCGTAACCGATCGTTATGCGTGCGATTGGCTTCGCCAGTAAAGTTTCGTGTCCTATTCGATAGCGGAAACTTTACGGTACCTCGAATGGAGAAAACCGCTAACGATCCTCGACGAACGGTTATTTCTCGGTTTCGACGATGTCTTTTGTGCGTAACGGGCTGTCTTATTGCGATAATCACATAATGACACGAATTGGCTCCGTCAATTAAAGTTGGCACGAAGTCGTCGTTCTCTATAGCCTTCGCTTGGTAGATAGTCACGAAAGGGACTGAAAAAAATCATTCATTTGTTATAATTTCTTTCTTTAGATGCTGATAAACGAGAACTGCGATGCAGTTTGATTAATATAAAAACATATTATTAGTGAAAAGAAACACATACATGGCCTGATAATAAAGTTCTCGAACTACAACAATAATGAAGAAACGAGACATTTCACAGATAACAAAATATTATATTTTATCTTTCAAAATAGTCCCTTATAACATCAATATATAGTTCACATATCTTCGATATAAAGCTTCGAAACATTTTTTAAAGTCCGTAGCTAGAATATTATTTAAAGCACTTATTATTCTTCTGAATATCCTCTATGTCTTGAAAATGTTTCGTGATTTTTTTTTTGAGCTTTGGAACAGCATAAAATTTGAAAAAGTTAGTTTTGGTAAGTAAAATGGGCAACATATACAAGGGATGGCAGGGAAAAATGTTTGCTTTTCTAAATTTTGACAAAAAGAAACAATTACATTTAAGTCCTCATGGATTTATGATCCACTCAGGTAGATCACAACATTATGGCTTAAAAACAATTAAATTATAAAAATCGTTTTTATGATGAAAAGTTAAATTTGTAAATAACGCATTATTTATGAGAAAGTTAGCTGAAGATTCTCAAAGACTTTAATATAAATATTTTAATTGTGCGAAAATAAATTTTTACCTCTCGAAATCCATGTTAACAATCTCTTTCTTGGTCAAGGAAATTGCATGACAACGTTCCTACGTACAAAAGAATCATCATTTTTGACCAAGAAAGGAATTGTTAAGATTAACAATCTCTTTCTTGGCCATATGATAAATTAGCTATTTTATTAGTTGAATCTGGCTTTTTTGAATTCAAGCTGTTCCCAGAGTTCAAAAATATAAAAAATGTTTTAAGACGTCGAGGATATTCAGAGGAACGTAACGAATGTTCTGAATAACATTCCAACTACGTTTTTAAAAAAAGTTCTTTGAATCCAAGGTAAATTATATTGATGACAGACCACTTTGAAAAATAAAATATAACAATTTATTACGTGAGATATTTGTGTTTTTTTGTTGTTGCAGTTCGGAAACATTAATGTTAGACTCTAAAGGTATTTAAAGAATGATGTCACAGTTGTATAGAGTCGATAGATGGGAGTTCCATGGTTTTCGTCACCATTAGGTCGATTTGTTCTCACAATTACGCAAAGACAACGTAACGGTTGGGAAATACGCGGAAAAAATGTGGGATCGGTTTCACCGTTCGAGCATCGGCATCGAACGCACTCGGGAATATTCAATTTTTCGGTCTGCCGCGTCGCATGATTGCTGCGCGTATCTTCCGCGAGAGATATAAATCGTCTCGGAAGCGCCGATATAACGTATAATCAAATACGAAACACTTCCGACCGATTTTTGAATTCGATGTAAGAATAAATAAAAATTATTTTTAAGACGTGGAAAAATCGATTTCGAACTTGGACAGTCAATAGAGAGACAATTACTTGAAGAAGTAATTCCTTCTTTCCTCGAGTTGTAAAAATTAAAGACCATGACATTTTTAGAAGTCTACAAAGAATTTTTAACTTCCTGACATTTAATTTGTTTGCAATCTAAAGATTATAAAGCATACAAAAAACTTAAGCAATCAATTAATTGGTTAAACCAATTACAGTAAAAACCATAATGTCATAACATAATTAGTAGTAAATCCAACTGTTGATATTTACATATTTTATTGCTGAAGTTTTTTGTGTATTATAATCTTTAGATTACAAAAAAATTAAATGCCAGAAGAGTTGAGAGTTATTCTTAGTCTTCCAATAATGAAACCTTCCTCTCTTATTCTTTTCATTTCGAGTTGCTCGAATCCCTCGACAGATTCTCAAATGGCGCGTCAGTATTATTCGCGCGATCGTGGAATGAATTATGCGAACATTTTAGCAAAGAGTGTGCGAACACCCGCGGGCAGGTTCGGCAGTCCTGTGATCGCTTATTATCCTGCCGATACCCCGCGGAGTTGGTCACGATGATCCTCGACCGGTCCTGCATCATCTTGTCTGATTTTTCTTTCGCTTTCCATCACCACGTTCTCGCCTCTGGATGCTATTATCCCGTGTTGCCCGAAAGCAATTTTCTCCGTCGCTTTCTCCAATCGCTTTTGCGGCCTCCCTTGGCTCGCCGCACGACGTTTAAAGGGTCGTTAAAATCGGACGGAACTTGTGTGGTACTTGAGCGTAAAATGAGTATCTCAAAAATATCGTGATGTAGTAGTTGAAGTAGATTAAATAAGTAGAAGACTGAGTTATTAAAAGTAATAAGTTTTATCAAAAGTAATAAGTTATATCGAAATCAATATCTTCAAATTGATGAAAATATCTTTAAAGAGTCATCAATTAATTGTAAGTGAATAAATAATTGTTTATTAAAAGTTTATTTACGCGGAATTTATTAATGCGGAATTTAGAACCATACGATGTCGCAAACATCTCAGAAAGTTCTTTAGTCATGGAAGTAACTCGCGTTAGTTGGTAATGAAGCAGAGTGTCCCAAGTTTTGTCGATGCAGCTGGAAAGTCGTGCGTCTCGCATAGTTAAAAGTTTGAAAGACTTATGCGCAAAGTGTGAAACGTGAAATTCTGTCTAGTAGTTCAACGCTCGGCCGCTCGTTTTACATCGAGCGTGTTTTCGTGGCTGCTTGCTTACTTGTCGAGTCGATAATTTGGCTTTCTGCCTTCTGTTATTAAATTCATAACGTCAAATTATACTTGAACAATTTTCGATTATTTTTATAGGTTGTCACTACTCCTCGTATATGTCATTAATTTAATTAAAACAATGGAGTTAATCAATTTAACTCAAGAAAATGTATTAAATTCGACTCAAATTTAATTTATTATTTACTACATTGAAAAATACTAAATGTTAATAAATATTTGTTTGAACAGTTCCAAGTAAATATTTACTAAATGTAAATATATATCTATTGGATACAAAAATCATTAATTTAACTATCAAAACACAAAAATTTATCTTGTTTATCCCATTCTATTAATGCAAACTACTTAAGCAAACGTTAGTTTCGATAATCTGATTTCAACGATGTACATTTTTGCACGATGTACATTTTTCATCGCCAAAAAAAAAAAAAGAAATAAAAAGAAACGAACGCGTACAGCGCGATTGATACGCACATTTCTAATCAAGTAACGCGAAAAACAATGCGGTCTGGCTGGAAGCCAAAATTGCGTAAACAAAATTGAGTTCGCTCTGAAAATCAGGTCGCCATATCTCTCATTGTTACAACTACCTCTCTTGTCCCTTCGTTCCTCCCAAAATCCAAACAGCATCACGGGGAAGGTCAACCGGAAAACTTCCCTTGTTGTTCTGCTGTAGCCGAAAAGTCTGGCGCCGGTATGACGGCAGTCCAACAGGGCATCCTGTTCAGAGGACGAGCGCCAGTACTCTTTCACCTCCGGCGCGATGTGCACCTCGTCTATTCTTCTAGTCACCTTCTAGTCTTTATCTCCGGATTAAGAGATATTGTCGAATACTTTTGTTCGTTAGTAGTTCTCATTTAGCAAACTCCATTACGCTCTCGCTATCGTAATATCGACTTGCGATTTTTTCGCAATTCTCATTTTTATTTAATTTTAATTATACGTGAAACTCATTGCGATAAATCACTCGTCAAATCGGACGAATCAAAGGAAACGACTTAGAACACAGAATGCTTTGATCAATTCGATAGATAGGAGGAATTTCCACATGTAACTTTGAAAATTTTCCAATAGATATAAAAGCAAAAGCAGATTACAAAATAAGTAAACCGCATACGCGCCGTTTGTTTCGTGAATGGAATAAAAGAAGTTGAACGTTTTAAAGCTCACGACGTTTGACGATAAAAGTTTCTGTGGTGATAAAGGAGCAAGATCGGAACGAGCCTTTCTGTCTAGCTATTTTCACGTACCGCGGTAGCGTTTTGTCAACCACGAGAGTATCGAACGAAGAAGTTCTTCGAGATGTTGAAGTTCCGAGTCGCATCCGGCCAACGGAAGTGCGACAGCATGGTGAGAATCTTAAGCGTTTGAAACTTAAATCTCAACTCGAGATGCGAAGAGACACCGCCGGTAGAAAGTTAATTTTTCTAGATTTATCTTAAGAAATTCCTTATGAATCCTTCGTTCAATTTTGTCATTGCAATATCAACAACATTGCTGAAAGCTCGACTATTGATGCGATTTTTTTTTATTTTATGTAGGTTTGGTTTTCCACTCTTTAGTTAATTTGTGAGACTTTCGCTCGGTTCTACTAATGTAGATTAACTTTAATCTCGGTTTATTATTTTTCTTTTTCTAATTTTTCCCAGACAATAAAAAATCCAAATTTGGGATGTAAGATGTTCAAAAAAATATTTTTAATATATTTTTTTGACGTTTTTAAGATATCTTTTATTTTTTATTTTGGAAATGCGTGTTGTCGGAATTAGAAAAAGATAATGAATTAGTTAAACCGAGATTAAAATTAAACTATAATACATTGATAGAAAGGCATCAATCTGATGATAATGTACAAATTTTAAATCTAAACTATAAGTTAACTAAATAATCTGCCATTTTTTTAAGCTTTGCAGACTGGAAAATCTATAATGACGCTGAAATAGTGTCACATTTTGGAGTAAAGAATATAATGAAATAATGAATTATAAGATTATATTTTCGAAAATTATAGATCTCTAAAAGTTAATAAATACACGGACGCTTTTGCGATTTATGAAAAAGTTAATAATCTTAAATAGCACAAATATAGATATATATTTATTAACATTTAATATATTGTAATATAAATGGTACAAAAATATATATATAATATTTATGTTATAATATTTATCTTAAATATTCTGTGATATTTATATTTCATCGTGTTTTGATCTATCGTGATGGTAATTTGTCGTCGTTTCGCCTGTGCGGCCGTTTTCAGACAACGTCGCGTGTCGACGTTTGAAAAGTTGCCTGCCTTTAGGCGCACTGAAGGCCTGCAGTGGTTCTCAATCATTTTTTTGGTTTGATAATTCGCTCAGCGAATCACGATATAATTAAATCGTATTTACTCGTACTTACATTAATTTGTGTTAAACGATCATAAGTCAACTAACTCTTACGTATATCATCACCAAATTTTTTTGATCGCAATCTGATTTGATCGATTATCTGTTTCAGGTGAATCCAGGAAGCAAGGCAGCTCAACAAGGAGTGAGAGAGGGTGATCTGATCAGTAATATTAACGAAAGAAGCACTCGAGATCTGACTAACAGCGAGGCGCACGCTCTGTTACGTAATTCTGGGGAGCAGCTAAAACTTGGTCTCAACCAGTAAGTGATCGAGATATTTAGATTTCTTTGTAGTACACTGAAACAGAATTTTTTAAATCTAAGTAATTTTTTTGTTGAACAGTTTTCAAATAAACATTTCTTTACTGCAAGTAAATATTTACTAAATGTAAACATATATAACTTGTAGCAAGTATATATTACTAAAATATGATTATTCGGAACAACCATTTAAGAAAATAATTACTTAACAATAGATTTAGAAAAGTTTTTTTAGTGTAATAAAAACAGAATTTTATTATATTCTGTTATTGTTAATATAATTCGACCAGAAATTTTATTTTGATTCATCTGTTTTTTTTTTCGCAGAGAAAATATCGGCTCGCCGAAAAGGAGGATCTACAGGAGCAGTCTGCAAGAGAACACCACTACCGAAATTCAGAACAGTAGGTATTCTTTGTGAAAACCGATCGATCGATCTCTCACTCACTTATAAGAGGGAAGTAATCGTAATTCTGTCATTTGTGTGCCACAGAGATCACCACAAGGACCACAACGACAACGCGCACACGGACGGAGTCGGAGAGGAACGTTGCCAGTAAGTTCTCTGTTTCCTTATGCAAATATCAATTTTCACATTGTTCTGCTAGTGATGGAACATTTGCTCTTAGCATAATTGAAAATTGTATTTACTTGTAAAACGCCGTTAACAAGAGGGAACATTCGATACAAGCGTACTTCGATAATTAACAATTTACAAACCATATCTGACAGAAACTTTTGACGAATGGCGTCGAATAAGCTCATGATTAATTAAGTTATGTAATATAGCGTCGAATTTACGAGTATTTTCCAATTTAATCGTTGTTTGAGCAATAAGCCGCGTTCGATATCGATTCCCGATTAATCTCAAGTGGTATCAAACGTCGAACAAATCGTTATTTTTCAATAAATTTTTAACGCTACACTTTTATACACGCTTATAATTGCAGCGCTAATAATCGAAATAATTGCAGTAACATAATTAATTTATAAAGCAATCACGCGAGTATCGTAATTGCGTAAATAATCTCTAGAATATTGATGAACCACAAGACAATTAACGCGCGTTGACACGTTTGTTAATAATTAACAAATTCAGAACTTACGATTCCGATCGTTCTCGTTCCTGCATCGTGTTACGTCGGAGAACCCAGAAATTACCCACGCATGACCGCCGATGTTTGATCGAGCACAATAATCCTGCCAGTTAACTGAGCGTACAATGCGCGTAGTTTAATTATCTCCGATGATCTCAACGGCGAACAATGGCGGCCGGTTCCTTTATGCGCGACAACCGCAGAAACCGAAGTTAGCGTCGATGACGTTTTGGTTGGTCGAATTAATCATGCTAGCTTTTCATGCATTGCCCTTTATAGATATTTAGCTATTATAGGAGAAAAACAATTAAAATTTTCTTTCAATCAAACTGACAAGCAACGAATTTTTCTAATTTCATCAATTTTTCACTTTCTAACTGCTTCAGATTATTTTAATGTATATCAAATTTGAAGACATTATCCGTTGAAATTATTTAATTCTATCGATATCAGATGAAATCAGATATACATAATAATGTAGATATGGGAAAAATAATCAAAATTTTGAAAAATTTAATTGTTTAGTACAAACTATCAATTAAAATATCTTGAATTGAATTTAAAAAAGATTTTTTACCATGGTTTCAATAAAATTAGGTTTGAAAGGGTTAAAAAAAATATTTATACATGTAGCTAGAAAAACGGAAAAAACTATGGTTGAAATAATTAAAAATCTTCGTATAATCGAGAGATATCGGTTTCGAAAGCTGGAGACTATTAGAGATTTTTGTCTCCTTCAATTAATCGCCGATTAATTAGCAGCTTATTCGGATCCTCGGATGACTGGATAATAACGAGCCTAATAAGTCCACAGCGTATGACGTGTACGGACCATAAATGTACGCGGATCATCCCACTCTGGTTGTTATTACCCGGCTCTTTTCTCCAAATTGCCCGCTCGTCGTCGCGGTACAATGCGCATCCAGACAGGGGCATACCCACGCCATGCGTCGAATGTGCGTGCGTGTTGTTCACGCACACACGCAACACACCTGTCCCCGGCTCGCATGTACATTCTCATGTATACGAGCGTACACCTGCCACCACAACGACACGCTGCAATTCCGTGCGGGCGCACCCTTGGCTCTCCGGGAAGACCCTACATCGAGGAGGCGACCCTCTTCTTCTTCTCTTCTTCCTTCGCTGGGCCGCCGCCTGCGGACCCACCTTTCTCGTTCAGTATCAGGGAACACTTTGTCGAGCGTGCCGCGCTGAGCAATCAAGTTTCAAAGTCGCTTATTTCGAAAAGAAACACCGGAATCGCGAAGATTTTCGGCTTTTCGTGATCGAGGATCGGGGATCGATCGCCTGATTTTCCGGGAGAAGTTATTGATGGAAAAGTGAAATGTGAACATCGTAATTAAACCAAATGTTTGAAAATTTGGAGAATTAAAATTCAAATAAGAGATAATACAGAGCAATGAATCAGTACACAATACTGCAATTAATGTATTGACCAATTCAGATACAAAATCAAAATCCCAAACATTTCGATTCACACTGATGTGATAAACCATCCTCTTTCAGTGGATAAACACTTACAAAAATTCACAATACATGCAATCGCAATCGCAAATCATGCTTTGATAAAATTTCTTTAAGATCTTATCCCCCCGTAAAAAAAGTGCAATTGATCCTCATATATGAGTCCATATCGGAAAAAGATCGCTCGTAATGGATAAATTTCTGTAATGTTAGAGAAAAAGTGTGACAGTCCACGATTATTGGCAGAGTTCCGGAATAAAGTTGTTACATTTAAAAAGACTATTGAATGAGATAAAATGGTATAAATTGGAAAAAGAATTACGAACTCATACAAATATATAATAATTACAATTGTGATAAAAATTTGCAGATTTGAGTAATCACGTAATTTCCTTTCGACGCGGGGGAGATTTGAAAATTTTAGATACAAGAAGATAAGTAAAGTGTAAGACCGTTGATAATTACGTGATCGATCCCCTGATCCTCCGCTTTATGATAATGTAATTTTTCGTGTAATTTTTTTTATCAATTTGATCGACAATTTAGTGAACGCTCAAGCAAATATACAGGGCAATGCCGATGAGTGTTCAATCAGGAAACGCGTACAACAGCGGGGATGCCTGTGAATGATGATGATCGTCAACAATGCGCGTATTATCCGACGGTACAATGGTCGCGAATCGCTGTTTAATGAATCCGTATGCGATTGCGTAATGAGGAAAGAAAGGGCGCGCTGGGTGAACTCGTCATGACAAATCACGCGATGAAAGTAAATTCAGCGTGGACGCGTTGCATCATGATAATTAATGAAGTTCGATTGAGGTGATGATAGAGGTGACAAATTAAAAAATAAATGATCCTCCATAAAAATGAAGCTTTTCGATTGTATTCGGTGTCTCAAGACGCTGAATCAACGACAGTCGTCGCGAAAACGCAATTGCGAAACGACGGATCCATTGGTGATGACGAAACGACCACCCACGCGTCGTCAACGTTATCAACCTCATCATCGTCGCTTCGAAGGTCCGCAGAAGGTGACTTCGCGATCCAACGCCCGATTTCTAACCACGATACGTAGCTTCAGCGCTTCGTGGAAACGACGAGGATTCGCAAGGACGAGGAGCAAGCATGAGATCCGTACGAAACCAAGGAAACTCGCCAACGATGAGATCAAATCGAAGGGCGTGGGAATCCCTAAGACGGTTAATGGAATCCACCTGAAGAGGAAGAGGAAGATCCCCGCGAAAAGCGTGGAAACGTCGAATGGCAACGACACCGGACGATGGGAGGAAGTCAACGTCGCCGGAAGAAGAGCCGGGGAGCTCGAGCGTGAATATTATGAGCACCTGGAAGCGCTGAAGTTCCTCATCGACCCGCCGCCGTGCTTCCGTAACACGGAGACCCGGCAGAACTTTGAAAACAAGTTGAACAGCCTTGATTTCAGACGGATGAACACCGTGGCGATTCCCGCGGGACCCGAAACTAATGAATATCAGCATCTAGAAGGTCCCAACGGGTTTCAGAGCTCGATCCGTGAAAATGATCTGTTCGATCGCAGATCGTACGCAGACACCCTGGACCGCATCGTTGAGGAACACCTGAAGATCGAGCGCACGATGATGGACTTGTTCGTTAGGGCGCCGATTCTGAAGAGTCGACATGGCGAACAGGTGTCCCCCGCGCGCGAGAACAAAACTGTTCGCTTCAAGGATGAGGTGGAGCGCTCGGGAACATCTGTCATCGAACGATGGAAAAAAGGATTGAAACCCGAGGGCGAAGGTCGCGAGGCCGCGGGGATGGAATTCGATAATCTCGTAAAGACTGAAGAAATCTCGGACTTCTCTCGCGACCGGATACCGAACGAGAGCTCGGACGTGTTCGATGTCGAAACGCGGAACGGTAGGTAGCGATTAACTTCAATTTGGGAAGAGATTTAGAAAACGTCGGAACATATCGGAAAAAGCGATTCAACGTCGAAACATATGGGAAAAAGCCCGCATTTCTACACTGAGAAAAAAATGCTCAAAAATTTATTTGTGAGATATAATGTTTATTCCAGTGAAATGAATTTTTTATTTGAATAAAGCGAAATAAAATTTTATTTCTGGCAAATAAACCATTCGTTTTATTTTTTGCTGTTAATGAGATGCATATATTTTACAAAATATATATTTCGTTTTTACAGTTTAATGTTTCTATAACCAATAAATATCAAAAAATATGTCATTTGTACTATATTTGCTTGCGAATATTTCGACGTTTTTTTCTCAGTATACATAAACATTTATAGCATTCTCGTAAAATTTTAAGAACAAGTAAATATTATTTAAGTAATATAATCGAATATTATAAATCTTGATCGAGATTTTGCATAAACATGTAATTTGAGCTTAATCAGTTGTGAATTTCATGAACCGGTAATAACCAAAGTTCCTCTTCAATCATCAATCCAACTTGCGTTAACATCAACTCGCGACACTGCTCTTCTTGCCACTGAAATTTGAGCGTCATTTATGGGCTGTTCTTGCTACGACGAACGAGATAGTGCAATTAGCGATGCGTCATTACGTTCGCTTTTCGAGGGTCATCCGATTCTTTAAATAGAGGATGCACGAGAGTCCTAAGTGCTATCGACGCTGCCTGTTAATAAACTCAAGTGTCGCATTCATGAACATGCTTCAAATTTTATTATGAAATTCAATCATAAAAAGACCAGTGGCCTTCTCCCTTATGTTTTTTAAATGATAATACATGGCTATTAATATTTAAATATTATTGTTCTCTATATGAGCTTTCTGATGGCGATAATATCGAGCGACATTTGTCCAAGGCTATCGACAAAATCACCATAACAATTTCTTTGCGACAGTCTTTTCTGCTCTGACATTTATGCGCCGATATTACGGCCGATGGAACGGCTTTCGATTTATGTCGTGAAGTTCCAGTCATAGCCTCGATCGAACAATGTGCCACCGGAAATAGCAATCCCCGTTTGTGAGCGGGCTTGTACGAACGGAAATTGTTCCTTTATCGTAAGCGAACAAGCTACGCATTAGATATTTAGGGCAATTGTTCGCTCACATGAAAAATACTGTACAAGGCTTGCTTTAGACAGTCAAAATCGATAGTAGTAAATAAATTTCACCGCACTATCGGAAATTGAGTTTGATATAATTTGGAAGTGCTCTTTTTTGTTTCCAACTAGGAATATACAAGTATATGTTATTATATTAAATAAATATTATTGTTTTAATATTCATATGATTACATAAAAATTATGTAGCTTTTTAGGATAGTTGAAAGTAACGATAAAAAATCTTTATGAAAAAAATCGCGCTTGATTTGACGAAAAGAATAATTTTTTTGAAGTATTCAAAAATTTAGGTAGATATATATATAGTAGTTTGAAAATAATTTTGTTAAATCATCAAAATTATGTATAAAATTCAAACATGTTGAACATTAGAATGCTGTAAAAAGTTTTGACATTCTTGTTTGAGCGTCCTACATAATTATTTTGATAGTTTATCAAAATTATTTTCAGATCTGTGTCTTCAAATTTTTATACTGAAAAGAAATACTAAATTTTAATAAGCCAGTTGTTTGAATAGTACCAATTAAACCTTTACTAAATACAATGATTATATTTAGCACAAGAACCATTAATTTGGTTTAATTATCATTTCTTATTATTGAATAAATATTTATATTGCTGTAAGTAAATAAGTATTTACTCAGTTTAGGTTCAGCAAAACTGTTCTTTCCGTATGAAACCCAATGCAAGGGCACGTCTTGGAATAATTCTTCGAATCTACGCGGAGCGTGACTCCGGGTGATCGATTATGCAACGGACAGAATCGTCGGGCAATAAAATATGTCATGCTGGTCGATTGCGCAAGCGATGAACGACAGTGGCGATCGGATCGAAGGAAATCCCTCGTCGTGAGGGAGTTCACGGTCGAATGACGAGAAGGACGAAAAGGGCGCAGCGCAGGGCAGTTGTGGAGGACGAAGATGGAAGACGCGAACCGCGGAAACGTGGGCTTGGCACCTTCGGGGCATGACGGCACACCCATTTCGCCCATCGCGTGTATTAACGTGCCCATGGCCAATGGGCCTGTCGTCCCGGTTGGAAGTTGCTCGCGTGAAACGTTCCCTCTAATTTTCCCTCAGGGAAATTCGCCTCCGTAATTTTCCTCCGAGAGATCGCCTTTTCTGTGGTAACCAAATTTCTGCAAAGATTTTATGTAATTTTACGTAGATTGAAAAGAATGACTGTTTGTATCAATTTTTGTAGGGTTGACACGGAAAAAAGTTTTGCTGAAATATTTAAAAATTTAGCTAGATACAAATCTGATAATAATTTTGTTGGATCATCAAAGTAATTATTTTAATAATTATTGTTAATAATTTTTATTAATTATATATTTAATTATTATTAATAAATTATTGTAATATAATAATAATTATTAAAATGCCTAAGCGTTGATTCTCAACGTTTTTGCAAAAAGTTTTAATATTCTAGTAACCAAAATTTGAGCGTCCTACATAATTATTTTGATGATCCAAACAAAATTTTCAGGTAAAGATAAGAATGTTCCGAATGATAAAAAAAAAATCAGGAACTTTGTATAAAAATTCAATAAAACAGTTCTTTTTCTTGATCTCCGAAAGTTTTTGTGATCGCGAGTAAAAACTTCCAGAGATTAAGCAAAGAACTTTTTTTACTCATTTTTTATTCATAAGTTTCTAATTTTTTTCGGTCATATCCATCTCTATTTTCAGATTTCTGAGTCTAGCTAAACTTTTTAATGTTTCAGAACCACTCTTTCTATGAGATGAACTGAGGGAAAAACATTTGTTTGCCTTTTCAAAAAGTCGCAGGATTATGCGATAGCACTGCGCAGTTAAGACCCGACTTTCATCCCTTCCCATCGCGTTCGTGTCTTGTCCGTTACAGCCCAAATCCCTGCTGCGTAAGCTTCTTCGATCCCATTGTGCAATTAATGTGATATATATATTTTATTGCGCGGCAACTCGTTGCGTAACTGCAAGGTTACAACATCGGCAAGATTGGAGCGTGCATGGGTGGGTATTTGCGTATAGTGGATTTTTACGACTTTTATCGTCGAGACTTTCTGACCCGGTCAGAATCCTTATTTTAGCTACGCGCGTTAACACACCGAGATACGGGGGGGCGTTTGCTTGAAAGGAAAAAAAAAATGTTTCGTCACTTCCGGATCTCGTGCGACTACCGCGTACCCGCGTGTGTCCGTTCGCGATTGCCGTGACGCAATGAAAAGTGCGGAGAATAGATGGGTGCGCTCGCGCGACAGAGTCACTCCGCCGGCATTGTACGCTCGGAAGGAAGTCCAACTCGGAAGCGGCGCTATTCATGAATTCAGAGGGGAGGAGGAGGGGGGAGGACTCGTGTGCGTGCGTGCTCATGTACCCCCGTACGAGCGTTAATGCGTGCTATAGTTTCGCGTCTGTGTGTGTGTGTGTGTGCACGTTGAACATCACCGTTCCATAAATATCCCGAGTTCGTGCGCTTTCCAAAAAAAAAAGGAAAAAAAAGAGGAAGGTTGACACGTTTCTCTCTGCAGAATTTTTTGGAAAATTGTCAAGTGCTTATACGGTGCTCCACGTTAACGCATCTAAGTACCGGAGCGAGTCGAGCTTCGAGTGGAGCCCCGAACGTCGACAAGTTGGTACTTTCCAGCAAGAGATACAGTATAAGTCTGTGTTTCCCGTCTGATCTGATTAATTTAATATTGGTTAATTAATTACTGGAAATTCAATCTGGTTCATTTAATACTGGTCAATTAATTACTGGAAGAGAGTAATTAATTACTTATTTAAAGTACTGAAAGTACTGAATAATAGTTTTTAATATTTAAAATAATAATAATTAATTAATCTTTCAACATTGGTCGGTACTAGAGTTTTGTAAGCATTCCTGTGAAACTACATATTTGGAAGTTATAATGAGATAGATATAATATGTTTGATATTTGATAAAAGCGAGAAATTTTTGTAATTTTGGTACAGTCTAGTGCATGCTGAAAAAAAAAATTTACTAAATCTCAATACATATTTCTTTGAATAGTACTAATTGTAAATAAACATTTATTTACAGTAAATAAATATTTATTTAATAAAAAAGATGATGGTTTGATTTTTATGTTAAATAAATATTTATTTAGAACTATTCAAACAAATATTTATTAAAATTTAGTATTTTTCTTCAGTGCAACAATAAAAATTTTCAGGATTGCCACAGATCTGAAAAACCAGGAAAACCGGAAAAAGTCAGGGAAATTGAAATAGATCATAGAAAACCGGAAAAAATGTAAACAAGTTCGGAATTTTTAAATTTGCTCACAATTTCCTTAAACTGCTCCTATTCCAGATAATTGTTATAATTTTTTAATATTATATCTGACGTTTATAATGAAATACGTTCAAAACTCGCACTTTGAACAATTTTAATAAAATAATTACAAATAATAAAATAATTAAATAATTTATATTTTATTCTAAGGATTTCTATTTGATCGCCCTTTTTTGTAACTGCATTATTTTCCAATACTAATTTATCTTTTGTTGGCTTGAATTTGCACCCAAAATTTTAGTATGCTGCTAATCTTTTTTTTGTATTATTTTTAATAATATAGACTAGCTTTCCTACAATTTTTGATTTTCAAAGTATTAAAATTTACATATTTTTATATTGAAAAATTTTCCACTTTTATCCGGAAAAAAACCTGAAAAAGTCAGGGAATTTGAATACTTATTTTTTTATGGCAACTTTGAAAATAGATCTAGTGATCATTTCATCTTCGTTAAACATTGTCAAACAAGGATGTAATTCATTCTGTTACACTGTGTCATCTGTGTCCCTTGCTGGAAAGCTCTCCATATCTCTCGGAAGATAGAGCCTGAAAGTTTCGAATCGCTCCGTACGACCGACACACAGACGACCGTGGACTTCCGACACCGACGATGGTGTATTGAAGTTCCCATTCGTTCAATCGTGTAATCATCCACGTGTGTGAGTGATACAAATTCACCTGGATCGACGTGGATACGTGCACGAAACACGTGACTCCACACGGGTGGGGACACAAGCGCGTCTCGTGGGTGGTTTCGTTGGGTCTACTCGTATGGCTCAGTGCATAATCGCGATTCACGTATTCTACAGGTCGCGGTTCTGCCGCTGAATCGCGGCTGGTTAACATGGGCGTCGTCGTCGTCGTCGTTAGAATTCTCGCCTAAATTTAACGCACTCGTTCGTGCCTCGGCAACGTGCGACGCTTCACGTTTGTCATCGTCATATCTTGGTGCGTGCACTCTGCAAAGTCACGGATGTTCATTAACCGGTACCGGTGCGAAAGGCACAAACCGATTCGCGCCTGTAAAATTTGTCATAAAAATGTGACGTGTGAAGGAATTCATCAGTTGAGACTGAACGATGTAAATCGTAAAACTGTTTTGCTGAAATTTATTAATTTTCAAATTCTTTCATCTAACATACATTTATTTATATTAAGGAATTTTTAGTAATTTTTTTGCCATCGCGAGTTTTTAATAAATGAAACGTTTTTGAAAGATGATACGTGTGCTGTCTATTGCAACATCGAACCGTTTCTTTCAGATGACACAAAAGTCGAGCAGAGCTACGCCAATCAGAACGGTGGTCTGAAGAGCTGCCCGAGCGAGCAACGAAGCGACGCTAAGAAAGGTAAGAATGCTTTGTTATCAGAAATTATATATTTAGGAATGTTGGGCTGGACAACGCTTTCTGCATGAAATACTGTACGTTATCTTCTTCCTTCTTTTCTTCATCAAGCACCATCTTGTGATTGCGATTGTCTGGAACGATCTTTTTAAAAGCCTGCCGAATTGTCTCGCGTAAAAGGAAACTGGAATATCAGCAAATATCCCGTATATAGGTAAAGTATTCGGTGTATTAAAAATTGGCATAGTAAATTTCCTTGAGAATTCCGGAGATATTTTTGGGGATATTGAGATGCATGCTAGAATTGTTAAAGAATTGAGACTGTATTTAAACTAAAGAACAAAATAATTTTAGTGACTAAGAAATTAAAAAAAAAAACCATTTTAATTTTATCTTTCCTATCTTTTCTTTAAGTCAGAATGGAACATTTCGTGTCCAATAGAAATTCGTGGGAAAAATTGAAGCTGTAACTTTCTGCAAAATGCAGTACGGTAACATCTTTCTGTCGTAATACTCTTAGAAACTTTCAAATCCCGTTGCTCCTTTCCGGACGATGCGGGAAAATCGTAACGAGCCGTCGTCTTTAAACGTGAAAATAAGGGCGCGTCAAACGCACGTACGTGGGCGTGTAAGAAAAATCCCGAGTCGGGAAACTCGTGGCGGATATTAGATAAAAGAGAACGAAGAGAAACAGAAAGCTGAGAAGGTCGGAAAAGTTAACGTAAAACGACCGTGACGCGATATTTCCGACGAGAATTCTACGAGAGAAGAGGAAGAAGAAGGCAAGAGAGAGAAAGAAAGAGAGAGAGGACGTGCGAGAACGTGCGCTACTTTTTCCACAAATTCACGATATCGTAGGACACTGCGACCTTCTGGATTACGCAACCGACGCGGAGGACTACGCCGTGATGCCGCAGGGCAATGCGCGTAACCGCAACCGCAGCCGCAGGAATCGGAACCGACGGCGACCTCCTCAGCCACCGACGAACATCACGGAATCCTCGCGAAAGGCCGAGCAGAGGAAACTCGAGGAGGAGAATCGTCCGACCTCGAGGAACGAGCGCGATAACGGCGACGACGACGATGACGACAACTCGAAGACGAACGACTCCGTCGCGGAGAATCCCGTTCCGGAGAATGTCGACCTGACCGAAGACGAGGCTCAGGGCGGATCTTCGTTGAATCACAGATGCAGATTCCGACCGAACGATAAGCGCAGAATCGAGAAGATCGACCTAGCAGAATCTCGTCCCGGGATAATCGAGATCACGACCGTCAGCAGTTTACCTCTGGAAGCGACGATCGGCCATATCGCCGGGGTGGGCATTTTGGAAACCGGAAATGGTAACGGAGCGTTGAAGGAGGCAACGATAGTGACGGTATTGGAACCGGTGGAATTGGTACGGCCGCTTTCTGATCGTACAAAGACCAGGCTCTCGCGAGGGAATGAGACTCGATTGGAGATCCGAGAAGTCAATGACAGCGATGCGGAGGCCGATTGTGGGTCAGCAATCGTCGAATTCGAATCCGATGCAGAGTCGGTCGGGGGCCAGGATTCCGAGGATCGCGTGGAATTCAAGCCAAGGGATCGGATCGGGCAGCAATATGTGCCACAGAAGAAGTTTCTCAAACCGGAAATGGAATCTCCGACTCTGATGTGGGCCACCGTGATGCCCAGAGACGTGGAGAAAAAGCTGCGAAATTTTATCGAGGACCTGCAACTACCGAGTTTCTCAGAAGAAGTAATCGAGGATGAGGGAAGATCTCTCGAGAAAGTTGCGTGCGATTTCGCGGCAGAAGAGAACAGATCGTTCGAGAAAACAGCTAGCTCGCCACGTCGGAAAACGAGGAAGCGCGCGATGTCGGCGTCGCATTACGCCAGCAGCTTTCTGGACATTATACAAGAAGAGGGTGAAAGATTATCGGAAGACGAGGCACAGCATATCAGAGATTTCATAAACGAGGAAATTAGTAAGTATCGGCGCGAGGACAGGCATTCTGTCGAGAGGATGACATCGACGGATGACATCGAAGCGAGAAGGGTTGATACTGACAAGATTGAATCGGCTGATGAGAAGTCGGAATGCGATATTAAGATTGAGATTGATACGATGAATGACATTTCGGAATTATGTTCATGCGATAAAGCAAACACTTGCGACGAGATTGAAAACGTCGAGCCTAATTTCGTTGAAAGCATTGCGAGTCCTGAAACTAAAGTAGTAAAAGACACTGATCCTGTGACTGAAACGATGAGCGAAAAAATGAATGCAAAGGACGACATCCTAAATAATGAATCTTTGGAAATTTTAGTAGACGCGACGCAAGCTAATTTAAACCTCGAGGACCGTTGTATTATTGAAGAAATTGAGATTGTGAAAAATGATACTACGAAAGACGGTGAGGAAAATAATGAAGCGGAGAAGCTAGAAAAAAACGTGACAAGTATTGTGACTGTAAGTGATATCAGTGACGCAGATGTAAGTAAAGCGGAAGGTAATAAATTTTCGTCCGCAGTCGAGGCACCTGCAAAATCAGACAACCGCGATGTTCCACGAAAAGATTCCATCGAGACTCGAAGGATCGTTAATCACAGCGTATCACGAGTGGACGACAGAGTTGATTCAGCCTCGAATTCGTCATCGAGCGAAGTAACCCTGTCGGAAACGAAGCGACCGCCGCCTCTACCGAAGAGGTCATCCAGTTTCGGCCGCGAGCCTCCTCAGAGACCGCCGACGCCACCTGAAATAGACTATATCTCGAGCGGCGCGAAGATTCATCAGACGTCTGTTGCGGCGAACGGCGACGGACGCGAACACGACGAGTCGACGAATTTATCCGCGCGGAAGCCGATTGTGAAGCGTGCGAGTTGTGAAGCGGCGGACGACGGGCTGCCACGACAGCCGGAGCTTCCCGGAGCTTGCAAGAGTTTTTGCACGTCGAGGACCGGTCGGGCAATTTATGGCGAAGATTTTTCGAGCTCGCGTGACATCCTCTCGACAATCGTTCGCGCTAATGAGATTCGTGGCCGTATAAATCAGGTCAGACGCGCCGACACCGCTCCGACAACTGGGAACGTTGAAGCTTCGACCGAGGGCGGTCGATCGATCGCGTCATCGGGTATTCGCGACGATGATCTGTCACGCTCGCGCGGCACCGGTACGCACGTCGTCACGTTGGCAAGCACGACTAGCACGGAAATAACGCGTCGCGAGGAAGGGAAACTCGCGACGCCCGCTGCATCGGTGGTATATGATCAAAACGCGTCGTCGTGCCAGCAGGAGGGTGAGGCCGATGTGTGCCGGTATCCCTCGGGTCAGGAGAGACACACGAATTCGGAAAGGAAGGATTCTACAGCGAATCACGAATCACCGAGGTGCAATAAATCAGATACTTGTTCGAATTTTTCGGTGAGAGACAAATCGGCGTCGTCGAGTATGGGTACGCCGAGTTCAAAGAGCAAGAAGAAACCCGAGGGAAAAATCGAGAAGAACGAGAAATCGACATATGGCTTTCACCGTGAACGAATAGTGAAGAGTGAGACGTCGGAGACGAAAATAATCGAACGACACGAGGAGAGTACGAGCGCTAACCAGCGCGATGGCCTTCGCGATTCGAAGTATTCGACGTGGGAGTCGAAGCGTGAAGAGAGGTGCGAGGAAAAGCACGAGGAAGAAACGCGCAGCTCATCCCGAGAAAGCGATACGAGGAATTTGTCCGACGACGAAGTGAGCTTTCAAAGAACGGACGTCCCAGTGAGCGAGAGTCCCTCGCTCGAAGATGAGTTAATCGATGTTCAAGGACATGACTCGTCCAGCAGCACCACATCCTTGAACACCGTAAAGCATCGTCCGTTGGAAGCGTCGTTGACCGATATTACCGCGATTGTCCGCGAGACGAGGGAGGAGAACTTGAAAGACGAAGTGGGAGAATCCCTGAAGCGGAAGCTCACCTTGCTGAAAAACACGGAAAGATTCGTAAATGAGACGACGCCGAGAGAGAATTCGAAATCGCCTCAGCTGGTCCCTTATTCGCCTGTAGAGGATCTTTATCATGTGCCATTGAAGAAAACGGTCTCAGAAATTCCTGAGATAGCCACGAAAGACGTGTCGCGACAACCACCTTCTCTCAGGAAGCTCTGCGTTGAGAGGATTCTGTCGATGCCGTATGGACCGCAAGTGATAGGCGAGATCACTACGCCAAAGTTCAACATCTTCGAGAGTTTGCGGACTCTACAGAGGTTTGTGAGTGACGCGCCGGCGCATCCACACGATAACGCTCGACTAAACTCAATGCATGAAGTGAGTGATCGACGGCACGGACTAACGAAAACGTCGGACGAGAGCGAGCGGCATCGTCCTAACGACATTACGAACGCTGTTTCAGACCAGGCCAAGTTGCCGAAAGGCATTAATATTGAGTTGTCAGAGTCGGAGAACGAGATGGAGAACCGGGAACCACGGTGGCGTGCGCTCACTACAATGGACCCCAAGCTTCTGGTATGCCTGTCGCCGTCGCAACAGGCCACGCAGGTGCGCACGAGTGCCGATACCCTGCTGGATCTTCACCGAAAGTTCCTAAACCGGTACAGTTACCGCGAGGAACAGCCACATTACGTTCCTCTGCCGCAGTACCGAGTTGAGATCCATCCGATCAAAGAGGACAACAACGCGATTTCGAAAACACCTAAGCCGACTACTCGAGCGAATCATCGAGACAGCACGATCGAGAGTTCTAGCAGCAGGCTGCTGGAAATCATCAAGGAAGAACGAAACGGTCCTCGAAACGATACACTCGCGGATCAGCAGACGAAGACGATAACCGATGACGCCATTGGCGACTCTTTTGGGCGCAGGGGTCAAGAATGTTTCAAGGCCGAGCCTCGGCCGAGCGACTGGTTGAATCTAGCCAGACACGATCGCCGAAACGCCACCGCGAACGAGCTATTCTTGGCGGCAACGAGGGGCGACAAGGATGGCGAATCGAGCGACGATAAGCCGAATGGTCACGTGGTCCAGTCTGATCGGCTTAAGATTGCGACACGTTCCGCCGCCCAAGCTGGATATCGATCGTCGACGAACAACAACGCGATAACTCGCGATTCAGAGAGATTCTTAGCGAATAACATTAAGTGTCCGATCGTGCTGAACGGTATCGTTACTGATCGATTGATGGATGCCACTGGCAAGAGGACGCCGCCTCTCAGGAAGACAACTGATCTTGGCAAGCACGTGAATCCGGCGTTGATCGACAACAAACTCGAGGTACCACCGTTGCCGAAGCGCGCGGTCACGGTTGACAGATCGTGCATCGATACGACGAGTATTTTTGATCAGAGTCCGCCGAGAAGTCGTCTGGAACCACGAAGAGGACACCATGAAGCGGAGAAACTGAAACACGTGGCCGCTGTGGAGATCATGGATAAACTGAAAGAGCTGCAGATGGAAACATCACGGCGGCTCGACGACGATCAGAAGGGCTCCTTACCTCAAGAATACTTCGCTCAGCAGCTGAGGTACATCGAGCTATTAGAAGATCAACTAAAAAACGTGATATTAGCGGAAGAGGAGGAAAGAAAGGCTTTCGAGGAATTTCAAACGCATTTTCATCGAACGAAACAATGTGACGACACGAGATCGTCTCTCGCTGATATTCCCGAAGGAACCTCGAAAAAAATCAGCATAAATCTCGAACGTGAACGTAAAATTCCGATCGATGTCCATGGGATGACAGACGGAAAATGTGGGGAAGATAAGCGAGCGGAACCTCGAGGTCTCGAGGAGAAATGCTTCAAAGAGATCTATCGAAGCGAGCCGAGAATTCAAAAAGAATCTTGGCAAGAGAAGTCACGGAATATAGAAAAGAATCGTACAGAGACGATCGATAAAGTAGGCAATCGGCAGTTTCTGAAAAAGGTATATCATGAGAACGGGCATCACGAGGAGAAATCCTCAAAAAGTATTAAACATGAGGAACGCCATGTGATCACGCAGAAGGAAAACTTGGCGAGAACGGAGGAAAATGGTACGTTTAAGTCTCGCGAGGACGAAGTTAACGATCGTTGCACGAAAACGCGGTCGACAGGGACACCGAGAAACGACTCTGAGGTGTTCGCTGAAAAGATGACTCAGCATAAGAACGTTGAAGTGAGGAGACCGACGACATTACCAACGAACGGGGAGGCATTTCGCCAGCGAATGTACGACGAGTACGTGCACAAAGTGTTAGAGCGGCAGGAGCGGAAGAGTCACAAAGTCGTGAAGATCAGCTCGCACGAAGACATCAAGCGCAAAGCGGATGGTGACATGAGTGCGATGGCAAAGGAATTCATCGAGAAGGCACGCAGTAGGCTGAACAAGTTCGGGATCAATCTCGACGAGAGCGGGACGGAGCACGAGGATGAAGATGGCGATGCTCTGATCAACGCGAAATTCCTAATAGATGGCAAGGAGTTGCAGGACGTTCGGAAGCTGCCGAAACATCTGCGGGAATTTTTGAAGATCTCCACGATGAGCGACGACGAGGGCGGTGAGTTACGGCGATTGGAATGGACGATGGAGTTTGCTGTGTTGCTCGTCGTGTTGCGATGATGATTGGTGCCGTGCCGATTGGTGGTTGCTGAGAAAGAGTGTCCCGTCCGGAAGTCAAACAAATCCGTCCTGAACTCTCGAATGTCTCGCCAAGGGACGCCTTTTAACAATCACTAACGTAACGTGCGCATCTTGTCCGACGTTCGTAGAAGCCTTAGTGTTTGTCGTCACTAACGTTCTTGGTATTATGCTAATTCTTTTTATCTGTTCGCCTGGTGCCAACAATACATGAAAGGACTGTTGGACAAAAAATGCAGGAAGGATAAATAATTAATCTTTTATTAAAATGTTTATCCGGCGCAATGTCCTTTTTACAAACTCGTTTTAATAAATGTGATTTAAAGAGACTGAATGCAACGATATAAAATTTCACGTAATAAAACGCGATAAAGTAATATTCATGTTGCAATTGATTGAAATAATTGAAATATTTTTTTGGAATATCACAAATTTCTCATCTTCAATTTCGTACAAATAAAACCGTATTGTAAAATTTAAAACATCGGGACTCTTGATTGAAATTATTATTGAAAAGCGAAAAATTGGGGATTTCTCCAATGAATGTCATCGTTCTCGTCGGATCGCCTCAGCTATCACATCGTAGGCGAACTTTCTTAATATGGGAGACAAGCGGTAACGTCGAAACGGAAATCTCATTACAGTCTTGAGTACTGTTTTCCTGCACAGCTCCGGAGGCAAGATTAGTTCTCTCGGCAAAGCGGAAGCGCGTCGATCTATTTACGTTGGTGCAGGTCGTGCAGCATCATAATCACACAGTCCAGATTGCTCCAATTCCGTAATCCGATTAATAACTCGTCTCGCAACGATACGATCAGTCTTGTACAAATAATGAATCTCATTGTATCGTGAAACGCGCGAGTTAACGTGATATTGTAACAAATATGCGTGTTTACGTACTTTCCTCTCATTGCCAGCTCTCTGCCTAACGTGCCGTGGTATCGGATACCCCTGCAGCGGGATTTAATATTCCACGACATAAATCCGGCACGCAATCGACACGCGTGCTGCTCGTATATTTTGACATTTATTTTGAGACGGTGATCGATTCGTCAAAGCGACGCTATGGAAAATTATTGCGTTAACATTCGTGTTCGCGACGCTGCGACAGCGTAGCGGATAATGAACCGCGACAGTTTGCGATAACGGATATCAACGTGGAGATACAGAGGCTATCAAATTGCGTCATGTCGTTCACGCGTCGACTCCCTGGAGCCGATTATAGTCGCAGAATCTTTAATTTTGTCATCGTTATACCGGGTAATTCAAAGAGATCTCTCTTTCCTTGAGATAAGTTGACAATGCAATTGATTGTCTTTAAAATGTACTCTAAAAATTCTTTCGAGTGGAATCTCACTCTAATATGTGAAAATTCTGCCATTCTTTTTCAAGAATGAATTTTCAATCTTTAAGAGTGAGATTTTAGTCTTTAGAATGAGAATTCCGCTGTGAAGAATTTAGAGAAAAGCTCCCACAAAATTCTATTTGACACGATGCGTTTTCTATCGCTACGACGTTGTCATTTAGATGGTGCCACGTCTGATGATGGTAGAGTACTGGCCTGCCTGCCTGTTTACTCTTTCCTTCATCTCGCGATCGTCGGACCGCGGCGTTTCGTGTGTGATTCATTTGGAGGATGGGAATCTAAATATAAAGACACCGCGACGAGAAATAGGCCAGTCGCCGTAGTCATAGGACGCGTTCGCCATTTCGGCCAGCGCGCCGGAACCACCGTCTTGTTTTCAGCTATTTTCAATCACGCGACGTGGCCTACTGGCCCGCTGGTCCGCACATCCTTTCGTGGAGACTGAGAATTTTTCTCTGTTAAATTGTTTATATACATATTATACTCTATCTACAATTAAAATACTCGATGATGATATTTTGAAGCTCGCCATAATAATAGGATATAATCCACAGAACTTCTCTCTTAACATTTAAGCGAATATTTTTAGTATCCTTTGTTTTTAAGAGCTTTAAAATTTTTCATTTTGTCAAAAGCTTCCATTGTGATGATATAATTAATGTAAATGAAGATTCTCTCATTTGTTTTGATAGATCAATCATCTTCGCATCTCATCTAAAATCGCTTTTTTCACCACGTATTGTTGCATGCTCGCTTTTTTTAATCTTTCAGCCCACTTGTTTGCTGACAGTACACGTACATGTTATGAATATATTACAATAGGTACGGCACGAGTGCACGTTTTGTTCAAATATTTTTACGCCAATCAATCCTCTTGCAGAGAGAACAAAAACATATGGAAAACGGCGATGTTAGACGTATTAGTCGATATTTGACAAAAGTCGTTTATCCGTGCAACAATGTTAATTTTTATTGACACATTGCCAAAGACACATTGCGGACATTCGTTCGTCTATTACTATTAACTCACTGTGGTTATTTGTATTTCGTAAGTCTCGTGAACTTTTCGAAGACGGTTACCGAAGCGCCTGTTTATTTTCTATTCTAACTTTAGCACGAAAGTTTAGCCACAGCGTGCGTTCCGTCGAGACTAAATGTGCGAATTTAGGCATCCGTCTGTGGATACAAGATTATTTGTATTCATCGTTTCAATACATCAATTTTTTTTTTTTTTTTTTATAAACGACTGACGTGTATTTAAAAATCTTGCACTAAAGAATTTCTTTGTCGTTCAGTTCTGGCTTACGACTTGCTAACAAGTTCACGGCGCGCTGCTCGAAATTAATTTTATTGCATCTCTTTATTTTTTTTTCTTTTTGGTGGATATGGGCATATGCTTTGTTAATCAAAGGGAGCGGCTGTGATGTCATTGCGAAGAGAAGAGTCAGGAATGAAAGTGATCTGCTGCACGAGATCGACAAAGCTTTAAGAATCGGCAGGGGATTTCTACTTGGGCAAGGTGCGTTTGTAATTTTGCTTAATCACGCATGTGTTACATAATCAAAAAATATCACTATTGAATGCTTTGTGATATTATTTGCAAAAAAATATTAATACTGAAAAATTGAAATGTCCCGGATGAATTATAGAATTAAGTCTTTTCTATGGCTGAACTAGTATACACTTTTGAGACTTAAAAAAAGTGAGACAGGTACATGTTTTATATTTGGTCAAAGCGAGAAAGAGAGTTTTAGTGCAGGCTAATGCAAGGATAAAAAACAAATTTATCATATGAAATTTTGAACATCATTTATTTTACTTTAATGTTACTTTGTTTTAACGTCAGATTGAAGATTGAGAGAATTCAGATCTATCTTCCAAGCAAACGTATACACACGTATATAGCTCGGCTTGTTGGCAGTGGATTCAAGATTTCGTGTAGAGTAGCCTCGAACGACGTCGTCATCGACGTCGGCGTAGTGAGCGTCGCGCGGCGTGGCGTCGAGCCTCATCGGCGCGGCGTCGCGACGCTTCAGTCGGCTGGCACCTACCGTGCTACTTTCCCGTGTCTCGCCGAGAAGAGTGTCCCATTGAGATACGCGGTGCCGCGTCGAATAAAAAAAGAGGTCGTCGAAATCGTAAAGTGATGTTGGAGAAAAGTGAGTGATCATTTCGGAAAAGTTGACGCATTATCGAAGGATAGCGAGGGATGAAGGCATGATAGGTGTTCGTAAATTTCTTCAACAGGTAGTTCCGCGGTCGTGAGGAAGCTCGGAACTCGCATCTTTCTGAAGGAAATCCTCAGAAAAGGATTACGAGTGTTTTTCAAATTATTGCCTTTCAAATCAGCGAGAAAATTCGTAAGAAAATATAAAGATGTTAAATTGGCAAAAATGACGAAGATAATTGACGCGACAGGAATTAATTTTATGTTAAAATATATTGAAGGAATTTCACAAACAAATAAAGTAATTCGACAAATCCTGATTTTAATATTCGTAAGTTATACGAACAGTTTTCGAAATGCATCATGGCGCTGGTATACTCTTAGTCTGCTGTGGAATAAAGCAGTCTACTTGGTTTTATTCTTCCCTTTGCGCTCGTTTCGCGGCATTCCATCAAGATCGCTTTTATATTAATGAATCGTGGTGGTTTCATCGTGAAAGTAACTTTGAAGAGCTCTCCAGATGATATTGAACGCGGAGTGTAATATAAGTCTTACATCGCACAGTGTTGACTTGCGATAAGCATCAAGATATTCCGCGTTGATAGTTAATGATTTAGATTAAAAAAAACTGTCACAGACGTACGAATTAATTACGACGAGAAATCGTGAGATACATGAAAAGAAATTCATTCAAAAATTCGTCGTTAAAAATAATACGATTTACGAAATGGCGAGAACCCGAGACATTTTGTTTGACAAAATGTTGTTTAATGCTTTCAGAAAACGTTATGTTCGCCCCCACGTTTAAAGCCTCGTCGGCGAAACCAGGTAAACCTGCGCGAGGAATGTGTGAAGAAAACTAACAGAATAATTTCGTCGTGCATCTTGCATAATGACTGAAGATGCAATCTGAAATATTAATATCCAACGTTGCGCCTTCTCGAGTAACTACAAGAATATTTGTCTATTAACATTTTTAATAGAACTTTCGGTAATTAATTAATTAACTTTTCGAATATACTGGAGCCAGTGTAATTGGATGATGAACGACGCGATAAGAGAAATGGAATTGCCATCGGGAGAGTGTGCTTTTATTACGTTAACCAACGTTCGTTTCGAAGATGTAATAAAATTAATTACGTGTAGATCGTATTGTGTGGGGCCACGTGTGTTCTTAGCAACGAGATTGTAATTAAGTCCCTGCCACACATACGCGTGTGCGTTTCTCCGTGCATTTCCCCGTGTAATCTCGTTTAGTAATTTATCCAGGAAGGAAGGGGCATTAATTTCGGTTACCTGAGGACGTCGTCCTTACAGTATCGGTGTTTCGACTAATCACCATTACCACGGTTGTTAGTTGCGAATAGCGTGTGCATGTCGGTACACGATCCAAAAACGATGGCAATTCTATGTTTTTGACGTTTCGAACGCTGGATGCAGCTGGCGTCGCGACAGCGTTGATTAATCGCACGTACGTTGCAATTAGTGAAAATGTATAGCCGTTATTGTCGTACATAGATTGTAACGTGTGTAACATCAATTATTGTATAGTAAGTGAAAATCAGCAAAGAAATGTTCAAGAAGATACCATATCCGTTTAAAGTGAATCTTGGTGCCTAATAATATTTTTATATGTAAATCTTAGTTTCCAGTTTGACTTAATTATCACACCTCCGGTTAGAGACACAATTGTCATCTCTCAATGACCATATCGTTTCAGAAAAAATTAAGAACAAAGCTGAATATTTAGGGATTTATTCCTAAATATTTTCAAGGTAGTTTGTGACTGTCAGAAGTCTGTTTGAATTTCTGAAATTTTCGCGCAGTATATCTGAAATAATTCCCAAGTTAAGCACAAGTTATCATAATATCAAAACGATGTCAAAATAGGTGCAAATTTTATTGTTAAAAGTCACTTTTCAGTCAATCAAGACTTATTTTGATGTTACTGCGACTTTGTTGTTCTGTTTGGGCTAATATTGTTCTTGCACGAAATTAAAATTGTCGGTAATTTCCATAAAAATTCGCTCATTCCAAGTATATTATACTTGGAATGTTAATTAGAAAGGAATTTTCCGTAATATTAGACAAAATTGAGTTTTTGAAAAAACTAAATAAATATAAAGAATCTGAACTAAAAGACTCTGTCCTTTATAATAAAGGACATATGGCCACTGCAGTTACCTCGGCAGTCATGCATGTTGAAGGTTGTTTGAGACAAAATTTCTAACGACTCGATCAGAAATTTATGTTTCCCCAGATATTTGTGTTTCTCCCAATTTCCTTATCTCCGCATTCAATTCCGGACTCTTCAACCCGAATTCATATTCATCGAATGCGTAACGTTTCGCTAACGTGTCGCTCCAGAAAACGCGTCGCCGCGGCATTGTGTTCAGGTTGTTCCCGGCCAATTGCAATTATGCGTATCTCATAATACCTAACGCCGCCCACGCGAGCTTCTAATTTTATCAGCGTCCCAAATGAACTACCCCTGATTTCCTGTTGCCGCACGACCGCGAGAGGTATGGTTCTGCAAATTGGCCGAGAGGTTCAATTCCGACTGGCATATGTGCCTGATTCACCGTAGCGACGGTGTATCTTTATCGTGCTCGTAACGTTGTCTTCCCCATCTGACATTCAAGCGTCGTCACCCGTCAATAACTTTGTTTATGTCACCGACGCGACGTTGCGACATGACATTTGTTCTTATTTGGACCGCGGTAACGAGTTAATAAAACCTTTGTTTATCCGGCCGTTAAGAAATATTACTCCGAAACGGCGTGCAAGTCTTTAAAAATATCTTCCTGCGATTTTATTTCTTTCCAGAGTGTTTACGCGATTAATATAAACGATAGGATTATCGGATCGTTTACGTCAAAGAACCGTTTTTAAAACGGATCGAATTAGTAATAGGCAGTGACGTGGCAAAATGAGGAAGTAGTAGGGAAAAAGATGATCCCTTATGTAATGCTCCCCCGTGTGCCAAGATTAGCATCGCGCTCGTATACATTTCATATGTTAGCTTTAGCGCCAATCCACCAAATCCATACAGCGTAGCTGTTGCAGGAGCAAAGACCTTTTGGCGAGTTTGTTCCTTTACTGGCAGTCTTTTTTTAATTAGCTCCTATATCAAGAACTAATATATTGAATTATAACACAAATTTAAAAATGATAAAAGCAGGGTTCATTTATAGGAAGTAATCGATCGGCTTGGCTATCTTTTTTAATAAGACTGTTGTTAGTCCATCTGACGATAACCAAATTTGCCTGACAATGAGTGTTGATTAACAAAAGTCTCGTGGATATGCCGTATCAATTACATTCTTAAAAGTGAATTTTCGTTGCCAGGCGTTTGGTCGCCAGGACAAACGCCAGCTGAGAAGGCACCGAGTCCCGAACGAAGGAAAGAACTACAGAAGAAGAACGAGCCGATCCCATCGGTTTGGACCCCCGCCAGCGCCGGCGCGAGTCCTGTCGCTGAGAGGAAGGAATTTCGTCCTGTGTCATTCGAGAGTCCTGTACTAAGCCGGAAGAGGCAGCCGAAGGAAGAAGTATGTCAGCCAATTATATCGAGACGTTAGCTACAATTATCTGGCGTAAAAATTAAATTCGTGATTGATTAAATCATTAACTCTTTGTAGGCGTGCTTGTTTGAACACATCTTTTATTTTGTAAACTGCTCATTCGAGTGTCATGAAACTCGATCTAGGATAATTTGATAATGCTTTATTTGATTTTGCGATCAAAAATAAATTTAAAATGGTAGATTCAATATAGTGGATATAATGTAAAAATAATCTGATTATTATAAATATCCTCATAATAATAATAATTTGATAATGCTTTATTTGATTTTTAAGTAAAAAACATTAAAAATGTGATAGATTCAATACGATGAATACACAAAATTTCCAAAACAATCTGATTATCACATAAAATATATTTTAGAGAATTTTTAATTACGAAGTAATATCAAGTTTTGAATTTCACTTTATTTGAAGCTCATCAGTGTGCTATGCAAACAGTTAGTGCTGATTTTCAAATTAACTTCCAAACTCTGAATCCTATGATATACTAGATCCTCTTTCATTGGAAGTTACTCTTTTGAAATTCGAGATTTTCAGGCTACATTTAAACTCAGCGATATCAAGAATCTCCTAAAATCGAGTTTCGTGATAATCTTGAATTTTAGAATTTTGAGGCCAGAATCGAATTCAGCATCTTGTCTTAAAAAACAAGGTTTCTTATAAGTTTCTTTGCATCTTCAAAAGGTTAAGTTTGGCGAACAAACTTAGAAGAAAATCCAATTCGGACAATTCTTTAGTAAATACAGTAATAAAAATTCCCTTGACAAAGGAAAGAACGGAAAGCTGTAATATATATGATCGCTTTATTCGAATCATCTTCTCGCATCGATGATAAAAAGTTCAAGGATGCGCACTCTTACACGAGATTCTGTTCAAGGAGGCGCTTCCGCCCTGGGAAGGTGAGGAGGAGAGCGGCATCTCGCGAATTGTGAATTCGCATTCGGCACCCTCCCAGGGGTTGAACACCCTCGCGTCTACGCCGCGATTGCCACGTGCCCAGAATCCGACCATCACATTGCTGCAGAAAGCGCGAGGTCAGCACCCATTATAAGAATCCTTCTGCTTATCGGAGGCAGAATGAATGAGAATATCAAAGATTTGCGGAATTACATTTTTTCTTCTTCGTTACACTAAACTACCATTGCGATTTTATTGTAGAGGGACAATTGCCGAAAGGCGCAGCTTACTTGGAGGAAAGCGATAATCGGCCAGTGAACGACGAAAGGCCGCTAATCTCTCCGGGAGAGATAAGTAAGTATCGATCAGTTATGAGCCAACTAGTCGAACGTTATAGCATTATGATTATTATATTATGGTTGGTTAATTTTTATATGAAAGCCGCCCAATATAAACGTACCAATATAAACGATTTTCGAAAATCCGTTTATGTTTCTTATTATCACTAACGTTTGTCGCTAACTAGCTGTGTCTAATTACTATATGTGTCGACCTATTTTCTGATTGCGTACGCGAGTGCTAATGATTTATTGTGAAATTGAATCGTTCAGTCTACACGTTGAAGAAAGAATACGAAAGCGAGCCGGAAACGGAGAATGAACTACCGAAGAAGATGGCCGATCTGGGCCCTCGAAAATTCGAGGGAATCGGACCGGTGACTAGGGAAGGTATCCCTCTCGTGTTAAGATCGGTAGGTCGTTAATTATTAAGTAAACTAAAAGTATAAATTTTCTAATCGGTGCGATGAACGCTTGACAAGCAGTTATGTAAGAAAGAAATGATTTATATCGCCATTTTTAATCACGTTATAAACGAGTAATTATTTTACGTCGTGCGATGCACTTTCTTAATACTATCTCGATAAATTACTTCTAGGAAGTCAAGGAAAGCAATCAAGCGAAATGGTACAAGAAAATGTATGACTCGTTGCACCGCGCTGATAGAAACGGTAAGTTTTGTAATTACAATGTGATTATTAAATAAATAAAATTTTACTTGAGAGATACAAATAATTATTTACGTATTTTTGTTATGTTGAACATACAATACTAAATTAATATCATTATTATTTACGAGCTAAATAAGGAATTTAATATCGTTCCGATAAATACGCGCGTTTGGAATAATAACATTAGTCGGTGAACGGGCAATTCGCATATAATTCCATAATTTTGTTTCCAGATGACTACGTAACCATAAAATACAAATCAAGAAGAGGTGAATATACAACTACCGCGCATGACTGCTGCGGTGGTCGAATTGCGACATTTGTTACTAATATTACGCCGTGCGTGGGTGCGCTGCGTAACGCAGTCACTCTAGCCATGATTTGTGTAACAACAACGTAACTAATATCTGTAAAATAAAGCGCGGTGGAGAGATAATCTCCAGTCGTGTAGCAAAAATGTATCGCGTCAGGGTGCTATTTTCCGTATATCGGCAACTGATGTATGGCCTTCTGCGTAACGCAAGATAACAATTGTCGCTGTACATATACTCGCCGTTTAACAGCTACGTTAGTCGAGCGTGAAAAACAATAATAAACAATTTGCAACAGATACATAAATGACTACCTTGCGCCTACCTTATCTAACATCCGGCTGATAATTAACACCTGCCTCTCCCCGGCGGGACTCTCGTTCTCTAGATTAACATCGTGGTTAATTCGATTAATCGTGTACCATTAATGTGTGTTTTAACTTATGATTACTTGGTTTACACAGACCGTATTGAACATTTTAGAATTTGGAGATCCCGACGGTACGGGATCTCTCATCGAATATATCAAACCAAGTCGGGACAACTTTTCGAGTTAGCGTAAGTTCTTCTTTGCTGTCGCGGGGGAACTTCTTCAGTTGATTTGAAGTTCTCACGTCTGATCTTTTGCGACTTTCGTCTTTAGATTATTTCGCGCCAATTCGATTTTCTTGCGGAAAAAATTTAATCCCAAATTTAATTTAAAAAACTCTGCTTACAGGAAAAATTTAAAATTTCGATTAAAATTTAAATTGAACTGAGAGGTTTTAATTTTGATGCCGAAGATCTCACGATGATTAATTCTTGAATAATGTGTATACTAATGTTACGTAACACGGTATGTGTGTATTGCGTGTGCGTATGTGTTTTCGTAATTTGATATTTCTATTATAACGTCGTAGGAACTAAACCATTCGTAAACATCGAATTGTTTGCGCTCTTAATTGAACGTTATTTGGTTACCGGTAGATTTTTTTTGCTGGAACTAAACGGGAACCCGCGAATAGGAACCCGGCTGCAAACAAAATGCGAAAAACGAAACATTCTTGTTTCAGGAGGGAGATATGGATACGGAAGCGGCAGCGGATATTTGAGTGAACCGGAACCGCGTGCATACTCGGATCGATCCGTTACTCTCGATAGCCGTCGACGGCTGCGCAACAAAGAAAATGACTTCACCACGGCGACTATGCCCAGAAAGTAAGTGAGAATTTGGAAAAATGTTTCGCTTGTTTTTCCCAGCAGTTTGCGAGGATGCCTCGAACCGTTGAAATTTCCTTCATGCATCCTCCATTTTTATCTCTCGATCAAATTTTATTGACAGATGGAACAGATCGTTTCTCAAACAACTGGCATGTAAAATATATAGCTCTTTAAGAGATTTATCGATAACGGGACGTTTCACATTCTGTTCTAGAAATGGAGCGCTGAAATACTCGACAGAGATTTATAAAAATCAACCTGGCCGCATCGAGGACTATGAACCAGGACACTCGTCGATCGCCGAGAAGGAAGCTAAAGAGGTACGGCGTATCGTTTTATCGTCCGTAACTCGAAAGTAGACAGACCTGCCTGTAATATAAATTAAAGCGCACTTTCCCATAACATCGAAAAGATTCGGTCATACGACACCGTGTAGAAATTATTAGCTCGTCCGAAGAGTAACGATTGATGGGACAATCGAATCTTCTAACGACGGCAATATTTCGCATTGATAGTCCCCGTTAAGTAATCTTAATTAAGTATAATGTAGAAATATGTGTATATATATAATACTCAGTATGGATTTCCATCTGAAAGATCTGAGTATGTATCACGCAAATTTTTAGAAAATTCGATATTAAAGTACAGAATTCGACGTCATAAAAATAATATGTAGCATCTAGATGTCAGTGAGCCAAATCCGAAAGGACAATCTCTGGTCCGCTTGTTACAAACTATAGCTAGACCGACCCAGTCACGTTTTGGAGATTTATGAGATGTCCGTCACGTATGTGTGTGTATATTTGCGGTTATTGTAAAACTTTGTACGTCCAACCTTTTGGCCCATTGGCACCCGAATATTACATACTATTTTTACGACGTCAAACTTTGTATCTTAATATCAAATTTTTCAAAATCCATGTGACATATATCTGAAATCTCTCCTTGTTAGATACAAGAGATAGATAAATGGAGAAGGCAAAATTTAGCTGACCACGATTGATACTAACGTTGGAGTGAGCGCACGAACGCGAGCTTAAGATTGGCCATCTATCTCTCCGTCAGAGTGTCATATATCGTTATACATTGCGAAATTGATCGAACGTGCAGTATATCATTTTGTATCGTGTGACATCATGCCATATTTCGTGCGAGAGTGGCAGTAGAAATTCGTGTAGACATCTCGCTTCCTTTTTGTTATTTTCTTATCGCGACGAACGCGACGCGGCGCGATCGCGATTTCTCTGAAAGATTCCCAAGATTACCTGAACACACACCTGGAACATGATCGTTTGAAATGGCTTTGCTTCTAGCCAACTTACGACGCGCGGACAAGAAGGAAGGTAATCACGCCAATCGAACGTGTTAAATAAAACGAGTTGCTTTTGCCGGCCAACTTATACGTTTCCTCCGTTTATTGAGAGCTTTTCTGTTTGGCGATCACGAGTTAATTGATTGCGAGCTCTTGCTCTCTCCGCCCTTGTGGTGGTTATTGCGTTTTTTTAACATACACACATACACACAGCGCAGACACAGTTCTCAGTTGGTATACACCAAGCACGCACGTATGTTCAGAGCGCGCAGAGTCCCCCGAGAGAGCAATTACTAAAAATAATGGTGATTACGTACATAAATTTTTATTATTCCTCGAGTGAAGAGAATCGCATTCTTCAGGGTGCTCTGCGGCTCCACGTAGTACAATCCCCCATTGATTTTTACACAGCTTTTGTAGCGCTGCTTGTAGTTGGTCCTATGTTTACATTTTATGTCGACTTCCATCTAAAATTGAGATGTGAACGAACTCTACTAAATTTTTCTATTTAATTCTGTTTAATTATTCAATTAGTAATTTTTACCTTCAATTTTATATTTTAGTTGTAATTTATATAATTGTTAATTTATTTTAGGAAAATTCGTAATTTAGCTTTTCTCTTTGGTGTAATTATTTAACGGTAGATTATCCAACGTCTTCTCTTATTTTAGATGGAAAATGGCAAGAATATCCGGATATTCGTTTATTTCTTTTTTATTTGAATCTAAATGTTTCAGTAACCTTTTTAGATAGCGCCTAGTATAACACTGTGTTTAATTCTGTGATTCTAGTGGTGGGACGAGGTCATGGACATATTTGACGGGGTACGCCATTTTTATATTAATGCATAGTTAAATAAGAATTCTCTCCGTTTCTCTATTCCTTCTACTCTTTCCTCGGTCTATCTATTGGTACTCTTTCTTCCGCGTAGATAGTAAGACTGAATTAAAATTAACATTTTCCATTACTTCGGAATTAACCTGGTAGCTCATCGCCTTGAGGGATCTTGTAGAATTACTATGTTGTCACATAAATCTTCTTTTCCTTCTCTCGTAGAATTTTGTCGTAAAATCAGAATTACGAATAAGGAGCTGCCATCTCTAAAATAAATTTCAATTTCTCTCGTGAACGAATCGGCGTCTTTTAATGTGATTATTGCATTTCAAAATGTGTATTTCGAATCCAATCTTCGTGTGATATACGCTGTTTGTAAAGTTAGTCAATAAAAACAGCGATCAGCGATTTTTCTCGTGCAACTTATTGTTAACGTCAAACGCGATAACTGAAGGCAGCTTATTGCGCTCCGATAATCGATGTCCGTACACCCGACCGGGCGCACGCAATTCTTCTGCCTCATGAGGATTTCCTCGATATTACTTAAAGTACCATAAATCTTTCGATAATGATAATTAAATCGAAGGATTTATACGGAGAAATATTACCGAGTGCAAAGAATTTTATCGATACGAACGTCGCGTATACGATGATCCATGTCTTAACTTATGCACAGTATGTCGTTTTACCAATTGCACCTAATGTCTTCCGTCTTGAATTCCTGTCCTATGAATCGTCGAATCGTCCCGGATCCCGATCATCGTTCGCTCGAGATGATCGTGACCGATGTCCCCGATGATCGTGTGTGTGCGTGTGCGTGCTCGTCGATGTTTTGCGTGTCGTACCCGCTCGTATGCCATCCCACACCGCTATCCACTTCCTTCTAACGACGACAACGACGACGACGATGACGACCACGGGTGACAGTGGCTGAACGAAAACGGACATCCTCAGCACGCTAGGATGGAGTCTCTGGGCGATGGCGTCCGGCAGTCCCGCGTCCTCAGCCTTTCCTACCGGCCGGAGGACAGTGTAAGGATACCGGCAATCAGCAGCACGAAAAGCTCCGAGTTCATTGGCGGCATAAGGCGGGCGCGTCCGGTGGCACCGGAAGGTACGACCGATCGGTCGATCGATCTATCCTGCAAGTCGCGCACGCACCGGTCCAGAACTCCGATCCAAGATCGGTCTAAGTCGTCCTTGATCCTACCGGTCGAGTCTACTGATCGGTCGAACGATCGTTCAACTGCCGCCGGTGACAATGCCAAAGACGGTCGCATCATCCGACC